>NC_044977.1:184307930-184907930 GCF_008728515.1 Papio anubis
AAGTGTCTTGCCCAAGATCACATAGCCCATTAGGTTTTAGAAGCGGATTCTCTGATAAAGAGATGGTTAAAAGCTACACATTTGACTCCCACATTCATACATATGGGCTGACTGTGGGAGATGAAAAGCTAGAATAAGAAGTTCTAGAAGATCCATGACTTATTGAAAACACAAGACTACTCAAATTCTGTATGTCCTTGAGGTTGGGTGGGGTCACCTTTCACCTCTTTGTCTTCTCTGCTTCCTAGGGGTTATAATGTCCGCACTATTCAAATGTATGTCAAAGATGGCAGTTCAAGGTCAAGGTCAGAAAGGCAGCCTTACCCCATGAATCCATTAGATCTCTTGTTCCCCTTCTTCCAACTCCAGACAAGATGCTTAGCTCTCTGCAAGGAGCCCAATTGCATGAGCAGTAGGTCAGCTCAGCAACCAGGTGATTGAACGCTGGGACAAGAATAAAGGAAGGAAAGAAGAGGGAATTTTAGGATGGCTGAAGGTGCTGGAAACTTGAACCCTAGAGGAATGAAGAAGGAAGTGGAAGTGCTTACTGTAAAGAAGAAATAAAGGGGAGGGAGGAGGAGAGAGCAGAGCAGGCGGTGCTCTCCTGGGACTCTGCCATGGAAGGGGTGCAAACTTACTTTTTGGGACGTCTAAAAGCGTTCTGGCAGCAGTGGGTTGGAAGCTAGAGAAAGAGAGTATGAGAATGTTGATGTTTTCTCCATGTTTATTGAAAATGCTTAATGTTTAAATATTAAGCGCAAACCACAGATGGAATGTGCCTTTCAGGAGGTCGAAGTTCACAGTCACTGCAGATGTTTAGGTGGGGCTGATGCAGTTAGGTATTTTCTATTTTAGATATTTTGTGGCGAGGATAAAATGTTATACTTGATGACTTTTAAGGGCCTCCCTGTCTTAAGAGTCTAGAATTTTTTAGACATGTTTTCGTGTACATTTAAATAATTTCCATTTTAAAATGAAGGCTCTTTGGAGTCAAGTGCTTGTTCCTTTCTCTGTGATCTTGGCACATGTAAGTGCTGACTTATCTTGGACAATCTCTTCTCCACTTAGCATTATTGAAGGAAAGGAGACTAACTGAGGATGGCTTAGAATTTTTTTGTACTGAATGTATTTTTGAAGATGATTTCTATGTTTCTTTTCAGGGTAGTTCCAGAGAAGTCTCTTTTTTTTTTTTTGAGACGGAGTCTTGCTCCTTCGCCCGGGCAGGAGTGCAGTGGCCGGATCTCAGCTCACTGCAAACTCCGCCTCCCGGGTTTACACCATTCTCCTGCCTCAGCCTCCCGAGTAGCTGGGACTACAGGCGCCTGCCACGTCACCCGGCTAGTTTTTTGTATTTTTTAGTAGAGATGGGGTTTCACCGTGTTAGCCAAGATGGTCTCGATCTCCTGACCTCGTGATCCGTCCGTCTCGGCCTCCCAAAGTGCTGGGATTACAGGCTTGAGCCACCGCGCCTGGCCAAGAAGTCTCTTCTTTAGGACTCCTCCAACCACCATCCCCTATTGTCAATGATTTACTGTTTTTATACTACCAGAATGCTTTGTTTATACATCCAATAAAGCATTCACGCCACTTCGGTCTGCTGTATGAGCCAGTTTTCACAACCTTTCTTCTCCTCTAGATTGTAGAAGCTCCTCGAGGACATGAATTATGTCTTTTTCCATAGGAGGTCCCATGTCATCTAGTATAATGGTTTGCAAATAGTAATAATGATGACTCATTAACTTGACTGTTTACTGAGCACCTACTATTTGCTAGACACTATTCCAGGTGATGGGACTAGCACAAATGTTAACAAATAAGACAGAAAAATTAATGAGTAAATATGTAATATTCACATTGTGATCTATTAGGTTGGTGCAAAAGTAATTGCGATTTCTGCCATTACTTTTAATGGCAAAAGCCGCAATTACATTTACACCAACTTAAATATATTAAGAAGAAAAATAATTGAGGTTAAAGGCATGAGGAGTAGGAGTACACAAATATAAGTTCACTGGCCTGAGAAGGTCTTGATGGTAAGCGTATATGTGAATGGAGACCTGAGTGAAACGAGGTAGCAAGCCAGAGATGTGTGGATGGGAGGGACCGGAGGAAGAGTGTGTAGGACTGACTGAAAACAAATGCAAATAACCTGAACTGAAGCATGCTTGGGACACGCCGGAAAAGTGAGGAGGATAGTGTGGCTAGAGTGAAGTGTTTAAAAGTGGTGATGCATGCCAAATAAAAATAGTTGCAACAACCAGTAAGGCATGCATCAGAGATATTGTGGGTTCAGTTGCAGACCACCACCGCAATAAAACAAATATTGCAATGAAGCGAGTCGCACGAAATTCTTGGTTCCCAGTGCATATAAAATTTATGTTTACACTATACTCTCAAGTGTGTAATAGCATTATGTCTAAAAATACAGTGTACATACCTTAATTAAAAAGTTTATTGCTAAAATATGCTAGCAATTATCTGAACTTCCAGTGAATCCTGCTTTTGCTGATGGAGGGTCTGGTCATGATGCTGATGGCTACTGACTGATCAAGGGGGTGGTTGGTGAAAGTTGGGGTGGCTGTGGCAATTTCTGAAAGTGACACAACAATAAAGTTTGCTGCATTGATTGACTCTGCAGAGAAAGAGTGATATCAAGCTGTACCACTTCTCTGTAGCATGTGATAATGCATGGTATCATTTTACCTCCAAGAAAACCTCTTTCAAAATTGGAGTCAGGCCTCTCAACCTTTGGATCTGCTTTGTCAATTAAGCTTATGAAATATTTGATATCCTTTGTTGTCATTCAATGATGTTCACAGCATCTTCACCGGGGTAGATTCCATCTCAAGAAACCATTTTCCCTGTTCGTCCATAAGAAGCACCTCCTTATCCGTTCCAGTTTGAACAAAAGATTACAGCAACACAGTTGCATCTTCATTCCACTTCTAATTCTAGTTCTCTTGCTATTTTCACCACATCTTCAGTTATTTCCTCCACTGGTCTGGAACTACTCAAAGTCGCCCGTGAGGACTGGAATAAATTTCTTCCAATCTCCTGATATTTTGACCTTCTCTTATGAATCACAAATGTTCTTAATGGCATCTAGAATGGTGAATCCTTTTTAGAAAGTTTTCAATTTACTTTGTCCACATTCATCTGAGGAATCACTATCTATGGCAGCTAGAGCCATGTGAAATGTATTTTTTATAATAATCAGACTTGAAAGTTGAAATTACTCTTTGATCCATGGGCTGCAGAATGGATGTTGTGTTAACAGGCAAGAAAACAACATTAATCTCTTTGTATATCTCCATCAGAGATCTTGTGTGACCAGGTATGAGCAGAAATACTTTGAAAGGAATCAGGAATCTTTCTTTTTTTTTTTTTCCTCTTTTCTGAGCAGTAGGTAACAGTGGCTTAAATATTCTGTAAACCATGCTGTAAACAGATGTGCTCTCGTCCAGGCTTTGTCACTGCATTTATAGAGCACAGAGTAGATGGAGCATAATTCTTAAGGACCCTCAGATTTTCAGAATGGTAAATGAGCATTTGCTTTGACTTAAAGTCACCAGCCACATTAGCCTCTAACAAGAGAGTTACTCTGTCCTTTGAAGCTTTGAAGCCAGGAATTGATTTCTTTTCTCTAGCTCTGAAAGTCCTAGATGGCATCTTCTTTCAATACAGGCCTATTTCAGCTACACCAAAAAGCTGTTGTTTAGTATTTACCTTCGTCAGTGGTCTTAGTTAGATCTTCTGGATAACTTGCTGCGCTTCACCATCAGCACTTACTGCTTCTCCTTGCACTTTTCTATTATGGAGACATATTTTTTCCTTAAACCTCAGGAACCGATCTCTGCTAGCTTCAGATTTTTCTTCTGTAGTTTCCTCACTTCTCTTTTCCTTCATAGAATTGAACAGTTAGGGTCTTGCTCTGGATTAGGCTTTGACTTAAAGGGAATTTTGTGGCTGGTTTGATCTTCTATCCAGATCACTCAAACTGTCTTCATATCAGCAATAAGGTTGTTTCACTTTCTTATCATTCGTGTGTTCACTGGAATAGCACTTCTAATTTCCTTTATGAACTTCTTCTTCTTTTTTTTTTTTTAATTCACATCTTGGCTGTTTGGCTCAAGAGGCCTAGCTTTTGGCCTATCTTGGCTTTTGACGTGCCTTCCTCACTACGCTTAACTATTTCTAGTCTTTCATTTAAAGTGAGAGATGTGCTACTCTTCCTTTCACTTGAACACCTTGACACCCTTGTGGGGTTATTAATTGGCCTGATTTCAGTATTATTGTGGGACATGGGGAGGTCCAAGGAGGGACATGGGAATGGCTGGTCAGTGGAGCAGTCAGAGCACACCTATTTATCGATTAAGTTTGCCATCTCATATGGCCATGATTTGTGACACCCCAAAATAATTATAGTCACATAAAATATCACTAATCACAGATCACCATAATATATATAATAATAATGAAAAAGTCTGAAATATTGTGATAATTACCAAAAGCTGACACAGAGCCATTAAGTGAGCACATACTGTTGCAAAAATTGTACCTAAAGACCTCCTTGATACACAGCTGCCTCCGCAAGTCTTCTATTTGTAAAAAACACGGTATTTGCCAACTACAATAAAGTGAAGTGCAATAAAACAAGATATGCCTTTATTTGTTAAGTGCACATTGAAGATGCTTGGGAAAAAATAAATTGCCTTTGTGATTTAAAGAATCCACATAAATCTAACAAAAGAATGACAAAACATATTTCTGTTTTTCAGCTTTAAGAGATGGGGGCAGTGAGTGGATCAGGAGCAGGATGGTAGTGGTGGGCAGCTCAGAACAAGTCCAGTTGCCGTGGGGTTTCCCTCCATGGCAGAGGGCTCTCCACTCCGTTTCTCTGCCCCTGCGGCAGGCACACCTGCAGGGATGCTTGGGCCCTGGGTGCAGATGGGCAATCGTATGCCTCATCACCCATTCAGGCACACACTTACTTGTTTTCCACATGCAAATATGGGCTTTTTGCGGATGAATTTAATACAGTTGTTGCTTCCTCATTTTATTTAAAACAAAACAAATGGCCAACCATGTCAGTTGAGGGTAGCAAATAGAAACATGAGTATTACGGTCTTTGCTGTTTGTGTCAATTACACGGCTGAAAGGAATCCCAGGCAAATCAGTCTTTTCTGTGCTCAATTTTATTTTTACTTTATATCACCTTTTCTTACTATCATTATTGGTTTTAACAAAATTTTTAAAGAGGGCTATCACATTACTTTCTCTTAATCATTTTATCAATATTTCAGGCTCCTTAGTTCTATTTTGTGGTTTCCACCTTTGACATTTTTAGTTTCTGAACTTGGGGCCCATCGTACGAAAAAGGCATTATGGAGTCTCCAAAAGCCATTGGCAGGTGGTATCTGTGACTTCCTTAGCCTGGAAATAAACAAATAAACAAGCACAAATTAGAAGTATTTGTCCTATTACTGCACTATTAGTATCGACTGCGCAACATCATGCAAAAAGTCACTTTCATTTATCTGGCAGGTCCTATGTAAACACCAATACAGTCCAGACGGCTTGGATAGGTGTTTGCCTTCATTTCTAATGAAACTTCAGGCCTCTAGGGTAGGATATCAAAATTGGTAGATCATTTGCAATTTATTTTATCCCAAACACCTCACTTTACAGTCAGAGAAACTGAGTCCCAGAGAGGTAAAATGAGTTGCACAAGGACTCAGAGAGCAAGAAGTAGAGATGGGACTTGAGCACCTCGATCTCTGGTATTGCTGTCCTCTAGTTCATGGAGCTGGCAGTTGGCTACCTCTGTGACCTGGGATGATGGAGAGACCGCTGGACCCTTCAGAGGATCTCATCTCAAGGTGGGGTTTATGTGTAAATGATATCTGTGTGTTTCATTTTCCTTTCATAAACTAATTTGAAAATCCTTTTGGGATCAAATTTTAAGCCAGAAAGTAGTGAGGGGGGACGTGGGTAGGAATTGCTTACAACTTGCCTAACAAGGTTGTTGACTGCATAAGAGTCAGGAGTTTTGGGTAAGTCTGTGTGTGTGTGTGTGTGTGTGTGTGTGTGTCAGAGAGAGAGAGAGAGAGAGAGACAGAGAGGTAAAGAGGAACAAAGGAAGAGGGAGAGGTCAGATTGTTTGACAGTAGCAACTTCATAGGCACAGAATTTCTGAGTTAGAAGGAAGTCTAATATGTACTGAATTTATTTCGTAGTGAAGGAAATTGATGTGCCTCGAGTAGCTGAGAGCCTTACTCAAGGTCATTCCACTGTAATTGAGTAGTTAAAATATTAGACTAGCAACATACTTGAGTAGAAGCTTTCATATAAAAAAGCATAATCATAACTATCCAATCATATTTACTAGTTAACTAGTAAGGCTGCTCAGGTGGGATAACACATCTATCTTCTTTGGGATTCTTCTCTCAGATGTGGTTTTGGTGGGAGGAGCATGGCAAGGGAGGAACGAGCTCCAAATGCAGTCCTCGGTGATCTGAGCGGACACACAAGCACAGATCAGAGACACTCTTAGCGAATGAACTATATTGGCTATATTAAAGTAATCCTCTGAAAAAGTTCCGTGTGGAGAGCAAGGCCAGTTAGGGAACATTTTGTGAATCTTTTATATGTCCTTAACTATATGATTATTTTATTTTTAAATGAAAAATGTTAGGATGTTACGGGGTATGTATGCATAGTCTAAAGTGACGATTTTAGAGGTAGCAAGACAGTGAGAATGTCCCTACATGTGAAATGGGCACAATTTTATCAGGGAAGTGTTAATAGAGGGTTAATGTTCTACACAGCAGCTGTAAGAATGATAAATGGTCATGGGGATAGCCTGACACTCTAGGAACAGAAAGTGGTGGGTATGGATAGGACTACTGATACAGCGTGAATTCAACCTGCTGTTATCTGCGCAGGCCTCTCTGCAGCTGTTTGCCCTGAAGTACATGCTGTACGTTTCTCCAGCTGATCCTGCATGACTGGATATAAATGCCTGTCCGCTGTGTGCTGGACAGCCCCAGACACCCTCGGCAGCCTGCTGTGTTTGTGTGAGACATGCTGTGTTAGGGATTTAAGCATCTCCCTACTTGTTCCTCATCTTTTTCTCTTCTCCTCCTTCTGATCTCCATTCATGTTTCCCTTTGGGGGAGAAAAAGTCATCAGAGTTGTTTGAAGGTTCATTTATGTTGATTTGTTTTTATTGTCAAGCTAATTTGTTTCCTGCTTGTATCTGTAACTGATATACTTCATGTGAGACCATGTTATAATATACTTGAGTTCTTCTTGGCCCTCTGATATCTTTTCTTTTTTTCTTTTACTGAAAAATAAAAGATTTCCTTATCTCTTCAGACCTACAGCTTTCTCATCTACATGGACAACCTATTTTCAAAGAATCTTCGAGAGTTATTGACTTTGTTATAACTACTACTATGTAAGTAATTTCAGATGATAGAATTCAAAATAGATTTAACTTGTTTTTCTAGAAACAATTTATTTTCCCTAAAACTTTAAAGAGTAATGGCGGGGAACAGGACATTCTGAAAGTAAGAAGAAACATGCCAAATGAGTTTCTGACTTCCAGTTAGGCATTTGGAAAAAAAGTCTTTATTCCAGTGACCTCTGCTCATTGGAAAGCTTTGGGCTGGTAGATTTCATGATTCTGACGCTGTATGTCCTCTTGAGTTACAGTGAGTGATGAGGCCAAGTCGCAGGGTGGATGGTGTGCTTTTTTTGGGCTAATGGGTGTTAAGGAGGCATGCTGTCCTTGGACATTAAGACAGATCATTTCCTCAGTTGGGTAATGTTTAAGGAATCCATTAAATCCTTAAATATACGGCACACATAAGGCATGCAGAACTTTTAGAGACTCAGCCTTAACATGGGTTACGTTTTAGCATGGCTGATGGCTCAACTTGATTTTTACTGGGTTTGTTCAACACATTTCTCACTTATAGGTAAAAGCCTGCTTTTTATCCTCTCCATCCTCATCACCTTTTTAGTTGTGTCTCTGGGCTTGATTCTTCTTGCCTTCAGGTCTATATTGTGTTATAAAAAGAGAGAGACAGAGAGAGAGAGAGATAAGAAGAAGAAGAAGGAAAGAAAAAGAAACACACACACACACACACACACACACACATTGAATGGGAAGGCAGGAGAGTAGAGGTCTGACCCCAGCTCTGTCAGAGCCACCTGTGTGACTATTTGCAAGCATTTTCATCCATTCAACAAATTACTTTTACACACCAGGTACCGGAGGTACAAAACTGTGAAAGACACGGTTCTTACCCTCACCGCTTACAGTCAGGAGTAGAGAATTAGGTACACAAATAGAATGTGAAATCACTTCTCCTTTCTGGGTCTTCATTTTACAAATGCAAGAGCCAGAACTGGGCCAGGTGATCACCAAGGTCCCTTCTGAGGCTAACATGCCATCATTCATGCAAAATTCATTAAACATCCGATAATCACTTATCTAAGTGAAAATCAGCAAACATTTCCCCTTTCTCCTTAGTTTGTAGGGGATGATATTGAAGATGAATGAGGCAATGTCTACAAAATGCTTTAATAAGCAAGTTGGAGAAAGAGATTATGTAAGTTTGAGGCATTATTATTAATGAAAAATGAAAACAAGGGCTGATGTTTTCAGAGAGAGAACAGATGGTTCCTTTGTTCAGGATTTGAGTATAAAAAAGAGAGAGAAAAAAGATACTTGCCATATTGTTTAGGCCCTGAATGTGAGTAACTTTAAAATGCCAAAACAATCTGGTTAGGAAAGTCCCATAGATTCAAAATAGCTCCTACAGTGATCAAACTATAATTAATATAACAAAAAAAAAATGATGGTAAGAAAAATACTAATAAGAAATGCCACAGTGACAACTGACACAACCTAACAAAAAGTCCTATTTTTGCATCAACTCTAGAAACTTCATTGTTTTCTGTTTTCAGGAGTTATACCACACTGTGGAACAAACTAGTGAGAACCGATTTAAAACTGTTTCTACAGTTCCCCCTACCCCTCAGGTTATTTTAGTTTCCCATGACTCATAAAGGAAATCTTCAGGATTCACAAGAAATTGGCAATTCTTTTCCATCTTTGCTATTGGGTATTGATAGGAAAACAGCGTAGTTTGGGGCAGTTTAAGTAGAGAGCGAACCGCCAGGGATTTGGGGTGGTGTCGCAGAAGGCCGGATCTGGGAAGGACCTTTGAAAAGCTTGCACGGAAAGTTGTGAAATACATGGTTTCTTTCTCTCTTTCTTTACTTCTAATATCTCGTGATCTGTTTCTACCATACACAAGCTAATTGATGTTATCCTTTTGGCGTGATTCTTGCTGTCCTGGGGTCTATCACTTGTAGGCTATGAGAATGAGGCCATAGGCCACCAAGCTGGCAGCACTGAGCAAAAGGTGCTAGACCCTTCTGAGTTCAGGTGACGTGTAACTGGTGCCGTGATTGGACAGGGTGACTAACCTCAGTCTCTCTGGGTGTAATTTCTTCACTGTGGAAAAAGGAGGCTAACTAGCAAGTTCACTCTGACACTAATCTGAGTTCAGGTCCACATCTTTTTTTTTTTTTTTTAATTAATTATTTTATTTTTAAAATTTTTATTTTTTGAGACAGTCTTGCTCTGTCGCACAGGCTGCAGAGCAGAGGCACAATCTCTGCTCACCACAACCTCCACCTCACGGGTTCAAGCGATTCTCTTGCTTCTGCCTCCTGAGTAGCTGACAGGCGCCTGTCACCATGCCTGGCTAATTTTTGTATTTTTAGTAGAGGTGGGGTTTCACCACGTTGTGCAGGCTGGTCTCGAACTCCTGGCCTTAAGAGATCCGCCTGCCTTGGCCTGCCAAAGTGCTGGGATTACAGAAGTGAGCCAGTGCGCCCGGCCCATGTACAGTTGTAGGAAGGCTGAGAATGGCTTTTAATTTGGGAGCGTTTAAAAGCAAACATGCTTCCTCAAGACAACAGTAACAAAATATTGACATTGTTGAGGTGGGAACTTCTTTAATGCTACCCGAACTTCTTGCTGAAATGGTTCTAGGCAGTTTTGCATAGCTAGGTGTGGTAAGCTCATTCACAGACATGGAAGAGGCAGAGTGGGCTTAGGGAGAGGCACAAGTCTAGTGGTCCAACTTGGGTTCTGGGTTCTAGTCCTGCTTCTGCTACTAACCCCATGAGACCTTGGAATACCCATCTCTAAGGTTTCTTTCAGAGCTGAATCACTGTTTGGTCTGTGATTCATCAAAGCAATTAGAAGACTCTGCCTCTCCTTCAAGGCCAAGACTTTGCTCAGAATACTCCCTAAGGACTTTCTCACTGTATGTGGCACTTTTCTCTATTAGACACTTTATTCATTCTCCGTTGCATTAGAGTCAAAAGTGTGATCGTTTGTTGTAAAGGTGCCTTTTCCATGTCATCTCTAATAACCTACCCCTCTATCCTCTGAGTAACCTACTCTTTTAAAGCAAGTCTCCTTTGGCTTAATCACACTGCCTGGTGCCTACTCAGCATTATGTGTTTGTTGTCTGCCCTGAAGTGTGAACTCGGTCATGTCCTGCTCTTTTCTGAAGCCTCAGCATGTACGTCGGTACCTGGTTCATGGTAGATTTTCAATGAATCTGAGTGAATGAATGATGGATGAATGATTTTGTATCTCCTTACCAGGCCATATGTCCCTTGAGGGCATGGACCATGTCTAATGGGTGGCCACCTGGTGTCTCATTCTTGGTCCGCTGTTAGTGGTGATTTTTGTCCTCTTCTTTGTACTCATCATTCAAGGCTTGTATTAGGGTAAATTATTAGCATAATTCTGCCTGGTTTCCCACTCCACCAACCTCCCCCCTCCTTTTATTTTCTTTTGAGACAGAGTCTCGCTCTTTCACCCAGGCTGGAGTGCAGTGGCACAATCTTGGCTCACTGCAACCTCTGTCTCCCGGGTTCAAGCAATTCTCCTGCCTCAGCCTCTCAAGTAGCTGGGATTACAGGTATCCACCACTACGCCTGACTAATTTTTTTATTTTTCATAGATCATCATGCTGGTCATGCTGGTCTCGAACTTCTGACCGCGTGATCCACTTGCCTTGGCCTCCCAAAGTGCTGGGATTACAGGCTTGTTTGTTTTTAAACAGTTTGTGGGCAGGGATGGTATTTTCTTATGATTCTATTCCTTAGAGATCCTGACCCAGAGCCATTAGCAGAGAAAATTCTCAGTAAATGTTTGCTGACCTAAACTTCATTCCACCACCTCTGCCTTCCTTTTACCTTTTCACCTTCTCTTAGAAGGCACCTTATATGATAATGTCAGCTATGCAATAAAGACCACATAGTAAATTTAATAAAATAGGAAGCATGCTTCCCTCTTGTTTCTACCCCAACACTTTTTTTTTTTTTTTTTTTTTTTTTAGATCAAAATAACATTGCGTTTGGGTGTGCCCTGGTTTTATTTATTTATTTATTTTTATGTAGACACGGTGTCTCACTATGTTGCCCAGGCTGGTCTCCAACTACTGAGCTCAAGTGATCCTCCCACCTCGGCCTCCCAAAGTGCTAGGATTATAGGTGTGAGACACCACAGTCAGCCCAGCCCTGCTTTTACAGAAAACAAAATAATGATGAATATATTGTACTACCCTCACTGTTTTCCTTTGTCTGTGAATGCTTCTTATTTTGTCAGGAAAAGGAAAAGGTTTCTGTTTCTTGAACATAATTGTTGAAATATATTTTCAAGGTTTTTTACTTTATTTTTTGACTGATACCATAACATAGTGTGAAATGATGTGAGGATTTTCTAATGGAGAAATGACTTAGAATATCCCTTGGATGTCCTATCTGCTTTTTAATTGTTTTATCATCCCAGACATGTTTCTCTATTCCTGTCTCTTCTTTTATCTATAAAATGAGGTTATTGAACTAGACGCTGTCTACAACTTTTTTTTTTTTCATTAACATTAAATCTCTGGTACCTGAGAACATTGGGATCAGGCAGATATTTCTAGGTGTCTGTTTCATTGGTCTGCCCTTCAAGTAGGAATGATGACCCATAGAATTTCTGTAATTATCGGCCTCAATAACTTTCTAAAGCCTTTAGAAAGCAGATACCCTTCAATTTATCTCACTTATTTGTTTGTGATTAACACCTTCTGCCCCTTCTCATATCCCAAGCTTGGTGTTTTGATATTTAATTACAGGGAATTATTTCCCCTTCATAGATGATATAGCAATTGTATTTCACTTCTCTTAGCTGAAATCTCTGCTGACTTTCCATGTCTTATGAATTTAAATAGTCTAAATAGGGCATGAGATCTTAAATATTCTTTCCAGTTTCTACATTTGCTACTCAGCCACAACATTTTCCCTGGAAAAGGGTGAAAGCCCGTGAGTGTCCCACAGGGTGGGAGCATTGAACACACCCACATTTTCCTACCGTCTGACACAGATGAGACACAAAGGAGGGACTCAGATAATTATTTAACTGAATCAACTGGGTTCCTTAATTCTCACAGTATTATCCTTCCTTACTTTGTAAATAGGGAAATGGAGGCTTAGTCACACAAAATGTCTTGTTCGAAGTTACTAATCGATTGAGTAACTTAATAATTTATTGACATCTGAGGCTTTTCTCTGATTTTACAGCCTCAGACCAGAAATGATGGGATCTCAGCCTTCTTTGCTTAGAGATTGGTGAGCCAAGACCTGGAGAGAGAACTCTGGTTGTCTTAAGTCACCCGGATGAACCATTAATAGAAAAAGAATTCTACTCAGCCAGCACTTAAAAGCTCGACATGTTTGTGTGGAGACCTGAGTGTGACTGAGTTCAGATCACTTTAATTTCCTGGGCCTCACTTGACCCATCTGTGAAATGGGGTAATGAACTCTTTTCTGCATGAAGGCAGGGGACTGTCCAGATGACCTCTGGAGAATTCTTCTTACCCTGAGATCAATGGTTCTGTGAGTAGTATAACTCACACCTAAAGTCTTAGTCGCAGGGCACTTTAGTGGAAAAAAAAAAAAAATTGAGGCTATTTTTAGAGCCTTCATCTGTTTATAGACTAGTTGATAGGAGAGCAATACCTTTGAAAGGTTAAGGAATAGTTTTATACACTGTGTTAAGGATGTTGTCAAAACTAATATTCATGTATGAAAAGACTAACATTTATTAATATTTTTTTCTATAGATTGGTGAAATTGGTTTGTTATTTTTGTCATTTCACTTTTGTGGAAATTGAGCAAAGGTGAGAGATAAAATGATGTGATCAGGCCAGGTGTGTTGGCTTATGCCTGTAATCCCAGCATTTTGGGAGGCCAAGGTAGGCGGATCACCTGAGTTAAGGAGTTCAAGACCAGCCTGGTCAACATGGTGAAACCCTGTTTCTACTAAAAATACAAAAATTAGCTGGGTGTGGTGGCACACACCTGTAATCCCAGCTACTTGGGAGGCTGAAGCAGGAGAATCATTTGAACCTGGGAGGTGGAGGTTGCAGTGAGCCGAAATCGCGCCATTGCACTCCAGCCTGGGTGACAGAGTAAGATTCTATCTCAAAAAAAAAAAAAAAAAAAAAAAATGTGATCAACATCAAAGGACACTGTAAAGCAGCAGAGGATTGAAGATTTTCCTAAGACTTAGTGGATGTAGAAGAGTTTAAAATATTCTAGCCCAGTGGTTTGCAAACTTGGCCACATATTAAAATCTTCAGAGGAACTTTCAAAAGATGCTTGCCCCCCTACAATGCTCATCTCAATCCCAGTGTCTGTGGGTGAGACCCAAGCTCAGTTATATTTTAAAACTCCTGAGAGTTTAGAACTGTTGATCTAGTCTTGGTTTCATATCAATTTCTCTGATGGTATCTTGCTTGACATCTTACTTACTGGGCTGCATTTTTATGCTACGACTTCCCTGACACCCAAGTGAAAACCTCTGGATGACCCCAAAATTCACCCAAACAACATGAATGTAATAGGAACTCTTGAAAAGGCTTACAAGCCTTGAAGTAAATGTTGGGCAGAGGGAGCGAAAGGGTTAATTTTTTTTTGCATTGGGACCTGCCTTCTTTTTATGCTTCTAGGAACGTTTAAAAACGAGAGCAAGGAATATATTTCATTGCTTTAATTGTTCAAGGTCTTTTAAAAGCGTGTGCAATAAAATGCCATTTAAGATAACTGACCTTTATATTTTAATGCTTTTTGGAAGGGAACAATACCTAGTGTTCAGCTGCAGTATAACTTTTAATTTTATATATATATAAAATATATATATGTGTGTGTGTGTGTGTGTGTGTGTGTGTGTGTGTGAGAGCAGAGCTTGTTTTGGAATCAGAGTGCTGAGGGTTTTGCTGCCTTCCTAGATATTTTACCTGTTTCTGTTTCAACATCAAGTTCCATTCAGTTGATGTTTCTTGACCTCATAATGTCTAACCTTTATATCTTTGTTTTCTCTGTCTCCAAACTTATCTGAGAAGGAGACTTCAAGGCCTGATTCATTAATTTTTCCTTCTGCTGGGAAGCTCAGGTGTGTCATGGAAGCTCATGTGGCCCAATCTATATTTTGACAAAGAGGAAAGCTCCCTGCTCTCCCCTGCACCAATTCGTTTGGTAATTTTTAATCCCAAAGGCCACTGCTAATACATTTTTAAAAATTGATGCTGGGTATTACGTTGTTAGATATAGCTCATCTTCCAACTCTAAACTTGCTCTTTCTAAAAGGGAAATAGTACTCAGGTTGCAAACATAGTGAACTGGAATTTCAGAGGCTTGAATTGACCTACAAAACTTGTAACTGTAGCCCTGGTTATACATCCACTGTGGTCTTGGACATGTGAGGTGTTGTCTACCCTCAGGAGTTTTAGAAGAAGAAATTTTATGGCACCACTTTCCATATTAAGAAATTAAAATAGCCAGGTGCAGTGGCTCACACCTGTAATCCCAGCAGTTTGGAGGCCAAGGAGGGAGGATAGCTTGAGTCCAGGAGTTTGAGTGGAGTGGTCAACACAGCCGAGACCCCACATCTACAAAAAATTTAAAAATTAGCTGGCATGGTGGTTCATGCCTATAGTCTCAGCTACTCAGGAGGCTGAGGTGGGAGGATCGCTTGGACCTGAGACATCAAGGCTGCAGTGAGCTGAGATTCTGCCACTGTACTCCAGCCTGGGTGACAGAGCAAGACTGTGTCCAAAAAAAAAAAAAAAAAGAAAAGAAAAGAAAGAAAAAAGAGAAGAAAATATGCAAAATTCTTTGTGTAGCTCTGAAATATATGCATATATGTATATATACATAAATATGTGAAATAAAATTGCTTGTGCTTAATTTATTATTTTAAAATCATGTTTGAAAATAGAGCTATTTCTCAGTTATTACATTTCCCCCTCTCCTCTTTCTGATGTTTTTTTTTCTTAACTTTTGATTGTAAATGATTTTAAACTTATTTAAAAAGTTGCAAAATAAGCATAGTCCAATATAGCCATATACTTTTACCTAGATTTGTCTATTGTTAACATTTTATCCCATTGGCTTTATCATCCTCCCCCTTCCTCCCTCTCTTCCCCTCTCTCTCTCTCTCTCTCTCCACACACACACACACACATACACACACACACACACACACACACGCTCTCCCCCACCCCATATATATATATATATATATATATTTTTCCCCCCAGAAGTATTTGAGAGTAGGTCACATATATCATTGCCTCTACCCCTAAGTACAGTGTGTATTTCCTAATAATAAAAAGAATACAGACAGTCTTCTCATATTCACAGTATGGTAATCAGCTTCTGTACATTTGACACTGATTCAATACTTCAGTCTACTGTCTGTAATTCTCCTTTGTCAGATGGCCCAGTTCTGTCCTTGAAGAAAACTGCTTTTTTGCCTTCGGTGTACAGTCCAGCCTAAGGTCAGGTAGTGCATTTAATTGTCAAGTCTCTTCAGTCTCCTTTGATTTGGAACATTTCCACAGCCTTTCTTTATCTTTTATGTCATTGACACTTTTGTAGAACATCGTGTTCTCCCCCTTTACAAATATATATTCCTCATTTTGTATTAGCCACTTGTTTCTTCACATTTTGATTCAATTATGCGTTCCCCGAAGGAATATTACAAAGATGATGTGTCCCGCTCAGGTATCACATCTGGAGTCTTATGTGTCCATTTATCCATCATTGGGGATGTTAATTTTGAGCAACTGATCATTCCTCCATTCCGTATTCCTTCACTATCCACTGTTTCCTTCATTTACTCCATCTTCATGTTCTTCCATTCATTCATTCCATTCCTTCCCCATCTCTCTCTTCCTCTCCTCTTCTCTCCTCTCCTTTCCCTTCCTTCCTTCCTTCCTTCCTTCCTTCCTTCCTTCCTTCCTTCCTTCCTTCCTTCCTTCCTTCCCTTCCCTTCCTTCCTTCCCTTCCTTCCTTCTTTTCTTTTTCTCTCTCTTCTTCTTTTCCTTCCTTCCTTCCTTCCTTCCTTCCTTCCTTCCTTCCTTCCTTCCTGGCCTTCTTCCTTCCTTCCTTCCTTCCTTCCTTCTTTCTTTCTTTCTTTCTTTCTTTCTTTCTTTCTTTCTTTCTTTCTTTCTTTCTTTCTTTCTTTCTTTCTTTCTTTCGGTTATGGTCTTCAAGATTCCTGTTTCAATCTTTCATAATTCATTCCTGCTATATAATTATTTTGACTGTCAAATTATCCCAGATTTGGTCAATGGGAGCTGTATCAAGTTGACTCCTGTGTCCTTGAGACATGTACCCATCATCTTTGTTGTTGTTAGCAATTGATTAATTGCTGGAAGAAAAAGATGTTCTAGTTTGGTCTTGTATATTCTCTGTCCCAGCCATGAAGTCAACTGTATCTTCATTATGTCCTCACTCTTTTTAAGTGCAGAATGATGTTAGAGACCAATATCTGAGTGCTAGCTGTGCTCATTACTACTCTGGTGCCTTCACTTATAGGCTCTTTCAATGACTGGAGCTAGGAAATTTTATATATAAAAGTATATGTATATAAACAAAACCTACATGTATATGTATATCTGTAAATATATGGAGGCATATATATATGTGTATATACAAATACTACTACTACTAATTTGCTAATACCACTTACTACACAAAACAAATCTGTGAAAAAGAGTTGAGGATTTGCTTATGGTGCTCCTCCTTCAACTTAACCCTGCCCAAGACTGAGGGTATATTGTCAAATGCTCTTCCAGGATTACCTGGATTAGTTCTTTTGTCATGTCTCTTTCCCCTACATCCTAATGTCCTTATGTTCATTTAAAATACAGTTGGGTTCAAATGCTTCAGTTTGCTATCAGTTTTAGTTTCCTTCCTTCCCATCCTAGTTCGTTTAATTTTATTTTTTGAATATGTAAAACATTAACATGCTTCCAGAAGCCAGAACTAAACCAAAAGAAGTGCCAGTCTCTCAGATATTTGTTCTACCTTGTTATTCCCTACATCTCTTGGAGGTTTTCTTGATTATCTTTCTGGTATTTCTTTTTAATCCTGATTTTATATATATATGTATTACATTTCCTTTTCTTTCTTACACAAAAGATAGCATATTGTATATTTTTCTTTGCACTCTGATTTTGTGAATTTTTTTCTTTTTTTTTACGCTCCCTCTCTTCTTTTCTTCTTCTCTTCCTCCCTCCCTTTCTTCCTTCTTCCCTTTTTTTTGTTTTTCTTCTCTCTCTTGCTCAACCAATTTGCTATGCTTGGACAGTTCGGTGGTTTTCTGCAATGAATAGCATTTTACATATGTATTTCCATATCATTAGATATATCTTTGGGATATAGTCTTAGAAATGGGAATGCTGGGTTAAGAGTAAATGTTTTGTGAAGTGTTTTAGTTACCAAATTTCTCTCTGATGGAATGTCCCACCAGCATTCCCAACTACAGAATGTCTGTGAAGCTTATGAATTGTTGCCAATTTGATGGATGAGAAATGGTATCTCAGTATAGTTTTGATTTGCATGTGTCCTATTAGGAGTAAAGTTAAGCATCTTTATGTATTTAATGTCCATATGTATTCATTTTGTGAGTTCTTTTTTTGCAAGTTATCTGCTCATGTCTTTTGCCCATTTTTTAATTTTATTATTATTTTTGGGGGACAGTCTCTCTCTCTGTTGCCCAGACTGGAGTGCAATGGCATGATCTCAGCTCACTGTAACCTCTGCCTCCCAGGTTCAAGTGATTCTCCTGCCTCAGCCTCCCGAGTAGCTGGGATTGTATAGGCGTGTGTCACCACACCCAGCTAATTTTTTGTATTTTTCATGGAGATGGGGTTTTTCCATGTTGGCTAGGCTGGTCTCGAACTCCTAACCTCAAGTGATCTGCCCACGTCGGCCTCCCAAAGTGCTTGGCATGAGCCACTGCACCCAGCCTCCCCCTTTTTTTAAATTGGATTTTTGGTCTTTTTCTCAATTAGAAAAGTCTTCAGAAATTAGATATATTAGCCTTTCATCTATGAAGTATATTACACATATCTCTCCCAATTTGTTTATCTTTTGACTTTGATTGCAGTGTTTTTTTTTTTTTTCTTTTCAGTCATATAAAATTTTTATACTTATAGAGACAAATTTAAGAATCATTTCTCTTATTGCTTCTGGACTTTGTTCATTGTGAGAGAGCATTTCTTAACACCCATGTTATCTGCATGTTAACTTCCAGTACCTGTATAGTTTCATTTTTCACATTTAGATCCTTAATTCATCTGCAGCTTATTTGTGTGTAACGTAACAAATGGATCTAATTTTACTTTTTTCCAAATGGTTATCTGGTGTCTCAACACCATTTAGTATGAAAATATCTTCTCATACTTCTCCTGTGATTTGAGATTGATGGTTACTTTTTAACCTACACCATGACTAGGTGTGAAGGAGAATGATGGTAAACAATGGAACAGGGTAGTTAGAGGAAAATGAGGTCCCAGGTAGATAATGACTGAAACCTGATAACAACCTACATATTTTTGACTTCAACACAGAACTCTTTACCTTTTACAAGTCGTCCTCTCTGGTCCATTTCTTCTGTCAAAAATTAACATGTTTAATAGAGAAGGTGTTTAAAACAAAAGGAGGGTTTAGAGATTATCTGTGCTTTCCCTCCTCTCAGTAAAACCTGTAACACCCCTTCTTCCCCAAATAAATTATGAGAATGGGGCTGCATACATTTTTTGTGAGCACGTGTGATTATGTTTCCTCTTGTTCCTCGCCACATGGTGATTACTCTGTGCCCTCTCCTGCAAACTGCCCATGTTTCACTGCTTGTAGGTCAAAGCTATATTGGGGGAGAAGTGAATTTGGGAAGTTTTGCAAGTTAAGTTGTGCTACCTGAGTCAGTGACTGTGTCTTAATTCACCTTTTTGCTTCCAGGTTCTTGCTCAGGGCCATCTGTGCACATGGTTTTCACTCAATAAGTGCCTCATGAATTTAAATGACTACACATTAAACTAAAACGAGGTCTGCCCACCTATTCTGAAGAAATTAAACTCTACAAATGATGTATTCCAAAACTACAAAAGAGGGTGAAAGCCAAAACAGATGAAGCTGCCCTTATATGGGCAGGAAAAACTCAGTAAGATTTTATCAGTTCAGTAGGTGTTGCATATGGTGATTTGGAACTGTCTGCCAGTTCCAAGATGGCCTCACTTTATTGTGTGGTCAGTACAGTTTGTATCTAGTCCTCATCAGGTTAGGCCTGGAACTCCCCAACCCCCTTTAAAAACAGCAAATCAGGGTTTCTGTGGTGGAATGGGGAGGAAACTGGCTTGCATTAATTGATGTATAAGGTAGCCCATGATAAACTCAATGCCACTTTTATACACATCTGAGAGCAAGAGCTTTTGGTTCATTGGCTTGCCTATGTTTTTGCTCTGCCTTGGATGCTACAGAAATGGAATTGTTTGTTAGAGTCGTTGCATGGTGAAGGAAGAATCAGAGCCAAGGTTTTGAAGGACCTAAAGGCGAACATTCTGTGTTCTGTAGGCGTCTTCCTCCTTGGGATACAAACAGCCCCCTGCCAACCACACGCAGTAGGTAGGATTCCTTCAATGCCTCTCCTCGGGTGAAAGATGTGGCATGTGGAACTGAATGATCAAAATCACTGGGGCAACTGTATGGGCGCCCTCCTGCAGTGTAACATCCTAACAGGACTTTTGACAGGAATGGGCACCTAAATATTTAGACTCCTGGAGGCCTCGTCTGTCTCAGCCATACCTACCAGTCACCACACTGTCTCCTTTCTCTGTGTGGTACTGGATAAATACAGATAAATTCTACACCCTGACTTACTCCTACCTCATGCAAGGCAGTTATAAAATGTTTGAGTAGTTTACTTAAGTATTATTCCTGCCATGGCTTCTTGACGTGCCTTGATGGAGCTATGGAAAGCATCTTGGTTGCTTCAATACAAGGTTGTGAGTCGTTTCATAGGTCAGGGTACTTACTATAGTTTGCTGAGCTTATCCACTGTGTGGATCCATCTTGGAAAAGGAGCAGAGAAGATACTGGGAATACCACATCTGCTGAAGACTGTGCTGGATGCTTTCTCCAGAGTTCTCATCCAATCTTTTCAACACCCACTCAAAATATAGGAGCTGTTCCATTTCACAGATGAGGAAACAGAGGCTCAGAGACTTTACGTTAGTCTCCCAGGTCATCAAGCTAGTGTGAGTGTTCACAGAACCGAGACTCTAAACCAGGTCTGAATACCCATGAAATTGATGCTTTTCCTCTATGCCTGACACATGCCACATCATCCCAAGGCATCACCTTTTCTTGAATCTCGTTCATAGATTCTGGGCAAGCAGCCTGAGTTTGGTTCTATGAAACCTTTCCTGACCTCCTCCACCTCCCTGTACACACACTATGTGAACACTGTAATGGTTAGTTGTATACACAGTTGTTGCCAATGCTAGACTGTGAGTTCTTCTAAATATCTTCCTACAGTGTTTAGTTCATAGCTGGCTTTTGATACATATGTAGTGAAAATTCTGGTTTTCTGCATCATACTGTGTTTCCATGCTGACACTAAAAATCTAGACATGCTTTATTAGAATCAGGCAACCCATTTACCTTTAAGGATGCACTAACTTTGGTTTTTGCTTTAATATTTGGCCAAAACCTGCTCGTTGAGTTCAACCTCTGTGAAGGGTAAAGTAGCCAAATGCCTACCTATCTCATTAACATTGTAGGCAACTCTGAAATTTTGCAGGATAATCATTGCATTGATGTGAACATCACACTGGTTACTGTCATACCATATCAGCATAAAAATGTTAGTAATGAATAAGTATATTTTTCAAATTTGTTG
The DNA here is from genome assembly GCF_008728515.1 of Papio anubis. NCBI lineage: Eukaryota > Metazoa > Chordata > Mammalia > Primates > Cercopithecidae > Papio > Papio anubis. The sequence continues at coordinate 184,329,262 of NC_044977.1, forward strand.
TTAATATCCAGATATGTACTTTTCAAATGTAGGTGAGCATTTTACTTATAACTTGGAATAAAAAACCTTCTTAAACTACTTTATACTCTGAGAGTCCACCAACTAATTGAAATATAAAGGAATATATTAAGAGTAAGATGCTACAATATTTAATGATGACTGTGAAAGCTAAGAGTGTATGGGTTAAACAATTAAAAATTTTCAAATAGTTAAGTAGGGAAATTAGTTGGTAGGTAATATGAAAATTAGATTAATTAAATCTTAGTTAATGAATATTAGCTAATTGAGGTTATTAAATCTTAGTTATTACAGTTTGTTAGCTAGATAACTTTGGGTTGACCAACACATTTTTTTAGCTAACAAGCATTTATAAAAATATAAATTATAATCTAAGTATTGTTATAGAACTAGATTATACAATAATTATAATTGTTATAGGGTTGTTTGTTGAATGCATTTGTAACACCAAACAGAATGACCATTAAGCACCATTTTTAACTGTTATTTAATTACACTTAAGGTCATCACTCTTTCAAGAAAAAACCTATTTAAATTTTTTTTTTTCACATTTTCTGAAGATAAATTAAAAGTAGAGTGTCTACATTGTCTTCTCAACATTTCCTGATCAGGAAAACCTCCCAAATCACGTATAGCAACATCAATGATAAATGATTTTTAACACAGAGAAATTTCATGTCTATTCTTATATCACAAAAATTCAGATGATAGTAATGAGAGATTTCAGCCTCAGCTTTGGCTTACTATTGATTTTAACATTCATTCATTTGGCACTCGGCCCAAGTGGGTAATGGGTGCAAATCTATCAGTGGCTCTTCATACATTTGTGCAGGGAGGTACACATGCATATGTGTGGGTGTTTCAAAGTCAAACTGGAATAGGCCTCTCACATTTATCTCCTATTAATTTGCAGATTGTTTCCGTGGTTACCATCCAGAAATTTCCCAGTAATCCTTGAGGAAGTTAGGGAGTATGAGACCATTAGGGAGAGAGAATATGTGGCATAGAGAAGTGATGGGCATTAGTTGTCTGAGGTTATGAGGTCGTGGTGAAACCTGGTCATGTGGCCCCATCTCCAGACTATGCCCAGTGCTCCAGATCCCATAGACCTGGATCTGAGTTCTGGCGCTAGAACTGTCCCTGGCACACATATAGTAAGACTTTAATTTCCATTTTCCCTGTCTTATGAAAAGAAGTGTTGCTAAGCTCATTAATTAGCATTGTGCTTATAGCTTTTTCCTGACTGCTAATGACTTCTTGAGGACGGGCATGCTTTGATGAGCTGTATGGTCCTGGGCAAGCCTTGGTGTCCTCTGTTACCTGCACAGTGAGGGTGACGGTCATGTTACCTCCTGAGGCCACCTGTCAGCTTTGCCATTCTGTCATTTGACAAAGACTGAATAGAGAAAAGACAAGATTTAACGACTGTTAAAGTCCAAGCCAGTTTGTATTTGCTGAAAGACACAACTGAGGGAAAGAAATTGACATGTAGTTTAAACAGACTGGTTTTTCATTGGCATGGGAAGTGTGAATAATACCTCTTCCTGGTTTATGAGATATGAAATTGGTTGTCTGCCTTATCTGTTTCTCACTTTTATTCTCAGTTCATAGTTTGGTCACGGAATGCAATTTTGAAGACAGCTTCAAGTTGTTTTTTGCTCAGTAATCCTAGTAGTATTTACTGTTGTTCACTGGGCACCCAGTCTGTGTACACACGTCATTCCTAATCTTAGAAGAAAAACAACGTGCAAGACATATATTTTCTTTCCCATTTTGTAAATAAGGAACTGGGGCTCGAAGAGGTTAAAAGACTTACTTAAGTTCAATTAGAAAGTGGCAGAGCCAGGATTCAAATGTTGGTTTGCCTAATTGCAAAGCCTATATCCACCTTGCACCCTGTGCTGCCACAGCATTAAAGGCTGTAAATTGAATTCCACACACTCCTGCTTTCACCTGTACTATTACTGTGATAAGTAAAACCAGCGCTGAGCCCTACTTACGAGGTGTCCTTGATTTGTGTGCGGATGCTCATGACACTTCTGTGTGGCATCTGCTGACAGGCTCATGGGCCCCAGACATTCCCACTACAAAGAGCTCATCCTGGACTCTCCAACCAGGGAAAGAGACCTGAAGACGAACTGGTTTGTGATGAGGGATTATTGTGATGCTTGAAGTGAACAGTCAGTCAGTTCTTCCCATTTATTTGACTTCTTACTTCCCTTCCCTTTGAACATTTTAGTCAAACTTCTAGCAGTGACTTTCAACCCTGGCTGCGCATTAAAATCACTTGGGGAGGTTTTGTTTTGAGACAGCGTCTCCGTCTGTCATCCAGGCTGGAATTCAGTGGCATGATTATGGTTCACTGTAGCTGCAACCTTCTGGGCTCAATCAACCCTCCTACCTCAGGCTTCTGAGTAGCTGGGACTACAGGGACATGCCACTATACCGAGCTGATTTGTATATTTTGTAGAGACAGGGTTTCACTATGTTGCCCAGGCTGGTCTCGAACTCCTGGGCACAAGTGATCCGCCCACCTTGGCCTCCAAAAGTGCTGGAATCATGGAGCATTTTATTTGTAACCATGTCAGCCCTCACCTTCCAGAGATCTTGATATGAATGGGCTAGGTTGGGGCTCTCGCTATTAGCGTTGAAAAAAAATACTGCAGGGATTCTAAGATTCATCTAGAGAAGATGACTACTGTATTAGGGGGCAGAACGTCCACTTTTCACTGTTCTGTTGGTACAGTATTTTTTTTTGTGACTTCTATGAACCCTCAATCTTGTGATGTTACCATTCCATTGACGGGTGGGATTTATTCACCAAGAGCATTTATATTTTTTTGAGATGTCTTAGGTTGCGGAGAGGGTGTTACAGGAATGGACACAGATGCTGAATTTAGTGGCCCCAGAGAAGGGGAATGGACCACTTTGGATTGGATTATTGGGAGCAACCAAAAGTCAGTGCTGTGGCTTTTGCTGTCTTCCCTTGTCATCTCTTCCCCTCACCAGATTTTCAACACGGAAGGGGTGTATTTTCTAGTTATGGGGTATTCACAATCACATCTAATAATTTTACTCCAGATCATGCTATGGCTTGTTTATACTAGCTTGAATATTTGTAGTTTCTTTGATTTTTGTTTGCTAATTTAATTTACTATTACATATAAAAGAATGGCTTCCATGGAGATAATCACCATGGCTCCTAAAGTGCATCCAGAGACATTTGCCTTGCTCCTGTGGAAATACGCCCAAACTCCCCAGCATGACATTCAGTGTTCACTCCACACCTGACACCAGTCTTTCTCACTCTAATTAAGGCCACTGTTTACCATTCTTGGGCACCAGCCAGATGAACTATACCCTGGCCTGGGATCTGCCCGATCTTGCTGAGACATTAACTCTGTCCTGAAGCTGTTTGTCATTCCAGCAGCTAGAAATAATCTTTCCTTTCCTAGAACGTCCACACTGCATTGAGCGGGAACACTTGTAGAACTTCTCACATCGTCCCTCAAGCTATTCTTATTTATGCATGTATATAACTTCTCCCCTTCTACTACTGTAAGCTTCTGCAGGGTGAGGCAGCCTCATCTTCATTTTTATATTTACTGCTGTGCCAAGAATATTGTAGGCATTTCCTTCAATTGTTTTCCCCCCAATGTATGTGTTACTTTGTTCAATTCTGCAGTTGTCCAAAGCTAATCTCCTGAGCTTTTGGTAGCTTTGGTGAACATTTGGAGAGGACTACCGTGATGGCGTAAAATCCGGTGACCTAGTTACAGAATATCCCCTGCAGGCTCACTGGTAAGGAAGGCTCATGTTTAAACTCAGTGAAAGGAGAGCCTGGCTTATTTATGGTGGTGGTTGTTTACATGTCTTTAAATGACCTCCTTTTTTTTTTTTTTTTTTTTTTTAACATAAAGGCAATATATTCTCATAGAAAATTCAGAAACTGTAAACAGGGTTAAAGAAGAAAATAACAATCAACTCTATCACTTTCACCTATTTATTATTCTTATTTTATTTATTTATTTATTTATTTATTTATTTTTGAGGCAGAGTCTCTCTCTGTCACCCAGGCAGTGGCGTGATCTTGGCTGACTGCAACCTCTGCCTCCCAGGTTCAAGTGATTCTCCTGCCTCAGCCTCCCGAGTACCTAAGATTACAGGCGTGCATCACCACCAAGCCCGGCTAATTTTTGTATTTTTAGTAGCGACAGGGTTTCGCCATGCCATGTTGGCCAGACTGGTCTTGAACTCTTGACCTCAAGTGATCCGCCTGCCTCGGCCTCACAAAGTGCTGGGATTAGAGGTGTGAGCCACTGTGCCTGGCCACTTCCACCTATTATTAATGAAACCTGTCCTATTTAACAAAAATGATAATGTGGGGTATCTTGTGCTTAGAGCTTGGAGAAAGGAATTTGCCTCTGTTTTTTTAATGACTGATGGCAAGGCCAGTATGACCAGTAAGTGGGTTATTTATTATTATTATTAATATTATTATAATTATTATTATTTATCACTACTGTCACTGAAGCCAAACCAAGATAGAAATTGTCACTATTGCTATAGCCCCAAGAAGGACCTCATGGCTGCATAATGATTAAGCACCTTATATTTACACAATGCTTGGTTGTCATTTTTTAAAGCAACTGTGACTCAACAACAGCTGTTTGAGAACAGCCTCATCCCAGATGAAATCAGAGGAACCGAAGTTTAAAAAGAAAGTGTTTCTGGACCCGGTGCGGTGGCTCACACCTGTAATCCCAGCACTTTGGGAGGCTGAGGCGGCCAGATGGTTTGACGTCAGGAGTTTGAGAGCAGCCTGACCAACTTGGTGAAACCCCGTCTCCACTAAAAATACAAAAAAAATTAACCAGGCGTGGTGGCACATGCCTGTAGTCCCAGCTACTCAGGAAGCTGAGTCAGGAGAATCCTGTAGTCCCAGCTACTCAGGAGGCTGTCAGGAGAATCCCTTGAACCCGGGAGGCGGAGGTTGCGGTGAGCTGAGATTCTGCCACTGCACTCCAGCCTGGGCCACAGAGCGAGACTCCATGTTAAAAAAAAAAAAACAAAAAACGTTTCTGAGCACTAAAGACAATTTGAACAAGGCAGACAAGTACAAATAGGAAAATAATAATCTTACTAGATTGATTGTTTTTGAGACAACGTCTCCGTTTGTCGTCCAGGCTGGAATGCAGCAGCCCGATTATGGCTCACTGTAGCTGCGAACTTCTGGGCTCAATCAACCCTCCCAACTCAGCCTTCTAAGTAGCTGGGACTGTTCTGTAGCGATAATCCTTGTTAAAGTTTTGGAAAATACCTTATTTTAAAGTCTCTCTCTTTCTACACAGAGACACACACAGACATGCACACACACACACGCACGCACGCAACTTTTACCTGAATGACTGCATTTACAATTTACGTAAATTACTGCAGGCTCTGTGATTTATTTTTTTCACTCAGCAATATACTTTGAAAAAATTTTAAGTCAATATACTTACAGATATATGTCATCTTTTAAACAGCTATAGATTTTCGCTCAGACTCATAAAGTCTAATTTTTTTTTAAAGTCTAATTTTTTTAAGAATTGACTGTTATATTTTAAATCACATATAGCTTCATGATGGAAAAAAAACCCAAAAACAATTCTTGGGACCAGACATGGTGACTCATGCCTGTAATTCCAGCAGTTTGGGAGACCAAGGTAGGAGAATTGCTTGAGGTCAAAGGTTTGAGACCAGCCTGGGCAACACAGTGAGACCCTGTCTCTACAAAAAAAAAAAAAAAAATCGCCAGATGTGGTGACACACATCTGTAGTCCTACCCACTCAGGAGGCTGAGGAGGTGGGAGGATCGCTTGAACCCAGGAGTTCAAGGCTGCAGTGAGCTAGAACGGTGCCATTGCACTTCCGCTTGGGTGACAGAGTGCAACCCTGTCTCTATAAAACAAAGACAAAAGCACCACAATTCTTTAGATATAATTGAATATCATCTTCATTTCCTACTGTAGTGGTTCTTAGAAAGGTCGTTTCTTAAGTTAGAAACTGTTGCCTAAGTATTTAGAACGTGGCAGGCACTGTGCTACTTGCTGGGGTTGACTGATGCATGGGATTCGGCTCTCTCCCAGGCTGGTGGGAAGAGGACACATCAAGAAGCCAGTGTATACCCTGAAGGGGTTTAAGGCAGCACAGAGTTGATGATGATGGTCTTCAGCCTGCCTTTCCTTTACAGAAATGAGGAGACTGCATCTCACGTTGCCAACGAGCTGCTTGACTCTACCGATATTCCCTACCAAGCATGATTATGGGTATTCTTAAAATTCTTAATAATAAAATGGATATTGAAAATAGTGTTTTTTTTTTTTTTAACAGTGAAAGTAATATGTACTCATGTATAGGTTTTCAATATACAGGAAAGTATAGAGTGAAAAGGATTGCACCTGCAATCCCACTTACAGCTAACTACCGTGACATTTTATTTGTAGAAGTCCATTTTGCTATCAGACCCCAAGTTTTAAAATCTTAACTCACCCTCTGTAACCTAGTTCTCAGCTGTACTTTATATAACGTTTTTAAAGGATTCAAGATTTAAAATAATCTTATCTCACCCCAAATGCACTTGTATATTTTTGACACCTCCTCATCTCTCTCTCTTCTATCTCTCTCACTCTCTCTCAGTTCTCTTTCTCCCCTTCTCTCTCTCTCTCCTCTCTCTCTCTCTCCTTCTCTCTCTCTCTCTCTGTCTCTCTCTCTCTCTCTGTCTCACACACACATACACACAGGGAAAATAAAATCAGTCTCTCATTTTACAGATAGGAAAACTGAAATCTAGAACTTGTCCAAAATCATGTTAAAAAAAAAAAGTGGTAATCTGTGCTCGAACTCAGGTCTCCTGAATTTTTGTTCAGTGCTTTTTCGATTCTACAGTGATGCCTCCTTACTAGGTCATAGAAACAGTGGCAGAGGGAGAAAAGGAAAAATACGTCAGCTCTAAAGAGTGCAGTTTTTTTTTTTCTGTGTCCTTTAGCTGAGCTATTTTTGTGACTATTCAGTACATGTACAATGCTGCCTCTTGGAGTGTTCCGGCTAGACTAAGAGGCCATTCACTGCTGACTGCAGCTATCCCGTCCCTCCATGGAATCCTCGGCCCGGAAATCAGATGGGAACAAACTATTCCAATATAAAAATCAAATTTCAGAGTCTGAGTGTACACAGAAAAATTACTGAATATCCTGTTGGACTATGTACATAACAATGACACAGTGATTTACGAGGGTGTGATGGGGCAGAGGGTAGGGGGTGATGTTGAGGTTGATTCATCACTTAGGCTCTAATCCATTCACTAGCTCCAATCAGGCTTCAGCACAAATGCCAAATTATTCATCCTCCCTAAATCCTACCCTATTATTTTCTCTCTCAAAACCTTCAGTTGCTTCCTTTTGCATATGGAAGAGACCGTGGACTCCTCCATCTGGCATTTAAGGCTTTCTATGATCGGTCCTCCCAGACATTGGTAGGCTGTGGAGCTACAGTAAGGTAGTTGTTAGGATCCACACCTTGCAGCCAGGCTGCTCCAGCACCAAGCAACACTTTCCCCAGGAGGTCCCTGCACCTGCCTGCTCGCCACTTTCCTCATTTGTAGAATAGGAATAGGGTCCTTGTGAGAATTAAATAAGTTAGTATTTGTAAAGGGTTTAACAGTTACTAGCTGATAATCCGTCACGTAGAAAGTTTTTTTCTTAGCTCATTTAATAAATACCTTTCTAACCCATTACTGATAGCATTTTTCTTTTGCACCAGACTTCTAGTCATTGCTGGGAGTATCCTCTCATTTTCCTGCCTCCCTGTAGCTGTCACTCTCACTCCTAAACTATTGGCTCTCTCATTTTGGCTTGCCCCAAATCTTATGCATTCTACTAAGTCCATGTTCAAATGAATATTCATTCATTATGTTCTTCATTCATCCCCTTAACAGGCTTTTATGGAGGGTCTACTGTGTGCAAGCTGTATTATGTAGGAAGCCTTCCCCAATTCCCAGAGCTAGGTGAGCTCTGTCATGTAGGCCTGTCTTGTACATATCACCTTTGACATTGCTGAACAGTTTGTGTTGGACATGTTTGATCTCCTCTCCTAGAATATAAGCAACTGGAGAGTAGGATGCTTATTAGTAGGTGCTTATTAAGCTTTCTTTAAAATGAGTAAGTGCATGTGCTACCTTTTATAGGTATTTGTTGCCGTCTAATGAAGGCAAGAACAATAGGAACAAACATTAGTTGTGTGTGTGTATGTGTAAGAGAGAGAAAGACAGACAGAGAGAGAGAAAGAGAGAGAGATATTTTGAGTGGGAATAAGCATGAGACCATGTCTGAGGGCAAATAACCACTTCCAAGTTGAAGAAAAGCAAGGAGACAGGAATGAGAGGAGAGCTGTAGCAGTCAAAGGAAATGGGATGAGAATAGGTTATTCTCTGAATCATAAAGCATTTGCTCTGAGAAATGTTTTTCCTTAAGTGGTATAAAATGTAAAATGAATTGGGTCTTAGTTTTCCTTTTCCTCTTTAGGAGGTTGGAGCTGATTTTTAAAATGAGGTGGGGGAGGGAGCTGGGGTTTGGAGAAAGAAAGTGAAAATTGTTTTCTGAAACTCTCTTTGCCAAATAACTCTCTGGAGAGAAAGTTCAGAGGGTGAGGGCCTGCCAAAGCTGACCGGCAGCACACAGGCCAACTCATTCTTTCGTCATTGTCCTGGTCACCTCCCCACCCCTGTTCTCCACCCGCAAACACCCTTTTCTCTCCTCTTTTTCTCTCTCTCATTCTTTTTTTCCTTCCTTTTTTTTTCTTTTTATAACATGTGAATATTATAAGTAACTGGAGAAAATAAAAAAGCAAAACAAAACACAAAGTAAGCAGATGATTTCAACCTGCAATTATTTGCCAGGTCATAAAAATGATGTGTCTTAGATTTATTTACCTGACCTCCTCATCTGTTTTCCACTGGAAGCCTTCTGCTCGCGTCACCCTTCTTCATTCAGTTCCCCAAACTTCCACCCACTTTCTGACTCAAAGCAGGAGAGAAGAATTGAACAAAACCACTGGATTTGGAGAAGAGAGAAAAGCAACTTTTAAGAACTGACTTTAGAGGTTTAGCATGAATTAAATTCTGGTCTTTTCCTTCTGCAGATTTTTCAGCTATTGTTGTTGGTGTTTGTTTTGTTTTGTTTTATGTTTCTTGAGTTTATGACTAAAGATGCTTTTCTGTGAATGGCACAAAAGTTCAGCTATGGCCTTACTGAAGGCCTGTGTGTGGCGGCATCACAGTGGCTCACTTTGAAGCAATGAAGATAGTAAAAAGAGGACCCCTGTCTGCAAAGAAAGAGCTCGTGTTTGAGTGTGTGCTCATGCTGTGGGTGCTAGAAGGAGACTGGTGTCTGGGGAAAGGAGGAAGGGTGGACGGTTACAGGTATAGGTAAATAAGTTTTCCAACAGTTGACAATACCTGGAGACAAGCTGCAGAGTGATCAATGCGAGAGTTAGGAGCGCTGTGAGAAGGCAAGGTGTTCTGTTTGTGCCATTGTGGAGGGCTTTGCTGTGGGGGTTGCGGGAGGGATGTTGTTTTAGGCTTTGCTAGATGGCTAGGACTTTAACCAGTAAGAAAGAGAGAGCTGAGTCTTTAAGACAGAGGGAATAGCAGAGACATGAAAATATGTAGAGAGCTTGGGAGTGGGAGGCTGAGTCTGGAGGTGACACATCTGGATCCTATCAGAGACGTTTCCTATGCCTTCCTGTGATGTTTGAGGCTTTTTTTTTCGGGAAGCAGTAAGGAGCTGTCATGGGCTTTGTAAAAGGGCTGTGATAGGATTACTGTGGTGTGTGTGTGTGTTTTGCTTTTACTTTATGCATTTCAGTCTTTTTAGGAACTCTTAGGCAACCTTAACTCTGGGAAGTGTGCATTGCGTCTTTATATGTCTTTGCTTCTCCGTTCCTGCCTGGTTCTGCTCCTTCTCATGCTTCTGGAACAAAGTGCGGCAATGCAGGCTCCTAGAAGCTGATGTGAGATCTCTGAGCCCACCATGTGTGTGTTCTTCCCATCCTTTTTTCCCCTCCCTTTCTCTTCCTCCTCCTCTTTCTATATCACCACCCCCACCAGCAGCAGCAGCACTCCCCTCCCTAAAATAAATAAACCAGTCGCTCCAAAGGTTCCAAGCACATTAGTCACATATCCCAGAAGTTTAATACAGAATTATTTTGACAGCGAGAACAAGAAGTGTTTTCTAGTTGAACGCACAGAACTTGCTTATTCCAACTGGGCTTTCTGCCGCACAGACAGATGATACGATTTTTAGATGGATCCGCCGCACAGCGCAGGAGACTGTCGCTTCCCTTGGATACATAGCAAACTGCTCACTACCAAAAGTGGCTGGGGAGAAGATGTGAAATGAGAGAGAGAGCGAGAGAGCGAGAGAGAGAGAGAGAGAGCGTGAGAGAGAGAGAGAGAGAGAAGATGGGAGGGGAGGAGAGGAGAGAGAAGGGGAAGAGAGAGAGAGAGAAAGAGAGAAAGGAAATCAAGTTCTTATTGTGAACATAACTTTCTCACTAATGGCTTCCATAAGTCACTGAGAGATTTCTATGTGTTTATTTATTTATTTGGCTGCTTTGGAGCCATGAGTCCTTTTTTAAACCCAGGTTTATGCCTGTTCTAAAAAATGAGGACAGATCGAGTTATTGCCATGCGGGTGGCTCTCCAAGCATTCCAGTTGCATAGCTCTTCCAGAAATATTTCTTGACTCACTTATTTAGCACTTTCTATTGCCGTTACTGAGCAGATTACAGAATCCTCCCGGCCCTTTCACCAAACCCGTCTAGAGCTGATATGGATCTGCGCGTGCCTATTTGGCAGATAGAAAGATAGAGGAACGGGAAGGTGAAGTCCACTGTTACTCGTGAAGGATTTTGACCAGTAACCTCAGAAGAGTCAGAGGAAGAGGAAAAGCATGTGCTCTCCTCTCTCCTGCTTTGCTTTTCTGCTTCCAAGTCCCTCCTCCAAGCAGGAAGATCTTTCCTGAGCAACAGTGCACCTGGGTGTGAGGACCCAGAGGGAGTGCGGTGGAGAGACATGAAGGGGTTAGTTCCTGGAATGTTCTGTTCCCTCTAGCTCCCATGATCCTTGACTTCTTGCCTCTCAAGTCCTTCTAGGGATTTTCAGCTTTTTGAGAGGCCGGGCTGACCTCGCTCACTGTTGCGCATGCTCTCTGGAGCTTTCTTGTCCTCTTTTGGTTGTTGCTTACTAGCCCCTCATTCCCAGGCCTTTTTCTGAGGAATCTCTGTTAGTTCAGGCAATAACTGGCTGTGAAACCTACAGTAGTAAGTTCTTTGGGTCTCAGTGTTTTCAGATGTTTCTTCTTTGTGGAAACTCTTTATAAATCCCTCACAAAATGGGATGTCAATTCTCAATATGTAAAAATAATCAAAGTGCAGTTAAATGGTGACTGATGGCCTGTGGTTGACATTATTTCAGCTTTCTGCCTTTTTGTATATCTTTCAAGCTTGAGAAAGATCCTCTATAGATCAGGAAGATGTGCCCAGTAAGAGATTTGACCTTTGCTGGTTTCTTGACATGGGCTTTGATGAAATCCTTTTAGCTCACTTTAGATGATTCTTCTCAAGGGGGATATCAGCCCCAGGACACCCCAGGCCTCCATACCTAAGCCCGGGCTTGCAGGTCTGACAACCCAGGGCCAGCACTTTGTTCTTACACTGAGCTGAGTGGTAGTCCTGCCACCACTGCTGTGGCTCTGGGACTATAGCCTCTGCCTTAGGAACACTTATGAGAGGAATCGATGAAATTCAAACTATTTTTAAGGATTTTTGTGTGTGTGTGTGTGCTGAGTTTGCATTGTAAGAGGAAGGTAGAGCATGGGCCATTTCTCCCTCCTCCACTTATATTTATTCTGCACCTACCTGCACATGACACTCTGCTGTTCCTCAGAGAAGGTTCTGACCTTTGTGACCACACTTTACATTTTCACATTGCAAGGCAATTTCTAAAGAGCTTTTCCCAGCTAAGATCTCATTTGAGCCTCACAACAACTCCGGCAAAGGAGACTTCAAAACAAAACAAAACAAAACAAAAAAAACCCCACAAAACCAAAACAAAAAACAACCCCCAAAACCTTGGATGAATCTAATTCCACAGTTTAATTAAGCAAAGAACAACTCATGAATTGGGCAAGCCTCAAACCAGAGAATCTGGCACTGCCATTTGGTGGAAGAACATTTGTGGACAGAACAAAGAAGGTGATGGACAGAAAACGCAAGTGAGGTACAGAAACAGCTGGACTGGTTCCAGCTTGGTGTTTTCCTTATTTGAACAGTTGACTGTCTTTGATTGGCCGAAACTCTGTGAATGGTACAAGAGTACGTTGCATCCTGTTTACACATCCTGTTAAGACGGAGGAGGCAGTTTTATGCGTAACGTAATTTAACAAGATTCAATGAGATTATACCTGTATGCCCAAGTTCACAGTTAGGTAGAGAACGATTGTGGGGATTTGAACCTTAGGCTTGCTGACTTATGCCACTGCGCCATATCATTCATTCTTCTTGTGGCAGGAATAATGAATGAACATTCTATTAACAGGTACTACCTATTAACTGCTTACATATATTTCAAATGTTACTAGGTAGGTACTTTTTACAGGCCTATTTCATCTTCTCAACAACCCTATAAGGTAGAAATTATTATGTCCAGTTTGCTGATGAATGGCTAGAGATATAGAGAAGATAAATAACTTGCTCAAGGTTATACTTCACATAATTGATGGACCTTGAATTCTAATTAAGGCTGCTGCCTCCAGGGGTCTCTCAGTATGGGATGTGATCTTTACCCATCCTTATTAGTCCTAGGAGATAAAAAACATGCTATTGAAATAACAGAGCTGGTTTGTGGGTGATCATATACTATAGTAAATACGACATACTGTTAAGGTTTAATAGGTGGCTGTTTTCTGTGTTTGTTCTTGGAGATCATAATATCTTTATGCCATTCCGTCTACTTCCTTTTTCAATTTTATGTGTTCCATGTTGAAATGATGAGCCCTTCACCCTATTGAACTGTGTGCCATTAGGCAAGTCATTTCTATTTCTGGGGTATTGGTTTCCCCCATCTCAAAATAAATATCTTTTCCTGCTCCAGTCATTCTCTCCTTTTAAGAATTACATGGCTGGTGAATGTTTGTATTGAATTCTCTTTGTACAATTCCTTTCAACAATATTGCTTGGAATTATAAAAACTTAATAATTGTTTGTTTTAAATTGAAATGACAATTGCAGGTTATCCTTGCTTTCAAAAAGATTTTGTTTCTGAAATGTAACTTGTTAAAGTTTGGAAATAAAGCATCACATGAAGAAATAAAGTTATGTCAAGAAAGATGCCTAATACATGTTCTGATTGTTGTGCTTGTTGTGCCTTTTTTTTTTTTTTTTTTGGAGTCTCACTCTGTCTCCCAGGCTGGAGTGCAGTGGTGCCATCTCAGCTCACTGCAACCTCCGCCTCCAGGGTTCAAGCGATTCTTCTGCCTCAGCCTCTCCCGTAGGTGGTACTACAGGCGTGCGCCACCACGCCCTAATTTTTGTATTTTTGGTAGAGACGAGGTTTCACCATGTTGGCCAGACTGGTCTTGAGCTCTTGACCTCAAGTGATCCACCCGCCTCGGCCTCCCAAAGTGCTGGGGTTACAGGTGTGAGCCACTGCACCCGGCCGTGCCTTGTTTTTCAGTATCAGTCTTTCCTTTCCTTTCTCTTTCCCTTTCCCTTTCCCTTTCCTTTCCTTTCCTTTCTTTTCCTTTCCTTTTCTTTTCGGTATGATTCTATTTATTTGAAGTTCCAGAAATAGCAAAACAAATCTGTGGTAATAGAAAATCAGAGTATCGTGGTTGTTCGCAGGGAAGAGGTGGTATGAGATTGCCTGAGAATAGGCATAAGAGAACTTTTCAGAGTGGCAATAGCGTTCTGCATCTTTGATAGGAGCATGGATTACTTAAATGCTTTCATTTTTCTCAACTGGCATCAGTTCTTTTTATTTGTTTTCTGTTTAATGCTTATGTAAGAACAACTTTCATCCCCAAACACACAGGCGTGTGTATGGGCACGCGCACACACACACACACACACACACACTTCCCCAAAATCTGCTGCATTCCTTTGGGTGAGCAAAAGAAGAATCTGCCTCTTCTTTTCAAGTTCAAAGTTTGAATCGAGTCTTCCTGTCTTTTGCATTTCAGTAAATGTTTCCTAGATGGATTCATCGGTTTTCCAGTAAAGACAAACAGCTCGGAAGCCAGATTACATTCATACCCAAGGCCTGAGTTCTGTGACCCAGGCATCAGAGCTCAGTGCCATATATGGCAAAAAGAGGAACAGGAGCAGGAGCAGAGGGAGAATGCCAGACATGCAATGCATTCCTAAGAAATGTGCATTCATAACTGGCAAAACAGGGCCCTTGCTGGTTTCCATCTTATGCAGAACATGAACTGTGAAGTTTTGAGAAAGAAGCTAATGTTGCAAGCATCTGCCACTGGGAACAGTTTATTTTCCCTTTTCTTTTTGGTCACATGTCAGTTTAATTTGGAGTCAGTGTTGAAGTCAATGCTGGCATGGGATGAAGACTAAGAAATTGTTCTTGGAGTCAGCAGACATGGGTTCTCAGCCCAGCTCCGCTGCCACCCAGCTGCAAAGCTCTCCTTGGCTTGTATTTTTTTCAATGGCAAAGTAGCAGGGTTGAATTTGATGATCTTCGAGATCTCTACTATTTCTGTTTTCTTTGGTTCTAATTTTGCCTGAGATTTGCCAGTTCCTGTGGAATTCCCCACAGAAAGCATTTTCTAATTCTTCCAAATACTTTCTGTGGCTTGAACTTAAAAAGACAAAAACAAAAATCCCGGTCTTGAATTTTTCTTTGTGATTTCCTGAGGTATATTTTGGGCACACTATGAAAATCCAATTGGTAGATTATTTCTTGCTTGGGGTAGAGACGAATGCATTTCCTGCATCTTCATGGTTTTCTTTCACTTGCCCCTCTTATTGTTGGAGAAGAAATGGAGGTATGTTCAACACATAGTTGCAGGGACAGGTGTGCTTTTAGCAAATGCAGACTTTTAATGACTTTGAGAGTTGTCTGCTTCTCTCATGCATCCAAGCCTTTTCTGTGGAAGAAGTGAGAGCAGCAGAAGGCAGATTCCATAGCTTCCTCACACCTCAAGATACAGAATTAGGGATGTGAAACTGAGGTGTTCGTTTCCCAGTCAGGAATTGGATGAAGCACTTGGCTGTCACAGATGTTAAGAAGGTTAATAAGAAATAGAATTGTAAAACCCTGGCCCTAAGGTGGACTACGGTCACTTTCACTGTGAGATAAGCCATGATTTTAAATGCTCCGATTGGTTTTTATGGGTTCTGTAGTCTATTTTCAACAGACTAAACTTGTCTTGTTGCAAAAGTTTGTAATTTTCTGCTTCTTTGGGAGAGGCTTCAAACCAAAGTTGACCTCTTCCCTTTCTCTTCTGAAAGCATGACGTTAGTTTCTCAGCTGAGATAAAGGAAGGAGGAAGTTTCCTTTGGGTCTTAGGAAAATATTCCAGCATTGAGCTTTAATGGCAGATGATGTCCCAAACTTGTGCACACTGGCGCTGAGAAGGCTATAGCGGTTTAGAGGCACCCATAATAGTCCCTTTTCTTCATGCTGAGAATGAAGAACCAGGGGCAACACTAAAGAAACCCATACTCAGCTTTTCCTTGCTGCTTGTGGTCCCTTTCCTGGAAGCTGCTATAACACAGCCACCAAGTCCTGGGACGAAGAGAAGGAGGGGTTTAATTCTTGTGATGCAGGGGAATGGCTCCAGAGAGAGTGGAAGCAAAGACATCTGTGTTCTGATGACAGCCGTGCCACGAATTTGCCTGTGACTTGGTCAAGATACTTTGTAATTTGAGGCCTTCATTTCTCCATCTGGCAAGTGGAAGTGCTGGTGGACCTTGAAGGCCTCTTCTAGCTCTTAAAAGCATGAATGTAATATATTTCCAGATTGTCTCTTTATGTTTCCTATTGCTTGTACTTGGTATGCCCGGTGATACTGAGCTCATCAACTTGCACAAACACCATGCCATTATCTTCTTTAATGGCAATCAGAACATTAACAGAACCCTCTTGGTGGGTGCCTGCTCACCACAATATGAGGATCAAATCTTTTTTGTAACATTCACCTCCTTTCCCAGTCTAGTTCCACCTAACGGTTCTAGTTTTTGGGAAGCGTTTGCTTCCATGTGTGACATTCATCTTCACTTTGAGCTCTCTGTGAGCCTTTTGCTACTGCAGAGGTAGGCGTGTGTTGAAAGAGAGGAAGCTGGACACGATGACACGGCAGAGTCATTGGGTCAGGAGTGGTGTTGAGAAGAATGAATCAGGATGCTGGGGTTCTGTGATAGACTCTACAAATAGTTTACAAGAAGATTTAGGGACAGTAAGCACAATGCGTCTTCTGCTTCAGTCAAAAGCATAAATTTTAATGGTTACAAATGCCTGGTGCTATTATGAGAAAAACCACAGGAAAGACCATTATATAAACAGTAATAATTTATTGACTATGACTAATCCTTTGGGGAGTATGATATGTGACATAGGCTTATAAGGGCTTTATGTAGACTAACCCCTTTAACACCTATTCACTTGTTAGACCCTTCTAATGGTTCCACAAGGGTGGCAGGCTAAGGAACGCTATGCTCTATTTACTAATAAGCAAAGCGATGCTGAAATACAGTGAAGAAGCTGTCCAGTGTCACATGGTGAAGAGATGGCATAATAGAGACTTGTTCATTGCTTTTATGCCTGTGTCATGTTTTCTGCCTTTCGAGGCTTTAGCCTACCCAGTAAAACAGGATAAAAACACACAATAACTGCCCCCACCACCCACAGCCAGAAGATGGTGGAGGATGGGATTGAATTAGTCATGAATCATGTGAACCATAGTATTTGGTGAATCAGTCTTGGTAATTGGTGGGGTGATATATCAGTCAGTTTACTTTCACAACTGAATTATCAACTAGGGCACCAAGATGGAAAACAGAATTGAGGATTTCTACTTTCTTATTGTTCATTTGTACGTGTGTACTTTCACTTATGTAAGGCAATGAAGAACTAACAATGAATACCTAATATGGTGCCAGGCTTCGTAGTAGGTGCTGATCTGTAGAAGTGAACCATAAAACCATAAACCATAAGCCAAGGGCTATAAAGTACTTTAAAATTCATGTAGAATCCTCTCTCAATCTTACCCGCCTTTCATTTTTCAGTGTGTTCTCTGATACTTTTGCCAGGTGATAAGTCCACCTTGACTTGGCTGTTTTATATCTTTTTTTTTTTTTTTTTGAGACGGAGTTTCACTCTTTTCACCCAGGCTGGAGTTAAATGGCACGATCTCGGCTCGTTGCAACTTCCGCCTCCCAGGTTCAAGTGATTCTCGTGCCTCAGCCTCCTGAGTAGCTGGGGTTACAGGTGCATGCCACCACACACAGTTAATTTTTGTATTTTTAGTAGAGATGGGGTTTCACCATGTTGGCCAGACTGGTCTCAAACTCCCAACCTCAGGTTCCTGCCTCAGCCTCCCAAAGTGCTGGGATTACAGGTGTGAGCCACCATGCCCAGCCGACTATTTTATATCTTGTAGTAAAGGACGCTTGCTCCAAAGGCTGTAAATGTCAATATATGAAACTATTTGTAACTTCCTTCAATAGTAACTTTCAAATGCCACTCTTACATGGCTTTATGAAAAGTAAACCCTTCTCTTAAATGTCTGCTTTTTTCTTCGAGTAAGTTTCTTGGGTTGGGTTTCTTTTCTCTCTTCTCTTTATAAGTGAATTCATTTATTCTCAATTTTTTTTCTAATGTAGTTTGGGACTTTCTAACTTAACACTAGAAATTGAAAATTGGAGAAGTTCATTCTATATTCTTTCCTTTTGATTCCATTTTTGATACTGGATTATGTCTGTATAATTGCTCAAATTGTGAGTCATGTAGGAACATGCTATGTGTTTCTGCACATGATATTTAAAACCTATTTATGCTTTCTTAACCACAAAGGGGACCATAAAAGTCCTGTCAAATAGTCCCAGACTATAAATTCCTTGAGGTCAAGAGCTGTGTCAAATTTATTTTTGTACCTCTTTCTGCTACAGCTCCCAGCTCCTAGCCCAGTGCCAGGTGGCCTTGGCAAGTGAGAGTGGGATTGAATTGGATTTCTCGTTCTGACCACCCTCTTGGTCCCTTTGTCAACTTGTCCACCCCGTTGGGAGGAGGAGTGTGGACCTGTCAAGTGTGATGAATTGATAGATCATGGAGTTTTCCATCCTCCACTAGAACTTTAGCTGTGTTTAGACTTGAGAACGCTGAGTAACCAATAAAAAACGATTCCAAAGCACTCTGCAGATAGAAAGTGCTTCATGTGTAATAAATAGTAATAGTCTCTTAAGATTAGGCACAGCCACACAAAGAAGTGCCAGTCTTGCAGGCTGCAAGAATTCCTGACAGACCTTGTGGTTAGAGTGGATTGGTTGAGACTGACTCCTGTCACCGTTTTGTAATAAGCAGTTTCACCTCCAAGTTACCGTATATTTTCCATTATGGGAAAAGGGTAGTTTCTGAACTATCCAGGAATTAATCCTTCCAATTATCGTTAGGAGTCTAACTGAAGGAACACCATGAAAATTGACAGGCAAGCTTTCTAGGTAAGGCTAGTTCAGTGCTTAAATTTAGTTCTAAATCCTGTCCTCTTTGCCAACTGTTAACTTCTTTAAAGGAGTCAGCAGTCACCTCTGTTTTAGTTCTGCAGCATGTGGTGGCCTTAAGAGGTGGGAACTGGCACCTTTTCACAAAGGAGATGGTGGAACGACCAGGGCCCCTCCTGATTTTGGGTCATCACTTTCAGATTAAAACATAACTGTACAGAGTGCATTTCCCTGGATTCCCTGACTGTTTCCACAGAGAAGCTTTTCCCCTTTAGCGTTTCATTGATAGGATGACTTCATTTCCTTTGTCCTAGAGTGTGGGTCAATCTGGTTCAAATTTGGTGAATAAATGATGCCTGCTCACCAGGAGCCATAAACTATGTTATCCCACTTTATTTATTTATTTACTTATTTACAAATGAGGTCTGCCTCTGTTGCCCAGCCTGGAGTGCAGTGGTGTTATCATAGCTCGCTTCAGCCTGGAATTCCTGGGCTCAAGCAGTTCTGCCGTATCAGCCCCCTGAGTAGCTGGGACGGTGGGCGTGCACCACTGTGCCTGGCTCTCCACCTTATTCAAGCGAGTCAAGAGAAGCATAAACAGAGTTTTGCTATTCTTCTTGGCAACTTTAAATGACTCTTTCTTCTCAGCAATGATGATCCAGTCTAACTGGGCATCCAGTCTAACTAATTCATTTAGTCAGTATTTATTGAGCACCTACTGTATTCCAGGAACTTTTTTTTTTTTTTTGAGATGGAGTCTCTGTCACCCAGGCTGGAGTGCAATGGCACCATCTCGGCTCACTGCAACCTCCGCTTCCCAGATTCAAGCAATGCTCCTGCCTTAGCCTCCTGAGTAGCTGGGATTGCAGGAACGTGCCACCACACCAGGCTAATTTTTGTATTTTTAGTAGATACGGGGTTTCACCATATTGTCCAGGCTGATCTCAAACTCCTGACCTTGTGATCCTCCTGCCTCAGCCTCCCAAAGGGCTGGGATTACAGGTGTGAGCTACCACGCCTGGCCTCCAGGAACTTTTCTAGGTGCTGCTGGTCAGTGACGAAAGCAAAGCCTGCTGAAGTTACCATTTGAAAGACTGAACAGAGGTATGACTTTAAAAAATGATTTGGCAAAAGTATGCTTTAAATAAAGAAGCGCAGCAAGCAAAAAAGACAACAGCTCCTTCATTCTGTCCTTTCCTCAATTCTTTCTCTGTCTCCCCTTTTTTTCTGTGTGTAACCTGACTCCACACCCTTTATTCTCTCACTCTGCTTATCAACACGCCCATGTTTGCTTCTCAGTCTCTTCTGTGTCTCTTTGTTGCGTCTGCTGTGCTTCATCATGTGGTGATGAAGTAGATGAAGGTTGTTGCTGGCCGGACCCCAGCTTCATATTCCTTCCTTAGCTAGTTCCTTGACTGACCTCCAGACATGGTGTGGCAGGTAGATGCTCTTGTTGTAAGTCACAGAACCTGGAGGAAGAGTGGTTCGTGGCCCTGGGGCCTTTGGGGGCTGATGTAGTTTGGATGTTTGTCCCCAAATACCAAAATATTTGTCAAATTCTAATCCCCAGGGCTGGAGGTGGAGTCTGGTGGGATGTGTTTGGGTCACAGGGGCGGATCCCTCATGACTTGGTGATGTCTTTGTGATAGTGAGTTCTTGTGAAATCTTGTCATTTAAAAGTGTGTGGCACCCCCTACGCTCCAACTCTGTCTCTCTGTCTTTCTCTCCTACTGTTGCCATTTGAAGTGCCTGCTGTCCCCTTTGTCTTCTGCCATGATGGGAAGCTTCCTGAGCCTCCGCAGAAGGAGATGCTGATATGGTTCTTCTATAGTCTGTAGAACTGTGAGCCAATTCAATTCAAAATTCAACTTCTTCTTCTTCTTCTTCTTTTTTTTTTTTTTGTTTGTTTGTTTGGAGATAGAGTCTTACTTTGATGCCCAGACTGGAGTGTAGTGGCGTGATCTTGGCTGACTGCAACCTCTGCTTCTTGGGTTCAAGTGATTCTCCTGCCTCAGGCTCCTAAGTGGCTGGGCTTATAGGCACGTACCACCATGCCCAGCTAATTTTTGCATTTTTAGTAGAGATGGGATTTTGCCACCTTGGCCAGGCTGGTCTTGAACTCCTGACCTCAAGTGATCCACCCGCCTCCGCCTCACAATGTGCTGGGATTACAGGCATGAGCCACCGAGCCTGGCCAACCTCTTTTCTTATAAATTACCCGGTCTCGGGTATTTCTTTGTAGTGGTGCAAGCATGGTTTAATACAGGGGCCCATCCAGCAGCACCACATTGTCAGGATTCTGCTGAAGAAATGGACGTGGACCCAAAAGCCATAGCCTGGCTTCCAGGTGCCCCAGAGTATTGTCAACTCACAGGAACATCTCCCAGGAAATATTCCTTGATTCTTGATTCTCTCTTCTCTATTAATTTTTTAAATGCTTCTATCCCAGAGGAGGTGCTCAGTAAATTTTAGCTTCTTTCCTTTTCTGGAAAGTCTCATGTCTCTTTATCTGGGTTTGACTTAAGAGAACTTACTTAATAATAATAAATAATAAAACTTGCTTAATAATAAAATTTCATAGAACTTTCTGTTTAATTACATTGTAATTATATCCATTTCTTAACCTCTCTAGGAGACATGGACTGTGTCCATGTGCGTTAAAGTGTGTTTATGAACTGGTGGTCAGGGGTGCATTTCCCTCTTAAGAAAACTCATTCCTTGTTTTGGGATGAGGTTCTTGGAGCTGCGTTTAATACTCAGTCCTGGATTTCAGTGGCTCAAATGCAGAGACATGACTTCCATATTGACCACGTGGTTGATCATGCTGCCTGCAGATTTCTGCTAAAGCTTGAGGTGCCTGACCATCCCTGGCTGTCGTCATTCGTCCTAAACTAGCTGTTGGGAATGGGGCCAGTGATGACTCTTTAGTAGAGATAAGACAGAGCTTGTGGAGGAAAAGTAGTTTCTTCTCCATTCCCATGATTTAGCCCTCTAACTTCATGCTTTTCTTTTTGCCCTTTTATCTTGTGCTGGATTTTAGCCCCCAGCCTCTCGATCATGCCTGGAAAGCATGATAATTTGCATTTATTACACACATACTGTATTCTAGGCACTGGGTAAATAGCTTTCCATTGTTCATTTCATTTAATCCTCAAAGCCAGCCTATGCGGTAGATACTAGTTATCCGTATTGGATGGATGAGGTATGTATGGATGGATTAGAAAGGTTTATGTAACTTACCCAATGTGGCACAACTTGTAATGGCAGGGTCAGACTTAGACACTAAATCTCTCCGATACTGACTTTCAATTTTATTTTTACCCTACTCACCCCTGATATTCGTCCCCTGGTCTTTTCTGTTTACCCGGCTTGGAGCAGGTCCTCATCTGCCAAAGACCATGTAGGTGGTTGGAAGGAGTGCTCTGTCCTCACCTCTTCCTCCCATGGCACCTGCAGCCAGAGCCTTCCCATGTGTGCTGTATATTCTTCTGACCTCTCTGATTCTGAATTGACTCTCGAGGCTGAATTGGCTGATACGCACCTTCTAATGGATTCATTGTTTTTCATGGATTACTTGGTTTATCGCAAGCTAGGGACAGTTTGACATTTGCTTTCCTATCAGTGATCTGGGGGTGTGCACAGAGCTGCTTGTTTCAGATCTCCTCTCGGTGTTTCTCTACATTTAGCAAAGACTATATAACCATGGCTCTATTATAATACAGTACATTATAATAAGATCTGCGGGCATTCTCAAGAACTTGGGAGCAATCTAAGAAAGGAGAGTGAGGTTGGAGAGAGGCGTGTCCTTTGCATCTTCTGGTAGATGATGGTGGAGGCTGTGTAATAACATGCCAAAGCCTAGCCCACTTGAAAGCATCACGCTCTCCAGGGAACTGCCTCAGCCTGGGGCACTTATATTATCGATGCTTAGCATTTTTGTATTACTTTACATTTGCGAAGTGCTTTCCAGTGATTTATTAGCTGTTCTTGTTTTTAATAACCCCTGGAGGTACATTGATATTCAGCCTTCTGAGAATGTAAATGCATAGGGAACGTTCATCTCATCAGATATTTTTGGATCTGGGTTCAGGACTCTGACCTCCTGGGATGAGGCCATTTGGGGTCACTGCCTCCCATGGATTAGTAAGAGATCAAGTGGACTTAACTTCAGCTCCTAAAGTCTCCAAGGCAGAGCCGTGGAATGACTGCAGCTATTTAAGGAAATGGCATAGAAGCCATTATCCAAAGAGCTGGATTCCAGTCCTGACTCTGCTGCTGACCAGCTTCACTGACCTTGAGTAGTTGCTTTGCCTACCTATGCCTCAGACTCACCCTCTGTAAAACAAAGGTAACCTCTCAAGCCCCTTTAGGTCCCGCATTGTATTAAATATAATTCTGTGACTTTGGACTCCTTCTCTGGAACCCCTTGGGTAGCCAATGAATTATATGACAGGGAACATGGGTATAGATATAACCCATTGAGGGACTTGCATTGAGAAGGTGCTCACCTTCATTTTTCTAGGATCCAAGGACTAACTGACAATGATATGCTTTCAGATTCATTTTAAGAAGCACACAATCCTCCTTCACTATAAAAGTAAGATAGCGAGTGGAGCTGTTAGAGGAAAGTCAGACTGGAGCCAAGACCATCAATTCTGTATCTTCTGGGTGTTGTAGAAAGTAATTAGCAGGCTTGATTATCTCACTGGTTCAACACACATTTTAGGGATGTGATGTAATGTGAGGAAACATTTAGTTGTCAGATTTTAGGGCTGTATCAAATTTATTCTTGCAGGAAAAGTCTAGTTGTCCTGGCAACCTAAAATTGATTTTCTTTTTGCTCTTGTCAGCTGAAACTGGTCCCCTTTGAATCATTCCTCTAATTTAATATAGAGAACTGTGTGTCTCCACCTGGTGACCAAATCGTTTTTAATGACAGGTAACTCCAGCAAATGGCTCCTCTTTCCTACCTAAGCCAGAAGCTATAGTTTATTACTACCTTCACCCTGTGTTGTTCTCTTTGTGGGTTATTTATTTGTCTGTGGAGTCAGGTGTAGAAGTAAAGTAGCATTCAATTAATTAAGATTTTAATCAGGCCTGTAGAGCAGTGACGTAATTGGCAGCCAATCACTGCCTTTCGTTTTCAGTGACCTCCTAGACATGAGTGGGATTCGAATGGGCTCCGGAAGAGGGAGTCCTTTTGTGTGGATGTCTAGCATTTTTGTAACCCAAAGAGGGTGATGTAATGGCCCAGATTAAAGGAGAAAGCGGAGAGCTGCATGGCTGCTTTCTGCCTCTGTCAGTCATCTCTATCAAGGGGAGGGGTCATCTATGAAGGGTGGAATCGACATCATTAGGAAGAAACTGATGCCCATGACAGTTGAAGAGGTTGTGAGAGAGCAATTCGCTTTCCTTAAATGGTTGCAAATTTCGTGGACCACACATACCGCATCTCAGGATACAGAAGAGAACTTCTGATGGGGAACAGCTACCAGTAATTTTGAGGAAACCTGGAAATCAGCAGAAATGCCAGAAAGAGAGGAGATGAGGAAATAGGTATTATCAAAAAAGTCCAGTGCCCGTCCCCCACCCCGCCCCCAAATGAAACAGGTATCCAGAGTCTAGAATCTGCTGATTTCATTGTGATTCCAGTTGTCGACGGGCCGATGTAGACAGGTGATTTGTGAGTCTTTGAAAGGAAGTAGTGTTCACCGAGACCCAGAACAGAGTCTTAACCAGTTCCCTTTTTGTCTAGGTTAACCAAGTGATGGATTGATATGATGACACAGACATAGTGGGGAGAATGTGGGCTTTGGAGTTGGATTGTCTGGATTTAAATCCAAAGTCCTCTGTTATGTATGCAAATGACCTTAGGCAAGTTGTTTAATTTTTGTGACTCAGCTTCTTCTTCATGTCAGTCCTATCCTGGGGCTAATGATAGGACTGACAAAGGATTTTTTTTTTTTGAGAGGGAATCTTGCTGTGTCGCCCAGGCCGGAATGCAATGGCACGATATCTGCTCACTGCAACCTCTGCCTCCTGGGCTCAAGTGATTCTCCTGCCTCAGCCTCCCGAGTAGCTGAGATTACAGGCGACAAAGGAATTTTTGAAGACAAAATGAAATAATGCATGTGAAGAGCTTAAAACAATTTGCACATATGAATTATTTAATAAATGCGCTTCTTACTACTATTTGTAGGAAGACATTTGAATTTAGTAAAGCACTTGAAAGTCTTTTACATATGTATGGATAAGATGGAGACATGTAAACTAGATTAGGACATAGTGAATTAATATATACACAGATACACGCTTATTAGTGATGTGGGTTGAGAAAGTATATTTCTTGGTGGCAGAAGCTCCAAAGTCAGGCCGGGCATGGTGGCTCACACCTGTAATCCCAGCATTTTGGGAGGCCAAGGCAGATGAATCATTTGAGGCCAGCAGTTTGAGAATAGCCTGGCCAACATGGTGAAACCCTGTCTCCACTAAAAATACAAAGTATTAGCTGAGTGTGATGGCTTGTGCCTGTAATCCCAGCTACTTGGGAGGCTGAGGCAGGATAATTGCTTGAACCCAGGAGGCGGAGGTTTCAGTGAGCCGAGATTGCACCACTGCACTCCAGCCTGGGCGACACAGCAAGACTCTACCTCAAAAAAAAAAAAAAAAGGTCCAAAGTCATATCGCAAGGATGAGGACATAGGGAAGGGGAAAATTTGTGACCATTTCTGCAACTTTTCAAACTCCTTTCCACTCCCCCATCTTTCTTTCTTCCTTCCAAGAAGTTACCATCATTAGCAATTTGCCATGTGTCTAGTTTTTTATCACATTTATTTACCTGTAAATATATGTTTATTTTTTTTGCTTTAAAAACCTCAACAGTTATTTGTGTAAAATTTAAATTCTTTGTTCTTTCATGAAATATCATGACTACAAACATTGAAGTAGTTACTCGGAACTACAGTCACATGTTTTACCCATAAAATATAGTCATTCTTATACTCATAGGCAGAGGAATAACTGTAACGTTTTCCCTTCTTCTCACCTTGGCCTTTGCGAGACTTTGCTTCCTTTTTTTGTGTCTTTCTACCTTGTCCTTTTCCTCCCCTCCTCTCTCCTTGTTTTCCCTTCCCTTGTATTCTGTTTTCTTACCATTCATCCCCTTTTCTTCCTCCTTCCCTCCCTCCCTTGCAATACTTTCCTACCTTTCATACTCTATTATATTTTTAGTTTCTTGTCTTTAGCTTAACATGGGGCTTAGTGGCCAGGTGTTTACATGATATTGTGGGTCCTTGAAAAATCAGGTCTTGGCCACCTAGTCTCAGCTCTGAATTGTCAGGTTCCTGCTGATCTACGTTCTTGGACCACTGCTGCTTTGTATTTAATACTGGAGGTTGCGATAACATTGTCCAGCTTCAGGAGGCCGTGGTAGGGCAGGAGGGATGCATGTGTTGTGTAGTTCCTTGTCTAGAATGCAGCGTGACAGGAGGTTGGCTTCTGTACACATATTCATCTCCTTGGGCTACTTGAGAGGGAGTCTTTATTTTGGTGGGGTGCCCCTAAGAGCAGTGAGCTCAGAACCTCTGTCTTGAGACTTGCTGTATGTTTTCTTGGCCTCCCAATGCTCCTGACGTAAGTGACATCCCTGCTTAGGACCCTACACTCATGACTTAAGGCAACCTTTCTGCCTTCCTCTTGACCCCTCCCTCTCCACCCCATGTTCACATTCCTCATCCCAGGTGCAGTGCCACCCTGCATGGCTACCTCTGCCAGGCAACATCCTTCATGCTTAGCTCAAATTCCACCTTCTCAGAAACATCTGACTTCACATTTGGTGTCAGTCTCTCCCCTCCTCCATTTCCCATCACATAGTTTGTACTTTCAGAGATACTTTCATACACCACCTTGTATTGGATGGGTGGTATCTATTTCTGAGTTCTGATCAGAGGGCAGACATCTCTGATCCTTTGGAGGCTAGTTCAGTAGCTGGCATTTATAGGCACTCTGTAACTGTTAAATTGAATTACTGTGGAGGCCTGAGGGGTTGGAAGGTTAAATGCAGTTAACCCAGGGAACTAGAAGGGCCCCTGGGAACCTGCTTTAGGAGCATAGCTTTTATGAGCGACTATCAGCTTTTCACCAGGCTCCTTCTTAATCCTGTTTCTCTAGAGGCACAAGGAGAGGTGGTGTTTGCTTAAGATGCTGGTGGCATTCCTAGTGAAGTTAGGTCAGAATGTGCCGTCTCTTCTTTAGCTCTCAACTTCTTAGAGTGTCAGCCCTCCTCATATTTGAAAAGCTTAGCTTTTAAAAAGGAGGAAGTGGCTTACCTGATGACCTCTGAATTTCTGACTTTGATTATCAATCTTCTTGAAGAAGACTTTGCAGTTGCCCCTGTTACAAGGAAAGCAGATATGCCAAGTTGCTGCATTTGTGAAATTGAATGAAATTCTGGCTTCACTTTATGGCTCTGACCTTTGGGAACAGTCCAGGGTCAGACTGCTCACATGATGTGCTCGATAAATCCGCCTCCCAACAGCACTGTTGAGATCTTAACTAGAACTGCTGCTTGCGAAATACCTTCTTCTGACTTGCAGTTCAGATTCTGCGTGTACTGCTGAATACTGCTTCTAGTGGCTCATTCAGATAAGAACTCTATATATTAGGTAGAAAGAGGATGCCTGATACTGAGGAAAGAGAAAAAGAGCTAGCCCAGGACACTTGGGTTCCAGTGCTAAATCTGCAAGAGACATGTTTGCCATGGGGGCCTTAGTTTTCAGATCTATAAAATGGAAACCCTAATCATTATTAGGAAGGGTTGTCATAGAAGCCAACTGAATTGATGTGGATGAAGCATCTAGTAGAGCACCTGACACTCCAACAACAGAGTACCCCAATGAGGTTACGCAGACTTGCTTCCAAACCCGGGCCCCAATAGCTGCTTGAATTTGGATGATTTACATAACTTCAGTGAGGCTGAGTTTCGAAACCCATTTGAGTCCCAGTTTAAATGGTTTTAGTTTGGGGTTAAATATACCTTGCATGCTAATTTGTTAAGATTAGAGAATGTTTATAAAGGCCTAACGCAGTAGTGTTTTTCAGTCCCTGACCTGGGGATTGACGCTCACCAGCACCCCCAAAGAACCAGCCTCTCTGGAGTGGCAGATATGCTTATTTGAAGTGGCCAGCCTCAGAGGCGTTGACTGACGTTCTCTGGTACCTTAGTTTATCTTCAGAAACCAAACCCCTAGGTAGAGTAGACCCAGTTATGGAGATGCTGATTTTGTTGTTGTTGTTGTTGTTGCCCAAGCTGGAGAGTGCAGTGGTGCAATCTCGCTCACTGCAACCTCCACCTCCCTGGTTCAAGCGATTCGCTTGCCTCAGCCTCCTGAATAGCTGGGACTACAGACATGCACTACCACGCCCGACTAATTTTTGTATTTTTAGTAGAGATGGGGTTTTGCCATGTTGGCCAGGTTGGTCTCCAACTCCTGACCTCAGGTGATTTGTCCGCCTTGGCCTCTCGAAGTGTTGGGATTACAGGTGTGAGCCACTGCATCCGGCCAAGATGCTGATTTTATAAGGATATAAACCATATTGTGCATAGAGAAGTGCAGTCATTTTGGTGGAGGATGTTTCCAGAGCTGTCATAGGAGGAGCTCTTTTTGGTTTATTTGTTTTTATTTATTTATTTTTGAGACGGAGTCTCACTCTGTCGCCCAGGCTGGAGTGCAGTGGTGCAGTCTTGGCTCACTGCAACCTCCACCTCCTGGGTTCAAGCGATTATCCTGCCTCAGCCTTTCGAGTAGCTGGGATTACAGGCATGTACCACCACGCCTAGTTAATTTTTGTATTTTTAGTAGAGATGGGGTTTCACCATGTTGGTCAGGCTAGTCTCGAACTCCTGTCCTTGATCTGCCCGCCTCGGCCTCCCAAAGTGTTGAGCCACGTGCCTGGCCAGGAGGAGTTCTTACAGAGCTGGAAGTATTTACTCAGAGAAAGATGGGGTTAGAAGGGAAGATTGAGGTTGAGAGACAAGTTAGTGTTTATTCAAGGTGGAGGTGCACAGGCCTCATCTAGGACAATAGCAAGTGGACTGGAGAAGAGGGGCTTATGGGAAGGATGGACAGAAGAAATGGGATGGGACCCAGGAGGCCCAAGGGGTAAGTGGAGGGTTCAAGTCAGAACTTCAGATGCCGGGTCTGGAGACACTTTCTGAATACCTAGGAAGTAGCTGTGGTGTTTTGCAGGGTAAGAAACACAGGGGCTTTCTGTAGCTACCATCCTGCTAGGTGAAATGAAGGGATGGTCTGGGATGTGTGTGTATGTGTGTATGTGTACCCGCATACGTGCGTGTGTGCATGAGTGTGTATTGGTAACAGAACCAAGGAGATCAGGGACTTACCCAAGGCCATACAGCTGGGAAACAGCTTTCATTTGATTACAGTGCTAAGTTTAGTAATGACTGCGAGAGACAAAAACGGGCAGGGGGAGCATGTAGGGAAAGGGCCTCGGCCCTATTTCCTGCCCTCTCAGGCAGGTAGTGAGTAGGAGTTTTAGGTTTCACTGTTTGATAGCATCACCTCCTCTGCTTTCCCAGAAATTATTCCTCGAAGTATGACTCGAATCGTTCCTCTGTTGGGAGATGTATCAGTTCAGAGCTGACTTTCTGCTCTGGTTGTTTACTGAAAAATGGTAGCACTGGCAATTCAGAGGGGGCATAAGCAAGTGAAGAAAAAAAACAATGGACAAACAGGGCATGTGAGGTCAGGGGCCCTGGTTGTGGGTCCTGGCCCTGCTTTTAGAGACCCATGTGAATTGGGCAGGTCAATCAACTTCTTAGTGCCTCAGCTTTTTCGTCTGTCAATTAGAGGATAGTGATTTCTGCTTGATGAATTTATTGTGATAGTGCTTTGCAAGTTGCATTGTTGGTCGTAGGATAATAAAGATAAAGGGGTGTACGGACTTGGATTCTGTTTCTATATATGTGAAGCATTAGAGAGAGGTGGTAAATTGTTTCTCTCCCATGGGTTGTGTGTATCTCTGATATTGTGGTAATGCCTGTATCTTCTCCTTTTGCAGGGTGGGGTGTCTTGGATAGTATGGTTACTGAATGTAGAATCTACTTAACTCCTCTTTTTTATTTCCTGAGACTGGGTCTCACTGTGCTGTTCAGGCTGGAGTGCAGTGGTGTGATCATGGCTCACTGCAGTCTTGAACTCCTGGGCTCAATCCTGAGTAGCTGGGATTACAGGTGTGTGCCACCATGCCAGCTAATTAGAAAAGTTTTTCTTTGTTGAGGTGGGGGGGTCTCACTATGTTGCCCAGGCTGGCTTTGAATTCTGAAGCTCGAGTGGTCAGCCTGACTTGACCTCCTAAAGTGCTGGGATTATAGGCATGAGCCACTATTTCTGGCCTCCTTTTTAATATTCTGCCCTGTGCAAAGCACTAGCACCAACAGCCTCCTTCCCACAACCCCCAACAGCTATGCATTAAGTATCACTTTGGTTTGAGGATTTCTTAGCTTGCTGTTTGTCCTGGGAGAATTTCTGAGTTTCTTGGTCTTTGTTTCTTTATCCGAAAGATGGGGATAGTTCAGCTTTGCCTGCATTGTGGACACTACCTGCAGAAAGCAATGGGAAGACCCTTTGTAAGTTGTACTGAACTCTTTGTATTTTT
Source organism: Papio anubis (assembly GCF_008728515.1). Lineage (NCBI taxonomy): Eukaryota > Metazoa > Chordata > Mammalia > Primates > Cercopithecidae > Papio > Papio anubis. The sequence goes on from NC_044977.1 coordinate 184,359,727, forward strand.
GGAGTCCATTTTGTCTTTTCTCCCTTCTGCTAGTGGCTGAGGGATCTCCTTGGTCTTGAAAAGACCCACTTATATGGAGGTGGGAACGGGCTTATAGAGGGAAGTGACTTTGCAAGGGCCTTGGAATGAATTGGATTCTGAGATCTGTGCCCGTCCTTGTCACAACGTGTCAGATTCCATTATTTAGTGTAGGCCTGATTTGTCCATGCCTGGGACTTTCCCAGAGGAAGACATACTTTCTGGAAACTCTCTGAGGTCTTGAAGGGGTGAGAGAAGTCTCTTAGACACAAGTGCTGCTGTGGGCATGGAGGCTTCCATTCCTCTCTCCTTGTGTTGAGCAGGGATTTGCTCCTTGGATATTTTAGGTTTGAATGACTCAATGTGCTTGTGACCCGGAGGATGCTGTGGTGTGCTTGGCAGCATGCTGGAATTAGTCAGAAAGCAAAACTGCTTGTCCTGACCCCGGAACCCACTTACTCTATATGGATGAGAAAGTCCTCTCGGATCTTCCATTTCCTAATTCACGGCAACTTCAGGAGCGCAGTATTTTCTCTGTTACTGCGTTATGGGGTTTAGTGTGGAAATTAAAGAAGAGAACTTCTTATTTTTTGTAAATAATATTGCAATATTCAGATACTGTTAGTTTCTGACATTTAAAATGTGCATGTCACTTCTTTGCTCCCTCCCCAAATAAATGTATTGATACTAAAAAAGAAAGCCAGCTAACTTGATGAGGATGGCTGGTAAATGAGCCACTCTGTTTTTGCTGGCTGTCCAAGGCCTCTAAAGTTAAGCCTGGACCATTTCAAGCATATATGGAGGATATGTATTTCAAATATACATTAGGGATATATATTTCAAAATCAAGGACACATATTAATAGTAAGAGGAGACCATGTAAGGCAAAACACAAGTTTTTTTATTTTTATTTTTATTTACTTGTTTATTTTTAATTTTTTTGAGATGGGATTTCTCTCTCATTGCCCAACCTGGAGTGCAATGGCGTGATCTCGGCTCGCTGCAACCTCCCCCTCCCTGCTTCAAGCAATTCTCCTGTCTCAGCCTCCCAACTAGCTGGGATTACAGGCACCCACCACCACGCCTGGCTAATTTTTGTATTTTTCTTGGAGATGGGGTTTCGCTGTGTTGGCCAGGCTGATCTTAAACTCCTGACCTCAAGTGATCCTCCCACCTCGGCCTCCTGAAGTGCTGGGATTACAGGCCTGAACCACCGCACCCAGCCAAAGCACAAGTTTAAAAATTGCAAGTTTCCACCAGCATCCTATCTCCCTTGGCTTATAATATTCAAGCCTTCATGGATACTGGGGCTTGTGATCCCCCGCCCCTTTTGTTAATGCAGCTCATGGAGGCTTCTCATAGAGACATAACCACTGGGCTGCAGAAGCGCTCTATTTAAGAAACTGAGGTCTGGCAAGGTCACACATCGAGGAAATGGCAAAATCAAGACGAAAAGCCAGCTCTTTGGATTCTCAATTCCCTGCTCTTTCTGACACATCACTCTTCCCTCCTGTCAGGTGAAGAGAGAAGCCAGATGGTTTGACAAATGGTTCTTGTTGCTGTCAAATCTGCCTTCTTTCTTTGCTCAGACAGACAGTTCTTACCTTCCCTTTTTCGGGGGACTGGCGGAGGTGGGGTGAGAAGAGAGGTAGGGAGGTGGATGAAGGAAAAAAGAAAGCATTTTATTGCTTGATTCTTTATGTAGTAGTGATGGCCAATAAGTTCTTTTTTTCTCTGGCGAGAAGCAAAGTAAAGGCAAGGAGTAATCGTCACCTTGAATTTAGGGCACACAGAGGCCTAGAAATGGCGGGCTGTATTAGGAGACAACATTGATTTCATATATATTCATCTTTGAAAAAACATGTTTAAGATGCCATATCCATAAATACTAATAAAGGCTGTCTGATTCCAATTTTCAGGTGAGTTTAGCATTTTATTGAGTATTTTATCTGTCAGATTCAATGCTGGATGTACCATCCTCCCAGACTTATTAGCATAATTGCTGTGCTTAAGCAACAATAAAAAAATCAGCAGTAAAATAGCATTTAGTGCAGGCAATTTGTTATCAAAAGCTTTTACTTAAGGACAGCTCCAGCCTGCATGTATTAGCAAGTTAGGGTTATAATTTATTTTTATTTTGAAAAACAAAAGTGGGAGAAAGATTTGGCTTTTTTGTTTTGGAAATAATAGAGAAATTAGAAAGCATTGCCTCTTTGGAAAATTGTCCACATCCCTTCTTCCTTTGCCGAAAGCCGGCTGTGATGGGAATAGATTCCACTTGTGAGCGACATTGGCTCAGACGAAAAGTTGCTCTCCTTGGCATGGGAACAAATGGGTAGTAATGTCCCTTTATGCTTGTACAGACATTTCCAAAACACTTTCAGATCTTGTTTGTTGCTCAAACCTCACACCAGTCTCATGAGGTCTCCATTCTTAGAAATAGAAAACCAAGGTGAAATGACTTGTTACAGATGAAGCAGTTGAGTGGCAAAGTGGAGGTGTAAAAACTAGTCTTCCAGCCTCCAGTCTCGTCTCAGCATGGCTCCCCTTCATGTAGTTGTCCAGAGCTCCTGGTGGAACCTTGGCCTTTTCCATAAGTACATGTGCATACACACACATACACATACGTGCACACCTGTGCACACACATTTATGCATATGTACATACTTTTTTTTTCTAAAATTTAATTATATACTCTTGCATTTGATTTTCATTTGATGTCCTGGTTGAAATACTTCTGCCTCTTGAACTTCTCTTGATGCCAAATAGCCTCTTAAAATCAATCTCTCTCTCATTCTCTGTCTCTGTCTCTGTCTCTCTCTGTCTCTCTCTCTCTCTCTCTCTCTCCCCCCCCCTCCCCCCGCCCCTGCACACCTCTCTAGCTAGTAACGGAATCAGGAAAGCACTTGTGATTACCATCTGTGAAGGACCCGGAACAAAATAAATGATGTTATAAGTTTTTGTAGGGAAGATAGAGCTAAGATTTTAAAATGTGGAGATTGGGAAATCATTTTTCTTCCTTATTTCTTAGGGAATGTATCACAAATAAATAACATTAAATTGATGCCTTTTAGTGGATTTTAGCCTTCAATTATGGGTAATACTTTTCAAATTGAGAATAAAGTTTTGAGTGAAAATGGACAACTGAAGCTTCTAAGCTTTGAGAGAAGTTATTTTAGCATTCGATATTTTCTTTTCTCAGTAAATTCAAACAAAGATCATATAATCATTGAATAATAAAATACAATAAAATACAAGGCTAAAATACAAGGCTCTGTGCTGGCCACTGTGTGGTTTACAGACTAGCTCAGACATGACTATCAGCCTTAAGGCATGTTCAAACTATTAGAGAGGATACTAACAATACATTAATAATGTTCTTGGTTTTGACTGAATATTCTAGAACAGGAACTCCAATAGGATTTTTGCTTATGTTATGTCATTGAAATTTAAATTCACTCAATTATTTATTTGACTAAATACTGAGCACTTATTATGTGCTGTTCACTGTTGTAATTTACATACGTCATCTCATGTAACTTTTATGACAATCATATGAAATATGCTCTGAGATAGTAGTCAGTACTGTTATTATTGTTCTCATTAGTTGAGGAAATTGAGACTAAGTAACTTGTCCAAGTCATTCAGCTAGTAAGTGGTAGAACTGCTGTGGTCTCCCTGTAAACACATATTCTTTTCACGGGGCCACTTGGCAAAAAATGGATAAGCAGATATATATGTAGACAGATAGTGCTAATGATGATTAGAGAACCTCAGAACTCATGCAGAACCTGGATGTTTACACAGAAAACTGAACCTGAAATCAGACAGCTGTTCAAATCCTGCTGTGCTTCTTAGTGTTTGTAAAATCCTCAACTTAAGGACCTCTTAGGATTTCAGTGTCTTCCTTTCAATAAAGGATTATAAAATCTTTCTCTCAATATCATAATAAGAATAAATTACAAAATGTGTGTGCGTGTCTGCAAAGGCACCTAGTTCATGGTGGGTGTTCACCCTATCTTGGAAGTGCCCATAAACATGCAGGTTTGTTTTTTTTTGTTTGTTTGTTTTTTTTTTGAGACAGAGTCTCACCCTATCACCCAAGCTGGAGTGCAGTGGTGTAATCTTGGCTCACTGCAACCTTGGCCTCCTGGGTTCAAGTGATTCTCCTTCCTCAGCCTCCCGAGTAGCTGGGACCATAGGCGCGTGCCACCATGTCCGACTAATTTGTTTTGTATTTTTAGTAGAGACAAGGTTTCACCATGTTGGCCCAGCTGGTCTTGAACTCCTGACTTCAAGTGATCTGACTGCCTTGGCCTCCCAAAATCCTGGTATTACAGACATGAGCCACCATGGCCGGCTCAACATGCAGTTTTGTGTACTATTTAGGGACAGATGCCAAAGCTACATTGCTTGGGTTTTGATCCGTCCTAACACATAATATCATGTGCCTTGGACAAACAACTTCACTTCTAGTGCCGTACTTTATTCATCTGTAAAATGGGCTTACATCATAGGGTCCTTGTGAGGATTAACTAAGGTAGAATGTGTAGACCATGTATAACACTGCTTGGCACACAGCATTCCCTGCTTCAGTGGTAGCACTTACTGTTCCATTATACTACAGCAACCGAGAAGGACACAGTGAAGAGTTGAGGACTGTTTATGTTCCCGGCCTCTTCACTCCAAGAGCTTCAACAAGTTGAGCTTCAAACATATGAGTTGTAGTTACACAGCTACTAATGACCTTGGAAAAGTTCTTGTCTTCTCTGTCCTTGACCTTTGTTTATCTGAAAGAGTAAACTTCAGATGACAGAGTGTATGTGGGGAATGGAATGCATCCGCGTCCTTGATAAGCTGCCCTGATGGAATGTTGCCATGTGGCTACCGAGGGTCAATTCACTGGTCAAAGTGGCCTGCGGGTTGGTATTTTTTCTGTGTCTTCTGGGCAAGTTCTGTCTTTCCTCAGTCTGCACATGCCTGGGTCTGTCCTCAGAGCTGTCTCCCATTTCCCTCTTCCCTAGAAAGCATTGATATAAAGGGGCCACCTCTTCCTTGGACTGTTTCTCTAGCATCAGAAGGAGGTGGGTGGGAATTTTGACATACCACTCTTTGAAAGGTAATACACTCTAACATATGTATTTCACCCACCTTCAAAGAGTAAGAATATACTGATTGATACTTAATTTTAAAGATGTGTTGCTGAGGTGAACTCTAAGACGAACAATTCTTCAGAATCTTTTACTTCCTTGGGCTTGTTGTCCCAAACAACAATTCTCTTTATAAAGCTTGTGTGTGTGTGTGTGTGTGTGTGTGTGTGTGTGTTTGTGAAACTTTCTGGAATTGGTAGTGTTGATTCTGAGATGTTTCTTTGGCCTATTCAAAATATAAACAGAAAGACAAAAGTGTTTTTCATGTCATTAAAGAATACCTTTATAAGAAAGGACATTAAGACGATACCCTACGTTGCGTGGGGGACTTGTGGCTTTCAAAACACTTAAGTACCCGTTTTCTTATGTGTGCTTTATGACATCTCTATGAGGTAGGCAAGGCAGGCTTTATCATTATTTCCCTTTTAGAAACAGTGGATCTGACGTTCAGAGAAGTGAAATAAGTTTTCTTAAAGCAGTCCTGGATGCAAACCCAGAACATTTGACTCTAGGGTGCTTTCTGCTCCACTGCCCTGATTTGATTGTAATGAGGTAATTCTTAACCAAGTACTGTCAGGTTATATAGAGTTGTAATATATCTTAAAAATGCCCATTTTAGTTTTCTTTTCTTTAAAAAGATCAGTTAAAAAGTTAGTTATGATTTGATATTACCTTGTTTCTCCCCAACTTTAAACAGCAATGAATGTCTAGGACCTTCCGTTAAACCAGCATGTGTTTTTCAAAAATCAAATGTCAAAACATTTCCTGAACCTTGCTTTAATGAACAAGAGAAGTGAAGGTAAAATTCCTTTTTTGCATGAGGTAATTAGGAAACAGGATGTGCAGACTTGCTATATGAATTTAAAGAGGAGCACTTCTACTGATGTACAAACTGGATGGGCATATTACAGAGGGTTTCATGCTGGTAGAAATTTTAAGTGAAATAAGTTCTTATTAAGCATATCAATTATTTTTGGACTGTGTGAAAACTTATCTGTTTCATGAGTTGCATCTAAGGTGGTCAATATCTCTACATTCCAAAAAACAGAAGCATGACTCAAACATCTAGTTGTGATTGCAGAGTGCCTTTATCTGGAAGACTCGGCATGTCGTCAGAATATAGAACAAGAGGGATGGAATGTGCTCTTAAGTTTCCTGATGACTTAAGAGTCTGCACTATACTTGCTTGGGAGGTAGAAGGATTGAATTCTCTTTGGAAAATGCCTTCGTGTCTCTTAGACACACGGTACCCAATAAGCCCAGTGCTGTATTATTAGGGTCATGTACTAGAGTATGGTTTACCTGACATAGGTTTTGGAAATCTATTTCTTTTATTCACACTACATGGTTTCTTAGGTGGCAACTTCTCAGTGAATTGCCAGCTTCCTGATAGTGTCTTGAAAAGCATGCTTTATAAGGAAGCAAAAAGTATTTCTCTTTTGACAGATGACCTCCTTGACTCCTTGACTTTCCATTTTTGATCATTTCCTTTGAGATCTACAACATCTGGTAATTGTATTGATGTGATTTATGCCCCCAGTAAAGATCAACTTGTACTTTTTCATGACACACATAGCTATAGATTCTCCTTCCTCCTGGAAGTCTATGTACTGTCTCTACGGTGTAATAATTAGCTCTAACTCTACAAACAAGGTTAGAAATGAAATCGCCAGTGTTGCAAGTGAGACATAACAAATGGAAGATTCCCTTCTCTGAGTTTCTGTCAGACCCTTAATTTTATTTGAGCTGGCATTGACTTATTCTACGTGTCTCTTCTGCTAGAGTTTGAACTCTGGAGGACTGGTCTCGTCTCTTATTAGTTATAATGGTGGCACATAGCACATTATAGGTGTTTATTACTAAGTGGTTGGGTTTAATATCTTAAGAAGCAGAAAATGTGGTTTTTCTCGAGAGAGAGATGGTTTTGAGTGTTGTTCCTTTAGTATATTCTAAGCCTGCCCACCTGGGGCACTGTAACTATGGCTCCTAATGTAGGGAGCCCACAATCTAGCTGTATCATGTCAGCGAGAGCTCTTTGTATACTGAAACAATAAACTTCTGAACCATCTTGATGAGTTTTACATGTAGAATGGCTTAGACTATAAGGTACTGCCACCTCATCCCACCGTTGAGAATTGTCTAATGCAAACCTCGCTTTTTAAACATGGGTAATAGGACTGTCACGAGTGGATCATTGAAGGGATAAGCAAAATATCTGTCAAACTGAGAATTAATATCTGTCAAATCATTTGCTATTATTTGGTAGATGGGAGGTTATTTTTAAGAAGTAGATTGGCTGAATGGATAACAAAAATGTGGCATATTCATAAAACGGAATATTGTTCAGCAGTGAAAGGTACTAATATGTACTACAACATGGGTGAACCTTGAAAACATTATGGCAAAGTGAAAGAAGTCAGTTACAAGGCCAGGCACGGTGGCTCATGCCTGTAATCTCAGCACTTTGGGAAGCCGAGGTGGGTTGATTACTTGAGGTCAGGAGTTCAAAACCAACATGGTGAAACCCCGTCTCTACTAAAAATACAAAAATTAGTTGGGCATAGTAGTGTGTGCCTGTAATCCCAGCTACTCAGAGGATGAGGCAGGAGAATGGCTTGAACCCGGGAGGCGGAGGTTGCAGTGAGCCAAGATCTGCCCTCCAGCCTGGGTGACAGAGCCAAACTCCGTCAAAAAAAAAAAAAAAAAAAAAAAAAAAAACCAAAAAAAAACAAACACACACACATACAAAAACCGCCAGTTACAAAAGACCACATATTATATGATTCCATTTATGTGAAAAGCCCACAATAGGCAAATCTATAGAGTCTGTAGAGATAGAAAGTAGTGGTTGCTGGCAGGGTTTGGGTAGAGGATAGGTAGTGATTGCTAATAAGTGTGAGTTTCTTTTTGGGATGCTGAAAATGTTCTTTATATGGTGGTGATGATTGCACAAGGCTGTGACTGTACTAAAAACAGAACCGTAAACTTTAAATGGGTGAATTTTATTGTATGTAAATTATATCTCAATAAACCTGTTTAAAAAAGTGGATTTCCCTTTAATCTATTATCTGAGGATTGCTTCAGGGATTCAAAATAGTGCATAGTGGCAAGTTTTAAATTCATATTCATTTGTTTTTGGTAAAGAAGTCATGCTTACTTAACGATGAACACACTTAAGGAAAACTTGATAACACAACTAGAGCCACCAAACTTTAACAAATATATTTCCACCTAACTTCATGCACAGTTTTTTCTCAGAAGCTTTAAAAATGTACACTTTCTCAACTGTTGATTAATGAGATATCTGATAAGAAATAACAGGGTCCTGACAGTCCTGATTGTATAAATAGGCGTTAGGGATTGTGTTCATGATTCGCTTGTCAGCGCAAGAGAAATGTGTGATTATGTTGAATGATGGTTAATTTTCTTATCCACCCGTTTTAAAAATAAAGATGTACAGCTAGAAAACAGGTGCCCAGGGAGAAAAGGAGACCTGCAGCTTCGATAATGAGCCCCAGAAAGAAACTAGAAGGAACAAGCTCCCATTTAGGAGTTGTCGTTCGAGTCCTGGCCAGTGTCTGACTATGGTTGATGAGTTAGAGAACCATGGCTGGCTTCTCACAAAGGATTTTTTCATTTACTCTTGTTTGGTGTTAGACAGCTTTTCCCATCCTCCATCAGGGTCATTGTCCCACCTTCTCTGACTCACTTATTGTGTCAACAGAATTAAAAGAGCAGCCAGTGGACGTGTGTAGAGGCTGAAGGAGAGCTGTGTTTCCAGCTTTGTATTTGAACAGTTCGTACACAAACAGTTCTCTTTGATTAAGTATCCGGTGAAACCAATTCACATGAACTCCAATTAAACTTTAATGAACAAGTGGGTGTATTAATATCAGCTGAGTAATGCAGGCAGCACAGATTCCAGTAAGTGACTCACTTCTCTGAGCAGCTCATTCCCCATGCACGGTTAGAGTTACTAGAAAGCTTCCAGCTATATTTGAGTGGATCTGGTCTGGGCCTTGTAATTCTAACAATCCTCAGGGCTTGTTTATTCATCTCGTGAAAAAACCACAGTCATCCAGACCTCTGTTTTCAGAGCAAAGATTGGGGATGAGGAGTTTTGTTCACATTGAGCCATTAGGCCCTTTGTGGAGCAGTGACCATTTGGACTTTTATTTTCCCCATCTTCCTGTTTTTGCTTTTTTGTTATTTTATTTTTTAGAGACAGGGTCTCCCTCTGTAGCCCAGGCTGGAGTACAGTGGTGTGATCACAGTTCACTGCAGCCTCAGCCTGTTGGACTCAAACAATCCTCCTGCCTCAGCCTCCTGAGTAACCTGGAACAACAGGCATGTGCCACTGTGCCCACCTACAAAATTTTTGTAGATATGGGGTCTTGCTATGTTGCCCAGCTTGGTGTTGAACTCCTGAGCTGAAGTGATCCTCAGCCTCCCAAAGCACTTGGATTACAGATATGAGCCCCATGCCCAGCCTTTGTTTTGTTTTTAAGTGAGAATTATTTTTTTCTTAAACCCAGGGGCAGTGTAGGTGAAGGTTAAGGCAGTGAAGATAGAACAATCAGTTTTGAAATGCACATAGCCTTCCTGAGCCTCACTTTCACCACATCTGCCAATCTGCCTCAAGTCTTTAAGCTTCCTACACTAGAGGCAGCAAGGTGTGCCTGGAATAATGAATTCCTTTGAGCACAGACCCTGTTCCATCTAGGGTCTGATGGCTGTACCTATTTCCTAGGAAAGGTTAGACAAGATGGTGAATATAATGCTCTTCGTTTCATGCCTGGCACATAATAAGTTCCCACTAAATGTTTAACTTGGTCCAGTGGGGGAAGGATGGGAAGGAGGATTTGGAGATGAATGAGACTCGGTCCTTGACAGTTCAGGAACTTGGAGTCTTGTAGAGATTTGACTTAAAAACGTCTGTGTAACTCCAGAGTGATAACGAAAAAAATGCTTGAAAAAGATAAGTGAGGATTCAGGGGATGGAGAAATCCCAGAGGTTGGCCACGTCTGAGAAGGCTGGAGGTTTGGGTAGGAAGAGGTATGGGTTTGGGAAGGTAGTTCTAGGCTGATCGAAGAGTGTGAGCAAAAGCAGAGGCAGGGATGTACCCACGTATCAGATAGTGCACATGTAGTGTGGTTACAGTAGGTGATAATTTAGGAGGCTAATTGAAACTGAATGTAGCCTTTGCGTTAGTCACCAAGCCCTTTCCCAGCTCCATTTGCTGTTCTGTCTCTCATTCTTTTCTACCTCCGTTGAAACCAGTTGAAAATAATGGAGTCAGAGGCAGATGGCAATAATGTCCAGGTTGTGGAACATTAGCTCACTGGGCTTGCTAACGCAGCACCCATGAATGAAATTTACCCTCTTCCTCTCAGATAGCTCCTGCACTCAATAACTCCCATTTAGGGCACACTGTGTGTAAAGCTCCCAACCATGAAGAACAGGGAGGATATGCCTCTAACAGTCAGGTTAGCTCACAAAGACTGGAAGGAAGTGGCTGGGTTACACATGGCCAGTTTCTTCTCCAAACTCGATAATTGGGTAACTCTCTGCCTCCTCGCCTGAGAACAAGGGAGTAGGAGGAAGCAAACAAGAAAAGAGAAGAAGCAGTGGAGAAAGGAGATGTTCTGCCAGTGCCAGACTTCTTGCCCCCTACTCTTCCCAAATGTCAACATAGTTCCTTTAGGGGAAAAAAGTGGGAGGCTAGAATGGTAGGGCAGGGCCACATTATGGAAGTGAAAAACCAGGGGCAGTTTCCTGAGCAGGGAATGATGTCATTCAGTCTATAATTCAGGCTGGTTAATCTACTTATGCAACACCAATTGAAGGACACACTTAGATAACTCAGCCTTGAGTCAACAAATCTTGTGTAATGCTGCCAAGGTCCATAGTGCAAGAATCAGCCCCCACTTCGGAAATAACAACCACCCCTCAGTGCCAAACCCTGGACATTGCTTGTGAATCTCAGACTGTTTCCTTCCCTCCAAGATACTGTTTTAGAGAATGTCGTAGGGTAAAAAATCCGAGGGGTAAAGTCATAAATTCCATAATAGTACAGTAGGTGGGAGGCTCTAATCAAGTAGATAAATTCTATTTTTGGAATTGTGAATAAAACAGAAGGGATTCTTGCAAATCAGGAATTGAATAGATTGATGGTACAAATGAGAGACTATATGTTGCTTATAGAAAACAAAGGATTGCCTATCAGGTTTTAAAATGTGAGTCAGTAGTTTATATAGTGATTCAAGCTGAACAGCTATCTTGGTTATTAACTAAAATCTTTTCTTTCCACTTCCATTTTATATATGAAGAAACTATTAACAATGCAAAGATCATTATCAAAGGACACTGGGGCTAGGTTTTATTACCCAGCTTAATCCTTAATTTCATATTGAGCATTTCGTATGGAAGTGAAACAATAAGGATATGTTTCTAGAGATTGATAAGACAACTGAATTGGACTTGGTTTTGACATTCAAAGGAGTCAGGTAGAGGCACTTAGTTGAGCTCACTAGTTCATTTTGGTGAAAGACATATGTCCATAGAAATTTAGTAGCCATGCTGGGTTATATATCTTTGAATTGGGAGCCTATGACAAATTTTCTCCAATGCGAAGTTTCTTCAGAGCCTATCATCATTTCAACAATAATTAAGTCATTTACATAGAGGATGTGCTCATCTACTTTCACCTACTGTCATCTTTTCTCCAAGTTAAACTGAATATATTGTGTAGATTGGTTGGTTAGCCTTCCTGAAATGAACATCCTTTGCAAACTTATCTCTTCAAACCCAAATCCTGCCCAAATTTCCCAATTTACCTCTCTAAGACTCCGAATAGGATCCTCTTCTCTGGAGATCTTCGACAGATCACACTCCTCTTTTCTTGGGAACAACTTTCTGTTTCCTTGTCCAGAGTGGACACCACTCTGTTATCCTGGTCACTCTCTGGGCCCCCTCCCTTTGTCCACCTTGAGCACAGGCTACTGGCCACTGATCCTCTTGCAGGCACTAGCCTGGCTACTCCGTTGCTTATGTTACCTTTGCTTCTCTTAAATGCCATTGTTGGTGATTGCTTCACACAGCAATCGTTCTCACCCAAGTTTGTGGATAAGACTCACTTAGGGAGGTTTTGCCAGAATTCAGCTCATATCCCTAAATGTTTGGGTGTGGACTAGGGCGCACACTTCTCATGAGGCACTTCCCATGAGTACCCCTTCTCAAACTTTACGGATAGCAGTTTACTTATGGCCTGCAGTGCATAAAGTGAAAGCTTTCTGAAAAGACGTTTAATCCATTGGTATGAGGATGAAAAAGATACACTCAGAGCATGAAAAGAGTAAGAAGGTCACAAAAAGGGTGTGGTTTCAGCTGGAGGGGAAGCTGGACAATGCTATAAAGGAACAAAAGCTCAGCGTCCTGACCATCTGTTTCTTTTCTACCCCAGGCCCATTCCCATAATGCGTATTTATTCTGCCTACCGTGCCATGAGTTCTGTTCTAGAAGTTTGCATGAGCAGAGGGAACCTTAGCCCCACTGAAGCCAGTCGTGAGGCTCTATCTTATTCTATGGGCTTCAGCCTTTTCATGAAGACCCAGCTTCTCTTCTTGTCCCAGGCCCTAAGCAGGCCCAGACTTTTCCCATATACACACTCTGTCTCTAACTTATCTGTCTTACACCTTAATAAGGCAGCAGATTGTGTCAGAATCAGTTAACTCTTTATCAAAAAACCCAGAGCAGACAGACGGGTGAACTTGCTCATGGGCTGAGCTGGAAGGGAGGCCAGTTTTCCTTCACACAGCCTTGGACTCTCCCTGGGCTTTTTTGTGTGTGATGTGTGGAGACTATGTTCTAATATTTCAGTCATATCTTCCTTATTTTAAAACTACAGAATTGATCTTACCAACTTACTGGGGAGCACATCGTCAGTAAATTCTAATGGAAAAACCTGTCTGATCAATGGGACAGGAAAGCGTCACAGCAATACCGGTGAGTCATTCCAAGACCAGGCAAATTTGAGCTGTGTTGCTTCTTCGATGCTGACTATAATTCTCCCTCAGCATTATGTCGTCTTAAGCAGCTTTTGAATCTTCGTCTCTGATTCCCTTTCTAGGTCAGACTGTGTCTTTTTTTAAATTGTGCCTGGACATCCCCTTAATATTAGACTAGTCCCGTTAGGATAATTGGCTGTATGAATATGTGAAAATAGCAACAGTGAATTTTAAAGTTCTTGAACAATCTCCCCCTCCCACTATGAGGTGAGGCATTGAGGGTGGGCTATCTGTTTTTTGATTCTTGGTTCTTGTTTTTAAAAAGTAGGATGTTGGACCTTGGGATGAGAGGGAAGTAAAACAGTTTTGGAACCCTTTTAGAAAGCAAACTAAAACAAAACTCCTTTCTTGAGAAAAATGAATGGACGTTGTAAAGAAGACAATAGGGCACCAGGAAGCTTGAGCCAGGTCTGCCTGTGTCACATTTCGAGTTATGAGCTTCACTGCTCTGCTGTCGCTGGGGATCATCATCAAATCCATTTCTCTGAGCTGTTGAATGCATCAGATGAGTTAATGCCTATGAAAATACTCTGTAAACAGAAAATACCTTCCTATTTGTTATCTCAACAAAGGGACTTTTATCATCCCTAAAATAGAACAAACATTTCTTTTTCAATTGTGAAAGTTATATAGACTCTTTTAAAAAAGTTAAATGCACAGAAGTATGAAGAAAATCAAAATAACCCTTAGTCCGTCATCCAGGGACATCATTGTTCTAATTTAAACATGTGGGTACTCTGTTCTGTTTTTTTTAAGAAGGGTTGTGTTGTGTGTGTGTGTGTGTGTGTGTGTTTGTGTGTATATGGATGTATATTTTTATTCTGTTTTCTTTACATAACACTGTATTTTAAACGTTCCCAAAATGTAAATTTTAATCATTGCGCAATATTGCATTATCTGATATATTCACATGCATTTTGAGATTTTGTGACAAACAATTGTGACCATTGTTTCCACAATTAAGGGTTAACTGCTTACCAAGAAAGGAACTTACTTTAAAACATGGCAGACACACTTGGCCATTTTTTTTCTTTTTTTGGCAGTAAAGGAATTTGGAAGTATCTGATTTTTTTTTAAATAAATTAATATGTATTGAGTTGGAGTTTAGCAGTATTTTTAGTTAAGATCTCAGTCAAGGTAAAAAGGTCAGACATGTAGAGTTATTAATTTGTAGAAAATTCTGACCACAGCAAAACATATTAGCCCAAGTTCTCTTAATTAATACAACATTAGTTACAGAAATACTAAAAAATAGATTGGTTGGTCTCCTGAATGTTCTGCATTAGATAAGTTGCCTTATGCCGTCTGGAAGACTTTTTATTTTCTCTTCGTAGAAGGATACAATAGATTTGTTTTGCTCAAAGGGTTCATTATCTGTTGCTGGGTACGTATATAATACTATAAACACATTTCTGGATATGGTGACATAATGATGAAGAGAGACCTTTGAATATTTTCTTAAATGAAGATTGAAGGAATAGCAAGCTGTGAGAGGAGATTTTTCTAGTATTTAAGTCCTAAGATTGATCTTTTTTGTCATGGATTTATCCCTTTGTCTCTATGCATTTCTATGTGTCTGCTCAGCATCTTATCTTCTACATTTGCCCTAGTTCCGTCCTTCCTTTTGTCCGTGCTTGTTTTTCCATGCACCTGCCCATCCACCCTCCTGCCTCTCTATCCAGTCATCCATCTAACCATTTCTGGCTATTCTTACCTCCCTGTTTCATGTATATTTCTCCATTTTTACCAGTCATTTGTATTTATCTATTTACCCATCCATATCTATACCTGCCTTTCTGCTAACTCTCTATCTATAAAGTTAATGGAGATGATTTTGATGTAAACTTATAAATTTCCTTACTGCATTTTACACTGAGGATTACAGGGGCTAAAGGCCACGGGGACCAGAAAGTGGAAATGACCAGAGCTCGGCCATTTTTGTTTCCTTTCAACATCAGGAGGGAAGGTCAGAAGTAACCTGATTACCCTTTCTGTGATACTAATCAGGATGTTCTTAGTATAATGCCTGTTGGAGAATGTTATTTTAAGGAGTGTTTTGCTAAGAATCAGTTGCCAGGACATAGAATGAAGAGCTATTGTATAGCTTCAGAGTAGTTCTCTTTTAAGAAGGATGTAATAAATTAAAAATAATTTTCTTGAGGTCAGACTAAGGAAAAGTCAAAGATATACAATTGCCATCTCTCCAAATTTGTTGATTTTATTTATTTATTATTTATATTATTATTTGAGACAGAGTCTCACTTTGTTACCCAGGCTGGAGTACAGTGGTACGATCATAATCAACTGCAGCCTCAAGGTCCTGGGGTCACTGAAGCCTCTTGAGTAGCTTGGGCTGCAGGTGTGCGCCACAATGCCTGGCTAAATTTTTTTGTACTTTTTATAGAGACTGTGTTTTGCCGTGTTGCCCAGGCTGGTGTTGAACTACCGGGCTCAAGCTATCTGCTTGCCTTGGCCTCCCAAAGTGCTGCGATTGTAAGTGTGAGCCACCTTACCAAGCCCAATTTGCTGACTTGAAAAAAAAACAAAACAAAACAGAACATATTGTAGCGTTCTCAGGGAGTTTAGAGACAACATAATGAAGGTATTTTCAAGGTTTGGGGAGCTGCTTGGTACTTGATTTTGGACAAAATGGAAGGAAAACAACCGTCCTTTACTGAAAGTCATTTTTCTTCTAATTCTGAGAAAGCTGCTTTGCATTTACTCTCTCACTTAATTCTCCCATCCTTCCTTCAGTGTAATTTCTATTATCCCAATTTATAACTAAGAAACAGAGACTCAGAGAGGCTAAATGATTTGCCTAAGTTTACCTGACTGACGAGTGCCACAGTTTTTGTGGAACAGAGACTTGTTCGAATCTAAAACTGTTACTCTTTGCAGTAAACCACAATGAAACCTTGCCGAAGACTTACAAAACCTTAGCTATATATCAGTTCTCCACTTTAAATTTTATGGTAACTCAGCCTCTGAAAAGGATCCTGCAAACAGCACAGTTTTCAGTTCTTTTCTTGAGAGAAAGCAGGGCTTTCTTATGGACGTGATAAAGAAGACAGCTCTTAGGATGTGGATATAAGATTGCCATTTATGGACTTTAGTATTTGACAGAATGGGGTTTTCCTCATATGCTCCTGTGTGTTTTTGTTTAACCTAATCTGAGTCTCATTAGTCAGCTTGATCCAGAAGACACAAAGGTCTCCTCCATAAGGTGCATCTTATGCAGGCAAACAAAGCAATGAAATGCAATAACTCTCCTCAAACTTTTGTAAGCTCCAGAAAGCCAGAAAAGACAGCTATTGTAATATATTTTGCCAGGCCAGCTGTTATGATCACAAACGAGCCTGAAATAGCAATGAGTTTTGAAATCACAGCACATTTATTTATTTCTTAACTTTTCCATAGGTTTGAAAGCTTGCTCCCTCCCTTTTTATCATGCTAAACCGTGGTTGCTAACAACATTCTATTCTGGGTGGGAATTAGCTTTGGCATGATTAAGAATGGAGATGGAGGCGGGTAAAAGAGGTTCTGCTGTAGGACTTGTCTTATATGATTTTATTCTTACTTTTAATCTTTGTTTTATTCTTTAAGCATTTATTAACTGCCTACTATGTACTCAACACTGTGCTATGTGGGAAAAATATACTAGAACAAGGGTTGGCCAACTTTTTCTGTAAAGGGCCAGATGGTACACAGCTTAGATTTGTGGTCCATAAGGTCTCTGTTGTAGCTACTCACTCTGCTCTCAGACAATACATGAAACACTCAAGACTCCGCCATAAACAATACATAAATAATTGAGTGCGGATATGTTCCAATAAACTTTTATTTACAGAAACATGCAGTGAGCTGGATTTGGTCTGCGTGCCACAGCTTGCCAGCACCTGTACTAAAATGTCCCTGAAAATAGAGAACTTTGTTTTGTTCATTGCTGTGTCACCGGTGCCTAGAGAGTAGCACCTGGCATGGGATAGGTGACCAGTAAATGTTTGTTGAATGAATGAACTTATAAGTGAATGAATGAACTTATAAGTGCATGAAAGACTC
Organism: Papio anubis; assembly: GCF_008728515.1. Lineage (NCBI taxonomy): Eukaryota > Metazoa > Chordata > Mammalia > Primates > Cercopithecidae > Papio > Papio anubis. The sequence continues at coordinate 184,377,021 of NC_044977.1, forward strand.
AGACTCCTTCTCTGATCTCTTCTATACTTAAAGAGAGCACAAAGAACTGCGGGAGGTAAAAGGTACTTTCCTGGAAGAGAGAGTGTGGAGGGTCATGGAATCAGGTGGTATCTGAGCTGGACCCTGAAGAATAGGTAAGTATATGTCACCAGCGATGGTAGGAGAAGCACACTGCAGGTAGGAGAAACATGCAAACAGGATAAGAAGCAGGGCCCTTGTGGTGAATAATGAGGAGATCAGATGTTCTATAACAGGAGTTTCCTGACTTGCTTGATCTTCAAAATCACCTGTTATTAAAAATAGGTTCCCAGTACCCTCCCTAGAGATTCTGATTTTGTAAGACAGGGTTGGCCAATGATAATTTACAAAATAAATATTTGAAAAGGTGTATGGCTTTGGAAAGATATACTGGAACCATTTCTAATGGGAAATAAAGTTCTCACTTTTCTTAGAAAAAGGACTAGTATCAGCTAGTAATTGCTGGACCTATAATTACCCTCTACCTTCTGTGCCATAGAACGGAGGAAGAGCCCTGGTGGAAATCTACCCTACTTAACTGCCTGTCTTCGTATGTCCCCTGTTGATGTTGTAGCAGTACTCCAGCCTTTATGATGGAACAACATGTAATTTAGTCAGTCAATTGTAGTCATATAAATTATAATAAATGTATCAAATTTGTATCTACTAGATTTGTTGCTTTTGAATTTCTGGGTTGGCAAACTTCTCAGAGGGCAAATAGATTTAAATGGCGTAATAGAAAATTTGCATTCTCTTGCTGTACCTCCAATTCAGAGTGTAGTCTAATGCCCAGATTTGTTTGTAGACTAAGATCACTGGAAGGGCTGTATAGTTTAAGCCTCTTTTTTAATAATGGGGGGAAATCTGAAGCCTAAAAGGTGGGCAGGGACTTGCTCAAGTTCTTTCACCAAATTATTGGCAGAACCAGGAGTATAATGCAAATGCTAAGTTACTAAATTTAGTTTTCTTTTCATGGTGTCATGCCACATGTATCAATAAAGTTCCTAATTTACATACTTTCTCTCCCCTTTAAATCTCACAGCTTTTTGCTCATATACCTCTTCTATGCTGCTTACCATAAAGTTATATCTTAATGTCTTATCCTGAACGAGTAGCCCACTGTTATCCCAAATAAAGGCTGAGCTCTGTTTCCCTGGAGAGCTTAACATATTTCCTGGCACTTAGCATGTGTTCAGCAAATAATTGTAGACTTGAAATATCTTGAGCATCTTTTCTTTTCCCATGTGTTTTGACTCAAGTTCCTTTGCAGTTATATTGTCAGAAAAGTCAAGCTCTTCCAGAATTGCTGAAACACAAAGATAATTTCTCTTAAGCTTCCTTAAAAAAAAAAGTTGAATTCCCTATTATGGCTGAGACCTTTCTTAACAGCTCTTCTGATAGTTAAATGTCAGTTGCTTCAAAAAAGAAATGTCATTAAATTATCAGGGAAATAAATTACATATTTATTTGGGCTGAAATATTTTAATTGACCACTTAAAATAAAGATGATAGCAAAAGACTGATACATTTCCTAGCTTGCACGTTTCTCTCAGTTGCCAGGACTTTTTTGTTTATATCTCTTAGGAGATTTCATTTTTATTTCTCCTGCATTATGGTTATATGTGTGCTTTTGACTCTCCCAGTGGGTGATAAGTTCTTTGAAGTCAAAGTACTTAAAAAAATTAATCTCTACATCCCCACAAAGCCTAACTCTGTAGGAGCTAAATACTAAATGTATTTACTTTAAAAAAATTGTTAGGAAAAGGTCAGTGTTACCTTGATTTCACTCTTATTTTTCAACCCTCAAGTCAACAACCATTTTACTGAACATCCAGCTTTGTGCCTTTCTTTGAGCTTCACATTGGGAGGAGGTGTGGATTGGGGCATAAAGAAGTAAATAAAACATAGTTATGTTGACATAACCCATAAGTATAATGTGATATGGCAATCTGAGATAGGTATAAATAACCTGTATTAGAATCTGGAGGCAGGTTAATTCTGACAAGGTGAGTCCAGAGTGGCTTCCGCAAAGTGTTAATATTTGCGATGAGTTTTACTGGGTCTTGGTCTTCTGTTTCAGTTATTGGTTTTGATTTTTCTCAACACAACACACACACAAACACACAGATACACACACATGCAAAGTGATTTGTTTTCTTTTTATAATCTCTCTGACTATAGACTTAAGAGAACTGCCTTTATGTAAGATGAAAGGAAAAGAGGAGCAGGTTTTATTATGTTATTTGAAGGTTTCTCGGAGTCTGAAACACACAGCGACCGAAAGTATTTGGGATGGGTGATGCCAGTAGTGTCATGAAACAAAGTACGTTGGCCAGAGAGAGACGTATACTATTCTAAATTAACGGTGTTCTTTTCCAAGAATTTTCTCATTTACCTGTTGTTGTCTTCAATAGTTTAATTACACTAAATATTCCCATTGGTGCAGGGAACATAGTATGGTGGAGGAAGTTTCACCTTTGAAGTCGGACAGTTCTGTTTCTGTACCTAACTTTTCACTTATTGTATGTGTGACTGAAGGCTGTTGTTTAGCCCCTCTAGGGTGGTTTCCTCATCCTTGAAAATATTGTTTTTTTTTTTTGAGACATAGTCTCACTCTTTCACCTAGGTTGGAGTGCAGTGGCGTGATCTTGACTCACTGCAACCTGTGCCTCCTGAGTTCAAGTGATTCTCCTGCCTCAGCCTCCCAAGTAGCTGGGATTGCAGGCGTGCACCACCATGCCTGCCTCATTTTTTTCTTTTTTTGTATTTTTAGTAGAGACGGAGTTTCACCATGTTGATCAGGCTGGGCTTGAACTCCTGACCTCAAATGATCTACCCGCCATGCCCTCCCAAAGTGTTGGGATTACAGGTGTGAGCCATCGTGCCTGGCCTGAAAATTGTGATCATGGAAAGTACCTCACAGAATTGTGCGATGAATGGAGCTAATGTTTGCAAAGCTCCTATTTCAGTGTCAAGGATATGTTAAGCCATATGCCTACAGAGTCAGGCACATTTTCTTGAAACACAAAGCCCTTTATCTAGCTTAACCTCTTCCCACTTTAGAGTCGTGGGTGCAGGAAATATTTTGTTTTCCTCTTTACTGTAAGGAAAGTAACAGTGCTAGTGTGTTGTTGAAATGCCACGGTCTGGGCATGTGTTTGGGGAGAGAGCTGCAGTGCATGGTGGGGAATGGGAGGTGCTCAAGAGGGCATCCTCTCTGAAAGGGGTGGCAGCCGCTTGGCGCTAGCTCATTATTGCCACGTGGAGATGCATCATTGCCAGATTTTTATGTAAACTCTTTGGTTTTTAAAATGTTGGCAGCTCATTCAAGTATTTTTAAAGCACTATGAGAGATACTTCCTCATGGAAGAAAAAAATGCAACTTACAATCTTACTCAGTAGCATCAACTTTCACTCAAAACAACAACAAAGCACGTTGTAAGTCCGCACTGCAAATGGCAAACAGAACCCGTCCAAGGACCAGATTCGGCCTGCAGCCCTCAATTTGCATCTTCTATGCATATTTTTAACTGGTAGAGATAACAGTAAATGATGGCAAACACTTACTGAGTCCTTTGCCTGTGCTAGAAACCTTGCTATACTTTGCATGTAGCATTCAATTCTCACAATAACCCAAAGAGGTGTCTATTACTATTATTATCCCATTTTACAGACGTGAGCATTGAGGCTTAAAGAAATGAAGTCTTTTTCCTGAGGTCACACATTTGAAATGTGACAAATAGGTTTCAAACCAAAGCCTGTTCTCCTTTAAAATAATATATACCAGTGGATCTCAGTCCTGGTGGTATGTGAGAATGATTGGTTTGCCCTTAAAAATAGTGTTGTCCAAGCCCACCCCCAAGCTCATTAAATCAGAATGTCTGAGGGTGGGACTCAGACATGGCTGTTTTTTTGAAAGCCTCAAATCAATGATTAGAAATAGCGATTAAGATAGATAACATTTGTGCTTCCACATCTGACACTACCTATCTCCTGTACTCTATTTTATTTTATTTTTGAGCATTTATTGTTCTCTGAAAATTATGTGCATCTTTACCTGTTTATGAATTTTCTACTTTTACCACACTGGGATGTAAGCTCCATGAGTGCCAGGATTTAGTCTTTTTAAGTTGTTTGTTATATCCCCACCGAGGTCAGTGCCTGGTGCATAATAGATGCTCAGTAAGTATTTATTGAATGAATAATTGGTTTTTCATCATAGGGAACTTACAATCTAGTGAGGGAGATAGATAATACATTCTTAGTCTATGAGATAAGCTCATAACTGGGATGTTCAATATGACTTTATTAACACAGGGAATACAGCTGATTGTCTCTTAGACATTGTTAGGATAAATTGTTTATACATGTATTGAATGGACTGTGGGGCATTTTTGGTCACCTGCACTACTACACTGCATCCATTCTGTGCTCTGGGGTGTGAGTGCGTGTGTGTGTGTCTGTGTGTGTGCGTAATTTGGGGAACAGACAACACACTGTTATTACCTCTGTTTGGACACAATTTTTTAGTGACAGAGCTAGGAATAACTAGTGGAACCTTCTAAGTTTCTTTGCTTAAATATCAAGCCTCCTCAGAATTCAGGACTGATGGTAGAGGATTTACCAGTCTACAGGGAATTCAGATATTCTCTTCTCTTTCTAGGAAAGTCAAATTGTTGGTCATTGTGTCCCCAACATTTACAAAAGTAGTTTCTCAACTTTATTTATCCAAGATTCTTATGATGGATAATGTTCATATCACAGCACACTATGGGCGGTGATACGCCCCTATCACAGAGAAGGCAGGCTATGGTGAAGTGGAATAAATGAAAAACTGTCTATAACTCTGCTTCTAGATGCTCCACTTAAGCTAGTAAATGGGAATGTGAGTGACAATATCATAGGGATAACCTTGAAAGAGTGCTAGTTTTTAAACAAAAACAAATCATTTGGAACTTTAGGATTTAAACAGTTACTGATAATAAATTGCTTGTGACACATCTGAAAATTGACAGATCCTAGTGATAGTGAAAATATTTAACAACTGTATGGCCCAGGCACTGAACAATCTAAACCAACTCCAATATAAACAGTGGTGCCATCAAGTATGCACTGGTTGTCAGCCTTGCTGGTGGAGTCATTGTGTCATGAGAAGCAACTAAGAGCCAGTGCTGTACAAAGTATTGAGGGAAACAAACAAAATCCAGGGTGCTCCCTGTAGGCGGAGTAGGGAGTAGATAGAGCCCTTGTTCCAGAAAGGTAAAACTTCGGTCAAGGACTTGATCTTCCCACTTATTGCTGGGGGCTCCAGGGCAAATCATTTGTTCTTTCTGAGCCTGAGTTGGTGTTCCTTCTCCTCCTTCTCCTCCTTCTCCTCCTCCTCCTCCTCCTCCTTCTTCTTTCTTCTTCTCTTTCTTCTTTTTCTCCTTCTCCTCATCCTCCCCCTCTCCTCCTCCTCGTCCTCCTCCTTCTCCTTCTTCTTCTTCTTCTCCTTCTCTTTCTCCTTCTCCTTCTTCTCCTCCTCCTTTCTTCTTCTTCTCTTTCTTCTTCTCCTTCTCCTCTTCCTCCTCCCCCCTCCTCCTCCGCCCTCTCTTCCTCCTCCTCCTCCTTCTCCTCTTCCTTCTCCTTCTCCTTCTTCTCCTTCTTCTTCCTCTTCTTCTTCCTTTTCTTCTTCTTCTTCTTTTTTTTTTTTTTTTTTGGATGGAATCTTACTCTGTTGCCCAGGCTGGAGTGTAGTGGTGCGATCCCTGCTCCTGCAACCTCTGCCTCCCAGGTTCAAGCTATTCTCCTGCCTCAGCCTCCCCAGTATCTGGGATTACAGGCATGCATGACCATGCCTGGCTAATTTTTGTATTTTTAGCAGAGACGGAGTTTCACCATATTGGCCAGGCGGGTCTTGAACTCCTGACCTCAGGTGATCCACCTGCCTTGCCCTCCCAAAGTGCTGGGATTACAGGCATGAGCCACCGTGCCTGTCCAGAGCCTGTGTTTCTTCTAATATACAGTGGAGGAGAGTAATTTTTGCATTACCTACTTTGCAGGCTCTGGAGGCAGATTGAGCACACTTGAAGCCAAGGTTAAAGATGATGGCTATGGGCATGATGACAGTAATTGTTCTTCTCTTGTTGGGGACTGATTGATGATCTCTGATTCCTGTGTTTAAATGTTGCCAAAAACAAAGGTTGAGAAAACAAAGGTTGAGAGGTCGTTAGGGGAGAGGCGAGATAAGCAGAGGTAGGACTTGTCTTTCTTCTGTGCTTCTCCAGAATTAGTTGTGTCCTGTGGCATCCACAGACAAAAATTGAGCAATCTCCTTCGTAGTTGAGATTGTAAAATTCAATAAAATAGCTTTAAATAGCCTTATGCTGTATAATATTCATGAAAAGTGTCGTGAGTGAAGTGGCTTGCTTGTTTTGAAAATGGGCTGATTTTGACAAAGGGGAAAAATCGGGATTCATTTACTGTAAGTTGAAAGTAAGAAACAACAAAGTTGAATATTAGAAGAACTCGGCTATCGCAAAAACCACATACTTTCACATCAGTAAAACATGGAGTTCTGATCTGAGTGAAATGTGAAACTTCTTGCAGACCACAGAGAGTAAAAAGGAGTACTTTTGTTTCATTATTAATACCATTGTCCTTGTTTCTTTAAATGAGAATTGATAATAACCATAACAGAATCTTTCACACAGGCCAAAAACAGAAAGAAAGATAAATTAAACAAAACAAACAAACACCCAAAACCTCACCACCGCCACTACCACGACTGCAAACAAAACTCAGTGCTGTGAGGATGCATCACGTTTAAGATCCCTTTAAGTCATCGTGTTCTAGAGAAAGGGGTTCTTTATTTGTTTCTGTCGATAGAGTGAGTTTTTTTCAAGTTTTCTTTCTTTTTTGTTTTTTTTTTTTTTCTTCTTCTGGAAGACTGACGAAGTTGGTCTTTTGGTATATTACAAGAAAGATAACTTTGTCTTCTAATGTCTGCAGTGATATGAGGCAGGTGACTGTGTGTATTCTGCGGTGATCCATGTTCACAAGGAGAGACAGGCCAAGGATACCCGATTGATGAGTGCGCTGTAGGTACTTGTAGGCAACAAGACAATGTGAACTTAAAAAATAGTTAGCCAGTGGAGTTGAGGGAGAGGTGCTCATTCTTTGCTGACACATGAAATAATTGTTGAGGGAGAGATGCTCAATCTTTGCTGACACATGGAATAATTGTGTTGAAGAGTCTATGAAAAGGGGGTCAATAGATTTGAGTTTTCATCACTTTGGCCATCACCTAATTATAGATGGCCTCCACTGTGAAATGTGCAAGTTGAAATAGATTTTTAAAAAATTCATTCTCTAGACTGGCATTTAGAATTTGAGTTTATTCAGTCCTTGCTTCTTGGGCAGTTAGGGTGACATGGCAATAGGAAGGGAAGCTGGTGCCAGAGTGGTAGGGGTAGATGTTGGGTGGAATGTGTGTGGTTGAGCAGAGCATTATTTTTATTGCTATTATTATTTTTAAAAAAGGTCCTTATGGTAAAGAGAGCTAACATTGATTGAATATATGTTCCTTGCAAGAACTTGGGCTAAGTGCTTTATTATAAGTTATCTTATTTAATTTTCACAGAAACCTGTTGAAGTATAAGTTTTAGCTTTCTGTTTAACAGTTGTGGAAACTGAGGTGCTGAAAGGATGAAGAACTTCCAAAAAGTCAAAGATACTAAGCAGCTGTATTAGTCTTCAGATCCTGATATCTTTCTCATGCTTATTCTGATATGCCACATTAAGTTGCAGAATTGAGGCTGGGTGCTGTGGCCCCAATTTTTTTTTAGTTATTCTTATTTTCTAATTATTTTATATGCACTCTCTCTCTCTCCTTCTCTCTCTCTGTCTGTCTCTCTCTCTCTCTCTCTCTCTCTCTCTCTCTCTGTCTTTTGTCATATCCCAGCGCTTTGGGAAGCTGCAGTGGGAGGATCTCTTGATGCCAGGAGTTTGAGACCAGCCTTGGCAACATAGTGAGACCCTATTTCTACAAAAAAATGAAGTAAAACAATTAGTTGGTCATGATGGTGTACACCTGTAGTCCTAGCTACTCAGGAGGCTGAGGCAGGAACATTACTTGAGAGTTCAAGGCTGCAGTGAGCTATGATTGTGCCACTATACTCCAGCTTGGATAATGGAACGAGACCCTACCTCTAAATATAAACTAAAATATGGTAAGATAAAATCAACTTATGGAGTTGGAACATTGCAGGCTATCTATTTGGTTTCCCTACCCTGAATTCATCACTCTCTTTGATGTGCTATTGTCCAGCATTTCTTTTTTTTCTTTTTTGAGACAGAGTCTTGCTCTGTCACCTAGGCTTGAGTGCAGTGGCATGATCTTGGCTCACTGCAACCTCCACCTCCTGAATTCAAGTGATTCTCCTGCCTCAGCCTCCTGAGTAGCTGGGATTACAGGCACCTGCTGCCATGCCTGGCTAATTTTTGTATTTTTAGTAGAGACAGGGTTTCACTAGTTGGCCAGGCTGGTCTTGAACTCCTGACCTCAGATGATTTTCCTGCCTTGGCCTCCCAAAGTGCTGGGATTACAGGTGTGAGACACCGCGCCCGGCCTTTGCAACATTTCTTTAAAGAAACTAACAATTAATTTGAATAAATAACACAAAAATATAGTTTAAACTATAGTATAAAATTCAAAACTATGCAATGAAAAGCACATCTTTATCTTATCTCTCTGCTTTTCCCACCCAGAAGAAAGTATCAGTTCTTTATATATCCTTTTAGAAATAAACCGGGTATAAATAAGTATGTGTATATACATGCACACAGAGAAACACACACACAGAAACACATACACAGATGTATTTATATTCCAGTGTATATAAATACACTACATTTGTAATTCCGTTTTCTGAACTGTCCTTCACTTCCTTTTCTATTGGATTGTTGAATTTTTGCTTATTGATTTATTACAGTTAAGAAAGTTAACTTGTAGTCTGTGATAGGAATTGTAGTAGTTTACCATTTTGCATTTCTTTTTAAACTTGCAGATTAAAATAAAAAGTTTTATATAATTAATTCTTTTTTGATTTTATGTTTCTTCAATTTTGTGTGACACTTAGGAATGCCTTCCCCACTTTGTGATATTTAAAAAGAAATTTCTAACTTTTCTTTTGGTTATTTCATCTGCTCTTTCTTTCTCAAATCTTTGAACCATTGAAATTTTATTTTGGTTAAAAATGTGAGGTGAGGCTTTATTTTGATATTTTTCTGGATCTGCATTTCCAAACACTATTTATTGAGGAGTCCATCTCTTTCACACTGATTTGAAAAGCTACTTTTATTGTATATTAAATTTCTTAATACGTAAATATTTAAGACTTAAGAATTTGCATCTGTTTTTAGACTTTCTGTTCTATTCATCTGTCACTTCATGTGTCATTATTATGCTTTCAATTATTGTAGCTTTATAATATGTTTTATTATCTGACAAAGATTTCCTGTTTTCATTAGTTTCTATTTTTCAGAAAATTTCTGGCTTTTAATGCTTGTTTATTTTTCATTGAACTTTATAATGAACCTGTCTAGTTCTAAAAATAGTGTTCTGGCTGGGTGTGGTGACTCATGCCTGTAATCCCAGCACTTTGGGTGGCCGAGGTGGGCAAATCACTTGAGGTCAGAAGTTCAAGACCAGCCTGGCCAACACGGTGAAACCCTGCTACTAAGAATACAAAAATTAGCTGAGTGTGGTGGCAGGCACCTGTAGTCCCAGCTACTTGGGAGGCTGAGGCAGGAGAATTACTTGAACTGGGAGGTGGAGGTTGCAGTGAGCCAAGATCCCACCACTGCACTCCAGCCTGGGTGACAGAGTGAGACTCCATCTCAAAAAAAAAAAAAGGAAAGTAAAATAATAAAAAAAGTTCTGTTAATATATTTTTGAGGTTTGCTGGGTTTATTCATTAGCATTACATGCTATACATTGTAAAGGTGTTGATTGTTTTTCTTGGAATACTAATGCCTTTCCATTTGTTGAAACCTTCGTTGATGTTCCCAGGAGCGCTGAGATTTTTCTTCATGTAGACCATGTACGTTTCTAAGAAGTTAATTTTTCTAGATATTTTCTGCTTGCTCTAGTTAATGTAATTATTTTCTATTTCATTTAATTATGTGTGTGTGTGCATGTGTGTTTGGGGTCTTGATTTCAGTACATTGATTTTCAACTCAGCCACTTTACTGAGTTGTCTTATTATTTGAATAATTTTAGATAAAATTTTTTTGACTTTCTAGTTAAGTATATCATCTGCCAATAATTTATCCTTTCTTTCCAATTTTTACAACACATATAGCTTTCTTCTAATTGTGCTAATACCTCTAGAATAGTAAATATCAAATAACTGTGTTTGAGTAAATGTCCTTATTTTGTTTCTGAGTTTAGCAGAAATGTTCATAATGTTCCCTGTTACTACTGAAGTTGGCTTTCGATTTGAGAAATGTATTGTGTTGAACAGTATCCATACTTATTTTGATAGTGTTGTTATTATTGTTGTTTTAATTGAGACTGGTTGTTAAATGGTTATCTAACTTTTTTTTAAAAGAAACTTTGAAAGTAATCTTATATTCTAAAAAAAATTTATATTTTTCTCTTTTGAACTGTAAATTTGCTGTAATATATGAATAAAATTTTCAAGTATGAAATCCTGTTAGTATTCTTGCTAAAATAATTATCAACTTGGTCATTGTTTCTGTATTGTATATTTTTAGTGTTGCTAGATTCTAGAGATCATTAATATATTCATGATCTGTGCTTCAATTTTCGTGAGACTATTTGAAAATTGTGTGTGTGTGTGTGTGTGTGTGTGTGAGAGAGAGAGAGAGAGAGAGAGAGATCTAGACCATCCTGGCCAAAATGGTGAAACCCCGTCTCTACTAAAAATACAAAAATTAATGGGCGTGGTGTCATGTGCCTGTAGTCCCAGCTACTTGGGAGGCTGAGGCAGGAGAATTGCTTGAAGCCGGGAGGCAGAGTTTGCAGTGAGCGAGATTGCGCCACTGCACTCCAGCCTGGCGACAGAGTGAGACTCCGTCTCTACATAAATAAATAAATAAATAAATAAATGCCACTCCACTCCAGCCTGGCGACAGAGTGAGACTCCATCTCAAACAAACAAACAAACAAGAAAGCTTTAATTTTTCTTTATTTTGGAATAGTTTGATAACATTTACATGGGTTATTTCTTTAAAATATGATAGAATTCCCTTGTGAAAGTACCCTCACTTGTTGCCTTTTTTGGAGTGATGGATGTGTTTGCTCTTTAAATTTTTTTGCATTTATTCTATAGTAATTGGACTAATTAGCTTTTATATCAATTCTGTGATTACCTTTGTTAAATTATAGTTTTTTTAAGGAAGTCACCTATTTCAAATTCATTTGCATGACGTAAAATAATTTCTCATGATTATTTTCATTTCCTCTGTATTTATGGTTATATTTCACATTATTCTTTAAAGTTTTATGGATTTCTGCTCTATGTATCCATCTTTCTGGCTAGTTTATCAGAGTTTAATTTATTATTTATTAAAAAAAACTTTGGCATTTATGTATCGGTTCTACAACATTGTAATTCTTTATTTTTTCTTTAAAATCTTCAATAATGCCTTCTGCTTTTTCTAGGTTTGTTTTGTTGTTTTTCTCATTGTTTGAACTTGACTCTTAATTCCCATATTTTTATTTCTGCTTTTTTATTAATATAAATAAGATATAAATTTTCCTGTAAGACATGCTCATTTGTAGGCCTTAAGTTTTGTTATTAGTGTTTTAAATCTTTTTTTTTTAGTTATTTGACTATGTACAGATTCTTACAATCCCAGACCCATTAGAATATAAGCTTTATAGGGACAGGAACCTTGTCTGTCTATTCATTTTGGGTCTATCATAGTGCCTGTCACATATTTCTTAAGCACTTGCTAATGTGCTTAAGAAATACTTCTGTATGAATAAATAAATCTCCAGGGAATTATTATGAAATTTGTGGCTGGTTCATTCCTGTAACTCTAGTTTGTCTCTGCCTCATTTGGATATTCTCTCTAGGTATCTACTAAGGTGTAGGAATAGGAACATATTAGACATGCTTCAGATTACTTTTTTAGGTCATGATATTAATAGATTTATTTTAAAAGTCTACATAAGTTTTCTCAAATCAAGTATACCCGGGTAAAAATGTCTTTCTAAAGATTAGCCTAGCTGGGCACGGTGGCTTACGCCTGTAATCCCAGCACTTTGGGAGGCTGAGGCAGGCGGATCACGTGAGGCCAGGAGTTTAAGACCAGTCTGGCCAACATGGTGAAACCCCATCTCTATTGAAAAAATACAAAAAAAATTAGCCCGTCATGGTGGCAGGTGCCTGTAATCCCAGCTACTCTGGAGGCTGAGGCAGGAGAATCATTTGAACCCAGGAGCCGGAGGTTGCAGTGAGCCGGAATCGCGCCATTGCACTCCAGCCTGGATGGCAAGAGTGAAACCGTGTCTCAAAAAAACAAAACAAAACAAAACAAAAATAAGATTAGTCCAAGCTATTTCTAGCTACTTGGGAGGTTGAGGCAGGAGGATCACTTGAACCTAGAAGTTTGAGGTTACAGTGTGCTATGATCATGCCACTTCACTCCATCCGGGGTGACTGACCAAGACCATACTGGAAGAAAAAATAATAAGAAGAAGAATTGCTCAAGAAAAAATACAGTTTGGTAGAGTTAGAATGCTAGCACTGTTGCAATAGCAGAGCTCACGTGATGCCCAAGATGTTTGTGACCTTGGACACTTTAGGCTAAATTTTGCACAGAAGCCCAAGTCCAGGATAGAAATGATAACGACGGACCTGCTGTAGTGCAGGGAAGGGTGCAGAGCTGGGGGGAAGCCCAAACCCCTATTGATGGCCACTTTTTCTTCTGACCTCTTCCTATGTCTCATTTAAAAACCAGTAGCTTTACTTCAAAAACTCAATTTTCAGATGAGAATGAAAACAAAAATGCAAAGAAGGCAAATGATTCATAAAAGTTGCTGAGTGAATTAGAACTATAATGTGGGACAAACACTCCGCCTTCCTGCCTCTGCAGCTAGTGGTATTTCCAGGTTCCCAGGGAGCCTCCTGTCCCTTGCTCCACTGTGCATTTTTAGATGGACCTGATATTTGGTTACCTCCGTTGGCAGACCCAACAATCCTTGCTAAGGCACAGACTGTATTTGCTGATCCCTGAGGGGAAAGCTGTGATTCAGGCTCTGAAGTCTAAGAATTGCAGACTTAGTTTCTTGTCTCCCGATGAAACTGCTAATCTGGGTGCCAATGGTGTTTCTGCTACATGGACACCTGCCCACACAGCATGATTAGAAATTATAATGATGACGACGATGAGTCTTCCAGGACACCCACGTTCTTTGCAAGATATTTCTGCTAATCGTTTCTACCAGAATCAGTTGGAAAACTTTTTTTTTTTTTTTAAGTTTTTTTTTCTCTCTGTATCTAAGTCAACCAAAAATGCTGGCCTAATTCAAGTGTAGATTGAAGGTTTGTCCTCAACATTAATGGTGTGTTATTATTCATGCAGGGGATCCTAGAATCTTGGGCACATGATGTGATGGAAAGTGTGGTGGGCCAGGTAGATGTGGATTCAGGATTGAGCAGTGGCAAAATTTTCGTTATGGCCTTGGTAAAGGTGACTTCCCATCTCTGTGACTTTGTGTCCCTTTCTGTTAAATGGGTATTCAAATCTTTTGTACCTAATTTATTAGGGCCCTGATAATCAAATGAGCCACTAAGTAAGAAAATGTTTTCTTAACCACACTGTAAATTAAGAGGATTCATATTGAAATCACTTTTCCATTATTGCTATCTTAACCTGCTAAAGTTATATTTAGTGTAGTGCAACTAAGAAGGGTTGTGAGAACTGGGAATGTAGACTGTTGTACTGGGCAGGGTCAGGGCAGATAAAGGACCAAAATAATGCCTGAAATGCTGTATTAACACGCTCTACCTTGAACTGCTGTCTTGAATTGGGAAAAAAAAAATGAAGCTCCGAGGGGATGGTACACAGGGAGAAAAGAGAGAATCTCAGGAACTGAAAGTCTCAATGGAGAAGCAAGAGGTGAGTGAAGAATAGGAGGCTAGAGTGAGGGCATGTGATCGTGGAGTACCCATCTGGAGACAAGAGAAGAAAGTAGAAAAATGCCAGCACTGTCTTTGGACCCTGTGTATCTGGAGCGTGGGAGGACAGGCAGACACAAATAGAGAGGCTGTAGGGAAAACAGCATTCTCATAGAAGATCCTTCTCCACAGAAAGCCCTCCAAATGTCCTCTGGGGGAGGTAGAAGCTGGTTTTAAAGCTCCTTAGGGTCAGGAAGATCCTTCTCTTATTTTTCTTTGCATCCTGCAATTTAATTTAGCGTAGTACTTTGCTCACAGCACTTAAAAAATTATTTTAGGCCTTGCTTTTTAATTTTAGGCCCACATACCTGAAAAAATGTTCAGGAGGGATTCTGATAAGAAGGAGCTAAGTTGGGCAATTCCATTTCTTTTTTTGGTTCACTGTTTCCTCATCTGAAAAGTGTTGGGCTCCATGACGTGGTTTCTGTGACACTCAGTACCTTTGTTGAAGAGAAAACATTTTTCTAAAACAAGGATTTCAAAAAAACAAAACAAAACAAAACAAAACAAAACTCGTGAATATGTGGATATTTTTGTGATGGAGTAGAAAGTTTCCTAAAGTCCTCTTCCTTTAGCAGAAGACTTGAGTTTGTAAACTTGGCTCATATAATTTCAGCTTGCCTGTCCACCTTCCTTCCATCTACCTACCCACCTACTTACATATGTACATACTTATATATGGAGAAGATGGTGGAATTTAATTTTTCTTATCTTTCGACTTTGGTTGGCTTGGGGAATCAAGTAAACTGTGTTGAAGAAAAACTGACTTTTGAGGGAAAAAATTGAAAAAAATATGATTCTTTGAAAAGGATGTTTCTCGGATTAGTTTATATAGTTTCACAGACACTTGAGATAAGGATTAGAAAGCTGAGACACTGGACCTCCACAAACCCCTGTGAGTGTGTTGGCTAAGCATCTTTTCTTCTCAGGAACACAGATGGAAACAGACTTTCTTTCAGTAAAACAGGGCCAGTATAGTCTTTGAAATATCCAACGGTGGTTTGGGAAGAAGATTCTCTATATAATGCCTGTCCAAATATAAAATAAAAACTTTCAACAATTAGCAAAACTGTAGATTTTTCAGTTATCAATTCCTTATTTGGCACAGTTGGTCTTTCTCATCTTATTCATTCATTCATTCATTTATTTATTTCATTTTATTTATTTACTTTTAAAGTACTTGTTTAATTCACCTTTCTTGCTCCCACTGAGCCTTTTAACTAATCAAATGCATTGGAAATGCTATTAATTTGTTATAACAGTAAGACCCAAGACATCACTTTATATAGTATCTTGTATTGTAGCTCATTGTTGTCAGCTCTTTCTCTGGTGGAGTTTTGATTTAGCTGGAAGCAGTTTAAGGGTGTTCATCCCCCAGTAATGTTTATCTGTTGAAGCTAGTGAGCTAGACTAACAGTACAAAGAGTTCCTGTGTACCCTTCACCCAGCTTTCCCTGATGTTAACATCTTACATAGCCAAAGTATGTTTAAGCAAAGCGATTATCATTGGAGTAACATGATTAATTGAAATGATTATATCTTTTATTGGCAGTTTTCCAGTTTTTCCAGTAATGCCTTTTGTTTTTTCCTAGATCTAGTTTAGGATACTGCTGTGCATTTAGTCATCTGGTCTTCTTTGTCTCCTCCTGACTGTGGCTATTTCTCAGCCTTTCCCTGTGTTTAGGACCTTGACACTTTTTTAGTGTAATGGTCAGGTATTTTGTAGGATGAATGTCTGGCAATCTGAGTCTGACTGATCCTTTCTCATGATTAGACTGGGTTTTAGATTTCTGGGAAGACCACCACAGAGGTGAAGTATGCTTCTCATTGCTTCATATCACAGAGTACATGATGTTAATGTGAGTTATTACTGGTGATGTTAACTACGATAGTGGCCAGTTTTATTTTATTTTATGTTTTAACAGAATACCAGTTGTCTGGGACTATTCACACTCCAACACTTTTGCAAATTGGTGTTAATTTGACTAGCCACCAATTTGCAGTTATTATTATTAACTAGTCCTCAAACTACCAACTTCATGATAATGGAAAGCTGAATCTCCCAAATCACATGGACCTCAAAATTCAATTAGAAAATTCGGTCAGGACCTGAAGAGCATGTTGGGATTTGCTACGGCCTGCCCTGCAGTCTCAGTTCTGAGGTTCCCTCAGTGGTGAGCTCAGTTACAGTGCTGCTTTTGTGTATATTTACCCAGTAAACAATACAGGCATTGGGGCCTGTTTCAGAAACCACATCTCCAGTAGAAAGGAGATCACTTGGAAAAGCAGAAAGGAGTAAGAAATGGAACTTGCCCATCCTTCCAATGAATCCTTTTCCTTTGTAAGTATGGCTTAGTGGATGTCAGCCATTTGCTGTTCAGGACGGGAAAGTGATGGAGAGAGAATTCTTTTTCATTTGACAAGGACATGGAATTTTCCTTATCCATGGACCAAGACTCGAAGGTATAGAGAGGAAAAGGACTTCTCATCTCTTTCTTTCAGTAGCTTCATGCACTAATGCATCGTACTTACTGAATGTTTACCTTCTCTGTGCTCTTCTTAGAGGATGCACAGAGGATTGGGAAGAGGAAGTATTGGTGACTAGATCTAGAAAAAAGAACTTGTTTCAAGCCACAAAAAGTTTGAGGGTAGAATCTCCAGTCCTGTGTGTGATGATGTCAGTAGAAAAAGTATCCCAGTGGCCAGTGTGAGTAAACTGGCATAGTTTTGGTAGTAATCCTTGGTCCTGTTTGAGTTTCCTCATCCTCACATTTAAGATGGAGCCATTTCCCCCTCTGGCGTTTGCGATCACAGTGTCCTGCAATCTCTTGGTCTTGAGATAGAAGGTTGAGAGAAACACTTTGTAGTATTGGGAGAACTGGGTCTGCATTTGGGAGTACTTGTATCTCAATCGATATTATAGAACTTGGCTCCTTGTCTGCAATAAATGTTTTGCTCTGTTCTCATCTGGGAGTTGAAAGCTGAGGAGAGGTGGGAGATGTGCTGAGTAATATGGCAGCCACTAACCACATGTGGCTGTTGAGCACTTGGAAGGTGGCTAGTGCCACATGTTGAAAAAATAATATTTTGGATATATTTGTAAAATTTTTTTTTCAATGATCCTTTTGAAATGTGGCTACTAGAAAATTTTAAATGGTGTATGTGGCTCCTATGATAATTCTATTGGATGGTGCTGGCTTAGAGCCTGGGAAGAACATGGATCAGAGTCAACTGACCTTGTGTTCTCCCCTGAGTTCTAATAATATTGGCATTAAAAGGAGAAGCTTCAACAGCCATAATTTTCATTTTAAAAAGTCTAATTCAGAAGAATTGGCTCATTTTATGTTATTGCTTGGACTGGAGAAAAATCTGACATTTGGTATTTTCATAATTGAGAACATAACTTGCTGACTTAAAAAAAAATCACATTTTGTGCTTGGCCTTAGGTACCAGCCTTTGAGTTCTTTGAAACTAGGGATTGGGTCTTTTTCTCTTTCTACCATCCTTTTCCCCCCAAAACCACACACTAACACATAGAAGATGGTTAACTGGCATTTGTTGAAAACCAAAATAACTTTAAATAGAGAAAACTTTGTGAAGCTACCTTGTATTTATGGTTGGAAGAGTAAAATACCTTTATAAGGCATCCCGTTTTCTTAAGATAGCCAGCAGAAATGAAGAACATTGATCCAAGTGTTTATTTACTTATTGATTTAATTACCATTTTCATCAGGTGTCCCTGTCATCTCAGCTTATGATAAAGAATCTTTTCAAAATGCTTAACCTCACCATTCTCTAGGTAAAGGGAGACAGAAAAAGATGCTGCTTACATATATGAATCCCCACCTTTGCTCAGATATTATGTCTAAGGGCCTAAGGACTGGATAATTCTTATTTTTTCTGTGGCTTGATCCTTTCCAACATTTAATCTACAGAGGATGTGAGGATAATAATGAAAAGGCAAGTTTAAGCTTGGACTGTAGATACTTTTCACTGGTTGATTTTATTTAATTATACTTCATTGTGAGCCAGAGCCTCTGTGAACATATGACTTATAGGCCCTCAGGTTTCCATTGTGTCCCTTTCCCTGATTCGTCCTTCTTCACTGCATGCCCTGGTGTTGGGTGAGGGAGCAGGCTTTATGTGATGTCATTTTCTCAGAGCCCTGAGCTGGGAAATTCAAGAGTCTCCATGATTCCTAGGTAGGTGTGGAAGAGACCCTAACTGATCCCTCAGGAACATGTTGGGTTGGTCAGAGGTAACCCTTATAGAATCTATGATGGCTTAGTTGTTCACGCTTCCTAGAAAAGACCTCTTAAAAAAGGCCTTTTGGTTATATACAGCCTGATTTTTAAGTACTATTTGCAGTGTTGATTCTCTGGTAGAGAGAAAGAAAAGTTGTGAGTGCTCTTGGAAGTGTCCAGACAGCTGTAGTGGTGGGAAAAGTATTGGCCTTGGAGTTAGACCTGTGTTTACTTCCTGGCTCTGCTATTTCTAGTTGTATGACTCTATGAAAGTAACTTATCATCGCTGAGCATTAATTTCCTCATCTGTTCAACATACTCAATATCTGCTTCACAAAGTTGTGATATGTTAATGTATGTGGGATACCTATCTCAGGACCCAATACTTAATCTTTATAAACACTAAATGAATTGGTTTTCTCATGTATGTCTTATGGTTTTGCTGGTGATGGACCAATAGTCATCTTCCCTCTTCACTTTAGAGGTGGGGGAAAAGGGTGTTAGAGTGACTGTGTGGTAAAATCCACTCTAATTCTAGCTGTGAGAAAAACAGCAGTGAAAATGTGGTAAGCAATTGCTTCTAAAAAGCTTGGACTAAAAGTGCTTGATGGATTGGTGCTGGCTTCCCGGTAGACTCATCTCTGTACTGCCCGCATAGCACAATTAATCGTTATTACTAGAGAAGGAACAAATAAAGAAAAGAGAGAGAGCAGACATAAAAACATCCTTTCATCTTTCTGAAGACAGTCCCCTTTGTCAGATCAGTGGAGCCATACCTGTGAATCACCTTGGGAAAGCACAGTGTGGGTAACTAGAAGGAAGATCTTGTGGCTCATTTTGTACCCACTTCCTGGGCTGGGGAAATATCTAAACTAACCTTTCTTACTTGTCGATATCTACTACCGTTCACCATGCATCTTCACAGATGAGGGCCTCTTTCTCACATCCTCACTCCAAACACATTACCATGCAGACAGCCACTCATTTTCTGGGAAAAAAACTTTGCAAAGCAATAGCAGAATGAAGTCAAGAGGGTAAACAGAGGGCCATGGAAAAACACTAGAGTTTGAGTGCAGAGACATGAGTCTGAGCATGAGCAGTGAATAGCCCATGAAACACTCAAGTTGCATTCTCCTTATGTGAAAATGAAATAAGTCATGGTTCTTCTGTGTACGGGGCACTTGACCTTGGGTCCTTATTGCTATGCTACTAGAGTCTATGTATCAAGATTTGCCAGTTGTGGTCTTGAAGTTTAGTCAGATTAAAAGGGAACTCTGACTTTGAGGGTGAATGCCCCAAGTGGGCATCTTATTCTCCTATGGATTCAGCTTGTTAGGCAGAGTGGAAGCGGAGGTCATAGATTTTAGGGTTTTCCCCTGCGACTGAATCCAGCTGAAGCAGGAATGATTCTGGGTAAGCTATATAATGTCTCTGAGCATCAGTTTGTCATTTTCTTACATAGGAATAGAGTTATTGTCAGATTTGGAGATAGTACATGTTGCAATGTGGTTGACACAGAGTAAGTTTTCAATAAATGATTAGTATTGTGGTGGTTGTTTTTATTACCTATAACTATAATAATTTCCCTAGCTTTATTTTATAGGGATAGGTCGTGGCAACATGAAATGTTAGTTGGGAAACTGATTTGCACTAGATGGATAGAAACCATGTATTTCTATCTATATAATGAACAATGTCATTTAAGAAAGCTTAGAGGCAATTCCACCACCACCATCTTCTTTTTTATTTCCAATCATAGATTATTTGCCCTCAAGTCTTGGGTAGTTTCTTTTTGCCACATCTCTTGAATGGTTCTTCTTGACTGTATTCCATCTATTATTACCATAAACCAAACGTTCATCATCTTCTGCTCCACTGTTGGTCCTGTCTCCTGGCTCTCCTAGAGCCTTGGTTCTCAAAGTGTCATTCACAGAGCAGCAGCATCACCTGAAATGCATCATCTCAA
Organism: Papio anubis; assembly: GCF_008728515.1. Taxonomy (NCBI): domain Eukaryota; kingdom Metazoa; phylum Chordata; class Mammalia; order Primates; family Cercopithecidae; genus Papio; species Papio anubis. Next base: position 184,397,441 of record NC_044977.1, read on the forward strand.
GATCTACCAAGACCTCCTGAAGCATGAGACATGTTCACCCCCGTGTTGTAGGGCCTCCATGTAACTCATTTAAGTACTTCTCTTGCTCAGAGTACATGCTTGGTCAGTGTGTGTTGTGCCTCCAGAACATTTCCTGACTCTGATTGCCATCGTTACTTCTTTTGAATCTACCTAAACTCAAGTTACCATCCATTGCCTTGACTATGGCAATAGTCTCTGAAATTGTCTTCTACTTTTATAGTTTTCCCTTGTGGCCTTTTCCACACCACCTGGAGAGATCTTCTAAAGTTGCTGGTTGGATCATATCATACCCCTCCCCTTAAACCATACAGTGGCTGCTGTGGTATCTGCAGAAGGTCCCTGACTTGTGATGCTTTGACTTACAATTTGTCCACTTTACATTGAGTTTATCTGGATGTATCCAACCCCGTAGAAATCAAAGGAACGTCTGTGGGCGTTCCGGTCCCTTCCATTCCTTCCATTCCTTCCTTCCATTCCATTCCATTCCATTCCATTCCATTCCTTCCTCCTTCCTTCCATTCCATTCCATCCCTTCCTTCCTTCCTTCCGTTCCTTCCTTCCTTCCATTCCATTCCATTCCTTTCCATTCCTTCCTTTCCTTCCATTCCATTCCATTCCTCTTCCTTCCTTTCCTTCCATTCCTTCCTTTCCTTCCATTCCTTCCCTCTTTTCCTTCCATTCCATTCCTCTTCCATTCCTTCCTTCCATTCCATTCCATTCCATTCCATCTTCCATTCCATTCCTTCCTTCCATTCCATTCCATTCCCTCCCTCCCTCCTCCATTATCCTTCCATCATTCATTCCATTCGCCCCTTCCCTTCCCTTCCCTTCCTTCCCTTCCCTTCCTTCCCTTCTCTTCCTCTTTCTCTCTTTCTCTCTCTTTCTTTCTTTCTTTTTTTGACAGAGTCTTGCTCTCTTGTCTCTCCCAGTCTGGAGTATGATGGCGATGGCGGCACCGCCGTGGTGTTGGGCAACATCCGCCTTCTGCATTCAAGCAGTTTACCTGCCTCAACCTCCCGAGTAGCTGGGATTACAGGCACCTGCCACCATACTGGGCTAATTTTTGTATTTTTAGTAGAGATAGGTTTTCACCATGTTGGCCAGGCTGGTGTCGAACTCCTGACCTCAGGTGATCTGCCCGCCTCAGCTTCTCAAAGTGCTGGAATTACAGGCATGAGCCACTGCCCCCGCCTCTCTGCTTTTTTCATACCACTCATCACTTTACACAGTAATCTGTAGACACACTGACCTTCCTTTATTCCTCTGTTTAAGCCAAGCTTTTTCCACTTGATCTTTCTCTGATTCTGTGCAAAACTGGCTTGGAAGTATCTTTTGAGGCTTAGCTCAAATGTTATAGCCTCACCTAGATCTTCCCTATTCTTTAGTTAAAGTAGCACACATCCCCCCTCCCCATCAATTTTCTCTCATTGTCTTGCTTTATAGTCTACACAGCATGTATGGTTCTCTAAAAGAATGATTACCGTGCTTTTGTTTTCTTTATGTACATTGCAACTGTTTTGGTGAGAAATATTTTAGTAATAATAATAATGGTGAAGATTTGGTGAGTGTTTGCTATAGGCTAGGCACTGTGTATAGTAAATTACATAATTTAATGGATCATTTTATTTGGAGTATTTCATTCTGTTTAACTGATTATATATTTATATTTTTTGTCTTCCTCTTGTTTTAGGATATCAGCTTCTTGAGAGCAGGGTCCATGTTTGTTGCATCTATATCTCCACCTGTAGAAGATTCTCTGGCATAGGGATTTTTGAGCAGGAAATGTTTATTCAGGAAATGAATGGATCTTAGAAGATTATCTTTTGGGAATAGATCTACATGAAAAGAAAGAACAAAGAGTCTCTGTCATTCTTTTTCCCAGATATATCCCAGGAGAAAATACCCTCGACTTTTTCTTATCTTTAATCTGAGAAGGAAGCAGTTGTTGGAATCTGATTTTAGGATTGGCTCTTCCTTCTGTATGCAGACACAGAACCTGGGATTCATCTGACTATATGGGGAGAGAGGTTCTTGAGGGGCACCTTGATGATAACGAGTCTTTCTAAAGCTTTAAGTTTGGCGTTTGAGGTGGTTGGAAATACCAGGTCTTCCGACTTTTACGTTCTTTGTGCGCACGCTGGTGATGTGCGTATGTGAACCTTTTATTATTATGGACTCAGCCAGCAGTAACCATGGTGAGTAGACCTATCACACAGCATTTTTCTGAGTCAGTTTAAAATGCTGACAATTAAATATACCGTACTCTTTTAAGCAATCCATCAGTCTCTCTTGTTGTCATGGTGACCGGAGTATATTTAGAAATGTGACAAGTACACTGAGTTCAATTGCACTTTTGCCAAAACATAGTTTTGCAGCTAAAATTGAATTTCCTGATTGAAGATCCAAGTGCTGTTAAGGGGGCATGATCGTTTCTATACATTATTCTAGAAGTATAACTTACATTATTCTGTTAAATCCACAGTTACGAGTCTTACCAGATATTGATAGTTAAAGTGGTGGTATTTAAAGTTCATGAAATAAAGTGAAATAAAAGTGACATGATACTTTTTCTATTGAAAGTGAAACTGGGCCTCACTAATGTAACTAGTTTAATGATCAACTTCTTTATATATTTATAAAGACATTGTAAGTGTGTGCATGTCTGTTCTTCAGAATTATATTTCTAATTTAAAATAATATATAATGGAGATCCTCCCCTCTTTCCTGCTTGTATTCTATTCTTAGTATTATGAGGGCATTCTTTTTTCATTGGGTCTGACCTCTGTTTGATAAGCATTCTTATTTTTCCTCAATTTCAATTCTTCCGGATTTTAAATGAAGTAAAGAGACACAATGACCGTGACTTTTTGCCCAAACACAGGAAAAATGAAACTCTTCTCTTTATTCAAGAACGTAGGTTAAGTTCTTACTTTCTTATCATCCTCTGTCCTGTCAACATAGTTCTGAGAATGGTGTTGGGTATAAACTCATTTGACTACATAAAGTTTAGGAATTTATGTAGTGGCTGGGTCTTGATTACAACGCTGATTTCATTCCTGGCCAAAGACTGATTCTTCTGCTCTTGAGGTGAGAAAAGCCAGTACTCCTGGATACTTTCACTATTTTTATCTCACTGAATGAGTCTGCAACTGGGATAGATTATGAGCCCCTAATAATATACGGTTAGACTACCATTATCTCTTTCATGAACATTGCCAACAGTGTTTTTTTGGTAAGAGGCATCTCAGTTATAATAACAGTTTGTAGGATTTATGGAGTGTTTACTATATGCTAGGCACTGTGTATAGTAAGCTCCTTAAGGGATCGTTATATTGGATGTACACAATAATCGTATGAGGTAGTTCCCATTTTATTCTTATTTCACGTTAAAGAAACAGGTTTGGGGAGATACTGCCTTTTGAGGAAGCATATAATTTGAGTAGTAGTGGAATCTGAATTCTGATCCAGGTGCCCTAATAACCACTGCCTGTTCCATGGAAGGCACACAGTGAGTATTATTTTTCACCGACCAGTGGCCTCTTGTATGAAACGTCATACAGATGTTTCGGTATTTCCAGAGGCTCTTGAAAGTAGCAGTTATATAAAGATAGACAGGTAGCAGCATCTAAAAGTAGAGATGAGCTACTCTTTATCTTTCCTAATGGTTTAGAGCCAAAGGAGATTAGTGCTAGGGAGAGAGGGAGCGTAAGTCCTGTGTAGTTCAGTGGTTTTATCTCTGAACTCCTTTACGCTTTTAAAAATGAGTTTTTGTTTGTGTGCCTTATATATAATGATATTTACCATATTCAAAAAAGTGAGAAATGAAACTAGAATTTTAATGAAAAATATTTGTATAAAAATAAATATATTTGTGAAAAAATAGTGACAAAAGTGGGAGCTGGATTCTGCATTTAATTTGTTGTGAAATTTTGTTTTGATTGATGTTTATGAAGAAAATTCAGCCTCTCACAGCTATGTCGTTGAAAAGGGAAGGATAAAAAGTGATTGTGGATTTTCTTCTGTGATACTATACCAAAAACTTGACAGTTTTGACATTACCTAAAGTTAGTAGTTTCTTATAGGTTAGTTTCAATGTGGAATCTGAAATCACATTAATAAACTTTTTATGCCCTACTGTATTAAAATCCATTGGTCGAATTTTCCCACTTTGATTGAGTCTCCTCCTATGATTTTGTAAAATCATGCATTGGTCATTTAGAAAGTCATTGGTCATTCACTTACTTATTCAGTTCTTGCAAACACTGATACATTTCATTCTATAATATAAAAAGTCATCTTCCTTAATATCACTGCTCCTTCATCAAAAAAGTATTTGAAATATTAGAAAGGTGTCAAGTGCACAGTAGTAGATGTAAGGTTTTCACAATTCTGATTTTCACTTGAAAACATGAATTTTATTTTTGGCTACAAATACTGTTACTTGTTTTCCTTGAAATGATAAGCTCATTTGCTTTATTTTTGAGAAAATCTCTGGCAAAACCCATATTTAAAGAACCATAGTTTGTCAGTCATTGTTTCAAATAAAAAATGATGTTCCATGAAAAAAGTGATGAGTTAGCAGCTGCCAATTTAAACAGTTACCCAAAGTGCCTTTCTTAGAGACAATCATTGTAGTTTGGTCTTCAGCAGGTGTTTCATGGGTACTTCCCAAAGGTCACACAGAATGTAAAAAAGATGTGTACCCCAGAATATTAAAAATATGTCTACTTTTTGATTATGCTAACATTTTATGTGATCTGGTTTCTTTAGTAAAAACTAGTCAGACAGTACTCAAGGACTGAGATTTAATAAGATTGATACTTTTCAATGCATTAAAGAGAGTCCTAAGTGAAACTGGCTCCCTATCCCGCTTATTGTTTGTGTCTTGCAGTGAAATCACTGGATTCACTTTAAGACTCCAACCATTTTTTTTTACCCACTGCTATGTTTGTACCATTAGTGTAAATTTCAACACAGTGAAAACAGCTTCTTATACTTAGTATGATTATGAAAATAATTTTGAACTTGTGGAGTCTTGAAAGGTCTAGGGGACTCCTACACATGTGTGGGTCACACATTAACAGCCACTGATTGAGTCCAGTCCCTTCATTTTACAGGAGAAGAGAGTGGTGGAAAGATGTGCCTAAGATGGCAGCACAAGTTAGTGGCAGAGCTGGGACAAGAACCTAGTTGTTACTTAACTCTTCTTTCTTTTCTTGTGATTTCCTGCTCCAGTTTCAGGAATTTCAAGGTAACTCAAGGAATTCCAAACTTCTTTGTCAGAGATGGTGATGACAAATATGTATAGTTTGTATATCTCTTATCTGAAATGCTTGGGATCAAAAGTGTTTCAGATATCAGATTTTTCCTGGTTTTGGAATATTTTCATTAAACTCACTGATTAACATTCGTAATCAAAAAATGCAAAACCCAAAATGTTGCAGTGAGCTTTCAGCGTCCTATCTGTGCTTAAAAACTTTTGGATTTTGGAGCATTTTGAATTTCAGATTTTGGGCTAGGGATACAAAACCTGTATAATTATTGAGCTTTTTGGGAATAATTCCATTTAAAAAAAAATGTTAAACCTTTTGCATGTTTTCCCTACTCTCCACTCACCACTACTATCTCTTCTGCTTTTCAGTGGTAACCACTCATGCCTTTTTAAACAAAACGTATGTTGTATTTGCCAAGACATAGGGGAAGGGAAGTTAAAGGGGCAGTTGACTGTTCATTTTCTGAATAAGATAGAATTCTAGCTTTGTGGGGAAGGAAGAATCAGTGAGTTTTAGTTGAAGGACCCATGCCATTCTTTGCCTAAATTAAAGTAGTTAAAAGTCACAGAAAATAAAATTGTGCAACCTTTATATCACTGTAACTCATATTACTGGACAAACTGCGCCCTGGGCCCCCCAATTATTCTCTATTAAAGTTTCTTGCTCTCCCTCCCCATCTTCTCTTTCTTTCTCCCTGTCTCCTCCTGTTTCCTTCGGGGAAGAGGTTTGCCCAATAAAACTTGCTCTTAACTTTGCTTTTGGTTATGTTGATATTTTATGTGATTTGTTTTCTTCACTAAACAGTAGTCAGTCTATGAGACTGTATTGAAGAATGCTGAGAAGGTCAATAGAAGTGGACTTAGATACTACATGTTCTTTTTAATATCTCTCTTATAGAGTAGCTTTTTGGGGAGATAATGTTTGCGGACAATGCTGTGTGTGAACATATATAAGTAAATCTGATAAGCTGTGGAAGGAGGCTTGCAAACTTTCAAACGTATTGTGCTTTCATTTTCAAATTAGTTGGATGTTCTTTTGCAAGATCTTGTTTTTTCCTAGTTCTCATCCACCATTCAGTTGCCTTCCCCCACCTATGAGCTTTTTGAGTCAAACTTTGTTAATTAGCTTTTTTTCCTGATTCTGTTTTCATGTTTTTCTTTCTTACCCCAAAGTCTGATTTGATTAGACCTCAGGTTGCCCTTGTGAATGAGCTCTTCCTCAATCCTAGGCCTGGTGCCTCATGCTTATAATCCATGCTTATTTACCATAAGCAACATGGTAAAACCTTGTCTCTACAAAAAACACAAAAATTAGCTGGGCACGGTGGCCCATGCCTGTAGTCCCAGCTACTCAGGAGGCTGAGGTGGGAATATTGCCTGAGCTGGAGAGGCAGAGATTGCAGTGAGCTGAGATCGTGCTATTGCATTACAGCCTGGGCAACAGAGGGAGATACTATCTCAAAATAAGTAAGTAAGTAAGTAAATAAATAAACAAATAAGAATCCTAGGCCTTGGTGACTTACTCTTTTTAATTTTTTTTTTCCCCACAAAACTGATGTGTTTTGTCCTTACTTTCACCAGAAAACCATTTAGTCTTCTTATCCTTTCTTCCTTAGACTTCTATATATGTTTTTTTCTAGACATTTATATTAGGCTCACAATTTGCCTAGTGATAGCTAATTGACCTCTTCAAAATGTCTGTTTTCTGTCTCCTTGTTTCAGCTTCTTGAGGTTGGTGCTATCTCACGCTTGGTGTATCATAGGAGCCCCATGGATGTGTTGAATAGATTTTGCCCAAGGGTGTCTTTTTTAGAGAGTGTTCTTTGCATTTTTATCTGACGATCGGAGCTTTTGTGTATCTCCCACTATTGGGCTGCTAAATCTCTAAAACTCAGCATTGCAATGTCCATCTTTTAATGCAGACTCCCTGCCACTGCCAGGACATCACGTGTCTTCTCTGACAGATGGCTATGTAGCCTCCACTTGAACTTTTGCAGCTCTTTGCAAGGCAATTTGTTCTACTGCTGGACAGCTTCATGTTTAATGTTCTTCCTTGTATTACACAAAAACTGGATTTCCCATTGTTTTAATCCCCATATTTCTAGCATTGCATAATTTGAAAAAGTATAATATTGCTTACACATGACGTGTCCCCAGATACTCAAAGATAGCTTTGATTCCCCCATCTGCCTCCTTTCCTCCTTCAGACCTTCTCTTGCTACCTACATCCCATAGAAGGCTTTGGATGCGCATCCTCTTGGTGCTTTCCCCATTTCTACATCACTTTCTAGATTTTGGTCCTGACATCCAACTCTAAGCGACTCCCTCAATGCCACATTATTTCTCTGATGGTACTAGGAGTAGTATGAGTAAATGGTATGTGTGTGGGTCCAAAAGCTGAGATATGAATTCCGGTGCTTATTAGATGTGTGAACTTGATTAGGTTACTTAATCTTTCTAAACCTCGGTTTCCCAAGATGCAAAATGAATATACTAAATTCCAAGGCTATTTTTTTTTTTTTTTTTTTTTTGAGACGGAGTCTCGCTCTGTCGCCCAGGCTGGAGTGCAGTGGCCAGATCTCAGCTCACTGAAAGCTCCGCCTCCCAGGTTTACGCCATTCTCCTGCCTCAGCCTCCCGAGTAGCTGGGACTACAGGTGCCTGCCACCTCACCCGGCTAATTTTTTGTATTTTTAGTAGAGATGGGGTTTCACCATGTTAGCCAGGATGGTCTCGATCTCCTGACCTCGTGATCCGCCCATCTCGGCCTCCCAAAGTGCTGGGTCCAAGACTATTTTTAAAGATTAAATATATAAAAATGCTTAGCTTAGTTACTAAAATATATTATTTTTAGCTTGATCGATTATTTTGTCTTTTATCTATCCAACAACTCCTTTTCTTTTTCACACACGTGCACTTGGTTTTAAAAATTATTTCAAGAGTTCTTCCCTCATCTTTTCCTTCTCTCTTGAAATTTTATAATGTGTATACTTTTATAAAAGTTACTATCATATTTAGATTTATTTCCTTTTAAAATTTTATATCTAGAATTTAACATGATTTTCTTGACAACTATGTTTTCTTCTATGTGAATTTTCTTAGCTGCTGCCTACATTTCTACTCATGTGTTCAGCCTCTGTTAATCTTCCGGTGAAAATTATGTCTTCATCCTGCCAATGGGTTAATGATGACTGGCTCATTGCACGTCACTCAACTCCTCGCTAAATGCTTCACTTAATCACTCAATAACTTTAAAATCATTTAGTTGTTCAATGCATTTTAAAGAATTAAATGTTCAATTAATTTCAATTTCACATTTACTAATCCCATCTTACATGACATGCATTAAACTAGGTGTGTGTTATAGTAGTTGCATAGAACATTTTGTTCATTTACTCATTCATTCACTCATTGAATGTTCTTTTGAGCACATACTAAAGACTAGATGCTAGATAGACTTGGGGTTAGGATTCAAGAAGCTGTGTTAGACAAAGGGCCTCTAGTCAAGATGCATGATCTGCTAAAAGTGATAAAACAATATGGTAATTTTAGTGATCCAGATATAAAACTAGGCATTATGGTAGTTTTAGGAAAGGCTGCTTCATCAAACCTTTTTGCAACAAGAAGCTTCTTATCGAAGAGACACTAAATGTTGAGTAGGGCCTCAGACTCTGCTAGAAAGGTAAGACCCATATTAGGACTAGTTATGTTTGATTATAAGGCCATTTTGTGAGAATCAACCTCCAGGCTCCATGTGTTATCTTTGGCTCCCCACCCACTTCACCCCCACCCTCCCACCCCAGTTGCATGCATGCCATGTTTTTCCTTCTTCTTTTCAATAAGGAAGCCTCAGAATCAACCGAATAACATAAAGATAGGTGTGGTGACATTATAGGCTCACTTTTGGGATGTCATCATTACATTAACTTTTCTATATTTCCAAGTAAGAATAACAATGTAAGTACATAACAATAATCTCATGATAGTCGAACATATTGCAAAATATTTCTCTATTCATCATTTCCTTTACTTCTTGTAGAAAAGCTTAGTGCTTGTAGGTGTCCTTAAATGAATGTCTTAAGTGCTGTGTCTGATCTGATAGATATTAGCACCACAATTGGCACTGAGTAATTATATTTGGAGAATTTGGAAATAATTTTTTCTCTATGTGTTGTCTGATTTTATTTATATCACAAGTCCGGGTCTGCCCATAACTAGATGTCCAGGAATGAGTTCCTTTACTACTCTGTGCCTTAGCTTTGTCACTTGTCAAATGAGAATATACTAGTAACGGTATCAATTTTGCCTCACTGAGCTGCAGTGAAGAATAAAATCATTTATCTCCGTGAAGGGACAATGCATACGGATGGTAACAATTATAAATATTAAACTAAGCTTTTGAGTGACCAGATTGGCTACTTCTGTTGCAGTGAGTTCTGCTTAATTAATTCTTACTTACTGCCCCAAACTTTCTGAGTAGCTTCACGTTTTTTTCCTCTCTACCCTAAAGTGCCTGCTTGCAAGCACTATACGCTCAATGAGCATTTGTTGAATGAATTTTTTAAAAGCACTTGCCTTTTTTGCTTTTATTATTATTTTAAATTAACACATAATTATACATATTTATGGGGTACAGTGTGATATTTTGATATATGTATATAATGTATAATGATCAAATGAAGATATTTAGCTTATTCATTGCCTCAAACACTTATTATTTCTTTGTGTTTGGAACATTCAAAAGCTACCTCTTCTAGCTACCTGAGAATATACAATAAATTGTTGGTAATTATAGTCATTCTATAGTGCTGTAGAACACTAGAACTGACTCCTCCTTTGTACTTTTGTATCCATTTACCAACCTTTGACTATCCTTCCCCTCCTGCTACTTTTCTCCACTTCTGGTGATCAGTATTTTACTCTCTATGCGATCAATTTCTTTTAGCTTCCACATATGAGAAAGGACATGTGACATATAACTTTCTGTTCCTGGCTTATTTCACTTAACATAATGTTCTCCAAGCTTATCCACGTTACTGTGAATGACGAGATTTCATTCATTTTTTTATGGCTGAGTAGTATTACATTGTAAATATATAACACATTTTCTTTGCCCGTTTATCTGTTGATGGATACTTACGTTGATTCCTTATCTTGGCTGTTATAATTAGTGCTGCAATAAACATAGGAAGGCAGATATCTTTTTGAAATATTTATTTATTTTTTTTCATTTGGATATATGCCCAGTTGTGGGATTGCTGGATCTTATGATATTTCTTTTTTTCTTTCTTTCTTTCTTTTTTTTTTTTTCTTGAGACGGAGTTTCGCTGTGTCACCAGGCTGGAGTGCAGTGGCGTGATCTTGGCTCACTGCAACCTCCGCCTCCTGGGTTCAAGCGATTCTCCTGCCTCAGCCTCCTGAGTAGCTAGGATTACAGATGCATACCACCATGCCCAGCTAATTTTTGTATTTTTAGTAGAGACGGGGTTTCATCATATTGGCCAGGATGGTCTCCTTCTCTTGACCTCGTGATCCACCCACCTTGGCCTCCCAAAGTGCTGGGACTACAGGTGTGAACCACCATGCCCGGCCGATATTTCTAATTTTAGTGTTTTGAAGAACTTTTATAATGACTGCACTAACTTACATTCCCACCAACAGTGTATGAGTTCTCTTTTCTTTGCATCTTTGCCAGCGTTTCTTATTTTTTTTTTTTTTTTTTGTCTCTGATAATAGCTATTCTAACTTGGGTTAGATGATATCTCATGGTGGCTCCATTTTCTGTATATGGATGTCCAGTTTTCCCAGCCCCATTTATTAAAGAGATTGTTCTGGTTTCCTTTGTTGAAAATCAGTTGGCTGTAAATATGTGGATTTATTTTTGGGTTCTCTGTTCTGTCCCATTGGTGAATATGCCTGTTCAAGAACTATCTTGAATAAAAGATGTAAAAGTTAGCATCTTTGTCTTGTTCCAGAGCTTAAAAGAAACCTTTCAATTTGAATGTGTCCAGTATGTTGATGACTGTGGGTTTATCATGCGAAGTGTTCATTATGCTGAAGTAAGGTATGCTTCTTTTATACCTGACTTGAGATATTGTATCATGAAGGAATGTTGAACTTTATGAAATGCTTTTTCTGCATCTAATGAGATGATTATGGTTTTTGTACTTTGTTTTGTTGAGGTAATATATCACATTTATTGATTTACCTATGTTGAACTATCCTTGTATCCCTAGGATAAATCCCACTTGATCATGGTAAATGCTCCTTTAAGTGTATGGCTGGATTCAGTTTGTTAGTATTTTGTTGAGGATTTTTGCATCTATGTGCATCAGAGTTCCTGGCCTATAATTTTCTTTTTACATGTTTGTCCTTGTCTGGTTTTGGTATCAGGGTAAGAATGCATTCATGAAATTCTTTATCTTTGAGATTTATTCTTTTTTATTATTTCTATCTTTGTTGAATTTCTTCTTCATATTGTGAATTGTTTTCCTGATTTAGTGAAATTGTCTATCTGTATTTTCTTGTATCTCATTGAGTTTCCTTAAGATCATTATTTTGAATTCCTTTTCTGGCATTTTATTGATTGTTTTTATTGGAGTCTGAAACTAAAGAGCTACATTCCTTTGGTGGTGTCATATTTTATTGCTTTTTCATGTTTCTTGTGTCCGTGAGTTGATGTCTGTGCATCCGGTGGAAAAATTACCTCTCTATACAAACTTTCTAGAGTGGTTTTCATAAAAAAATACTTTCGCTTGCAATTAGCGTTGGTTTTACAGTTGGGAGGGGTGTGATGACTTTGTTTCTGAATAGATGCAGTGATATGGTCTTCATGCAGCTTCTAAAGCTGTGTTCAACGTCAGCAATAACTGGGGGCACCTCAGTAGCTTAAGTTGTAGAAATTTGTGGCAGTGATGGTGGTGGCATGGATTATTAATGTCCTCAGTGTCAAGGGCTTTTGAGATTCTCCAATTCTTTTTTTTTTTTTTTTCATAATGGGGAGATTTAGCCAAGGGGAATGCTCTTCATGTCAGATATGACATGACCAACAAGCATGTGCAGTGGTGCTAAGTTCTAGGTGCAGGTGCTTGAAGTGTTTGTGGGACCAGAGTCTTATGCCCAGGATCTTGCCAACCTATTGTGACACCTGGGTCTTGGGTTACAGGTTCGCTGTCTGTGCTAGGGTTGGATGTAGGCTTCCCACAGAGCCAGGATTTGTGACTCTGAGACACTACTCTACAAGCTCAGTCCCAGCTGTGAGTGGCTTAACTACAGGAAAGAAGGAGTGCAGGGAAGTTTGGACCCAGAGAGCAGGATATGCTCTGATTTTGTAACATGAACCAGTAGGGCTCAGTGGCAACTTGGATCCCAGGGGATGAGGCACCATGTAGTAGTGATTCTTGACCTTTGGATGTTGGGACTCAGCAGTACCTTAGACTCTGTAAGACCACATGCAGCAACAGTACCCCAGAATGGCAACATACAACTGTTACTTGTGCCCTGAGTGGGGGCAGGGTACAGCATAGTGATGGCTGTACTCCACAGGGAGAGAGGTGTCTTAGCAGCTCTGACTCTAAGCAGGTAGACCAGCTCCAGGAAAACAACATATTAGAGTTGTTTGCCCTGTAGGGTGGAGTGTCTCAGATCAGCCCAGCCACTACTCTGTTTTCTTAGGATGTCGGTTATCACATCAGCTCAGCCTTGGGATGTACAGCTGCTCAGCTGAGCAATGGCACCAATTCACCAGGGGGCAATGTGCCACTTCAGCTCAGGCCTGGGGGACATGACTTTTCTAGGCAGCCCAGGTACGGTACCATTTCCCTGGGATGAAAGGTGCTACTTCAGATTAAGTACTGGGGTGTGTGACTGCTCTGAGTGGCCAATGTACTGTTTTCCCAGGAGGCAGGGTACTGCTTCAGCATTGGCCTGAGGGGCAGGGTGAAAGGTAGATGAAGTGACTCTACCTTCACATGGGCCCATGGGGAAGAGCGGAACAGTTGCTGGCAGCTCAACTTGGGGATGTTGGGCCACTGGATTGGGGTTGGTTCAACAGTGACTTAGCCTCAGTAATGAAAGAGTGTCATAGCTACGCACTCCCAGAGCAAGACACACTCCAGCCAAAGTTCCAGTTCCAAGATGGCGTAGTGTAGTAGCTGCACAGGCCACAGACGGCAGGGCACACTGGTTGCTCTTTTTCTTGGGGGAGCACGGCTGTGTGGACTTCAGGCAGGTCCCTCAGCTGGGACTTAGCTCCTGTGAGGACTACATGAGACTTCATGGGTGAGGTCTGTAGCTGTTCAAGGTGTGGATAGGGCTTGCTGGGATCCTCTTGCTTACCATTCTACCCCAGAGAGAAGCTCCTCCCTGTTCCCAGCGGATCCCAAGTGGGTGATGGGTGGTAAAGACCAGGTGTTTTGTTTCTATTCTCTATGTGGTTATTCTGAGTTTCCTGCTCTCCAGGGCTTCTATTACTTCTCTGATGCAGTCTGGTACTCTGTCTTAGTTATTATTTTTTCTTCTTTTGTTTTTAGTTTTTTTGTTTGTTTGTTTTTTTCTATATAGTGATGGGGTTTCCCTATGTTGCCCAGGCTGCTGTCGAACTCCAGAGCTCAAAACCAAACCAAACAAAAAAAACTCATCTTGGCCTCCCAGAGTGCTGGGACTACAGGCACGAACCATCACACCTGGCCCAGTTATTTTTGTTAAAGTTTAGTTGTTGATTGTTGTTGTGGTTGTCTTTGTGAAGGAGACGAGAGCTAGGGGCTTCTGGTTGGCCATGCTACTGATGCCACTTTTAAAGTCCTTATCTTTAAAAGTCCAGTGCTGGAGGTTTGTAAGCTACTTATATTTCTGCTCGAAATTCCTAAAGTCTCTCATTTTATTTCTAGATTATATATTCCATTGATAGAGCCCTTATAAATATAACATTAAGAAGTTGAGCATTACCTTTAGGCCAAAGCAATTTACTTTTAAAAAATCTGATTAATTTCAACACAATCAACCAGATGTCAGAAGATTTCAGTGCCTCTGATAGATGCTGACAGGTGAGGAAATTAAAATCAGAGAGGGAAGCAATTAAATCCTGGCAAACATTACTTTAATGAGACAACCAAATCATAAGCTATGGAATATCTTGTATTCTTGATAAGGATCTTAGGGTGGCATGAGAGTGCACTTTAAATTGTATGTGGTATTTGATAATTGGAATGCAGGGCCATATTTGTCATCTAATTCCTTCAGCCTGATTTAACATTTCAGTTGCTTCTGGGGACAGACTTCTATGTTTAAAACATTGTTTTATTTTAATAAATGTTAGTATAAGTAATCCTTTTCCTGCTATACCTCTGTTGCCACATGAAACTTATGAAAATGACCAAATTATTATTGGCCTTTTCACAGTGGTTTTGGAATAACCATAGTCAAGAACTGTGAAAAGAGAAACACAGAATGTGTATTTTATGCAACTTCTAATCAAAAGATTTGATAATTACACACTAAAACCAGAACCGAGTTCCTCAATCCCCATTTTATTATTCTTTTCAATATGATGCTCCCTATTCAGAATGAATATTTGAGACACCAGAGCTAAAGAGGTGCCACTTTATTGACTTAGTGGGAGTTTTTATAAGATACTGTCATATTGCTTATTTGTACTAAAGCACTTACAAAAATATCAAGTATCTTGAGTTAGCTTTATACTGGTTCAATACCACGTAGAATTTTTGTTCATAATACTGAGATAATCATCTTAGGGATGGTTACATTTTGTTGTGGGGTGTGGTGGTAAATTCAAAGAACACCATGGTTTGTGAAAAACCCATTGCAACTGATCTCTGCACTTTTCATTTCCCATGTCATTCCATTTTCTTCTGCTTTTTCCTTACCCTCTGTCGTTTTTCTTCCTTCTCTCTCTTTATTATCTTACCTTCATTTACTCCATCCTGTTTTTCTCCAAAATACAGTTGCTTCTGAAAAATTGCTTCTGAGGGTGAGCATAGTTTTGAGAGGAGAGAGGACGAATGGTTTGACAGAGGATGCAGACATGTCAGGTTCTGGGTCAGCAGTTAGTTATAAAATACACAGAGGCAGCCAAGGATAACTGGCTTCATTACCGAAAGGCTAGAGTGGGATTTGTCAGTTGTCCCAGATGTCTGTATGGAATTATGGAAGACTCCCTTGCATTATGAAATACTCAGGCAGGAGCTACTCAGGACACATGCCACTCAATCCACGTGAAGAGGGCTGGTGAACTTCTTAGCTAGAACGACTTCAGCTTTCCTGTTGCTTAAAATGAGACTTATTGGTGAAGGATTTGTATTAGTCCATTCTCATGCTGCTATAAAGAACTGCCAGAGACCACATAATTTATAAAGAAAGAAGTTTAATTGACTCACAGTTCCACATTGCTGGGGAGGCCTCAGGAAACTTATAATCATGGCGAAAGGTAAAGGAGGAACAGGCACCTTCTTCACAGGGTGGCAAGAAAGAGTGAGTGCAAGCAGGAGAAATGCCAGATGCTTATAAATCTATCAGATCTCGTGAGACTCACTCACTATCATGAGAACAGCATGGGGGAAATTGCCCCCATGATCGGATTACTTCCACCTGGTATCACCCTTGACTCATGGGGACTACAATTCAAGATGACATTTTCGGTGTGGGCACAGTCAAACTGTATCAGACTCTTCACAAAACCTCACTGGTACAGACTTGCATATATGACTGTGCTTCAACACTTTGCGCAGGGATGTTGCATCTTGAAACTTTCCTGGTGAGATCTGAGAAAGTGTTTATGGTAACACTGCATCGAACACTCCTTTTGCCTTAGCTAAGTAATGTGTCACCTTCTGGTTAGACCACAGATGTGAAGTCTACTCTTTCTCCTTACACTTGCTAGTAAAGCAGAACTTAGAACTAAGTGTGCTTTAGTGCTTTGACAATGGAATTTTCTGTGCTATGCACTCAGTTTCCCTTTCCTGAAGTTATTTAGTTACCCTCTTCAAATAGCACACTACCAATTGGGAGGCTACACCATGTAGTAGAAGGGTGCTTACTGATTTTGGTATCAAGGTACAGTGTTACATTTTTATCTGCTCCATGTAAACCATGTGATCTTTGAAGTTTGGTTTCTGTATTTGTAGAATTTGGGTAATAGGGCCTCACTGGAGTTATAAAGGGGATGGTTTAAGACATAATGGTCATTGTGATTTTTCAAGCTATAAAATAAAGCATGATGTTAAAAGACGAATCATGTTTTCAGTTGGTGGCAGATGACAAGTTTCTTGCAGGGCATCTGATCAATCATGCTTTTTTTGTTTGGTTTTGTTTTGTTTTGTTTTTTTGAAGCTTTTATTTTAAGTTCAGGGATATAGTTGCAGGATCCATGTTCTTTTCTCAACCTGATTTGAGTCCTTTATGTAAATGGGACATTTTATCAAAACTTCCTAGAAGTCTTATATTTCTCAATAAATCTATCCATTCTATTAGAACAAATTTGCTTTGTTCTTAGAGTCTACTGGAAACTCCAACTCTCTGAACCTAGGGCATGATTATAGGCACAAAGCTGAAAATCATGTGTGATTCATCAGCAGGTCTTTCAACTAAAGCAGTATCTGTTTTGCTTTTTAGGGGTCAAGGAAACATTTGATGTTAAAATCTTAAAAGTTTTTGGGCTGTCTCTTATTAGGTGAGGTCATGTGAGAGTGACATAGATTAATATTGCAGTATTTTAAAATTAGGAGACATAAGTCAAAGAAATATTCCAGCCAGAGATATTCTCTTGCCTCACGTGCTTATAATGTTATCTTTTGATCATATACATGTGGATTTATGGGAAGAAATGTTATCGCTGTTCTCTATAACCATATGTATGGAATAATGGAGAGAAATCTGATTTAAAAAGTTTAACTAAGGGCAGCTTTGGCTATGGAGTATATATCATAAATCTTCATGTACATATGAAGAAATTGACACTCATGGAGTTTAAATAACTTGCCTAAGGCCACTGGTAAAAGGAAATCTGACTGGCTCGAAATGCTATGTACTTTTCCCATTTCCTCATTTCAATCAAATAGCTGGTTTTATTTTATTTTCTCTCTCCACCAAGCCTTGTGAATTAAGACAATGCGTTATTGTTTGTCCTTGTCTTTCCCCAGCCTAATAACCTAGGAAAAACTAAAGTAGAAAAGGAAGGATTACTGGACCAGCAGGCACAGCCTTTGGCTCCAAACTCATGCCTTGCCAGATACTAAACTGTATAATCTTGGGCGAATTACTTTCTTTTTGTGAACTTCAGTTTCTACTTCTGTAAAATGTGGACAATAATGTTCATTTTATATGGTTTCTGTGAAGTTAATCATAAGGACGGTGTTAGTTCCCTTCTCAACCTTTCTGTCCCTCTTCGAGCTTCTGTTTCCTTACCTACGAAGTGAGTAGAATCATCCCTTCCTGCTTCTTCATCGGGTTCCTGTGGGGTGAAATGAATGTGAAAATGTTTTGTAAAACAAGAAACCATTATGTAGATATAAGAGGTTATGACTATTAATGAATAAATATAGGCTTGGTGTCTGGAAGTAATTTTTACTTATTTCATTTGCAGATACTTGCACTGCAGTTGGCTGAACCTTGTGTCCATTGTCCATTCCAGGAGCCAGCTATCTAAGGTAACGGAGGAGGCATGTCTTCATGTTTATGAAATACTAATAGGCATCTGACCCAGTAATGCTGATTTTAGAAGAAATACAAAGAATAGAAGAAATACAAAGGTACTTTATGAGGAAAAGAACCAAAAAATGGCCAAGACAGTGAGCTGACCTCTCTTCATTTTTGTCTTTTAAATTTATTTATTTTTTCCCTTTTAATTCATAACCCTTAAGGTTTAATACTAAAACCCCAAATCTGGGCCACACAGATGATTCAGATTTAATGTGTATGTATTTAAGTGTCCATAAAATGCAATGGAGTAGAATGTTCTTACCCATTATTTTATTGTATCCTCAACTACTATGTGGCAGGAGCATTTTTTACCTGGTTTCCTAACCCTTGATTGAGTGCATTTTTCACTACACTATGCTGCCAGTGTTACCTGGTTCTGAAGGGGCCAAATATTTCTGGCTGGGTCAGTCACTGTCTCTTAGCTGCCAAACAAAATCATTTCAAAAAGCTAGAATCTAAAGCCGCAACAGAAAAATCCTAAGAACACAGAAAATTGAGTTAGTCTTTTGAAACTTTGGATCCATTGTATCTGAATGCCACTCTCCTGGGGGACCGTTGGGAAGGACACCAATCCTTGGCAGAAGAATACATTTGTCTTGAGTTTGCCAAGAAAATGGAGGCCAATGGAAAACGAATTTTAAAAGAAGCATCATAGTTGTAAAATCTACCAGATGCAATTTTTCTCCTGTAGTTAACCTGCTGAATCTGTACCTCTTAATGAGCTCTACTGTGTTTTATGTAATGTTTCAGAACTTAGCCAAAAAGAGATGAAGTAGACAATATGTAGAATAGTAACTTTGTAGAAGATTTGATACCATTACTTGAAGTACTATACACGTGTGTTCTGCTGGATATATTGTTACTTCCTTTGCTGTATGGTATCTATGACCTTGAACCGCAACTGTGACTTTAGTCGCATAGACCTTTGAGAAAAATCAAGTTGGTTGGTATTGCCCCAAATTTGTAGGACTTAGAAAATTTAGAATTGAGAGGAAATTAAGGTGTTAGGTTTACATGATTTTCAAAGCTAATAAGAATACATGTGCAAACAAGGTAGGTTACGTATGGACTATGAAATTTCTATCATTAAATCAGATGTAACAGCCACTTAAGTTATTTAGATTTTCTTCTCATTCCTACAAAAAAGAATATTGTTTTTATTTTTTTATTATTTATTTATGTTTCAAGTGGAATATAAGCTAGTTTACCCAGGAAGTTTTCTTTTTATTTATTTTATATTATTTTACTTTAAGTTATAGGATACATGTGCAGAATGTGCAGGATTGTTACATAGGTATACATGTGCCGTGGTGGTTTGCTGCACCTATAAACCCGTCATCCAGGTTTTAAGCCCTGCATGCATTAGGATTTGTCCTAATGCTTTTCCTCCCCTTGCCCCCTACCCCTCAACAGGCCCCAAAGTGTGATGTTCCCCTCCCTGTGTCCATGTTCTCGTTCAGCTCCCACTTATGAGTGAGAACATGTGGTGTTTGGAAGCCATCATTCTCAGCAAACTAACACAGAAACAGAGAACGTTGTTTTAAAAAAGGTAGTAGCGAAAAATGTAAGAATGGCTACTGTCCACCTTTTATTTCTTGTCTAGTCCACAAAATAATCCTGTAAAAGCTTATGTCTAATGTTTTATTTTTATGGATAAATATATCAGAAAAGAATGTACCGTAGATACCTACTGTCATAGTTTTTGACAGCTCTGTGAGGCAGAGATCTAACTTGTTCATTTAGAAACTGCAATTATCACACTAACCTTTCCTCCAATGCCAATTGTTAAATATTAATAGAATAAGCTTTGAAAAGTAGTTAACTGTACCCCCTGTCCCCACAGAAACCCATCTTGAAACTATCAAGGGGAGTTTTGATCAAGCTCTGAAAGGTTATAAAAATTACTCTCAAGAAAGAGGAATGTTCTCTCTTTCTCTTTTTGTTATGTTTCGGAGGTGGGGAATGGTGGAGAGGGAATAATAGAAGCCTCTCAAGTAAACTTTGGGAGGTTTGGCCTAAAGGAGAAGTAAATATTCTGGGAGCATGCTGTAGAAATTTACAATAATCTTGTGGTAATAATTGGTATGAGTGGCAGTAATGAAGAAAGAATAACAGTTTCAATAAATAATTAGACTTGACAGTAAATGTGTCAACAGGTACCCACTTAATGAGTGTAATCATTGTTTTTCCCTGCTCTCAACGTTGATCCACTGACTGCGGTGTGTTCTCTGTCCCATTTCCAAACCGAATCTATTTAAAGCTGCACTCCATGGAATCTGAAACAGTATACCCTGTTTACTATTTAGAGCTGATACCTCATGTTCTTTAATAGGCAAGTTCTGTACTTGAACGAGAACAGGCTTCTGGCCTCTTGTAGACGGTTGATTATCCCTGTTTTCCACAGGGTGATTCATTAGCAAGGATGAATAATACCCAATTAAATCTCATGCACTTGTCTATATTGCCAGAGTGAACTGTTTAGTATAATTTGGTGGAAACAGTCCTAGTCTGCTTTAAATACCATTTTTTGAAGTGGAGGTAGAGGCAATAGTTATAAGTGAAATTATTTTGTAATAACCTGAATCGAATCACATTGTTTTTGGGAGCAAAGCAATATGTTGTATATTATGTTCACCAGAAGCCATGAGAATCCTTTTCTAATCCCAGCTGTAATGTCACCTGGGCAAGTCACCTTCCCTCTATGAGGTCTGTTTCATCATCTAATGACAAAGTTGGACCAGTTGATCGTGGCATTACTTCTGGTTAAATGTTCTCTTACATATGTTTTTATTTCCTAGCCTGTCCCTTCTCTCTCCTGGTGCCGTGTTTCCAAAATCACAGGACAGTCCTATGACTCTACTGCACAGCCACTGGGGGAAAACAGTTATTCCTCTGTTTAGCCTTTGCTTCTTTTACATACCAGAAATGCAGTTAATGACTTGCATTATGTATACTGTAAGAATGGGCATTTATATACCGGTAGCGGTAGTCCCTTACCCCAGCAACTTGCAATTCCTTGTTAGGGAAGAAAAGCCGTCTTCCCCTACATTTCTTCACTCTGTGACATTGTTCCCTGATCTGGGTAAACTGCCCCCCTATTAAGACTGTTAGGAAGAGGTGGATGCTTCTTACATTATTTGCTTTTTCCAGAGCAAATCATTGGATCTGTAAAGGAGATCAGAATGTCAAAGCCAGAGGGGACTTTACAAAATAATTTAAACAAATTCCTTCATTTCACAGATGGAGATTTTAGTGTCTGGGAGGGAATCTGACTTGTCTAAAGCGTTGTTGACTGATCTCGGACTAGAATTCTTCTGACTCCATACTTGTATCTTGAAGTAGAGAAATCTTTTTCTATAAACTCTCCTTTCGCTTCCTAGTTCTTAAAAGGTCATTATCTTTCAGGCAAAACCAATTTCATTTTCACCATGGGGATGTGAGATGTCCTTAAAACATAAATGGACTCCAGGTATCTTCATTAATTTCATGAAGACATGGCACAGAGGGTTCCGGCTAGCTTCTGCTCTCCGTGTTTATTAAAAGACTGTGGATTCCCTTGCAGTGCTTCCTGTATGAGGTTGTTTGCTGCTGACATCATCACTCTCCTCCACCCTCCTCCTGCCTTTTTCTGAACCAGTGAATTAAAGGAATCTGAGAATGAGCTCCTAGCTGGCTGTTTACTGAACATTGTTGGGGAACATTAAAAAAGAGAAGACAGATGAGGGATTTAATAAGCAAGAGGACAGAAGAGTAATAGCCAACACAATGAAGTCTAGTTCAAGGCCTGCAATTCCCAATTGCTGCGCTACACAGCATTAATAGCAGTGTCTCTCACTGTTTCAGACCCTTCTGTCTTATTTCAGACCCTTCTGCCTTATTCTTGTGGGAATGGGCTGGGACTGAGAAACAGCTAGTATCATCATTGCCAAAATGAAACTCATATGTACATGGGGACTTCCAGGTCTGGAGAAGAGTGTAGTAATTGTTACCCATCTGATAGAAGATTACTTAGAGAACATTGGACCTAAGTACTTACCTTGCACCTCACAGTACAGAGGTTCGGAGAGTAGAAATCAGTTGACTGAGTCTGAGGTTCAAATCCTGGCTCTAATTAATTTGCTATGAGTTTAGTGAATGTCTAACTTTCCTCTGAGCTGCACTTTCTCCATCTGTGAGATGGGAGGAGGAGGGTGGCATAGATGATGTCAAAGGAACCCCAACTCTGATTTTCATGAGTCTCAGATTTGCCCAAGGACCGGTAGTGAATTTGTAGCCAAGCCAGGTCTTGAATTCATAGCCCCTTTTTCTGGTTTGAGATGGTCATCATTATATCATTATAATTTCCACTACCCATACTTTCTAAGCAGTATGTTTGCAGCTTTCAGCCTTGTTTTATTAAATCTACTTTTTCTCTTTTATTTGACAGTCCCTTTCTGTCCAGGGGCTTGCCTAAAGTAGTAATTCTTTTTTTTTTTTTTTTTTTTTTTTGAGATGGAGTCTCGCTCTGTCACCCAGGCTGGAGTTCAGTGGCAAGATCTTGGTTCACTGCAGCCTCCGCCTCCCAGGTTCAAGCAATTCTCCTGTCTCAGCCTCCCAAGTAGCTGGGACTGCAGTTGCACACCACCAGCCCCGTCTAATTTTTGAAATTTTTTTAGTAGAGATGGGGTTTCACCATATTGGTCAGGCTGGTTTCGAACTCCTGACCTCACGAGTCCACCCGCCTCAGCCTACCAAAGTGCTAGGATTACAGGTGTGAGCCACCACGCCTGGCCTAAAGTAGTAGTTCTTAATGTACGTGTGTGTATGTGTGTGCACACTTGTATACACATGAGCCTGTGTTTGGGGCAGACGTGAGGATTATGGAATTTTCAGAAACTCAGATGAATTTATGAAATAGTTGGAAAATGCAGAACTTCAGAAAATGCTATCAACAAGTTTAGGAGGTTTGTAGATGCTCTGAAGGCCATCCATGAGTTAAGCAAACGTTTTTATTTTATGTGGGAAGTATGAGATGACATTGGAGTGACATACATTTCCTTTTGCTGTTGGATCTTCCCCATAGATCACCTGCTGTTGTGCTGTGAGTGTTAGGCTTATTTTGTAGCATGACTCTTGGTGTGTACATGTCTCAAAACTATTGAGTGATATTTTAATATTGAAACTCTTATTCTACTTCATTCATTCATTCATGCATTCAAATTCAATTTTAATCCAGAGTGTGCTAAATGCTAGACATCTCAATACATTATTGTATATAATCCTATAAAATAGAAAATTGTTTTTCCCATTTGTAGGTGCTCAGAGAGGTTGAGTAATTTGCCCAAAGCTTTACAGCTAATAAATATAAAGTCTTGATTTAAATCCAGATTTACTCCAGAATATGTGAATACCTCCAGAGATAACATTGAAGACAAATAGAGACAATGATGCAAGTTCATAGACCACGGAAATTTCTGGTAGAAAATGGTAGATGGGCCCCAGAGGAATACAGAGAATGTGTACTATGAGATTTTAGGAAGGGACAAGATCATACATTATGAATCACTTCATATTATAATTGATTACATGTTTATCTGGCTCCTTAAGAAAGAATAAAAAAAGTTAGATAATCATATGAAACACATTATGCATAACTCAGTTTTTTTCTTATTCTTCAAACTTCTGTCAGGTTAGTGCTCTCAATATCTTTATTTGGTAAGTGAGATGAGGAGACGGAGAGTAGTTAGGGTCATAGTGCCCTGATCATATTGAGTTTTCAACTCAATTGAAATTTCAGTGCTTTGGGGCATTTGTTTTGTTTCCCTCCCCTTGACCTGCTCCCCGTTATATTGAGCATGAGACTTTTAACAGAGATAACTTCTGACCATGCACAGATCAGCACAAATGCAGATGTGAGCAGTGAGAATTTGGATGTTGCCAAGTTGTAATGACTGCCACATGTGTGAAGCTAAAACTTAGCGCTTGATGACCCACTGTGAGTGCATGTGGGGGCCAGAAGAGTGAAAGGCAGTGTCAGAGATGGACGAGGCCTCGGAGTTTGTCCATGGCAGTGCCTTCACCTTGCAGATGCAGAAATGGAGGCGGCTAGAAGGGGCAAGACTTAGTCAAATTCACACAGCAGGTGAATGGCTCCCTGAGAATAATGGCAAAACAAGAGCGAGGCTTTATATCAGCAATCTACAGTAGTATCTACTTTTATTTCCTACCTTTCCATTGGCATATCTTCATACTGATAGGCTTGACAGGCAGATAAACCTGTATTTGGAAGTCAGCATGATTAGTTATGTGGCCTTGGATAAGTTACTTGATATACTTGGGTCTCAGGTTTGTTGTCTATTGTGGAAACCATACACTTTTTTTTTTTTGAGATGGAGTTTTGCTCTTATTGCTTAGGCTAGAGTGCAACGGCATGATCTTGGCTCACTGCAACCTCCACCTCCTGGGTTCAAGAGATTCTCCTGCCTTAGCTAGTAGCTGAGATTACAGGCATGTGCCACCACACCCGGCTAATTTTTTGTCTTTTTAGTAGAGATGAGGTTTCACCATGTTAGCCAGGCTGGTCCCTCGAACTCCTGACCTCAGGTGATCCACCTGCCTTGGCCTCTCAAAGTGCTGGAATTACAGGCATAAGCCATCGTGCCTGGCCGAAACCATACCCTTTTAACAATACTATACCAGTGTGCTGTTCAATATACAGAAATATTATCACCCATCTGATTAATAATCCTTATCACAGCCCACTGAGACAGGCACAGATGTTCTGCTTTTCAAGATTCTATTTTCTAACTTCATCTTGACACTTGTAAGGCTCTTGCTTCTCAAAGTTTGGTCTGAGGACCAGAAGCATCAGCATTACCTGGGAGCTTGTTAGAAATGCAAATCTCAGATCACACTCCAGAACTTCTGAATCAGAATCTCTATTTTAACAAGATCCCCAGGTAGTTCATATGCTCATTAGTGTTTGAGAAACATTCATTTAGGCCCTCGCCCTATTTCAAGGCTATTGCCGTGGCTTGCTGACAATGACTGGCATGCTGCCAGCATTCTTGGGGCATGTTGTACCATGCCTTGAGATAGTGGGGTCCGGGGGGCGAGGATGCTGTGAAGTCACTCCTTGGGAATAATGGAAGACTGGGTTGAAGGGATCCAGCAGGCTTTATCTTTTTAACACCCTTCATTTCCTTAGAAGTTACTATTCAGAAGGGGTCAAACTGGGATTGGATTCTAAGTCTTTCTGGTCTAAAGTCCATGTTCTTTTCATTAAACCACGATGTCTCAGTCAAGAGGAATGTTGGGTTGTGGGTGATAACTGTTCATTCCCTGTAGTGTGAATATTTCCACACTGGCTGCTTTACCCTATTACTCAATTCCTAGAGGGGAAGAATTTTTTTTTTTTTTTTTAAATTAAAAAGCCTGAGTTGAAAGCCAGGATCCTGCAGCTTAATCAGTTATTTTTGCTTTTTAATGAGGGTGACTATTGTGAAATAAGTAATTATTAATTACTCAAAACTAATGAAATATTTTAGTTTCCTTGCTAAAAAAGCATATGGATGCTAAAAGAAAGCATATGGGTGCTTTTCAGGAAGCATATTGGTGAATGGACAAATTACAGTGGTGCCAATATGCCTTTGCTGTCTGGCTGGGGCCATCACGACGTGTGCTGGCATCTGAGTCCTCGTGTGTTTAAAGGGATTTTTTAAAATTCCCATTTGATATGTGCCTTGGATTGCCTCTGGAGTCACACAGTGCTGTCTCATCAATCTTTCTGCCATGCTTTCACTCAGACATTACTGGCTGAGTATAAACTCGGTATAAACCTTTGCTGTAAGTAGCTTCTGTGGCTCTTTCTTTCCAGATGCCTCCTATCCTCTGTAGTAGATTGGATGGGCCTGCCCCACTGATGGCAGGTATTGAGACTGTCTATACAACATTTTACCACAGTGGTAAAAGCAGTAGCCTAAAAGGTGGCAGCACTGAGACCTGTGAGCTCCATCAGGGACTGTGTATGCGGCCCTCGGCCAGCTGTTGAATTGCTGCACTGCAGATTTCCTACTTGTAAAACTGGAATGATAATACCAGTGCTCCTGAGCTCACAAGCATGGCTGTTCATCCAATTTGCTGTCCATGCCCTTTGCTTTTCCTCTTCTTTCCTTTATGCCTCTTCTCCTTTGCTGCATGTTCAGCTGGTCTGGTAAAAAGCTTGATGGATTTGGAGGTGGCTGAAACCATTTTGCTTGCTCTGGGGATTGCACTCTTCTAGGCTTGTCAGAGCCAGGCAACATGGCATGTTTTAGAAGATACTTGGCTGAGTGTCCACGAACTGTGGCTCTCAGACCAACGTGACTTAGTAATCATTTACTGAACACCTATAAGCAAGGTAGCTTGCTAAGAAATTGAAGGAGGGAGCTGACAGGTCTGCGGAGGTGAGTTTGATTCAGGGCCAGTCAAGACTTGGTGTGATGTGTGAGCTCAGTAATTATACTTTGAGAGAGACAGAATTTGGAAAACTCTTTCCTATTGGAGGTTTCTTATAGAACTAGGGACAAGAGTTGGCTTTGAAAGATTTTTAATTGGACTTTGATAAGATATTACAAGGATTTGAAGAGTCAGTCTCTGGTAGGCAGAAACCAGCTGGCAGCACGACTCAGAAGCAGGTAAATATCAGGCGTGTCTGAAGAACTGGGCATCAATCACAGACATGTGTAGTTGAGAAAAATCATTTCCTTTTGGTGAACCCTAGACTCTGTCTGCAAAATGTGAGCTTTGAACAAGATAGTTCTCAAGAAGCCTCAAGAACTCTAGCTGAAATTCTACAAAGTCTTTTGTCACACATCCAGGTTATCCACTTAGCAAAATCCTGGCAGTAGAATAGCAGCAATGGAGGAAGGCCTGGGACCCAGGTGTCCCGAACCTATTTTATATTCTTCTTACTATCCACAGAGCATTATGATGAAGATAGGCGAGGTGGACATTATTGTTCTAGTTTTTAATGTATGAAACATAGGATGTTAGGGAATCTAAGACATAAAACAAATAAGAGATTTAACTATCCCAGATATTGATCACCCTTCCACCACAGAGGGCCAGCTCTTATAAGACACACCCCCTGCCATTTTGCCTGTGTGGGTCTCACTTTCCTGCCTGAGGAACCAGCATGTGCCCCTTCTCCCACACAAGTCATCCCTGTCCGCTCCTTGGCTCTGGAATTGAGTCTTAGCAATGGACTTTGTTTTATAATTAAACTTTATTTTGTATTGCCACCTTTCCATGTTTCCACCCCCAGCTCATCCCTAATATATATTTTAAGAGCTTTGAATTTAAAGATTACTTACTGCTTCTCTGAGTTCCCTGTAGCTCCTGGCATAGGGCCCCAGACGTAGTGCTCAGTAGAGAAGCATATGACTATGTTCTCCAGTAGTTTTTCTCTCTGCCTATTGCTTGTTTCTGAGATGGAGATGAGACTTATAGGCTTAAAGGATTTCCAAACCGGAAAGGAAGTTGAAACCTATCTAGTCCAGCTCCCCCACCCCAGGGAAGAAATGACTTACTTAAATTTGCCTGCCTAGTGAGTGGCAGCTCTGCAAATCGTGCCTACATCTCACCAAGCACTGGAGAGATGGTTGGCACTTGAGGCTCTTCTTAGGACGCTATAGGCTCTGTCTGGAGTCCTTGTTTCTATGAAGACGACTAAGAATAAAGGTGATACAGGTGCTGCTGCTGCTGTATTAAACAGATGGAAAGAAGTAGACATTCATTGCATGTCTGTTAGGTGACAGGCCTTGTGACAGGTGTTTTCACATAGTTTAGCTTGGTCAGTCATCAAAAGCTAGAATTCCCATTCCTCCATGAGAGAGACAGATGGTTTCTAAATAGGACATTTAGCAGAAGCCCTTTCCTGTAAGCTCTGAAAGGCACCCGGTAGTGGATAGATGTGGTGGATAGATCCTAGAACACGGGTGTAGGGCTCTGCAGAGTACCATGCGTGACTCTTCTAAGATATATGGATTGTAGAGACTGTGAAAATAAGCAGAAGTTGTGATTAAAATTGGCATTGGGTGACCTGTGGTCACCCAAGTGTACCAGAAGACTGAGCTCTTCCACTCTCCTTTCTACACATACACCTGAGTCTTTGGAGAGCTGCAACCTGGGTGCCTCGTTCTGGAGTGTCTGTAGCATTGGCTTTTACTTGCACTTACTACATTTCACTCCTGCCTCTTCCCTAGCTAGCCTTGACCTCAATGTGTATTATTTTCTCCCCCCCGCTTGTCATTTTTCTTCTATTACTTTTGCTTCTTCCCCTTCCTCCTTCTCCTGAGTTAACCTTGGGCGGCCTCAGGTCTTAAGGCTCTGTGATGGCACAGTCTTCTGTACTGGACTGTGAAAATTCTGGCAGGGAAGACAATACACAAATCTGTTAAATACACAATAAAAATAGCTTATGATCTATGGGACTTGGTATTAAGCAAGATGATATTAACGAGGTTTGAGTGCTGTTCTGAAATGTGGCAGCTGCGCACACATGGGCTGCTTTTCCTCCCCACCTTTGGCAGCTTGTGAGCGGTGTTGCCATGACACTCCTTGGGCTCTGTTTAGATCAGCTATTTTCTGAAGGAGTCGCTGACCTTCCCCACAATAGAAGCTGTTGATGTGGTCACGTCAGTGCCTCTTCGGGAGCTGCGTGACTGGTGAGCCCCCAGTTGCCACTTGGAAATGGTTGGAAACTGTAGATCAGGCACAGACATTGAATGTTGAGGAGCAAGAAGGGCTTGCCAGTATCCCGTACTCTCATTTGATGTGTGAGGATAATGAGGCGCATTGTGCGCAGGTGACTTGCTCAAGGCCACAGAGTGCGCAGAGAGAAGGCTGGGAGAGGAGCTCAGGTCTGGTTTCCCTGCTTGGTGGTGTTCCAGCTGCGCAGCACTGAGCCCTGCCTGAGCACGCTCTTCAGCCCTGAAAGCTGCAGCGAGATGGGCTGGTGACACTGCCACGCCTGGGAGTGGGCAGAGAAGGTGAAGCCATGGGGAGTATCTCAGTGTAGAGGCAGGGATGGGAAAGTGAAGGGGAGTAAGAAGCCCAGAGTAAATGGCCAAGGTGCCACTGGGCATGTCCATCCACAGAAACTCTTCTGGGGGACAATGTTTCTATCACATTCCGCGGATGGGTTCCTTGAGAAGTGAGTGCCTAAAGTGGGGGGTGGGGGGATAATCATAATGCCATGTTCTTACTGCTCTGAACCCTTTTCTCACGTCACATAAGACCGCACCTAAAACTTCCACAAGAGTCGTTCATTGTCAGTACCATGCTTTTTTTGGAGTACTTTATAATGCCAAGTATTTTTCCAATAGTTTATATGTGAAATGTGGTCTCCACCACAAGATTACAGGGTCCTCAGGAGCAGAAATTGTGACTTAAATGGGCCTTTCTCCCTTCCACTTTTTATTCTTGCCCTGCCTTTTAATCAGGCACCTGGAAGAGATCTAAACACAGGATGAGCATCCAGTAAGTTTTTGTTGAGTTGAACTTAGTTGGGTTCAGATGACCTCTGAAAAATGTTTACTAATTGCTGGTGAAAATTGGCAAATAATGATTTTGTGGAACAATGTTCTCACCAAATTAGATTTTGTTAAGAATTCTTATGTGTGATTATTTTTCATAAACCCAATACACTGTCTATTATTATCCTCATTTTACAATGAAGAAACAAAATTCAATTGACTGCTCAAATTTACCTCTAGGAACAAGTGATGGAGATTTGATTTGCAAGTAGATCTTCTGTCTCCAAATATTGTAATGTTACTTCTGCTTTCCCCCACTACATACCAAAGAGGTCTTACTTCATTGGCAGTGGTTGAGCCTTCTTTTGAGGAGTCTTCAGTCTTTTTATGTTGTAACCCACCTCCTTAAGAGTTTGGGAAGAGAATTTCAGGGCCTCAGGTTTAAATGGTGTTATGCTTTGGGCAATACTTTAGCTGATTTGTTTTCAGTAAGCCAAAAGGAAAATACTGCATTTCTGTCTTCTTTAATTTCCTTAGTTTGAAATAAGCCTTGAACTAGTTTGTAAGACTCCTTTAACTTTTAACAAATTTAGGCACATATATAATACAAAGAAAAAGGCACTCTGCCCTAAATGAATTGACTAATTAAGCTGAGAACAAAACTAGACCACTTTTTTTTTTTTTTTTTTTGGTTTCAAAAGCAGGATGCGGGAATTTTTAAATGCTACAACTAAAACCCAGATTTTGTCTGATATTGATGTTCTGTAGGTTTTTCTCAATATTTGCCATATTCGTTAGATGATATTCATTATACTTTCCTAACTTTTATAGGATTTAGATGAGGTTTGTTGGTAACATTCTGCATTCTTTCTGAAACACACACACACACACACACACACACACACACACAAATGTTGAGCAGTCTTCTTTTTTAATGTATATTCTCAGGAAAACACCATTGCCTAATTTAAATTTCAGTACGGAGGCAAAGCTGATCTGTAGTGAATGTAACATCTTGTTAAATACAGGTTTCATGCTTCTTTTTTGTACTTTTCCAGGCTTTTAAGGAGGGGAATCATTTGAATAATAATGACATGATGTCCAGAGGGAAAGTTGAATACATAAGACGAAGATACGTGTGGGCCTATTTCTGTACTTTGTATGTGTGTCTCTGTGTGGTGGCATTATGATTTTTAAAATAAAGTTTTCTGTATTTTCAATGTATATAATAACTTTGGAATTACCAAAGAAAAGTTGATATTGAAACTTGGGTTTTTAGTGGGGAGGAATGGATTTTTCTTTTTTTTTGTTTTAGAGACGGAGTCTTGCTCAGTCACCTAGGCTGGAGTGCAGTGGCCCAATCTCGGCTCACTGCAAGTCCCGTCTCCCTGGTTCACGTCATTCTCCTGCCTCAGCCTCCCAAGTAGCTGGGACTACAGGCGCCCACCAGCATGCCTGGCTAATTTTTTGTATTTTTAGTAGAGACGGGGTTTCACTGTGTTAGCCAGGATGGTCTGCCATCTCCTGACCTCGTGATCCACCTGCCTTGGCCTCCCAAAGTGCTGGGATTACAGGCGTGAGCCACCACGCCCGGCTGAGGAATGGATATTTTATCTTTTCTTTTACAGTTTTAGGCAAAGTGAAACTTTAGAAAATTATATTATTTGAAGTTGGCTGGAAACCAAACACTATCTTTATAGCTTCTTTCAGAAGAAACTTTGTCTTAGGAATGTAGGCACTTTTGTAAACTTTCTAAATTTCTTCAGCCCCCATTGATACCCACACTTTGCTTAATTCAATTGAATCGGTTTACAGTGAACAACGTCCCTGGGAACATTAATCAATGAACACACACACACACACACACACACACACACACACAGAGAGAGAGAGAGAGAGAGAGAGAGAGAGAAAGAGAACAAAAAGGAAATTAAAAGCATCGCTTTGTACCTTCCTCAATTCAAACCTGTCTGCTTTGCTTTGGAATTTCGGATGTATGTATCTGTTTCTTCTAGTAGATTGGGAACACCCTGAAGACAGAAGAGACATATATATATGTGTGTGTGTGTGTGTGTGTGTGTGTGTGTGTATATATATATTTATTTATTTTTATTATTTCTTTATTTATTTTGAGAAGGAGTCTCTCTCTGTCACCAGGCTAGAGTTCAGTGGCGTGATCTCGGCTCGCTGCAACCTCCTCATCTTGGGTTCAAGCGATTCTCCTGCCTCAGCTTCCTGAGTAGCTGGGACTACAGGTGCCTGCCACCATGCCCGGCTAATTTTTGTATCTTTAGTAGAGACAGGGTTTCGCCATATTGGCCATGCTGGTCTCAAACTCCTGACCTTGTGATCTACCCGCCTCGGCCTGCCAAAGTGCTGAGATTACAGGCTGAGCCACCGGGCCCAGCTAGAAGAGACAGTTTATGTATGATCGTCATAATGATTTTGTGAACTCAGGTGT
Source organism: Papio anubis (assembly GCF_008728515.1). Lineage (NCBI taxonomy): Eukaryota > Metazoa > Chordata > Mammalia > Primates > Cercopithecidae > Papio > Papio anubis. The sequence goes on from NC_044977.1 coordinate 184,429,403, forward strand.
AGTAAGGTAAAATGCCCTGGTAAAATCACTTACTGGGAGTTTTCAGAATCTCTTTAGAAGTCATTCCATTACTCTTGAAATCCCTCTGCTTTATAGACTTTCTGAGAGATGAGGAAAGTCCATCTGCCTACTTGTCCTAGAAATGGGTACTTTAGGAGTGAAATAGCCTGTTTACATACTGGCTCAAACTGTCAATGTAGGAAAAGGTTTCATATATTATAAAATGTTACAGAGCTAGAAAAAATATACACAAGTAATATATAGAGTGCATATATATGTACATATATATGATCTGTTCCTTGTCACAATATTTAACCCAAAGTGCTATTTACAGTAATGAATCAAAATGTCAGTCTTAAAAATATGAAGTGTCAAAGTGTTCCCACGTTGTAGAAAAGTTTGATGTGACAGTTTGTTAATCATATGACTATTCTATCAATGTGTCTCACAATGTCTTTTGCTCAACACTCTTTCGTAGGCTCCTCACACTTTTTTCATGAATTCCTAGCTTAAGTTACTAACCCAAGGAGCACATTTGAGTTTCGTGTCTCCCACACCTCACACAAAGGCTGCTATGTTTTGCTGTACTTAAAACTGAATGGATTTCACATTATTTTTGAGTGGTTTGATTTTGTGCCTGACACATTTATGGATAGTAGCTAAAAAACTTTCTGTAATTTTGCTTTTTCACTGCAGAATCATCAAATGAAACTTTAACTTATAGCGCGGATGTTTTGTGTTTCTCCAAGCTGAGTTTCCCAAGATGTTAGATGTCCTTATTTGCTCGTGCTCATTTGTTGAACTTGGACACATTTTTGAATTTTTCTCGGCACACTGATGATCCCGACTTCTTTTTCCTACTAAAAGGGCAGAGTCTCAGAACGTAAATATTGTATATGTGGAAAAAGGCAACATAGTTTCTTTCGGGAGGATTTTTGGCTATGCTACTCACTAGTTCGTGGATCACACTTAATCTCTGTGCCTCAGCCTCTTCTGGAGAATTTTTAAGGGTGAAATTAGATTAGATCAGTGAATTTTTACACTTACACTCTAGAAGCCCTAGGGTTCTGGGTAGAAAGGAAGCTCCAATGGTGGAGTGTGGGGTAGGCAGTGAGGACTCTGGGCCCTTCAAATCAATCAGCTCTGCTATTGGTTTGTTAAAATTTAGAGTTTTATAAACTATTTCCCTTAAATAAAGTTTCTACTGCTTAGCCTGCCTACTTGTTAATATCACTGTCTTAGGTGATCTAGAGTCAGCGGCTTATTTCCCACAAGCATTCAGTGGGCGACTGTGTCAATAGATCTTGGCTAATCTGGCCACTATGGAAGTTCTCTCCGTGGAAAAGGATCATCCATCCTTCAATTTGAGATAAGATCTACTAATTGAGACCTCATTTGTTTCTGATTTTAATTTTTGCATCATTTTAGTTTTAATAAACTTACTTTCCAACTTACCAGATTTTCGGGTTGACAAAGACCATTTTTTAGAGAAATACAGGCAAAGGAAAGTCTAAAAGCTTTGGCTGGAATTTCAGCTGCTTCTGGTCAATGACATAAATTTTGCTTCTTAATGCCAAAGAGTTTCAACTGTTTTGGGGAGGAGGGTGGACGCCTACAACTTGAACTTTTCATTCCATTGCTTTCCATCCTCAAGTCTCTTCCTTCTTCTCCATACACATGCAACCACCACCACCACCATGATTCTCTTTGCATGGCATATGTACGTCCCCAGACATGGTGGAGCGGAAACATAAAATGTTGTAATTTACAAACTAAGGTAGACATTGTAAAAAGGACAAAAATGATTAAGGGACATGAGTTAGTGACACTAAAAAAAGCCTTTATGTATCAACATAAAAAAATCAAATTGAAGAAAATATGACAGAAAACCTATCCCAAAGACAGGAAAGAAAGTGAATAGCTATTTTACTAGATACTGAAACACCATTTCTAAAGTTCCTCAGGAATCAAACTCTGAGATTAGATTCAACTCTTTTAATAGCTGAAATCCAGAAGGGAGAGAGTGGTTAAGTCTATAGTTTTATGAATGATGCCGAACTCTTTCTCACAATAAAATGCTCCTCTAGTAACAAATTTAAAGACTATGTGAGCCCAGAAACAGCAGTTGCATGCCAAGTTAGGAATATTCTTTTTTTTTACGTCACATGTCAGCCACTGGGGATGCACCTGGGTTTAGGCTGGAGGTTGGGGAGGTTTCATCCAAAATCCCTGTACAAGATATTTATACAAATTCTGGAGTGATTCCCTGTTCATTCTCTGAAGAAATCGGTGAGATGAGGCAAGCATTCTAAACAAATGTTGAGCTCTAAAAATACAGTTGTAAATAAAACAGAAAGCATTCTGAGTATAGTTTTGGCCAAAATAGAATAGTATAATAAATCATTTGGCTGGAGGGTATGACATGAGAATAAACAAAAAAACCAGCATGTTTGCTATCTTTTCTGTTTATTTTACTTCGGCATCAGCCCCTTCTGCCTTCCTTTCCTCCTGGCTAGAGTGTGGAAGGATCTTGAATTCAGGGCCTTGTCTGTCTTGTTTTTCAGTTGGCTGCAGTCACACCTGGCTTAATTTATAGCTCAATAAATCCATTATGAATGGATGAGCAATTTTGAAAGATAACATGTTGAAGGAAAAAAACAACACAAATCTGAAAAATTCTGACATGGCCACTTCTAAACTGTCTGGGACTTTTACTAAATGCTTATCGACTTAGGTGGCATTCTGAGCATTACGTCACCTATTTTTTTCAGCCAGTCTCTGAGGAAGGTACTGTTATTATCAGCATTTCACAGACGAAAAATTGAGAACCAGAGATGTTACATAATTTGCCCAAGGTTACATCATAATAATATAATAGCTAAAGCCAGGATTTGAACTCAGGTAGTCTGGCTCCAGCAGCTTCTCTCTTAACCATGAAGCTGTATTGTCTCCACATGGTGATTGTAATTATAGCTGTCTGTTCTATTTTCCTGTACGTTGTGAGGCTGAGTTTAGGTGTGAAAGGATTAGGGAAGGGGTATATCCAAGACAACACACAAACAACTCTATTTTAAAGTAGAAACTTGCAGAGAAATTTCAGAGGAGAAGAAAGAACCATCCTTTCCACCAGGGTGAAGGGCAGGAGTCACAGAAGGCTTCGTCGGGGAAGTGACTTCGGTTGGCCTTGAATGAGTAGAATTATAGTAAAGGGAGATGCTTTCCAAGTAAACAGAATAAACAGTGGAAGAGGTGCCAGTCTGATGCTGTTGAGTTTAGCAGATTCTTTCTAAAATAGTGTGCACTGAGAAGTGGGGGGTGGAGAGGGCTTGTGGTGGAAGGAGAGAAGCCCTTGAGAAGGGATCTGAGTGGGAAGATGAAAGCGTTCCAAAAGCACCTTCGCAGTCTCTCTGGAGGTCAACCCTGGGCAAAATCTTGCTTTTGTTATGCTTCAGCTCATTGTTTTTTGATGCATTGTCCACAAAGACTAGTCCAAGGAGGTACCACTCCAGAAAGAGTGGCCACACGAGTCTGGAAAATGCTGCATCCTCTGGTGCTCTCTTAGGTGCTGACAATGCTTGTTAACATGCCAGGTCTTCGAGGAAGTCCTGTGGGACAGCAATCACCTTGCTTTCTTTGACTGTAGACCTGGTTTGTTGTTTTGCTTTGAGCGAACCCCTGTTAGAATCCCTTAGAAGACACGCTTCAGGAGCCCTCTTCCAGCCAACCAGCTGGACTAATTTGTGTAAACTTGCCAACAAGTTGTGCTTCTGCTGAGCACAGGTTATGTCAGAGTAAAACTTGGTCTGTTCTCAGGACAGCCAACAGTCCCCTTTTGAAAGAAGATACAGCACATTTGCCTATAGAAATTGTTATGTGTCCGTTAGAAAGCAAGCTGCATCTGAGGTAACAAACTTGAGGAGCCGCAGCCCCTCTGATGAAGTAAAAGTGAGAAGCAGGAAGTCAAGGAGTCTCAGCTCTTGAAATAGAATGTGCCTATGGGTGAGAGTTGCCAACCACAAGAACTCTAGCTGACTGCCCTGAGAACATATTAGGAGAAAACATGGTTAAAGTCGGCACCTGCCCTGTTAGCTGCAGGGATGTCTCAATATCTTTTTTATTCTTTTACCCTGCATTGGCCCTAAAGGGGAAGAGAGGCAGTAAGTGGGCTGTAAAGAGTGCTTATTCCACGCTGGGCAGGTCGTTAGAATTGTCAGGTCAAATTCCCTTACTTAATCCCCTCAACTACCCAACGAAGTCAGGATTATTAATCTCTTCATCTAGGACAGTGAATCCAGAGTGGCTTGCTGGTGCTGAATAGATCATGTTGTTTTACAACTTGAGCTTTTCCCTTGTTCCTTTCCCTATTTGTCTGCTGAACTCATCTGTCTCCAGGTTGTAAATGAGATTCTCCTCTGAAGAGCTTCTCATCCCCCTGTAACTCTAGCCTGAATTGCATGATGATACTCTTGTTCTTTAGGTTTATATGTCTTTCCCCCCTTAAGACCTAAAACTTGATCTGGGTTACTCTAGAGTCCACGTGCTTATATTGCACTGCTCTGCCCACATTCCAGCCTTCTCCACTTTAACATAGGACTTTATGATAGCTTTTTAGACTCAGTTTCTCACAAGATACCTCTTTTTCAACCCATTATTTTAGACCTTCTTTGCTTGACATATTTTGAGTTTTCTGGATTCTAGGCTTCCTTATTGTTAGTATCACTTTCCCCCCGTTCTGGTACATGTCTGTTACCTTCTTGCTGTTTCCCCAGGTCCTACCTTAACTTTGAAGGAGCACTTTTCAAAGCCGGCGTGCATCGGAATTAGGAATCCCACCCTCAGAAGTTATGGTTTAGTAAACCTGAGAGAGTGTGGGAGAATTTGTATTACACTCCGAGATGATGCTGAAACTGTCATTCTGTGGACTTATGTTTATTAGCACTTCTTTAAAGCATAGTTCAAGACCTCTGTTTTCCGGGATATTTAACTAGCTATCTTAGTCCAGAGTCTTTCCTTTCTTCCTTGCCTCCTTCTCTCTCTCCTCTTTGTCTTTTCTTCTTCCTTTCCTCCCTTCTTTCTCCCACCTTCCTCTCTCTTTCTTCTCATGAAGTCCATATGCTACCCTGTCTGAATTACATAACTTTATTTTTTCTTTTTGTGGGGATGGAGTCTCACTATGTTGCTCAGGCTGGTCTTGAATTCCTAGGCTCGAGCGATCCTCCCACTGAAGCCTTCCAAAGTGCTGGGATTACAGTCATGAGCCACCATATCTGGCCTGAATTCGACAAGTTCTTACTTATGTGAATCTCAGAGCCTCCATCATCCACCTCTTAAGCCTGGTAAACACTTTTATTAGATAAGAGAGACAGCTTTGCATAAATGTACAAAAGTTTAGATGAAAAGTTCTCGAATCCTGAATCACATCTTGCCATAACCTCTTACTAGCTGTGTGTTCTTGGACATCTTATGGACTTGAACTTCCTTGTCTCTAAAATGATTATTCTATTTCCTTGTACTGCAGAAGCTCATGAAAAAGATCAAATGAGATAGGGGATGTATAAAGTGCTATGCAAATGCAGTGGCACTAATAGTAAATTATTGTTGATGTTTTCTTTGTTTCTGTACAGTTGACTCATTTGCTTTATCATTAATGATGAGGCATGAAAGAAATGCTGTTTGTTTTTAATGAACTATGGAAGAGTAGGTGGAGCTGACGGGATGTCGAGATTTCAGGAAAGCTCTTTTAGGTTTCTGGAAATGATTCTCATACCAATAGTTGTAAGCTTAGGTTGAAGAGCAATGTTATATTTATACTATAATTTTTCTTCAAATAAACTGTGATAAAGATTTTGAATATTACTTTCATATTCTGAACTCTCATGTACACTTGAAAAGAGCCATGAAATAGTAGTAGCGGTTGCCATTTATGGGGGTTGTAGAGTGTTGTTATGGTTAAATTTATAAATCCTTAAAATTCTGTTTTCTATCACAAAAATGCCTAAAAAGGGCACATCTTCTAGGTTTTTTCCTTCTTCCCTTCCTTCCTTCCCCTCCTCTCCTCTCCCCTCCCCTCCCCTCCCCCCCCCCCCCCCCCCTCCCCCCCCCTCCCCTCCCCCCCCCTCCCCTCCCCTCTCCTCTCCTCTCCTTTCCTTTCCTTCTCTCACACTGTTGCCCAGGCTACAGTGCCATGGCACAGTCTCAGCTCACTGCAGCCTCCACCTCCTGGTTCAAGTGATTCTCCTGCCTCAGCCTCCCAAGTAGCTGGGATTACAGGTGCCCACCACCATACCAGGATAATTTTTGTATTTTCAGTGGAGATGGGTTTTGCCATGTTGGCCAGGCTGGTCTCGAACTCCTGACCTCAAGTGATCTGCCCATTTTGGCTTCCCAAAGTGTTGGGATTACGGGCGTGAGCCACTGTACCTGGCCCCTCTAGGTTTTCTTAAGAAAACATATCTATTCCTCAAGTGCTTACTCTGCAAAGCCTAGGTCTGCCACCAAGGGATAATATGGCTAAATGTACTTCTTTTTCTCCCAGAGTTCACTGTTCAGTAGGGGACACAAACACATAAATAACTAGCTCTTGCACCAAGCGAAATGTATAGTGCGACAAAGGAGAGGTACAGATAGTAGGCTGTGGGCCCGAAGGAGGGTTTCTGTGGGCGTGAGTGTGAAGGAGGGGTTTCCTGAAGGAGGTGGTATTTGAACATTCCTTTTGACGACTAAAAGGATGTCCACAAATGCAATTAGGGTAGAAACATGCCAGATAAAGGGACCGTGTGTTCAAGACACTAGGCATTTCTTAAACTGTTTATAGCTGAGGTTATGGGAAAAGAGATACATAGAAATATGAGAATACCTCCTTTGAAGATTCTCTGCTGATATCCTGATCCATCTGACTATGCTTATTTTACTGCCTTTTGTGTTTGTGTTCTTCTTTACTGGGTATCCTTTTTTCCACTTTCTTTCTGGAATTTTCTTTCCTGGCCATTAGCCTCTCTCTCCTGCACCGTTGCCTCACTCTCACTGCCATACTCCTTTGAGCGTTCTCCTTCTCTTGTTTCCTAATACTTTTACATCCCCCTCCATCCTTTACTCCTTAGCTTTTGTTTTTATTTGCAGCATTAAAGATAGCCTCTTTTTATTTCCCTGTAGTGATTAGGTCAACGTGTTTACAATATGAACACACTGTTTTCTCTTCTTCAGGCTCTGAATCATCAAGTTCACAATGCCATGTCTAGTCAGTACTCCTGTGTGTATAGTGCCCGTTGTGGCTGAGAAGAGATAAGGTCACTGGGGAAGAAAATAAGTTGCTAAAATCTGTTGGAGTACAATGTCAGCTTCCAGGTTTGTCTGAGGATGCAGTGGAAACCACGTTCTGTGGCCAGCATGTCAGTAGCTTTTGATGATCAGAGCCTTCCATTCTGATACTTTAAAATAAGGTAATGTAAGTTCACATCAACGGAATCCAGACAATTTCACCATCCACTACATTATTAACTCCAGATGCGAAAATTCATTAGGGCTCAAATTTTGTTTGAGGCTCAACTGTTTTTTAAATTATTATAACAATTATTATCTATCTATTTATTTATTTATTTATTTTACAGCTGATGGGAAGGGAAATTTAACAGCTGTGTGATTAGCAGGGCATGAAATTAAAAATATTTTGCACAGAATCAAGAGGTTGTTTACTACAGAATTTGTCATCTGAGAATTAAGTGTCATTAAGACTGCCCACAGGATGATCTCTTTCACCATTCAAGTTTTGATTTTCACATCCAGTTTTTTGCTAAAAGGCCTTTAACCTTTTCTGGAAGGAGAATGCACATGGATTTATCATGAAGGTAGCATCAGCATTTCAATTGCTAATAGTCAAGGTAAGAACCATACTCCTGTCTCTCACAAAATTACGGTACACCTAGAGGTTCAGCCTCACTGCTCTCAGCAAAGAGTGAGTTCCAATTTGAGGAAATCAGGTAAATTAGAAAAGGCTGCAGCCAGACTAGTGGCTTCACTCTTTCCCTCTAAAACTGCAGGAGTTTCATATTTCTATAAAGGCAGCTCAGGTCCCTAGAGCATGATGTTTACTCTTACATTTTCCTAGGTGTATGGGCTCTTGACGTCTTTGGTCTCTTCGCAAATGCCCTCTTTCGACTGAACTCTAGAAACTGCTGTGTCCTGGGCTGAGCGCAGTGGCTCATGCCTGTAATCCCAGCACTTTGGGAGGCCAAGGTGGGTGGATCACGAGGTCAGGAGTTTGAGACTAGCCTGGCCAACATGGTGAAACCCAATCTCTACTAAAAATACAAAAATTAGCCAGGCGTGGTGGTGGGCTCCTGTAATCCCAACTACTACGGAGGCTGAGGCAGAAGAATCGCTTGATCCCGGGAGGTGGAGGTTGTAGTAGTGAGTTGAGATGGTGCCACTACACTCCAGTCTGGGCGAAAGAGTGAAACTCCATCTCAAAAAAAAAAAAAAAAAAAAAGTGCTGTGCCCTTGTTCCTTTGGGCAGGATGTTGGCAGTCTTCTGCAGAAGTGTGGTCAGGCACATTAACTGGATTGTCTTGGCCGAGGTTTGAAGGCAGTGCCATTTGCTTGGGCAAGTTACATGGACTCTCTGCAGTTCATTTACCTCATCATCCACCCACCTAATGTCAGCACATACCTCAAGGATTACTTTGGGGATTAAGAGTTATTACCAAAAATGTTTAAGGCCCTGCCTGACTCATTGTTTATGCTCAGTTAATGTTAGCTATCTCCATTCTTTTCAGTCAATATATGGTATTATGTTTGGAGGTCTTCATATCTAGTTTCATACCTGACCCAGACTTGCTTAACTTCTGTCCTGGAATCTTTTTTCTATCCCTGTCTTGTTGTCTTTAATAGAGTCTTTCTTGTTTGATACTTGTATACTTGCCTTAGTTCGTTTTTTAGGCAAATTTTATCTTTGTATTTGTTGAATTAAACCAGACACAGCTTCTACATTTACGGGGTTTCCTTTTTGGGAGAATGGGGCTGGTGACAATGAATGCAGAAAACTTTTATTGGAGATAGACATGCAAAAACACTCAGAGATAGAGTTGAAGAATTTGTAGTCATTAGAGGAGAGGGGTGTTAGTTTTGGCTGGGATTGGAGTTAAGTGGAGAGAAAATCAAGGAAGACTTTCTGGAGGAGGAATTTGATCTGGAACCTGCACTGTTATGAGAATTTGAATTTGACCTGGCAGAAAAGGGGAAAAGACTTCTCAGACTGAGTGGAGTGTTGGAGCTGCACATTTTATTTTATTTCTCATATTTGTTTCCTTCCACCCTCTAGCCACCATTCAGACCGTTCGGAGGCCTGTTATTGTAGGTGGGACCCAAGTTCCAGCAGTAGTAGATACGTGAGTGAGGCTTTTATAGTATCCATGTCTTATATATAAAATGAACAGAGGAGGAAGCCCTGGAGTCCATTCTAATAAATGTATTTCAAAGGGGGCTTTCCTCTTTTGTCTGAGTGAGAGGCAAGAGGAATAGGAATGACAGAGGCAGCAAATGTTGGATGTCTGTAGAAGAATCATAGAGTTCTCTTTAGAGCACTAAACAGAGGGCTAATAAAGGGCTATTGAGTCCTCCTTACGTTTTTTTCCTCTCTCAGATGAGTTTTAAGGGTAATAGAAGTGCTTTTATTTCCCCCCCCGGTGATCTCTAAATCTTACTTTTTTCTCTCTTTATCTCTTCCTTTTCCTAGAAGCTAATATTGAAACCACTCTTGTCCTCTGCCATTAAAAATAAATCTGGGTAGCTTTCAGCAAGAGAGTATTTCCTGGAATGCATTATATTCTGGGCAGTAGAGGTGTATGTTTAAATACTTTTCCTGTAGAAGGTCATCATGACAGCAGGGGATGCCACCAGCAACCCTGCAGTGGGTGGTGAATGTGTTTCCACACTGTGTCTGTCTTGCTTCTGCTCTCTGCCGTGTCAAGCTGATTTTAAGTTTACTGTCACTTTTAACATGTGACTTGAAAAGGTACCATAATGTGTGTGTTGCTGGCCAAACATTACATGTCATGACTGTAGAATCATTAGACTGGAGTTTTAGCCTAGACCTTAGAACACGTACCTGCAAGAGGCAGTTATTCGAGCAGCAGTCTTTGTGAGACTGGAATTCAGGCACAGGGAACACTTGTTCCTAAGTTGCTGCCGTTGCTCAAACCATCTTGATAATGTCTTTCTTTCTGTCTTTCTGTTGTCTTTTTGTCTTTCTGTCCTTCCTTCCTTCCTTCCTTCCTTCCTTCCTTCCTTCCTTCCTTCCTTCCTTCCTTCCTTCCTTCCCCTCCCTCCCTCCCTCCCTCCCTCCCTCCCTCCCTCCCTCCCTCTCTTTTCTTTCTTTCTTTCTTTCTTTCTTTCTTTCTTTCTTTCTTTCTTTCTTTCTTTCTTTCTTTCTTTCTTTCTTTCTTTCTTTCTTTTCTTTTCTTTCTTTCTCTTTTTCTTTCTTTTTTCCCTCTGTTGAATGTTATCTTTTGTTTTGTTTTTATTAAAAAATCAGTTTCCAGTTTTATCAGGATATAATTGACTAACAAAAGTTATGTATAGTTAAGATATACAGCATATTTTGATGTATATTACATTGTGAAACGATTACCATAATCAAGCTAATTGGCATAGGTATCACCTCACATAGTTACCTTTCTGCGTATGTGGTAAGAATGTTTAAGATTTACTCTCTTAGCAAATTTCAAGTGTACAATACAGTATTAACTACAGCCACCACACTGTGCATTAAATCTCTAGAATTATTCATTTTGTGTCACTGAATCTTTGTACCCTTTGACCAAGAACCAAGATCTCCTCAATCCCTTGGTCCTGGTAACCATCATTTTACTCTGCTTCTGTGTGTTTGACTTTGTTAGATTGCACATATCAGTGAGGTCACACGGTGTTTGTTTTGCTGTGCCTGGCTTATTTCCTTAAGCAAAAGTTCCTCCAGATTCATCCATCTTCTCGTAAATGACAGGATTTCCTTCTTTGTTAAGGCTGAATAACATTCCACGTGGTTATACACCGCATTTTCTTTATTCACTCTTCAACTGATGGACATTTAGGGCGATTCCACGTCCTGGCTATTGTGAATAACGCAGCAGTGGACACAGGAGTGCAGGTGTCTCCTTGAGACACTGATTTCGCCTTAGAGGGGATTCTGGGGCTGGGCTCCGTGGTGAAGGGTACTCTCTTTCCCTCACCTGGAGGTTATGTCAGTGGTGTGCTGGGGGTTGTGCAGGTCATATTAAGCTGTCCTTCCTGCCTTCCTCAATGCATCATTTCTTAGTTCTATGTTCCACCCAGGTGCTGCACTCTCTCACCTGAATTGCTTAACGTGTGTGAGGTATTTTGGTGTGTGGCTAGCTGTTTAGATGTTTCTGAGAGGGAATGAGTGCTGGAAACTCCTATTTTGTCATTTGCTAATGTAACTCCACCGTGGAATTGTCTTCAGAGATAATGATGAGCCACTGCCAGAATCACAGAATCATGAGATGTGAAACCATGGAATCTGTTTAGTTCCCATGCATGTGAGAAAGCTGAGACCCTGAGACAAATATCGACCCGTGCTGCCGAGTCTTTCAGTTAGACAGGGACAGCAGCAGTTCTCATTCCCTTGTGGCTCTACGTCTGATGTCTTCTCGCTGTTTTGCTGCATTATAGAAAATTGAATTTTTTTTTTTTGGAGACAGAGTCTCGCCATGTCGCCCAGGCTGGAGTGCAGTGGCGTGATCTTGGCTCACTGCAAGCTCTGTCTCCCGGGTTCACGCCATTCTCCTGGCTCAGCCTCCTGAATAGCTGGGATTGCAGGCACTTGCCACCATGCCCAGCTAATTTTTTGTAGTTTTAGTAGAGATGGGGTTTCACTGTGTTTGCCAGGATGGTCTCGATCTCCTGACCTCATGATCCACCCGCCTCGGCCTCCCATAGTGCTGGGATTACGGCGTGAGCCACCGCGCCCGGCCAGAAATTGATTCTTAGTTGAGCCTATGAATAGTTAGGGAAAAAAAAAAAAAAAAAGAGAGAGAGAGGAGAGAAAGTTCCCCTTATCATGGCCTATTATCACAGGGTATGTTTGTAGCAGAGGGAGAACCCAGGCCTTACGGAGTGGGTTACGGCTTCTTTTACATTCCAAGAAAATCTCAAGAAGTAGAAATCGGGGCCGGGCGCGGTGGCTGAAGCCTGTAATCCCAGCACTTTGGGAGGCCGAGACGGGCGGATCACAAGGTCAGGAGATCGAGACCATCCTGGCTAACATGGTGAAACCCCGTCTCTACTAAAAAATACAAAAAAAACTAGCCGGGCAAGGTGGCGGCGCCTGTAATCCCAGCTACTCGGGAGGCTGAGGCAGGAGAATGGCGTGAACCCGGGAGGCGGAGCTTGCAGTGAGCTGAGATCCGGCCACTGCACTCCAGCCTGGGCGACAGAGCGAGACTCCGTCTCAAAAAAAAAAAAAAAAAAAAAAAAGGAAGTAGAAATCACTTAGACTGCTAAATATTTTAGTTGGCTATTGTCACATCTATTATAAAATAGATCTGGTATAGATAAAAATAGAGTTAAACACACTAGTTAATGGATATATCTGGTGTGGATAAAAATAGAGTTTAGCATACTAGTTAGTATATAAATATGGTGCCAGTAAAAATAGAGTTAAATGTACAAGTTCCTAATTGGATTGTAGAACTTACCGTTCAGGAGTAAGGATGCTGTCAAGTCTAAAGCTATGTCCTTGTCCTAGTCAGTTGTTATATTCATGGCAGCCTTTTCTAAAATGGGCTCCATGAAATACTAGGTTCATAAATGGTCAAATCACTTTGGGACTCCTGCTGTTATTTCTACCCATTGTGGAGATTCTCCATGCATCCCCAGCAAGTTTAACTCCGAGAAGTCCAACAGGCAAAAGCAATAACCACAACTTTCTTTTCTGTTATGTTAAATTCAGGTTTTGTCCAATTTATTTTATAATGGAACCATTTTGTGGATGATTTCCCAGACTTGTGTTCTGTGGAACATTCTTTGGATAGCATGACTTTATTGTTAAAATTCTTAAGGTTCACATCTGTCATCTTATAATAATCTTGTGTGAAGTATAAAGTCATTTGGGCTAAACTGTAGACCTCCATCTGCCCTCCCTTCTCCACAGGAGAAATTACAGGTTTATTTAAGGATCAAACAGTTTTGAAATGAAATGTTGTTAGGAGGGGGGAATAAAAACCTTTCAGAGCTTAATAATTGCAGAAAGAAGACAGTGTTATACCAGCCAAACCAATTTTGTGAATTAGCACTTTAACTCAGAGAGTTGTTCCTGAAAATAGCTTGTTTTGAAGCAACACTTTGTTGGCTTCTGGTGGTACACTTTTTCACCATCAAAGGCACAAATATGGGTGATTTTAAACTGTGGCATACTTTTCGCATTCAAAACCAGGGCTTGTGGAAGAAACAACACCCTTTTTTAACTTTTCAGAAACAGTTGGCTTGACCATCATGGCTTTTTTTTTTTTTTCTTTAGGATATTAGCTTTTTGTTAAGCTGGAAGGGTCCTCAGAGATGCTGTCCAAGCCCACCCTTGACAGATGAAGAAATAGAGGGCCAGAAGGCTTTAGTAATCTTTCCAAGTCTTTTTATTAGTTACTGACAAAATCAGAACTAAAGTCAAGTCAAAATCGGAACTAAAGATCTCTTACTTACCTGTCATTTCCCTGTTCAATGCCTCTTTTATTTGTATACTCTGTTAAAAAGAAAGAGGTTAACTGTTTCTTTTGGTTATAACTGTTATACTACACACACACACATGCACACACAGACACACAGAGAGAGAGAGAGAGAGAGAGAGAGAGAGAGAGAGAGAGAACAGATGAAAGAAAGCCATGATTAGGAACCTTGTATGCTCAAGGGGAGAAGACCCTCTATAGGACCTGGAATGTCTTCTTTTCTAAAGAACTTCATCTACCGCGGGTCAGTCCTTTGATACTATTCACTTTGAAAACTGGTTTACCTTAAAGGAAGAGGTGTGTGTGAAAGAGAGGGTCACCCACCACATTTTAACTCTCTGTCTTATTTTAAGCAGACAGATTCACTACATCAAGATGGTATTTACAGTTATCACCATGAGATGAACTAGCTCATCTCCAAGTGCTTAAGGGATATTGCCTAGTTATAAGTCACCACGTGATTTTTTTTTCCTCCCACCCCCATTTACAGCTTCTTTCTTCTTTCTTCACTGCCCATGTGTAAACCTGGGGAACAATCTCACTCCATAGACAGAAAAGGAAGGTCAGATCCAAGGTAGATCTTTCTTTCTGCTAGGTTTAACCTAGTGGTAGCAACAAAAGTCAGTTCTCATGCCTCTGAGTTTCTTGTTTTAGGTAGAAGCATTTGATGGGTTAGGGATCATAGGAAAGGTTTGTTTTTTAAGTTCTCCATTAAGAAGATGCTATCTGTGGATAGCATCGTGTGAAGGGAAGTACATTAAGCTTAGTAATGGAAGATACGGGTTCTAAGCTGCACCTCTCTGCCTACTAGTAGTGAGATCCCGGGGAAATCAAACAATCGTTTGGAACCACATGTGGCGTAGTCTTTTCATTTGGGCTTCAGGAGTCATGATTCTTGTCTTGTCAATCTCCTGGGGTTGTTGTGAGGATTAAATGAGATAATAGATATGAAAAGGCTTTGTAAACTACAAAGCACCTCATACATATGTGTAAGGCATTATTATCATCAATAATCATAGCAACCACACACTGCTGCCTTTGAGCCAGGTACTGTTTTAAGTGCTTTCCATCTATAAGCTCACTTCATTCTGACAGCAACCCTAGTGTGCCCATGACCAGTGCTGGGCATTGTGAATCAGCAGGCCTGGCAGCTCACCCTGATTAGCTGGTGATTTCCTCTGTGTTCTTGGGCACGTCCTTTCCCTTCCCTAGGCCTGAATTTTACTCTTTGTAAAGGGATCACAGACTCAGGTTGGATGGAAGGGTTCTTCTGTTCTGTCATTTGTGATTTTGTCAGGCAGTCATTGGCCCCACAGGCTGTGTCACCGATTATTTTTATTTATTTATTTATTTATTTATTTATTTATTTATTTATTTCAGACAGAGTCTCTCTCTGTTGCCCAGGCTGGAGTGCAGTGGCATGATCTCGGCTCACTGCAACCTCCACCTTCCAAATTCAAGCAATTCTCTGCCTCAGCCTGCTGAGTAGTTGGGGTTACAGGTGCCTACCATCACACTCAGCTAATTTTTGTATTTTTAGTAGAGACGGAGTTCTATCATCTTGGCATGGCTGATCTTGAACTTCTGACCTCGTGATCCACCTGCCTCGGCCTCCCAAAGTGTTGGAATTACAGGCGTGAGCCACGACACCTGGCCAGTCACTAATTATTAATCAGAGCCCACATTTAACTGACTACAGTCATTATTTTCATTCTACAGTTATACAAAGAGCTCATGTAAATTCCCGAAGGCTGCACAGCCTTCAACTGGTGGGGCTGGAGTTCACACTTTGCTCTTGTGTCCTAGGATGATGGCAGTGAGATAGACATGGGTAACTCTCTAGCGATCCCAGGTATGTTATATTGTCAGCATCCTCATCTAATCAACATCATGATTATCATTGAGCCCTTTAGGTTTTCAGTTGTTGTTATTTAACTCCACAATTAGATTCCCAGCATCTTGATGGTAGGTTTTCTGTACTTCAATGTGTATTGCCAGTGTTTTGTGCAAGATATGATGTAGGCTAGTGTCTCACAGTATATGCAGTTTGTTTTCTGTCCATCCTTTCGATCCTTTGAGCCTCTCAAGGAAGCCTGCGTTGGGATCTGCCCAGCTGTTGGGCAGAATGGTTTTTTTCACATTGTACCACATGGGACTGGGAAAGCCATTTGAGTATGTCGCTGTGGCACGAATCTGGACAAGTCTTTCTATAGGGGAAACCTGTTTCACGCTGTGGCCCTTTAATGAAAGGGCCACATTTTCTACATGACATTATGGACCCTGATTTTTCTCACACCTGTGTAACTCTACTGGTGTCTCTTGGCTATTGCAGCTTTGTTTTGCTTTGCCATTGTTTTGTTTTATTTTTTCTGAAGACTTGGTTTTCTTGGGCTCTGCTTATATACAACACAAAATTTGTAGACCGTTTGTTTACGGGAAAGAGTCACACCACCGGAAATTGGGAGAAAATTAACTCTTGGAGCCCAAAGAAACTGATGTAAATCTTATACCATGAACATCTTCAATTTCTGACTTTGCCTTCCTTCTCTGTATGGTGCTGCTCCAAGATCTCTTATTGGGACCAGTAACTATTAACCCGCTCAATGTACTTATTTTACCATTAACCTATCATGAATAGCCTGTCCAGTCCCCATTAAATGACCCACTATGGGGGTCACTCATTCATTCATTTATATATGAATTACCTACATTCATTTATATATGAATTATTAGATATTATCTACATTGAACCAGGCAAAATTGGGGATACCAAAATGAATTAGATATAGTTCCTGCTTTCAAAAACCTCATATTCTGAAGAGGGGAGATTTGTTAATTCAGTCAAATAATCTTCGATGCCCACCATGATGAGATATCAGGCATGCCATTGGAACTGTGGGCACCTGGCAGGTACAAGCCTTTTCATCACAGGGTTTCTGGTCTAGGGAAGAAAAACATCATATTAATAATTTTACAAATAATTATGTAATTATAGTGAGAGGTGCCACAGAGGAAAGACTGAGTGTTGTAGGAATATATATATAAATATATATAAATATATATAAAAATATATAAAAATATATATGTATATATAAATATATATGTATAAATATGTATATATACATATATATGTAAAATATATATTTATACATATATATGTATAAATATCTATATAATATATCTATATAAATATAGATATATTATTTATTTTTCTTTTTTTTTTTTTGAGATGGAGTCTCGCTCTTGTTGCCCAGGCTGGAGTGCAGTGGTGTGATCTCAGCTCACCACAACCTCTGCTTCCTGGGTTCAAGCGATTCTCCTGCCTCAGCCTCCCTAGCAACTGGGATTACAGGTGCGCGCCAGGACACCTGGCTAATTATTTTTGTATTTTTAGTAGAGAGGGAGTTTCGCCATGTTGGCCAGGCTGGTCTTGAACTCCTGACCTCAAGTGATCCGCCCACCTCGGCCTCCCAAAGTGCTGGGATTACAAACGTGAACCACTACGCCTGGCCAGTTGTGGGAATTTTATAAGGGTTTTTTTCCCCCCTCTGGCCCAGTTTGTGGGGAGAGGTGTGTTTCCCCAAGGATGTGGAGTTAGCCTATTGACGGAGGCATGGGAGAGTGGGCTTAGACAGAGATGCCTCTCATATAACATAGAAAGCCTTCTGTGCCCAACCCAAGTGTTGTAGAAGTTGAAAGGGGAAAAGACTTTTTCAAAATTGGCTTGACAGAACAACTCCTCTCAGTGTCTTCTTTTTTGTCCCCCTCTATAAATGGTAGGTTTTCGTAGTATCATGACGCTTTTTAGCAATTATAAATTAATATAAGATAAATTTATGTTTTTCCTTACTACATAGATTTGTTAAAATAATTCACTCTATTTCATATGTACACACAAGCTCCTTGAATCCAATTAGTAAGAAAAACACTTCAGGTCACTGTTAAATAACATGAAAATAAACAACTGGTTAAAAAACAAACCCCAAATACAAAGCCTTGAGCTTCCTGCTTGAATCTGAATCTGGGAGTGTCTTGTTGTAAGAAATGTTTTCAGACCTATCATTTTCATTCCAGGAGGATTTATTTGTTTATTGAGTGCCTTTCATGTGTTAATTACTTTATTGGACTGCTGGGGGTGAGAAGAGGAAGGGTGTGGGCAGGGCTACTGCTTACAGCTGCTCAAGTTGTGCCTTGCTTGAGGGCAGGAAGGCAAGTAGGGCTGAAATCCTGCCCTCCCCACTAGCCAGGCCAAGACGAAGACCATTTTCTTTTCTTTTTTTCTTTCTAATTTGCGCAGAAGAAACTAATGATTAGCAGAGATCCTGGTATGGAAACGTAAGACACAAGTTTGGTTTTGTCTGAAAGCACTCATGGTTTAGTTGGTGAGGCAGACACAAGACTAACCAAAAGTAATTATATTGCCAGCCACAATGAAATATGTTAACCAGAGATACAAATGACATTCTGAGGGGGCTTGGTTGAAGTAGTTTAACCCTGATAGGGTGGGGAGAATCAATTCTTACAACTTTCGAAGAGACTAGTTGGATGGGCAAGTTTTCTTAACGACAGCTCTCTTGAGATATTATTTAATTAATTAACCCAATTAAAGAGTAGAATTCAGTAGTTTTTAGTATATTCATAGAGTTACATGACCATCACCAAAATCAATTTTAGAACATGTCCTTCACCAAAAAAAAAAAAAACCAAAACAACAACAACAACAAAAAACCCCAAAACAACAAGAACAACAAAAACACACAGTGGTCATTTCTTATTTCTCTCAAACCTCTTGTGTCCAGTACTAAACAACCATGAATCTACTTGATAATCTGTGAAGCTGCCCATTCTGGACATTTTATATAAATGGAATCACACAATATGTAGTCTTTTGTTACTTTGTTTCTTTCAGTTAGCATAATCTTTTCAAGATTTATCTATGTTGCAGCATAAGTAGGCTTTTGACTGGTGAAGAATAGAAGCAAGTTTACCCCAAAATGATGCATTAGGGAGAGCTAAGAGATTAACCTTTGTAAGAAATTATAGTCTATGTTTGAAAGGTTGAAAGTAGACTATTGGGTCTGCTGACCAGGGCCTGTGGGAAATGTTGCAGGAATTGAAGTAAGAAATATAACTTGGGAGCAGACCATGGAGATTATGAATGCTTGGACTTTTTCTGGGATGCCGATGTTTCTGAGAGGGGAGTGATATGGCTTGAGAAGTGTATTTTTCTCCCCCATAATGAGAAAAATTGATGAAGCTGTAAGGTCACCCAGGTTGGTAGTGGAGAACCAGGTGTGAAATCATGAACACCTCACTCCCAAGTCCTTTTCCCTCATATTCCACTGCCTCTTACTTTTTATGTTTGTTAGCTGGAGCAAGTAGCAAAAGCACAGATGATTTCTTTTCTGTTATAATTATGTTTTAAACTCCTAGAGGTATGGTGCACAATTAAACTTGATAGATTATAGTTATAAATGTTGTTCTTTGGGCACTTGGCATGAGGCAGCGTTTTCATGGCAAACCCTACTATGTATATTTTTTATCATATTATGAGAAAGCAGGCCCTCTTCTGGGTCATTATTTGCCTCTGCAGAACTCTGACCTGTCATTTTAGATACTGAGTCTATCCTTGTTTTGATTTCCTTTGGACTCATGGCCTTGAGTACGTCCCTTATGTTTATTTGACAGATTCCTGCCAATCAAATGGAAGACAAGGGTAGCTGACCTGTGTTTGCATCTCTTGTAGCCAAGAGAAATTCCTCATTGCTTGTTTCTGAGCTACTCATGTCACAGGCTTTTGCAAGAGGAAGGATTTTAGAGATTACGTGGTTCAAAGGTTATTAAATTAAGGTTTAGTGGTCCATGAACCTCCTGAAATTGTTTGCAAAATTATCTTTAATTGCGTGGAGGTGTATTTTTCTCCC
Source organism: Papio anubis (assembly GCF_008728515.1). Taxonomy (NCBI): domain Eukaryota; kingdom Metazoa; phylum Chordata; class Mammalia; order Primates; family Cercopithecidae; genus Papio; species Papio anubis. The sequence continues at coordinate 184,449,057 of NC_044977.1, forward strand.
CCATAAAATTCTCAGATGGATTGCATCCCTGTAAGGGGGAAGAATCATTTATCCACCAACAATATTGAACTTTTATTGAGTATTTACACTATGCCTTGTACAAGACTTGTGTTATTTCATTCAGTCTTTACAACCCATTCTCATGGATTAGGAAACTGAATCATACAGTAGTTAAGTTGACTTGCCCAAGGTCACAGAGCCAGTAGGTGACAGAACCTAGATTCAGACCCTGGACTCTAACCCCAGAGCCTATGTCTTCATCCTTCTGCATTTTCAACCTTCATGCCTGCTTTGCACTATTCTAATTTACCTTTTATAGACTCTGGAGTTGATGGAGTCTCCTTTAATAAATGGGTAGTGGAGACCCAGAAAGAAGTGAAACATGTCTCAGATGGTCCTGTGATTAGAGACACGTAGCTGTTAACATGTGACACGAATGCAAACATGCCCAAAGTCAGATTATGAGGCTTTAACACATAATTTCTAAATTTAATTTAAAATGATCCTTTTTGACCTTTGCTTCTGCCATTGATTTTCATCTTTTCTCTTTTCTCCTTGTCCCCTTCTCTTCTTTCCTCTTCTGCTCTCCTTTCTTCCTCCTTTTCCTTTCTTTCTTCAGCAAGCATTTACTGAGCATTTACCTTATTGGAATTATTGGATTAGGTGGAATTATTGGTAATTGCGTATTTTCATGTTACTATAATGGACTGTCCTCCTCTTCTATGGCCAACATCTCTGAACACTAGAAGGTTCTCAGAGGAGTTCCCTCACATGAAATAAGGTTGGGGAAAGCAAAGAACCCGAAGCCAGTGCTTTACACTGGTACACAGGAGTAGGCACCCACTTTCTGATTCGGGGGCCTGGATTGTGTCATTCATTGAAATACGAAATAGTGAAGGAAGCTTCACTTTTACATCAGTTGGGGGTAGCATGAGAGGTGTTTGAGCTTTTCACTTTTGAGAGCTTTGCAAATGAATTGCCTTATAGTTAAAGCTGGAGATTAGAAGAAAGATCAAGACTAGGGAACTCTCTATATGTGTGTGTGTGTGTGTGTGTGTATGTATCATATATGTGATATATATTTGAGATATATATTTATATGAGATATATATTATATATATCATACATAAAAGTATGTAAGATATATTTAAATCTATATATTTTTTGAAACAGAGTCTTGCTCTATTGCCCACGTTCCAGACTCAAGCTCTCCTCTCACCTCAGCCTCCATGGTAGCTGGGACTACAGGTGTGACCCAACACACCCAGCTATTTTCTTTTTATATTTTATAGAGACAGGGGTCTTGCTATGCTGCTCAGGCTGGTCTCCAATTCCTGAGCTCAAGTGATCCTCCTGCCTCAGCCTCCCAATGTGGTAGAATTACAGGCATAATCCGTCACGCTCAGCCAGGGAATGTTTGAAGGTAGAGAAAAAAGCCCTGCTTTCTCCATTTCTTCTACAGTTTGGCACCCAGTTCATATCCCATTTGCCTAGATACTCCCTTTTAATCTTTCCTAATATAGGCCATAGACATTGGTCTCTGAATTCCTGTAAGTCTACTTTTGTCACTCAATTGTATGAATTGTGTGTTTGTACAGGTCTCCTGCATTTACTAAAGCTGGAAGGAAAAGGACACAATATAGTGGAAATCATATTTGTCTAGAGATCAGTAGACCCGTGCATTGAATCTAGGCTTTGTTATTTGCTATTTGTGTAATTCATTGATTGATTTTCTTTCAGCATCAAATTCTTAGTTAATAAAATGACATTAATAACTAGGTCTACACTGTCTATCTCACAGAATTGGTGTCCACTTTTTAACTGTGAATAATGGATGTGATAGCTGTTTAAAAAGAGCCTTTTAAAACAAAATGAATACCTTTTTCTACATTTGCATGTGTAATTATGATGTTTGTTTGTTTTTTCCCACTCTCTGGGTTAACTCTAAACTCTTTTAGACACTTTTCTTTTTAACTCTCCTTCATACCTAAAACAGTGCTCTGTGTATTGACTTTTAAATGTACAGGGCTAATTATGGTTTCGTTTCTTCACTTTTGTTGTTGTTGTTGTTCCTTTTATTACAGAATTTATTTTGAAGATTTATTCTGAAGATTTTTTTCCTGGAAATTAGTGGGATATTAATGTCTCCTTAAAGAGCCCATTCTTTGACTTTCCTGGTTCCCCCTCTTATCCTCTGTGACCTGTGACTTCCTCCCACCATCTGAGGTGGATGTCTCCTGAAGTTCTTACTCTGTCCCAGCAATGATGACCTTTGTGTGTACTGACTCTTCAAACCCCATAGGGACATAGGATCCACCTACCTCTTAGAAAACTAAGGCCGAGAGAGGGTTACTCCTATATTTGGTTCAAGTCAATCTGGGTTCTGGTTTATAAACAATGCCTATTCAGTGCTTTGCACTAAGGCATACTGGTGTTAAGCTTCTATTTTTGCCTTTATTATTTTTAAAGTTTTTTGGATGAAATTACTGACGTTGATCACATATTAAAAATGTATGAGGATTCTATTTTTGGGTCCTATTCTATTTAATTCTAGCTGAAATTTGCTTCTCTTTTTTATCCTGTTGTGGTACATTTGTTCCTAGACGTAATCAGGAATGACACCAGACAGAGACTATATTTTGCTGGGTATTAGTGAGAACATTTAGTATGTTTCTTTTGTCATGTTGAATGTAGACACTATGGACATGTATGATTAATTTTAATTGATTCTTATTGTTGTTATTATGTTTCTCAATTTTCTCTGCTTTTTTCTTACTTCCTTAGCATGGTATGCCACAGATAGGGACACATTTTATCTAAAAGATGTATACTATATATGGATGTCTTTACAGTTTCTTCAGTACTTTTAATTACAAAAAAATCTTAATAATATTAAAACAACAATTATGTAAATTTTCAAAAGAATTTCAACAAGAATGAAGAAGACCATTATTCAGAACCTCAATTTCTGAACCTCTCCTTACTTTTCCTTCTTCCTTTTCAGCCAATCCTTGCTCAACGCTGAATATATTTTGACAATGTTTCAATTATAATATATGCAGAATAATTTACTTCTTTCACTTAACATTATTTTTAAATTTCAATGTTGCTGCATATTCCAATTTACTTTGGAATTCATTATATATTATTCTTTTATTTCCACTAGATTTATACTTCAGACAGAATCTCAAGAGTGGGATGTTTGGGTCAAATAGCATTTACATTTTGGCTCTTGAAATAATTACCAGCATGTCATTTCCAAAGAGACGTTAATCATTGACACCACCAGCAGCAAATGTTCTCATTTATCAGACCACATTTGTTTTACACGTTCCTCTCCTTAGAAACAGGTAACTGTGGTTTAGTTTGTTTAGTTCTTGCTAATAGAATACCCAATATGTTCAAAATGGTACTCCACTGTTTTAATTCTCATCATCTCTGACCATTAGAAATATTTTGTTCCGTGTGCCTTTGACGAAGTTTACGTATTGTTTTATGAAGTGTTAAGTTCGTGCCCTTGACCATTTGATCTATTGAGTTTATGCCTGCTTTCTTTATTTGGGATTCAAAATATTTATTAACTCCCTGCCTGACCTATTTGTTCCAAACATTTTTTCCAAGTCTATTTGCCTTTTTAGTTATGGTAGTGTATGTATGTGTGTGTGTGTGTGTGTGTGTGTGTGTAGATCTACATACATATATACACACCATATATATATATGGTTTATAATGGGGACAGAATCACTTAGCAGATGGACAGCCCTGATGATCCAGGTATTTATTAAGGGACTCAAACTATCTTCAGTTGTCTAGGTATTCAGAAGAAAAAAATTCAGAAGGCCGGGTGCAGTGGCTCATGCCTATAAGCCCAGCACTTTGGGAGGCAGGCAGATCATGAAGTCAGGAGATCGAGACCATCCTGACCAACATGGTGAAACCCCGTCTCTACTAAAAATACAAAAATTAGCTAAGCATGGTGGCACATGCCTGTAATCCCAGTTACACAGGAGGCTGAGGCAGGAGAATCGCTTGAACCATGGAGTCAGAGGTTGCAGTGAGCTGAGATTGCATCACTGCACTCCAACCTGGCTACAGAGCGAGACTCTGTCTAAAAACATTTCAGAAGTCCCAGGGTCCTTTCCATGATGCATTTGTAGGGCCAGAGAGAGAGAGGCATGCCCTACATAGTACATCTTTCTGCTGTCTCCTGTATGTTTACCCTATGGGTCAAATGAGATTATATTGGAGTAATCGAAAGATACAGACCGGTACCCAGCCTTTCTTGTCAAGACTTTGCCTCTCCTTGGGATGTTCACACACACCTACCCCTGTTTTCTTTAGGGATCTACTTGCTTGCTTATTTTAGACAGTACATCCTTTATGGCCTTGCTGAAATGTGACTCCTTGATGGAATCTCCTCTTATTTTTTTCCATCCGTCCACCTCAACTGAGAACTGATTTCTTTCCCATGAACCCCTCACCTTCCCATAGTGCATTAGCTGTAGCTCCTTTATTCAGCGTTTCACTTTTTACCTTGGACTGGAGATATTTATGAACTTTACAAAATCTCTTTTAAGGCAACTATTTCAGTTCTCTCTGTATTAACACAGGACTTGTTGGATGATTGAGTAAGCGTGTGGGGCGGGGAAGAGAAGGTTCAGTTGTTCCTTCCTCATGGCAGAGCTGAGAGGGGAAGGGCCCTTGCTGGTGGTGGATGGACCCTGAGGGTTTGTTGGGCTGAGTGTGGCCACACAGTGGGAAGACTTGCTGTGCTTTCTGAACTTATGTAAGTTACAGACACTATTAAAGTGTCACAAACAAACAAATAAAGATAATGAGGACTGTACTTAGGTTTCCATACTTGTGGTATGGAACGCTATCTAAAATAAAATTAGCTGCATATCTCTGCAGATTTCTCTGATTCACCCTACAAAGAAGCAAGTGTTTAATCTAATTCTGCAAATATTTGAGACTCTCTACCAAGCGTTGTGGAACATGCTTTATGACTGAAAAAGATGATAAAGGCATAGTTTCTGCCCTAAAGAGCTGTTGTGCATCTGTTGGAGGATATAGATATTTTAACAGGAAGATTCTAACACTAGGTAGGCTGGTACTTTCCAATCAAGTCTGCATTAGGAATATGTGAGAAGAAAAGATTAACCTGAGTGGGCACTCTCATGAAGTTGCTAGTGTACTCTTCTTTCTTTATGCATTTAACCCCAAAATTATCTCTACTGAGATGATTCTTCTTTTGTATTTCAAATTTTACTTAGCTTCTGCCTCACCCTGAGTCCTAGTCCCACCATTTTAATTGTATCATGATTTGAATAATATCACAAGGGAATGAAGAATTTATTCTTTTTTCAATAGGTGAACAAAAAAAGGTTTGAGAAATGATTGATGTGTATTTCAACATTGAGAAAACCCAAAGAATTAGGAAGAAAGTTCTCCAGCATATCAGGAAATAGGAAATGATCTCACCAATTGCTAGAAGTGGTTGCTCAGTCTCTTGGAAAGTGTACCTTCAATAGATAGCACTTAAATCATAGTATGCACATGCGCGCGCATGTACACACACACACACACACACACACATAATGTCTCTGCCTTATTAGCCATTTATTCATGACTGTCTTTTAGTAGATGATTTCTTTTACCTTGTTCCTTTCTAAATATTACCTCCACTGGGACCTAATTACAACCCCTCAAAATTCACATTGCATTGGAATAGATGTGAGCTCCCAATGTTATCTTTAGGCATCACAGTATATTAGAAACTAATTGTGGTTATCCATTGTGTATGCAGGTGTATAAACCTCTTTTGCCCAAATCGTTGTCAGACTGCAGTGAGAAAAGTCAAGGAAATATTTCTTACTAGCTTCTGAATGTTGTATGAATTTTTCCCCAAGAGTGATAATAATGCAAGTTGAGACTTTTTAGTTTCTAAAGTAAACATCCAAAGCCAGTTTTCCCTTTTTATTAAATGAATGTTTAACTGAGCTCTGAAATTGTGGGGAAGGACATACTTTGATGCCCACTATTCTGTTCAGTAAGCCATATTCAGAAGAGAAGTTTAATTCAAACTCCAGCCCATGAAAGCATTTTGCAGGGTTTTCAAAGCAGTCATTGTCTTAGAGAGTAATTGAATATTACTATTTTCAACTGCTTGTTTATAATGTACGAAGACATTATAATGACCCCAAAGTTGGTTTGCCTTTAGAAAAACAAGGATACAAAATGCTGTGTAGAAAAGAATATGCTATCTTAAGTCTAGAGACCTGGGTTCTAGTCCCATTTCTGCCTGCAACTTGCTCTGTGGGCCTTAGGAAACGGCGTTTCTTATTGTTGAGTCTTATTTTCCTGCCTTTAATGACGAAGAAATTACAAACCTTATATCTGGAAGGCACTTAAGAATTTGTCCCCTCTTCTTAAACTTGTACGAGTAGTTACAACGTTCTATCAAGTTCAGAACATGTAGACTATAAAATTGTCACCCATAAATCTATTACCCAGATACAAGTACAGTCTATCATGATCATATTTGTGTATTCCTTTCAAGTCTTTAGCTATCAGCTTAAATTACCCATTGTGCTGTGTATCTCATGACATCATACATTAAGCATTTTCCATATCACTGCATATTCTTGAATGATTACAATTTTAATAACTTTACTATTTCTTTGAGTGATTATGCCATATCTTAATTGTTTCATTATTTTAAAATTTTGCTATGATTAACATTTATGCATAAATATAGCTTACTTCTTCAATAATCTTATACATGATGTCTGAGGGTTGAGATATGCAGGTCAGAGGTTACTTTTTGTATTTATTTATTTATTTATTTATTTATTTATTTATTTATTTATTGAGATGAAATCTTGCCCTGTCACCCATGCTGGAGTGCAGTGGCGTGATCACGGATCACTGCAACCTCTGCCTCCCAGGTTCAAGCGATTCTCCTGCCCCAGCCTCCTGCGTAGCTGAGATTATAGGTGCATGCCACCATACCTGGCTAATTTTTGTATTTTTAGTAGAGACGGGGTTTCATTATGTTGGTCAGGCTGGTCTCGAACTCCTGACCTTGTAATTCACCTGCCTCATCCTCCCAAAGTACTGGGATTACAGGTGCGAGCCACCCTGCCTGGCCCAGAGGTTAATATTTTTATTTATATCTATTGATGCCTTGTCTTATGAAAGGGATTCTTTCTTTTTAGCTTTCTTTTTAGCTTGTCTTATGAAAGGGATTCTTTCTTTTTAGCTTTAGTAGCAATGTGTGAGTGAGTCAGTATCTCTGCTATCACGCTAGTCTTAAATATGTTGTTTTTTTGGTATTAGCATTTCTCTGGTTATTTGTAAATTTAGATATGTTTCCGCAGGCCTCATTTGCAGTTTTTTTTTTTTTTTTTTTAAATTGCATTTGAAGATGAGTACTTTCCAATCTTTAGGATCCCATTCACAGCAAATCAAAGAGGAAACATTTTAGTGAGAATTGTGCATGTCTTATCAAAGGTTCTAGGGTGTTTTTGAGTCACATGCAGGACGGTTTGACTAAATTGAGACATGCCTTATTTCTAAATGGAAACATAGAGGTTATTAAGTAGTTGTTTTCCCTACATTTCATGCAATCAGAGTTAGTACAACTCTCAAGTCCATTATTCTTGAATTTTCACCAAAAGATTCTAAATTGTCTTGACAATAAACAGGCAAAATAGGTAAAAGAAATTTGCAAAGTAAGCGTAATGAGCAACTGGGACCATCCTGGCCAGATGCTGAGGTGCATTTATAAGGCAACTCTGATTGAAGGAGGAGGTGGTGTTGGAATAGATGGGAGGTCACAGCAGTAACAGAACCCACCCAGACACAAGGCAGCTGCACGTGGAATTAATAGGCAATAAAAGAACCACCTTGATATGTTCCAAAAAGGAAGGATTATTCTCATAGCATTGGGATAATTGGTCAGCATTAATGAAAAACTTACATCATGAGTATGGATCACAGTAAACCCTGATATAAATTAGTGGTCATGTTAAAAAATAAAACTAGCAAAAGTCTTCAGACAGAGAAGAAATTGGTTATATCTGTACTCACTGAAAACAGTAACTTTTTAAGTTTATACCTGAGGTCCTCAAACTTTTTCTGTAAAGGGCCAAGTAGTAAATATTCTAGGCTTTGTAAGCCAGATGGTCTCTGTCACAGGTCCTCAACGCTTTGTGGTGCAAAAGCATCAATAGACAATATGTAATATGTCTCATAAATAAATGAATAGAGAATATGTATGTTTATAAGAAGAATCATAATATTGTGAAGGTTAATTTCCTGACAAATCCTGTCCCACGGTGGATTTTATGAATCTTTCAATTTTTTGATAAACTGTTTGAAAAAGTATTTCATGCCTGTTTTAATGTCTATTTCCCTGATTATTATTTAAGCTGTGTGTGTGTGTGTATGTGTGTGTTTGGTATATTTGTGTGCCACTGAGGTCTGTTTTTATGTGAATTATAGGTAGGGTTAATTTATCTCACTTATTTCACCTCCCTGTCACCTGATGTCCCAATACCCTGGAGAGCTTTGTGATGTCTCCACCCCAGTACAGACTAATAGGTCACCATTTTGCTTCAGAACTAGAACTCCTCCCTTGCCTTTGTGCCCAAGGGCCTGGGACTTGACTTTTGGCTCAGTTCTTTCTTGTCTGCTAACCTGGCCTCTTTGCGTTGGATTGAGGATGGAGGACACTTTGCCTCACTCAATTCTGAGCAGTTTTGGCTGTGCTTGACCTACTGCTTAGTAAGAGACCTCCACGTTCTCTTAGAAATCTGAGGCTGGGCGCGGTGGATCACGCCTGTAATCCCAGAACTTTGGGAGGCCAAGGTGAGCGGATCACCTGAAGTCAGTAGTTCAAGACCAGCCTGGCCAACATGGCAAAACCCCATCTCTACTAAAAATACTAAAATTAGCTAGGTGTGGTGGCAGGAGCCTATAATCCTGGCTACTCAGGAGGCTGAGGCAGGAGAATCACTTGAACCTGGGAGGAGGAGGTTGCAGTGAACCAAGATCGTGCTTCTGCACTGTAGTCTGGGCAACAGAGTGGGACTCCGTCTCAAAAAAAAAAGAAAAAAAAAAAAGAAATCTGAGTGAGTTGTTGCCTGAATCTTGTCTGAACCTGCCTATCCACTTTGGGTCCTGAAATCTAACTGTGGGTGAGATCTGCCTTTGTATTTCTGTTCATCCAGGTGAGCAAACCTGGAATTTGGCCTCACTCTGTCCAGTTGTGGTCCTTCCAAGAGATAAAACTGAGAAAGTGGTGAAGTCACTCGCATAAGCCACTTTCAAATCCTTACAGGACCCACAGTATGAGATTCTGATTGTTATTATTACAGAGGTAGAAGCATCATTTTCGTGAAGCTGTGTCTCCATGTCTTTGGTGTGCCACAGTCACAGGCCTGCTCCTGCCCCTCCCTGCAATCTTTCCATTGTTGTGTGTGGTACAGGAACTGAGACAATTATGACAGAGCCGAGCTGGTTTCTCTTCTCTTTTGGACATCATTGTTTGTCACAATTCTGATCACCATTTCTTCCCCTAGATCACAAAATTGTAAAATCACTGCTATATTTACATCTTCTTTTGCTGCCTGGGCTTAAAAGTACTATTTATAGCTTTCCTTTGAAATTCCTTTATTAATAATCTTCCTTCATATGTATATCATTCTGCTGTTTACAAAATGCTGTTACATTGAGTATTTCACTTGATCAGCACAAACACCCATGGCGTAAGCCAGGAAGGACTGTTGTCTCCATTTTACAGGTGAGGAAATTAAGGCTCAGTGAGGCTGGGAAGGCCCTGGCCTGCAGCCACTACTGGAGCGGGTGCCAGAACTGGGTTTAGATGTTTTACTAGGTCTCTCTTGCTGTTTTTCTTTCTGTCTACAAAAACTCCTTCTCGTTTATGACTTTCAAAGATTTTCTTGTCTGAGACATAAGGAAATTAGTGGCTTTTCTTGAGAGATCTAAGCATTACTGCATTTGCCTAATATTTCTTTTACTATACCTATTGGTCTGAGTACTTTAAGAGAAGCCAGTGTCTATAGAGAATCTTCCTTCTTGTCAGACATGGAGGCAGAAATTTTCCAAGAAGAGAGAGACCCTGAAGACATCGTTTGTTCTCTGCCGTTCTTAACAAGCACTGCAACCACGATTTTGGATTTTTCTCCTCGAGGCTTTCTAGTTGTAGGCTACCACAGAATACTTGGGGGTCACGGATTCCTGTTCCCTTTTAAACTTAATCAGGCATGTGTGTTATGTGACCTTTGTGTTCTGACCTTCAGATTTAGGGAACTGAAAATTTAGGAAGTCTTGTTAGGACTTAAATCCAAGTGAATTCCCTTATGAGTACAAAGACTCATCTGTGGAGGTGTGGAATGTTGGAGAGAAAGGGACTTTCATTCATCTAGCCCCCTCAGTTAGAAAACATGGCTGGTGAGTGATAGGGCTGAGGCTAGCATGCGCAGATTAGACTAGATTCAGCTTTCTGCTGGCCTCCTCCGTATCGCTCAGTACTTCCGGAATTGTAGCGTGCCTCTTCCCCCTGGACTGGGAGTTCTGAGAGGGACGGCACTGGGTGTTCTCTGTGCACAGCTCTTCTCCTAGAGGTGATCCAAGTGCTTTGCATAGGCAATCAGGATTTATTTGCACAATGAATTTGAACCTGTCTTTTGTTGATAAAGTGTCATTATTGGCCATCGGCAACTAAATTGTAAGGATCTTGAGAGAGTTTCAGTCAGGGTTCACTAGAGGAAACAAACCACTTCAGATATTTTAAGTGGAAGGTATTTAGTACAGGGTGTTGTATAGAAGTAATTAGAAGGACTGCACAGAGCAGGATCGAGGCTGTCTCCAGAAATGAATCGCAAAACTACACAATATTATTCCATTTTCTACAATCAAGAAAGAGGAAAATAGTGAAGCCACCATGGGAATTACTGAGTTCAGTAATACATCACAAAACTTGTGAAACAGAGATCAAAAGCCATAGTCAGAATGGTGGTAGCTGGACCCTGAGACGTAAGAGTCCAGCTACTTATTCTTTTTGTCACAGCTTCTTTTTGACAACCACCAGGCCAAAGACTCAATATGAGAATGTGGATGCTCAAAAATCCCGTGTCTGTGCGACCATTCTTCTAACAGAAAACAGGGCAAACAGCAGAAACATGTCGTCCATCTTACTTTTGCCTTTCAGCTATCAAGCCAATTACATATATTTTTGGCAGAATTTCTTTTGCAGTCAAATCTTACCTGCAAGACAGCCTGTGCCATATGGGAAGTTTGAGGGTCGATCCACCATATCCACCATATGAAGGGTGATGGTTTTCATATTTTGAGCATGTCTTCCATAAGACTTTGTGTGTAGTAGATATTAAGTTGGAGTCAGAGTAACAATTACGTTCTATTACATCTCTACTTGTCAGTGTAGTTAATTATATAACAGAATGGACTGCAACAGTTTTACTTTAGGGAATCCCTAAGAGGGGAATTCCTATTTATCAGAAAAATGCCATAAGGAGGGAAGACCCTGAGGTGGGAGAGCATTCTAAACTGTTTTGGTTTCAAACATCTTGGAAAGTACTACACGGAGACATGCGGTATTATAACGTATCAGTGCTCACCATGTCTGGGGGGAGTTCTGTCTTAAAAAAGCTTGCCAACTTTCCATGCTGTTGCTCCCTCGCTGCGCTGTTTTGACCCCACTTGCCTCCTCAACAGCCAAATACAAGTTTTGCAATGAGAATTAATGTAAAATGATTTCTTTATAATACACTAAATAGACTTATTCTTAAAAGGAAACATAGAGGTTGTTAAATAGTTGTTTTCCCTGCATTTCATGCAATCACAGTTAGTTCAACTCACAGGTCAATTATTCCTGAATTTTAACGAAAAAATTCTACATTGTCTTGACAATAAACAGGCGAAATGGGTAAAAGAAATTTCCAAAACAAGCAGAATGAGCAACTGGGACCATCCTGGCCAGATGCTGAGGTGCATTTATAAGGCAACCCTGATTGAAAAAGGAGGTGGTGTTGGAATAGATGGGAGGCCACTGCAGTAACAAAACCCACCCAGACACAAGGCAACTGCACGTGGAATTAATAGGCAATGAAAAAACCACCTTGAAATATTCCGAAATGTTGAGCCTGCACTGAATTCTTCTGACTTTTCCCTCAACTCTGTGTAACCCCTATTTAGAAACGTGAAATAATTGTTAGTAATCCCTTCCACCTTTACACTGTACCCTAGTGAATGCATTTGGATGTATTTTAGACACATATATATTTTTTTGCTCCAAATTAAGAATCAGGCAACATATTGTCCTTCTAGTAGTTGTAACTAAGTATATATTATAAAATCACTGATAATCTCATGTGTGTGGGGTCAGGTGGTAAAGATATAATTGAAGTAAATACTCTGATTTATTTTTATTTTTACTTTTTTAAAGAAAAAGTGACATTTTTGCTTCAGGAAAAAGAAGCTGAGTGAATAGGTTCATTGATAATAGTTTCTGCTAGATTTCTGCTATATCTTGCTTTTACCCTGAAGATTCATTTTAGTACCTTCTTCCCTTCTTAAGAGCACATGCTCCTAAAGCAGGGAAGCCCCCAAAGCCTCCTCTACTTCCCACTGCTAATTGCTCTGCCTTCTTATCAACCCCGGTAATGAACTCAAAAGTATGGGAGGGCTTTAGCCATATGGAACTTCTGGGAGAGGACTTGACTGTATTCAGGATTCACTTGGACTAAATGACCAAAACCTCATTATCACAGTGTTTTAAGTAGGTGATTATATGAGTTATCATCAAAACTGGGACACTTTTGCAAAGGGGCACAGTTAATAATTACACCAAAACAGCAGGTATAAATTGGAGATGTATGGTCATCCTACTTATACAGAGCCTTCAAGAACAGTGTTTGAAATGTGAATTAAAATGACTCAAACCCAGTGCTTAAGTCTTAGTATTTTCATGTGTTTAAGTTTACCTTCTCTTTTATATAATAATCACTTGCTGGGCTCTGATGATGGGATATCCTCTCTATTAGGCACTAGGAAAATATAGATAAAGAAGATACCAATTTTGTTTTTTCTTCACTCACAGTATTGTAATATTTTAGAGCAGTGGAGTTCCAGTCTGGCTTATAGCATACTGGGGATCCTAGGGCAATAATGCATTTTATGCGTCACCCAAATTAAAGTATGTTCTGCCAAAGTATGATGATTTAAATGCTCCTGTAATGGTTTTATTAATTTGCCTGTTTATACTTGGGATTTTGTTTATGATTTGGCATGAAGAAACCATTTATTTTGCTAAGGAAAAGTTTGAAAGCTACTAGTTTGGGCCTTAAAAATTTATATTTAATATTTGGTTATAGAGTTGTAAGGCTACTTTTTAAAAAGGGGAAGAACTAGACTGATTAAAGTTGAAACACATAAAGATGTAAACTGAGTGGGAAACAAATAAATTACCTGAAATATATAAAGGTCTGCTATGTATTAGAGGTTTTGTGATTCTAGAGGGCACAGGTAGGACCAGTAAGTGGTACTTATGGGAATAGAGGCTTCAGCTGCAGAAAACTTTCTAGCAGTGGTAACTTTTCTGCTACAGAAGGGGCTGTCTTATCAGGTAATGAGCTCCTTGTCATTGGACATGTACAAGTAAACTCACAGATGGTGGGGAAGCTTCATCTTGAGCTCCACATTAGATGAAATGTCTTCATTAACAGTTGCACACTTCAAGGATGTTAACTTTCTATATTGGTGAATATTGGGTTAACTTTCTATATTGGTGAATATTGGGTCCTTTGCTACTTCCTTAAAAATATCTAAAGTGTGTGTGTGTGTGTGTGTATTTGTGTTTTATTAGAACATTAGCTAACTGAGTATATTTTATGTTTTTACACAGTGGTCAATAATTGATAAAAATACAGAAGCTACTACAACAGTTCTCTCATCAAGAGAAACTTAAAAGGGATAAGGTCCACTGATGTGATTCTGAAACTGATTTGAAACAGCCTGGTTCATTTTTACTCTGTTGCCATTGGTTAATGCTTAACCAGATTTTGTCTCTGTTTCAAAATCTGGAAATAAAAGTGGAACAATTTCCACAATGACTTGAAAAAAAGGTCCCCAGTTGAAAATGCTTCCAATTGTTTTGCTATTAAATGTGAAGTTACAAAACTAGCCTCTCCTACATAATTTAAACTAGTGAGAAGCTTGCCTATTTTTCATACCATTTCAAATACTGAGAAATAATTTCTCTAGGCTCTTGGAGTGAAATAAAAATTATATTTCAGAGTATATAATGCATGAGGTTGGATTTCTTTGTTTTCTAAAACTGTATCTCATGGTCCTTGAAGGTTGATAATTTATGTCTCTGGCACCACTTTATTTTTCTGTCATTTATGGATTAAAATTTTAAATTGAGCAATAATACTTATATTTTGCTTTAGAATAAAGTTGATTTTTAAACACTTGTTTAGAGACAGGGTCTCATTCTATTGCCCAGGCTGGAGTGCAGTGGCATGGTCATGGCTCACTGTAACCTTGAACCCCTGGTCTCAAGTGATCCTTCCACCTCAGCCTCCTGAGTAGCTAGGATTAGAGAGGCGAGCCACCATTCCCAGCTAATTTTTTAAAGAAATTATTATTTTTTTTTCCCAGAGACACATCTTGTTATGTTGCCCAGGCTGATCTCGAAATCCAGGCCTCGAGCAATCCATGGTCTCCTCCCAAAGTGCTGGGATTATATGTGTGAGCCACTGCTCCCAGCTGAGCTTTTTCTTAATAGATATTTAAGATGATATGTAATTAGAGAATCAGAGATTAAACTGGAAACTTTAATTTAGAATAACAATAAAATATTAATTCAATAATATTAAATTATAGGCCAGGTGTGATGATTTTAATCTCAGCACTTTGAGAGGCTTAGGTGAGAGGACCGCTTGAGCCCAGGAGTTCGAGACTAGCCTGGGCAACATAGTGAGACCTTGTCTTCACAAAAAAATTAAAAAATTTGCCAGACGTTGTGGCATACCTACAGTCCCGGCTACTTTAGAGAGGCTGAGGTGGGAGAAATACTTGAGTCTAGGAGTTGCAGGCTTCAGTGAGCCATGATGGTGCCACTGCACTACAGCTTGGGCAACAGAGTGAGACCCTGTCTCTAAATAATAATAATGATAGTAATAATAAAAATAAATAAATTATAATGTCCAAACTCAATTCAAAAGCTCTAAGCTAATTTATAGTAGTTCTAATATAGGATACAAACAACACAGTTGACAGTTTTGTGAACAATATGATGTTCAAAAGGCTGAAGTATAATTGGTAACTCCCCATCTTGTTGCTATGATTACTCTTAGCAGATTATGTGGCCTGAATAAACATTGCTTCACAGCCACAAGCAATGTTGTCAGATGTAAATATGTCTTAGCATTCATCAATAGTAGACTCATATTCATTGAACAAAAAAATTAAGAATTTCTACTTTTTTAAGTTATAACTAAAATTGCTTTTAAAAATCTTCCTCATTTTATTGACATATCAAAATAAATACTCAATAACAGAAAAATACAAATAAAATCATTAAAAAATTAAGATAATTAGAATATCCTGAAGTGGTAGCAAAATTTCATGGCCTCAGTGATGGGCATGACAGACTTGTAAATGGATATCTAAAATGGAGTGTTTACATGTTTTATTACAAGTTTGAACAAGCTGTCAGGGCAACATAGCTAAGTGAGCAGCAGTTAACTTGCAGACTTACACAGTTATTGGTAGGTTTAGAAATAGAAGATGCTAGATAACTGTTAAAGAGATTGCTAGGTCTCCTTAGAGATCATATTGGTGATTTTTCCTGTCATCACTTTTTCCTCCTGGGTGAGGGGCAAAATCTTTATGAATTAGGCACTTAGCATCTCACCTTTACAAATCCAGATTTCCGTTTTTAGAAGTAGATTTACTGAACTCAAAGAGGTGCAGGCTATGGTTGCCTGTTTTCTCTTGGCCTTGGACAGAAAAGCAGTCTGTTAGAAGCAAGGACTAAGAAGAAACCTGCCAAAGAGCCCATTTTTTGCCAGCACAGCACAGTCCACAGACTAGCGATAACATTATGGGTCATAAGAAGTTGTGGGAGGAGATTTTGAAGATCATCATTGATTGCTTATTATTTTAGATCTGCAGGAACTGAGGTCCAGAGAAAATTCACATTTTCTTGGTTACTTTGCCACGTGGAACCATTCTTATCAAATGTGACCTGGAATGCAAGGTTGGGGCCATTTTTCTTCTGTGCTAATTTTCAGTGTCACGGTTGTGAACTTTCTTGGCAGAGAAATTGTTTACTTCTGTGCTCTATTCCATTGCCTTTTACCTACCCCATCTAGTTATAATCTAGCAATCAATAGAATTACAAGCTTGTTTAATCAAACTTTCCCCCTGCAGATGCTCTTTGGAGGTAGAACGTCTGGGTTTAAACCCAGCCTCCAGTATGTTCTAGCTGCTCTATTACATTGGATAAGTCTCTTTAGCTTCTCCAAATCTCGGTATTTGAATACCCAAATTAGAAGAGGTAAATTAGTTCCTAAGATTTCTCCTAGCTGGGACTCTCTGTGACCTTTTAGCTTTTAAGTAGTCTGTCCTGACTATTGTCAACCGTGTCTGTTTTTTCCCTTGACTGATAGAAACTGTGGCAAACAAAAGGCCACTTAGTCAGTATTTGTTCCATCCTTAACCTTCTCTCCTGAGAGTCCTGATCTTTCAGTGCTATTGTTTCCCTGTCAGGGTTGATTGTTTCCTTTTCGAGTGCCATTCTGAATCTGAAGTGAAAGTGCAGTGTGGAGGAATGTCAGTGTTCTGTCTCACTTTTTCTTTTTTTTTTTGAGATGGAGTCTCACCCTGTCTCCCAGGCTAGAGTGCAGTGGCACAGTCTTGGCTCACTGCAACCTCTGCCTCCCGGGTTCAAGTGATTCTTCTGTCTCAGCCTCCCAAGTAGCTGGGACTACAGGCATGCCCCTCTCTACCCGGCTAATTTTTGTACTTGTAGTTGAGATGGGGTTTCAACATGTTGACCATGCGGATCTTGAACTCCTGACCTCAAATGATCTGCCTGCCTTGGCCTCCCAAAGTGCTGAGATTACAGGTCTGAGCCACTAGGCCCGGCCCTGTCTAACTTCTTTATCTGAGACAATGTTTTCTTGTCTAGACCTGACGCTTCTCTCCCTTGCTGCTTCGTGGTTCGTTTGGATCCTGAAATGCCGCTGAGTTTTTCTTGTCACCTGCAGCATTGCCAAGAATAAGGAGTGCATCATTAGTGTTAATTTATTTTTTCTGGTACTCTGTGCAAGGCAGATGGACATTTAATGTGTCGATCCCAACCCTACCTTCCCTCACTCTATACTCCCTGGTCTCACAGGAGTTAAAACATAGTTTTGTAAGAAACCTTAGCTCCTTGAAATTGTGGACTTGTGGGGGAATCATGGAAACATGAGAGTTAGAGGGAATGGTAGTGGATATCTAATCTTTAGTGTACAGATAGGAAGGGTCACTGAGGTTCAAAGAGGTTAAGAACTAAAGTCATAGACCCAGATAGTGACTGAGCTAGATAGAAACTACGTCCAAGTCCTCTGCATCTAAGTCTAGTGCCTTTTCCAGTTTTTCCAAATGTCTCTCAGATAGCCTATATAAAGGTTTGGCATTTCTGTAGCGTTGTTCTCTCGTTACCTCTTCTGAGCAATGCCAGCTGTCCATGCAGAGAGTGGGGCACCTAGCCAGTGCTGGGCCAAAGCTGTCTATAAGAAGAAGTTGAGTGAATACATTGACATTTTCAACCATGGTAGATCCTGCTTTGCCCTTCCGGCTCTATCTGACCTGATGCTTCAGAGGAAGAGTGAATACATTTGCTGTTCAACTAACAATTGTGTGTAATTTTCAGCCTGCGTTCTTCTTCAGTGCTGTCTTCCCACGCTTCCACCACATGCCACAGCATATCTGCTTCTCAATTACACTGGTAGGGACTTACACCGTTTGGAAAAGGTTTGCCTAAATACTTATTTACTTGTGCATAATACATCTTGATTGATACCTTGTTAATCTCTGAGATCAACCCAAGAATCCGTCCTTCAATGGGGAGGATAGAAGAGTCAGGGAAACAGGTGACAGAAAAAGAGAAAAAGAGGACTGTGCTTCCTCACTGACGAGCAAAGAGGAGAATTACAGATGATATCAAAACAAAGGGAGTTACGGATGATATAGAATCTCGTTTTACTTGGCGTTGGCTACTTGTTAAGTCAAGATCTTTCACAGACTCATAAAAGCTTGTGAGCAGAGTTGTCATTTGTACCATCTAATTCCATCACCACATTTTTCGAGAAGGACACAAGATTTCAGAGATAACGGAAGTTACACAATGGGCTCATGGCAAAGCTAAGACTAAAAGCTGGGTCTGAATTCTGAAGATCAGGCATCTTCCCACTGAATACTGAGATGTGGACAATAATGGAGAACCGTATAGCCCAGAGGGGGAACCACGTTGTACCAGTTTAATGGATGATTAGGAAAACGGTTTTGAAATTCCAGGAAGGTACTGACTTTTGTATAAAGAGAACGTTTAAAAAAAAACCTTCAAAGTTATAGGAGAGTGTTATTTAAATTGTAACGGCTTGTTTAAATGAAGAAAATGTTGCTAAGGGACACGAATGCTAAACGTTAGTCTGCCATCAGCTACTTCTGATGTTTAAGTCAAATAGTCCCTCAGTTCTGTGGTGTTAATGTATGTCTCTTTTCTAATACCATTCATTTATTTAGTGCACACCGACCAAGTGCTAGGCCTTGAATTAGTTGCCAGGAAGATGTAGGGACTAATACAATGTCATTTAAAGATTAAGAGAAATGCTCTAAGTAAATTGTTCTCAATGCTTGGATCAGAGTATATACATAAAGATCCCCGTATGAGGTTAGTGTGCAGACTGTTTTGATAAACACTACTCTAAGCTTATTGCAATGGATGTTAGATAATACGATGTAACGGTTGTTTGTTTTTCAGTTTTGGTAATCTATATAAATCTTTTTAGAAGAGTGGCACACTGATTTGGAGGAAAAAAAGGAAAATGTGACCAAACACTACTTCTTTCTGTTTTTGTGGATGACAGTGACTTGGCATTCACATGGTATCCTGAGAGAGCTTTGTTAGTATTAACTGTCAGTTGGCCTATTGCCCTAAGTTTTCCTACCTGTATGGGGTGGTTTCTGGTCATCACATAGCCTTTTGTAGTTATTTGTATTCTGTTGTGCCTTGATTTTTTTTTTTTTTTTTTTTTTTGTCTGTTGACTATTGGCCTCATTACTTTGTGGTCCTGTGGCTTATTATGATTAGATTTGAGGGTACAGAATAGAGAAAACATTATGGCAAGTAGAATTCAAGAGCTGGAATGGAAATAATAAGAGCAAAAACAACTGTTAAGTGCTGATTTCCTTTTATCTGTGGTGTCTTCCTTTCTTCTCCAAATAAGGAGGTAATACAGAGTGAAGACTGGAGAGATTTGGAGTCAAAGATCTGTGTCCCAGCTTCAGCGTTGCTGTTCGTTAGCTGTATATCCTTGAGCAAGTTATTCAACCTCTTGCAGTCTTACTTTCTTGATTTGCTAGATGTGGGTAATGATAATGCTACCTCATATGGCAGTTGGGATGACTGTGTGGCCATTGAAAAATTGTTTGACATATAATAAATCTTCAATAAACACTTGTTATTTATTGTCAGTCTCTAGTCTTCTTAGGATGGCTGGGGGAAAAGACAGAAGAGCAGCAGAGAAGTTGATAAGTGAAACCTCTTACGTTCTTCTTAATTGTTTGCATTTGACAATTTCTGAAAGAGCAACGCTGAGGAAGCAGCAGCTCCCCAGTTCTCTTTAGCAGTAGGCATCTTGCTTAGAGGAGGGCCATTGCTCTTGCTTTCCTGTCTGCTGATGGTGGTTGTGTATTCTCAGAGCCTCTCTGGAAATCTTCCCTTTCACTTCTTGCTTTCATGATGATTATGAGCTTCGAGTGAAACCTATCTAGAACGAGGGGAAGTAAGAGCAGTGTGAATCTTGGTCCAGCAACACCAGCTCTCACCACTGCTTATCTTTGGGTTTTCATGGGTCTCTATGAGAAGCCAAGAAGCCCCAGTAATATGTGCTAGTTCATCTGTTCATTAAACTTGTGAAGTTTCATCAAACCCATTTATCAAAATGAAGAGCTGTAATTAAGATTTTAGAGAAAGAAAGCACTCTAGGATATTAGAGCCGATTGGGACTTTACAGGTATTCATTTTGCAAATGAGTAAAGGTCACACTAGTATAGCTGAGACTAGAACTGGGGCCACAGGGACTCTATGTCCATACTATTGGATTTATCACTTTCCTTGGATCCATCCTACATGATTTAATTTTTAGTACCTGGAATTTTCACTCTCGTTATCTTCCTATTCAAGGATAAAAGCTCTAGCTTCTTATCTTTATCTTATCTTTATATAAGACCTTTAAAAGGCAGGACTCACGTTATCTTTTAGAACTTTCCCCTAACTATTCTCCCTGAATCCCTCATTTTGGTACCACTGGTCTGATCCCTGTCCTACAGAAATGCCTTGCTTCATACCCAGGCTCACAGTATTATTTCTAATCTTTGCCCTTGTTACTCCAGTTTTCTTTTATTTACTCATCATTCAAAGTCCTGGTTAAGGGCTACCTCTGCCAAGCTTCTGCTAGCTTTTCTGACATCCCCCAAGATTTTTCTGTGCTTTCTGTGTTACTGTCTTTCTCTTTTCACATTTATAAATATTTCTTCCTCAAATAGGCTTTGAGCTCTTTGAGTAAAGAACAGGAATCTGATTCATCTATAGCGCCAGTGCCAGGCAAATAAATTCATTCATTCATTAAATTAACAGACATTTTTATTGAGTACCTATCATGTGTAGGCCCTGGGATTATAAAATGGTAAATATTTCCACTCTCAAGGATTTGAGAGTTTAGTTTGGGAAAAAGGCAAGCAGATGGGCAGGGTACCATGTGATGAATATGTGACAACAGTATGTAGATGCTGTAGAATTGTACTATAAGGATATATAACTTGAACTATAGGATATAGTGCAAGATTTACCTTCAAGGACTAGTAGAAAGGAATGCTTATGATCTAAATTGATGCATAGTACATTGGAAGTCATTTTTAGACAAGAAGTAGCTTGGTTAAGAGAGAGGAGAGATCAAACCTAGGAAAAAAAGAGTGAATTTCTATCAGAAAAGTACTGCAAAATGACCTCAGAATAAATAGAAAACTACTACTACTATCATAGAAGTTACTGATAATATGATTAATGTCTGTTAAAGGAAGATATATTTAGATGACTTTATGCTGAATTTGGATAACCTTTAAAAAAACCAGATAATTCCAATGAAGTTATTAAATAACCTAGACAGTAGAGGAGGTTGGAGAAAACTCCCCTATCAAAACCTAATCATGATAAGTAAAACAGGCAGAAAAAATGCTATAAAATGCTCTTTATTATGATTATATGTACACAAATTATAAATAAAATAGCCTAGTTAATTCATTAATATATCAAAACACAACCGTAACAAAGGATTTATTCTAGGCATGCAAAGATGGTTCAATATCTAGGCTTTATCAACATATTTCATTACATCATCAAATTAAGGCAGGGAAAAAGAGGTTAATGCATCAGTGATTGCTAAAGAGGGCACTGCAGCTGTGACTAGATAGGATTTTATTCCACAAATGCAAAGATAGTTCAATATCTGAACATCTATCAGCATGCTTCATTACATCACCAAATTAAGGAAAGTAAAAAGAGATGATTGTATCAGTGAATGCTATAGCAATTCTAGAAAGATATGAGTAACTAAGAAAGGGTAATGTTCATTCATTGACCCATTTCTGTGTAAGATAGTTATGTAAGGGCTTCTTGCCTAGGCATTGTGCCAGTATAGTGAGACTACTTGGAGTTTCCAACTTGTTGGGACATGTAGGCAGGTAAATAAATGGCTTCCTTGTGGACTGTTATAAGTATGCAGAAAGTAGTAAAGAGCCCAGAAAAAGGAATTAAGTGTCTCTTCTTTGGAGGAGTTAGGGAAATGTTCACAGAGTTAGAGACATTTGAGCTGGGACAATATAAAAATATAGGGCTTGGTAGAAAGTGAAGAGAGGTAAACGGCATTGTTGATGTTGAACACAGCATGAGCAAGGGTTCAGAATCATGAAAACTTATTATAAATCCTGGGAATGGTGTCACTGGGTCACTGCTGACATGCAGAAGAATGCTGAGAGAAGATACTAAAAAGGTCATCTGCAAACAAATGATTGGTCAGAAGATGGCCTCTCAGGAGGAGTAGCTGCAGGTGCTTCTTCATGGAGGGCAGCGTGCGGGTAATTTATGATACTGGGGGACAACTGAAATGACTGTGGAGCCAATGATTTGCATATTGATGCTTAAATTTTATTTATACTCTCCCAGAAATTGCCTATTTCTTTATATCTGTGCTATATCTGAAAAGCCAAGATGATACAGTCAGTCAGTAACTTGGGATTGCTGTGAAAAATGTGAATCTTTGCTTAAGAAACTACTGCCTCCTATATTAGCCAGTTTTAAACCTTTTATTGTAAAATGACGTTAGATTTATAGAGACCTTTCGAGGACAGTATTAAGCCATTTTAAAAATTATAATTAACATTTATACTACAAATGTGCTTAATGCATTAAAAGTTTCAAACCTTTACTTGATCCCTTTTATTTCACACTTATATTCACTTTAGTCATACTGAAAGCAAACCAGTCACTTTTATCACTTTTATCCCAATTTAGTAGAAGACCAAGCCTCAATTAAAAGCAAAAGCAAAACCAAAATTGGCATTTCTCAGCCGTGTGAGATGGGTTTGGTTTTGGTATTTAGAAAAAAAATCATCTCAAGTTATTCCAAATGTGTAGCTAAATTTAAAAACCATGAGTAAAACAGACATTCATTGGTTGTTTTTCTATATTGGTTTTGTGCTAGGCCTTAATGGTAGTTTATAAATGTGTAAAATATGGTCCTTACCCTTTTAAGGAACTCCCAGTTTAGCAAGTATATATGTGTCTTTGTGTGTGTATATATATACATGTATGTATGTGTGTGTATATACGAATATGTAAAAGGTACAGGGGATAAAAAAGAAAAGAAAGGCCCTGTAACCAGAGTGAACAGCCAGTACCATCACTGGCTTCAATAGCATGTGTCTTGATTCCCAGTTTAGAGTCTTTGTCATTGATTCATGTTATCCTTGTCTTTTAAGAAAACTGCACGTCAAGCTGTTCTTCCAAGCAAGATAGTCATAAAATTGCCATTGACTTTCTATAAGAATAGAGGCATCTTTTTTTCTCACTTTGCATAGCACTTTATACTATAAAAAGTACTTTAATATCATCTCATTGGTTGCCATAAAAATTCTGAGAGTTAAGGAAGACAGAGGTTTATATGTTTGTTTGTTTGTTTTTTGAGAGAAGGTCTCCCTCTGTTGACCAAGCTGGAGTGCAGTGGTGCAATCACAGCTTACCACAGCCTCAGTCTCCCAGGCTCAAGTGATCCTCCAACCTCAGCCTCTTGAGTAGCTGGAACAGCAGGTGTGCACCATTATATCCCGCTAATTTTTTAATTTTTTGTAGAGACTGAGTCTCATTCTATTGCCCAGGCTATTCTCAACCTCCAGGCCTCAAGTGCCTTGGCCTCCAAAGTTCTGGGATTAGAGGTGTGAGCCATTGTGCTTGGCTGAGTCCTCTGAGAGAGTGAAACTATCTGAGGCTCTAGAGGAGATGCTGTTCAAAGTCATGCCACTTGTTGGTGGTGTGGACTGATGTTAATGTCCAGGCAGCACTCTTTCCCAGCTCTCCCCTCCACCCTGTCTCTCTATTACTGTGCCATGTACTGAGGCCTTTGATTTCTGTGTTCTGATGCTCTTTGTCTTTACAGACATCTGGAGGTAATCATGTAGCCCTCTTAATTAATTCGGTTCAATTAATAAATTAGTAGGTGGCTTTTGGGCTGGGGGTGGGTACAGGGTGCCTTCCGGGCGTCCCTATGCTGGAGAGCTCTTGCAATCAGGCTTGGAGAGCCCTCCTCGGCGGCAGCCTCTGAGTCTCTTCCCCAGCAGGCAGGCTGACTGGAGAGGTGTTTGGCTTACCCTGACAGAGGAGACATTTCCTTTCTTCAAACGGTGTGTGCAATCTGATCGGAGCAGCGTCTGGGCTGATCTGATTGTTCCCTCCTAGTTGAAGTGAGCTTTTCATGAAGGTCCAACATGGTATCAGCTCAGCATACATGTTGATGGGCATTTCTTTGTTGTGCAGGGTTGACCTTTGCGTTACATGTGTTGAATATTCTATCCTCTGGCCCTAAATTCCAATAATTGTCCCAGACATTGTGACAACCAATATGCCCCTCTTCCCCTTTTCCACGTGCCCCTTGGTGGGGACCAGAGCTGCTCCTGCCAATGGGTCATTTAAAAGTGTCCTGCGAGGTATCTGTTAAACCCTTGTTTCCAAAATAAACTTTCAGTGGTTCCTTAATAACTGAAGAATGAATTTAAACTCAACAGTGGCTGCTAAGCTGTCTGTGCTTTGGTTTCAACCCTCCTTTTAGTTCTTTTGCTTGCTACTTTCTGTTATTCCCCCTCCAAGCACACTAAACGTAAATGCCGTGTACTTTTCTGCCTATATATTTTGCTAACATTTTTCAGGCTCAACCCTGCTTAGCACTCAAACCCAGTCTGTGTATCACCTCATCAATAAAATCTTATTAATTCTGCCCCTACCAAGAAGTGAGCCTATGTTTTTCTGCATCTCAGCAACACTTGTTCTTAACCTCACTTAGGTAACTTAGCACGTCATTTAGACATAACCATTTAATTGGAGAGATAATTAATTTAATAGATTATTAATAAAATTCAAGCTCTTTTCCATTCTCCTACCATAAAAACTCCTTCAAGTTAGGAACCATTTCTTATTCACATCTATTTCCCAACAGTGCTAGGCACTAAAATAGTTGACTATTGGAAGGGAGATATTCAAGTTTGAGGGAGTGTTCTCTTCCTGCTCCTCCTCAGTCTCTTTCTCTCTTTCTCCTTTTCCTCTCCTTCCTCCTCTTCCTGTCCTCCCTCCTCTTCCTCCTCCTCTTTCTACTCATGATTCCTCTGCCTCTTCATTTTTCCTTCTTCCATTTTCTTTCATCCTTCGTTCCAGAGAACTTTATCAAGATTCATTTAGTATAGATTAAGATGAAGTAGCAATGAAATGAGGAGTACTGTCTTCATTTTCATGCTTCTATAAAAACAGTGTTCGTTTCTTTTTCATTGCAGATTCCAACAATGTCTCACCCATCTTGGCTGCCACCCAAAAGCACTGGTGAGCCCCTCGGCCATGTGCCTGCACGGATGGAGACCACCCATTCCTTTGGGAACCCCAGCATTTCAGTGTCTACACAACAGCCACCCAAAAAGTTTGCACCAGTAGTTGCTCCAAAACCTAAGTACAATCCATACAAACAACCTGGAGGTGAGGGTAAGTGCTGGGATTTCAGAGTTGGTTACTTGGAGTAGGAAAATTCAATGTTGTGTAGGTGATTTGTAGTACAAAGTTGTGTCAGAAAAAGGTAGTTTGTGAATTCACAGCGTGGTTGTCATAGGCTACTAAAAGTAAAGGAGCCCCTGGAAATAGTCTAGACCAACCTCCCCTTTTAGGAAAAAGACTTTTTATGGGTTATATGGCTATGATTACATAGTGAAATGGGGTTAGAGCTCACACTAGAAATCTGGCCTCTTTAGTCACAGCTCAATGCCTTTCTACTGCATTATCTTCCACCTCCAGCTCATTCTCTTGTAGGGTTTTAGCTACCAGACAGTCGTCCCTCCCTCTTGCCGTTGGACAAATGTCCGCAAATGCTGCCAAGCAGTAGTCCAATCAGACACTTATACAAAGTGAACCTAATAAAGTGCATGGAATTGTTTACCTCCTCCGGCTGTTTTTCTTCCCTTAGGCTGCTGAAGGATAAAGTTGTCTAGAATGTTCTGTGAGATTTGCATTGGTTAAATCTCCCAGACAAATTTGAGTGAAGCCTAGTTTCAGGGGTTTTAATAACAATGCATTTAGTTTACGTCACGTAGAGTTTGAAGGTCTATGTGAGCTCCAGCTCTCGTGTGTATGTGTGTGTATACACTCACACACGAAGCCTCAGGGCAGTATAAATGGTACCATACTCTGATTGAAAAGGTTCCATATTTTTACCAACGAATGCTAGCAGCTTATTCAAACTCAAGAAATAATAGCTTAAACAAACAAACAAACAAACAAACAAACAAACTGAAGAATAGGAGCTGAGAGAGAAGAGGCAGTGAAAGGAGATTTAACTCCCTTTGTTTTCTGTCCCTGTCCCACCATTAAAAAAATTATTAATATCTTACCCCTCTCCGTGATGTTTCCAGTTGCTTCTTGAATGACATTAATGTTTGTTTTGTCAATATTGCACACAGGTGTTTCACACTCTGTGATATAGTCCAGTCCTCCTATTTTCTTTCCTGTCCTCTCCTGCGCCCAGGAAACACTTTACTAGTCTATTAGTATTTTGGGTCGGGTGCCAGAGGCCTAGTTCAGATGTCTGGCTTGTGTAAGGTGAACACCTAGACTGGGTGGTAGAGAGGATCAGGCTTCAGCATGCATGGCTAAGCTGCAGCTGTGGATCATTGGGTATCCTTTGCCTCAGAAAGTGCAAGAACAAGACCTTCAGAAAGCTGCTCTTGAACAACAATAAATGAAGCCTTTGGTGCTGTACTAATCTCTATAGCACTTCATGATGTTTTGTTGCCTTAGAAGGAGACTGCATCTTTGCAATTTATCAATCACTTAGTGGAACTGGCTTTCTTTGACTCATCCTTCTTTAGTGATTTCAGGACTTGGGAATGGGATGAATGGGATCTGGAAGAGAATCTCTCTTCATAGGGACAGGAGGAGCCATATGTTGGCTTCCTCATTTATGTTTTTTTTTTTTTTTTTGAGATGGAGTTTCACTCTCGTTGTCCAGGCTGGAGTGCAATGGCGTGATCTTGACTCACTGCAACCTCCGACTCCCGGGTTCAAGTGATTCTCAACCTCACCCTCCCGAGTAGCTGGATTATAGGCATGCACCACCCTGCCCGGCTAATTTTGTATTTTCAGTAGAGACGGGGTTTCTCCATGTTGGTCAGGCTCATCTCGAACTCCTGACCTCAGGTGATCTGCCAGCCTCGGCCTCCCAGAGGGCTGGGATTACATGCGTGAGCCACCGTGCCTGGCCCTCATTTATGTTTTCAGTGTTTCCCTTTGTCATCTGACTAGGGGCATTGCTGTTCTGTCACCTAATTTCTGGGGAGAGCTTCAGTGGACCTCCCTCTAATCTGAACAGAATAGAGACATGTCCAGTTGAAGAGCAAAAGGCAAAGGTGTGAGGAAGTCTTTGTAGATATGAGAGTTCGTATAGGCCTGAGCATTATGGTGAGGGCAGACCCTATATTAAGAGGGCTAATAAATGGCATATATGAGATAGGGAGAAAAGAAGCACGTAGTGGCCTCCCTTTAGACTCCTTTATTGTGAATTTGACATGCCCTCCCTGTACTATGTGTGTTCACCCGCTGTCTTATTCTCTAGGAACAGAGAAGTGATTTGTTTGCATGCTCTGCAGCGCACAGTCCTTGGTCCCCTCTCAACATGTCACCCCACATGTTTTTGTTACCTGCTAAAATTCTGTTTGTATCATTTTCTCCAAAATGTCTAGGTGTGGCCTAGATCAGAAGTAATTACTCCCTTCCCCGAGTTTCCACATCTTATTCTTTGACTTATCCAAATTTCTACTACTTTTGTTATTGCTGCCGCTTACATTCTGTCCCGTATTGAACATGTAGTACATGCCAGGCTCTTTGCTTTCTCATTATTATTTTATTGCCTTATTATGTAACCCTACAAAATGGTTTTTTTAAAAAAATTTTTCTTATAAAGAAATGGAAGCTTAAAGGAGGTGACATTCTCTATGATTTGTTTGGAGTATGTTTCTGAACTAAGGCTGCTGTCCGTATCCAGCACGTGATACTGCTTGTCCTTCTATTCACAGCACGTGTGGCACCAAGCCCCACATTACAGTGATACGTCCCTGCGTCCCTTATAAGAATATATATAAGCTTTGCTTCCTCATTGAAGCAACAAGACATGGTTTCTCACTCGTCCTTATGTTCCTCATAGCTCATATTATGCTACTGTGTTTTTAGTAGGAATGGTTGCATATGGTCAAATGTATGTCTGTGTGTTCTTATGTATGCATATATATTTGGATGGCTGGCGGATGGCTGGCTGGGTGAGTGCACTGCTCAGTAATGCTTCTCCAAAGCAGTTTGGAATATGGTATAACTCAGTCTTTTGTTTTCTGAAATTTTGGTTCTCTCTTGCATTTCTGCCAATTCTCACTCTTTTTCTCTCTCCCCCTCTCTCTAAATATAATAACCTTTACCTTTTCTGAATATGCAAGAGAAGAAATTTTCCTTTAATATATAAGATAAAGACAAATCTTGGGAACAGTTTATGGACATTCAGACTTTTTAAAATAGAAGCTACATTTCTGCATCTGCTGTATGACACGAAGATGTATCCATGTATTTGTTGGAAGTAGATTTGCTTTTCTTTATATTTAATTTAAATGTTATCAGTGCATTCTGTTACTCTGAACATTTTTGTAACTTATGTCTATTGTGTTTAAATGTTTACACATTTTAAAAGTTTATAACCATTCTTTTTCTTTTCTTTTTTTCATTCAGAATGTTCTATACTCTTAGTGAAATTCCCAAGATAGTAGGTAGCACAGGTTTTATTTCCAGGATGCATTGGTGATAACAGCTTATGCTCTGTATTGCCTCAGCTCATGCTGTTTTTTGCTTTTAGCATGTACTTGTCCCCCAGTTTCCTGCTTCTACAGTCTTTTAATTCATTGCTTAAAAGTTGACCTTCACGAAGCTAAACCACAAATGCAGAAAGTTAGAACTAATAGAAATCACGCAATCCATCTTGTTCTGATGTGAATGTGAAAACTGCATTCTAGAAGGTGTAAGTTATTTGTTCAGAGAAGCACAGTCTGCTCCGAGCCGAGTTGGCACTCAAGTCTTTTCCCTCTAACTCTAGAGTTATCCCAAACCTTGTACTGTATTCTAATGGCAAACTGTTCTTTACTACCCCATAACCTCATGCATTGTATACAGTTCTTATGACAATGTGTTTTTAATAGATTTGCTTGTATATGCACCTGTCTTCTCTAGTGGAGTCTGAACTTTGAGACTCATGGGCTGCCTGACTCATGCCTTTTCCCTCAACAGCACCTAACAGGATACCTGACACATACTAGGGACTCAATAGTGTTTGCAGAACTGAGTTAATTGATAAAGCACAGTAATATAAACCTACTTCTCCAAATACATGTGCTAGATTCTTAGCAGCTTATGAGACACTGTGGTTCTGCAGCTTCGACTTATGTCTTTGAATTACTTTTCCTTCCTATGCCCGTTCTTTGAGCTTATATTTCTCACCTTGGTGTTATATATGTAATCTCTGGGTTTGCTTTCCCGTGTTTTAATTCTGACTGTGAAAGTAGAAAACTACCCACATGTTTTCCATATCAACTTGTCTTTCTGGGGCACCCATATTTGTATATATAGTTATTTTTTATTTTTTATTTTTTAGTTAAATAGCTGTTGGGGAACAGGTGGTTTTTGCTTACACGGAGAAGTTATGTAGTGGTGATTTCTGAGATTTTGGTGTGCCTGTTGCCCGAGCAGTGTACGCTGTAGTCTTTTATCCCTCTCGTCCTTCCCACCCTTCACCCTGAGTCCCCAAAGTCCATTATATCATTCTTATGCCTTTGCATCCTCATAGCTTAGCTCCCACTTATAAGTGAGAACATACAGTATTTGATTTTCCATTCCTGAGTTACTTGTAGAATAATGGTCTCCAACTCTATCCAAGTTGCTGCAAATGCCATTATTTCATACTGTTTTATGGCTGAGTAGTATCCCATAGTGTATATATACCACATTTTTTTAATCCATTTGTTGGCTGATGGGTATTTAGAAGATATACGGACAACAATCATATGAAAAAACGCTCAACTCACTGTCCAGGAAATGCAAATTAAAACCACATCGAGATAACACCTTACTCCTGCAAGAATAGCCATAATTAAAAAAATAATAAATGTTGGCATGGATATGCTGAAAAGGGGACACTTTTACACTGTTGGTGGGAAGGTAAGCTAGTACAACCGCTATGAAAAACAATATGGAGATTCCCTAAAGGACTAAAGTAGACATACCGTTTGATACAGCAGTCCCACTACTGGGTATCTACCCAAGGGAAAAGAACTCACTACCTGAAAAAGACACCTGCGCATGTATGTTTATAGCAGCACACTTCTTAAAGATTTTATATGGTGTTCCATCACTTTCTATTCTGTTTAACTGATGACAACAAGATAAGATAATGCAATTTTTCTTCTGGTCTTTAAAATACTAGCCTTTAGTGTTGTTTGTCCTATAATCTGGGTTTTTCACTCTGCTCCAAATTAAAAAATAAAAAGATAAAACAAACAACAACCATCCCACCCCCCAAAAATAAAACAACAACAGCAGTTAAACTCAGTCTTAGACTTTGATGGCAGAACAGTATAGTTCTTTTTCTGTTTTTGGTAAATAAGAAAGCAAATGAACTTTCCTACTGTACTAATGTACTTTTTAAAAGATGGTTTTTGAAATTATCTTACTAATACACTCTGGGGATTACTATTAGGTTGCCTTTAATGGCAAAAACCATGATTACTTTTGCACCAAATTAATCACTCTCTCTCTTTCTCTGTCTCTCTCTCTAATTTGGCTGAATGAAATTTGATAATACTTTTTATCCATCATTAAAATAGATCATCATTTGGAAAGATTTGTAAAGTTCGCAAGTTTGTGAAGCTGAAGTTGTCTTGTGGTCTCGAATTCACTTTCTTTAATTGCTGAAATTCTTTTTAAAAAACGTTTTTATGTTAGATTAAAAAAAAAAACAAATTGGCACGACATGCCAGTTCTCACTCTTTTTCTTTCTCCCTCTCTCTCTCTAAATATAATAACCCTTACCTTTTCTGAATATACAAGAGAAGACATTTTCCTTTAATACATAAAGGCAAATATTGGGAACGGTTTGTGGCCATTCAGACTTTGGGTCTGCATTAGGTACCAATTCCACGTGATCCTTTTGGTGGAATTGTTTTATATCGGTATACTCTTTTATAGTTTATTTAGCACTTGTGTGTTCATTGTCTTTTCATTTCAGTAGGAAATTCTCACTGTAGCTCTCTGAGGTAGGTAGAACAGATGTTATTGTCATTTTGATGATTTGTAAGTAATAGAAGTGGAAGAGTTTATTAAAGAATTGTGTAGCTAGTAAAAGAGTAGAGGGAGACCCTCACACCCAGGGCCCTTACTAATTTTAAATGCTTCCATTTATTAAAGGGTTGGCCAGACAGTCTGATGTCTCCTTTAACTTCATTATTTTATTATTTCATGATTCTTCTTTGAAATTAATTTCAAAATGGTGACCCTTTTCACAAACCAGCTTTGTGTATATTGGTTCACATAGACTTGTCAAGATAGATCAAGACAGGTGAGGTGAATTGTATTAAATAGGGGTCCTAAGCCTGGATTATTATTTTTTTAACAACATTTTTCTGTGCTTTTTGCTACCGTGAGGTTATGAATATATTATTCCATGGAGGGGAAACAGTTATAGTTGATTGCTAATCTACCCATGAGTTTAGGGCTGAATTGATCCGGAACCCAGGTTTCCTAAATGCACTCGTTCAGCTGCACCACCATGGTTTATGGGAACCAGGCACGTTTGGAGCTTGGTTCCTAGGGACTGATGAGTCCTGGATTTTTGATGCTTGGTGGAGAATTAGCCATCAGTGATGTGAAGCCATGTATCCTGGTTAGGCAGGACGCATTTGTTTTCTTAGCAGATAACTAACATGTGAGGGGAACTGATGTCCACTTATGGCATTCTATTTAAAGAAATAATTTAGACTGGATTTTCCCCATTATTTTTGCTGTGAATGTATGGTCCTCACGGTGTGCTTTTCTGTCTCTGGAGTCCTATTGTCCTTTTCCCCATGCAAAGAGAATCTTGCTCTAACTTTGGAGATACAAATGGGAAACATCTCTTTTGGAGGTTACAGATGGGAAGCATCTTTTTGTAATCCTGACAGTCCTGTGAATTGCAATTACAGACTGCAGTTGTAACATCTTGAATGTTTGTTATAAATATGCATGTTATGCCATGAGAATAGCCACAAATTCACGGAAACCTCAGGACCTGTAATGAAGCTCGGGTTTGCCTGGCATGCCCGTTTTCTGGATGAGCATAAGCAGCTTGAGCCTCATCCATCACTGCACAGTGCAGTGCATGAGTTTTAATTTTCAGGTCCTCAGGGGGACAAAAGAACAAGCTGTGTATTCATTAAAGGATCAAATATTAATTGTATTAATTTGATCTTTACACTGCATCTTTCAGCAGAGAAATTCACTTGTAATTCTTGGAGTGACATCAGATCTTACCAAATATTCGTAGGCCTTATTGACGCTCAAAAGTGCCAAGATGCAGCCCTGGCTTGATGGTCGGCGCAGTTACATTCGTAAGCTTTGGTTTCACCACTTGGCCTCGGGCATGATGCTTTTCTATTCCATATCCTCTTTAATTCATAAAATATTAGCTGGCAATACTAACTGTCTCACAAGATTGTTTTGAAAGCCAAATATGATGATAAATGTGAAAATGTTTTTAAACCGTAAAATACCTTATAACCCCAAGGAGCTACTAGTATATACTTATTCAGCAATCATTTACTTAAAACAGATCTTGTGCCAGATACTCTTCTAGGGGCTGAAGTTATGGCAGTGAGTGAAACAGAGACTAGTTCCTGCACTCTTGGGATGTATTTTCTTGCTCTAATAAAAATAACATTATTAATAATAATTAATAGTGATACAATTGTGAAATAAAATTTATTAAATAAATGCATTTTATAACCTTATATGTAATTACCAATAATTATTCAAAATTATAAAAAATACTTTAATATAGGTTAAGTAACCCTAATCCAAAAATCTGAACTCTTAAATGTGAAAAAATCTGAAACTTTCTGAGTGCCAACACAATGCTCAAAGGAAATGCTCATGGGAACATTGTGGATTTCAGAATTGTGGATTGGGATTGCTCAGCTGGTATGCGTAAATATTCCAAAAATCCAAAAAATCTGAAATTTGAAACACTTCATGTCCCAAGTGTTTTGTGTACGGAATACTCAGTCTGTACTAACGAATATGTGCTAATATAAATATAATAATAATTTAGCATGTTATCTGTAAGTACTGATGTCATTAACTTCTAGTAACAGTGATAGGGATTATAATGCCTCAACACTATATAAACTATAAAATTCTAGAACCAGGGTGAATCTTAAAAGTTATCTAATGCAACCCCTTTCTTTCCTAGTTGAGAATAGTTGAGAATGTATTCACTAATACATTTCAGGGAAGTACAGGTTCTTTGCCCAGGAGTGCTGTAAATAACCAATGAAAAATCTTGAATGCAGGCAACAATTTAATATTCATTTCAGAGACTCAGAAAGGCAGGTGGCTTGTTCAGTATTGCAGATAGTAAGTAGGGAAGCCGAGCCATGATCCTAGGGATTCCTCTCTCATAGATGCATTCTGGGGGACTTGTTTAGAAGTTACAGTGATTGAACTAATATACCCAAACAAAGTGGACTAGATGTTTTAGAACAAGGAGAAGTCTGTGTATTGTTGACAGAAATCTCTTTTATTTTGTAACTTGTCAGCTTAATTAACTGCTGAAATGAGTCCCTTAATAAGGTGATGAGTTCCTCCTAATTCTTGTATGGTTCAAAAACAGTAATTAATGCTGATTTGTGTGGTGAGATACACATTAATCATCTTTATTTTTAAATTATACAAGCGTACAATACTATTGTCACTCCATATTTTACATCTGAAGAGAATTTAATTGCTTTTTTGATAATAAAATATACAGAGAGCCACAAAGAGATATCACCACACACGTATTAGAAAAGCTAAAATAAAAAGGTGTCTCATATGCTGCTGAGGATGTGGAGAAATGATCTCTCACAATGCTGGTAGGAATGTGCAAAATTTCGTAGCCACTGTGGAAAACTCTTTGGTGATATTTTACAAAAGTAAACATGTACTAACCATATGACTCAGCAGATACACCCTTTGGCATTTAATCTAGAGAATCAAAATGTTACGTTCACAAAAAAAACCTGTACATGGATGTTCAGAGCAACCTTTTTTTTTTTTTTAATCATAATGACAAAACACTGGAAACAACCCAAATATCCTTTGATGGGCAAATGTTTCAGTGAAGTCTGGTACAGCCATACAATGGAATAATACTATTCAGCAGTAAAAAAGAATGAAGTGTTACTGATATATGCAATAACCTGGACATGCTTAATGAAAAAACTGTCTCGAAAGATTACATATATTGTATGATTTCATTTTAAGACAAAGCTCTAGAGATGAAGGACATATTCATGATTGCTAGGGGACAGACATGGCTGGGTCAGGTGGGACAAGTACTGGTCATTCATACTAAGAGGATGCAGCAAGAGTCTGTGTGGGTGGAACAGTTCCGTACCTCAATTGGAGTGATGGTTACATGAATCTAAACATGGGATAAAATTACGTAGAACTGTATGCACACACAAATCAATGCTGGTTATAAAATGGTAAAAGCTGAGTAAGGTCTAGTTAACAGTAACAATGTCAGTTTGCTGGGTTTTGTAATGTGTTGTAGCTTTATGAGAGTTACCATTCAGGGAACCTGGGTAAAGTGTACATGGGACTCTGTACTATTTTTGCAACTTTCTGTGAGTCTATATTTCAAAACAGGTTTAATAAAAGTAAAATAAAGAAATGCATATAGTTTTCTTAATGTATTATTCTCTTACTCAAAGTTCTATCTTACATGCCATCTGAATTGCTTGTATGATACTTTGAAAGATCACTGCTATATGTATCCCTGCCAGAATGTATGGTTTAAACTGGTTTTCAAAGCTGGCCAGTCATCAGAAAGACTTGGAGAACATTTTTCAAAAGAAAAATATTAAAGCAGGTCCTAGGTCCCATCACAATTCTACAGAATCAAAATCTCTGGCCATGGGCCTCAGGAATCTGCATTAAAACAAAGCAAAATTAAAACATAAAGCACAACTCCCTGGGAATTGTAATTGATTCTTAACCAAAGTTTGGGAACCTCTCATTTATTTTATTAATTTCAGAGACCAGTGCCTTAGTCTCCTTGGAACCTTCTCCAGGTCCTGAGAGTGTACTCTTTCTCCCATAGTTAATGACGGTAGCTTTTGAAGTGTTAAGCATCTTTATCATGTGAACATTGTACAGATTCAGAGAGCATCCTTCATGTTGCTATTCTTTTCCCTCAGTGCTTTCATCGTAGACATCAATCTTTTGCATATGTTGTCCCAGGTCATTTTATTTGGGATCCAAAACCAAAAGGTTTCAAACAATGACAAAAACGGATTCTTCGAGAATGCCCTAGTCATG
This sequence comes from Papio anubis, assembly GCF_008728515.1. Classification (NCBI taxonomy): domain Eukaryota; kingdom Metazoa; phylum Chordata; class Mammalia; order Primates; family Cercopithecidae; genus Papio; species Papio anubis. The sequence goes on from NC_044977.1 coordinate 184,484,824, forward strand.
GCCAAGCTTCTGCATTACAGAGCTCTTGCTATTGTGTTGCTTTAGGTAGCAATGCCTGAAATCTCACAAAATTTTGGGTCACAGTAGGGCTATGTTAATTATCTAAAAATGGATTCATTATGGACATTATAAAATAAATCTGACACCTGAGGCTTTGGGCAAATATGCCATATAAAGAAATCATACCCTAAAATAACGATTGACTTAAAGAACTTACAAAAAAAATCAGTATGGCATTTTTATCATCCTTTCTTAAAATTACTGCGTCCAGAGAGACCTGATGGCTTAGGACAGCACCTGGGGCAGAGGAGTCTAGGTCATTGGGAGGTGGCACCCTGAGCCTTCTAGCAGTTTGCTCTTCCAGCACTCTCCCTTATTATATGTTCTTTGCATTGTTCTGTATGTTGCTGTCTTCAAATAGAATAGATAAGTCTACTAGTCAATATAGACATATAATAGGCACCACATGCCCATAAAGATTACATTATGTAAATGTAGTGCCATAATATAATATGAAGGATGTCCGCTAGGAGGAACTGGGGAAAAACATCACAGACGAGCACACATCTGATCTGAGTGTTAGAGAATGAGTTAGTTGTTTACCAAGCAGAAAAGGGCGGTGGACAGCATGCCATGCCAAGTAAAGGGAACTGCATGTGCAAAAGCAGAGAATGGCCCCCATCCCGACCCTTTTGATTTTGGCAGTTCTTTGCTGATGTCCTCAGGCAGTGCATCTGGGCTCCTGGGAATAGCTTTGCAATGTGAACAGAGTGACTTCACTATGGGTAGACCCAAATGTTCTAGCATGCTCTGAAACTTACCTCTAGAAATAGCTCCAGGAAGTTAGGTAGCTACAGAGAGGAAGGACCAAGAAATAAGATCTTATACCACAGGCAAGAAGTACTTTCCTGGAGGTACTGGCCAGAACTACTATTGCTATCTCTCTGCACTTGTTTGTTATATTTTAGAATGAAATGTGCCTTTGCATACAGATGCTAAGGCAAGAAAGAAAAAGCAAAAGGCAGTTCTCTTTAAATCTCCTGAAACAATTTCAGGCAGCTTTTTTTTTTTTTTTTACCTAGTCAAACACACACCATTAAGAATGGAGGTGTAAGCTAACTTAATAATTTTTTGTTCTGTTTTTCTCTCTTACTTATTCACACGTTGGGGTAATCCTGAGAAAACAGGAAGCAATGAAAGAAGGATTTTATTGTGAAATGTTCATTACAACTTGCAATTTTAAATATGTGTTAGTATGAATGTGCATGAATGTGAATAAATTTTAGAGCACTTTCTCACGTATTATCTAGTTTAATCATCAGAATATCCTGCAATGTTATTATAGTTCCTACATTATTATGGTTCCTAAAGACAAATGAAAATTCTGTGATTCAGAGACCCATGGTTAGGCTAATATATATAGAAGTCTCACATTTGACCAAATTTTAGTATCTTCCCTTAAGTATTGGTAATGTACAATAAACAGTATTTGGTAATAATGAATTATTACAATTACTAAAACAACTTATCTGGCAGAACAGTATCTTAACTATTGAACAGTATTATAGTGGATTTATTTGCCTTCATTGCATCTGAAGTCTACTTTGCTTTACTGCTTACCTTATCTTTCTAGCTACTCTGTAAAAAAGTTATTATCATCCTCAATCTGCAGAGTATAATGTATGTAAAGTGAAATAGCTGGCATATTGCAAAGGTGGAAATTGGACCCTTATCTCCTAAATCCAAGTCTGTAGGTGTTCCTCAGCAGTACATGTATCTCATGTTAATGCATTATTACTTTTATTAAATGAAATAATTTTTCTCAAGGAGTCATTATTTGACAAGACCTTTGGAATAACCATTTGGAATTTTCCTTAGTTCAGTTGAATTATGTCATCTTGCTTAAACTTTTCAGATAGCACTGGTAGTTTTACTGACATTACAATGGAATTAAAATGACATTTTATTTTATTTCTTACCATTCTGTAAAAATGGCATTTTAATTTGTCATTATTTTTGTTATTCATCGGTTTATGTATGTTGTAATGACTTGGGTTTTCTTAAGTGCATCCTCTGTAAAAATGACCTCCTGGGAAAGAAATCTCCAAGTTCTATGAGGTGTACCCAGAAATATCACCACTTGAGGTGACAGTAAGTGTCATGCATGCCACCCAATGTGATCCCTGGTAGACAGATTTCACTGTTTTATATCTTGACATCTGCATTGAATTCAGTTCTTTTATTGGCGCCTATTCACTTCCATCTTGTGCCATGGTTATTAAAGGGGCTCGGTAGTGGACAGGAAAAAGTATAAACACATCGTAGGCCTTAAACAGTTTACATTTTCATTAGAAATTCAATGTTTGAAAATGACCAGTTAACTAACAATATAAAGCTTTACTGTAAAGCTTCTATTTGTGAAGTGACTCTGTGGCTAACTCTATCAGAAGAAAGAGTTTGCTTGGAGCCAGGCTAGTATTGGAAGGTTACAGAGAAGGAAGACTCAGGGAGGTGATTAAGCATATAGACTCTGGCATCAGATAGATCTGGGTTCCAGTTTTGATTTCACCTCTTAATTTTCTGGGAACTTGGACTCACCAGGATAAGTAGCAACCTAAGTTCTTTCAATTTTAAAATAGGGATATTTATCTACTAGGCGTGGTGGCTCACACCTGTAACCCCAGCACTTTGGGAGGCCAAGGGTGGATCACCTGAGATCAGGAGTTCAAGACCAGCCTGACCAACATGGTGAAACCCTGTCTCTACTAAAAATACAAAAATTAGCTGGGCATGGTGGCACACACCTGTAAATCCCAGTTACTTGGTAGGCTGAGGCAGGAGAATCACTTGAATACAGGAGGTGGAGGTTGCAGTGAGCCACTACATTCCAGCCTAGGTGACAGAGTAAGACTCCGTCTCAAATAAATGAATAAATAAAAATAATAAATAAATAAATAAAAGAGAGATATTTGTATCTTAAAAAGTTGTTTTCAAAGTTAAATAAAGTCATGAATTGACATATATTTGGCACAAAATAATGACAAAATCAGTGGAAGATGTGATCATTATTGTTGCTACTATTATTGAAATGAAAATATGAACATTAGCTCCGAGGGTCATATCCATAGTGTTTTTTTAAAAAATTCAGATTTTAAATTATAAAATCCCATATAGCTCATGCTGACCATTTAAAAAATGATCTTAGTTGTATCCTTGTTTTTTTTGTATTTGCTGATTGAGATTTTAGAATTGGCTTGGCATATGTTTGTCTTCGCTAGAATTAAGATTCCACCTTTGTTAGAAGTAGAATTACTTTACTTGAACTTTGTCAATGTGGCAAAAAATGATTCATATTTATATTATCTCTTTGAGAAGTAGTGTTTTTACTATTGAACTATAAGTACAGTTAAAAAGTAGATGAACATTTCAGAAAGAAACTATTGATTTTTATTAATTAGAGAAATTAAGTTTCCAAAATGTCAGTTGTTACAGAGAGATTTTAGGGATTATTAACTACACAATCTCAGAAAAATTAATTTAATTAGGGATTTTATTTTGGGTTCCATTCATTTTCGAGATTCATATTTTGGATTAAGCCAATCTCCTGAAATTGTATTTAAACTTAGTCTGTGTGTATGTCTTTTTTCAGGGAAAGGGTTCATAACACCATCAGATCCTCAAAGAGATTCTTAACTTACCCATTAAGAAAGGTAACATCTCTGTCTAGGGGTCACCAGTCTCTCAAGCCAGTTATATTGTTGCTGCCTAAATAAACAAACAGGTTTTTATTTCTACTCTTACCAAATCAGTAGGCTGTGTTTGTAGCAAAAACTGAGTATGTGGTGGTGGTGGGGTTGTAGTAACTACAGTAGAGAGTGTAACATGTATACAATTAGATCATGATATATGGTTTCTAACATTTTATATGTGTATATATTTAATGTATTCACACAACAAATATTTGCACATGTTGCCTGAGCTGTGCATATGCAAGGCAGGGCATAGAGATGGCTAGGGCGTGGGTTCTCTCTGCTGAATGAGATGGTACCCCCTCATCCCCCATTTTACTGTTGAAGAGAGGGAAGGTTGGTGGTGAGGTGACTTGCCCCAGACCAAACAGGTAAAAAGTAGTCCTGAGTAGATTCAGGCATAACTTGTTTGAACCAAATTGTGTTCTTTAGACTGCAACATGCTTTCTGTTCCTTAGCATGTAACTATTATCCATGTATTTTTATTTATTTTTCTTTTATGTGAATTTAAAATGTCATATTTGTTCTGCTTCCATTATTGCAGTCCTGAATGATGATTCATCAGTGCAGTGGCCTATTTTAGTGAACCACAATAGCTTGGGTAGAAAGAAAAAAGATCCAACATACACAGGAATGGAAAGCAGCCATCTTTTTATAGCTAAAATTGCAAACATCTGGCAATTACTCTATTCTACCTCCCTTCAAAAAAGAAGAATCATCCCTTCAACTGGAGCCTGCCACTGTGTTTAATCAAGGCAGAAAGCAAGCCTGAAGCAGCAATCGTTTTGGTTCAAGGAGGCCATTGCCTAACCTAATTGGCCAGAGTGTCTTCAGAAAATATACCATTTAGTGTCCCCCAGAAGCTACTGGGTTATGTAATGATGATAAGGGTAATATAGCAATTAATAACTGCAGAAATCCCCTTTTGTTTTTCTGCTGTTTCATTTGTGGTGGCTCTTACGGCAGCTTTTATATTGTGAAAGTTAATTATTTTGGTCAATTTTGCCTCTCTCCACCCGCTTAAGCTTCTTGTATTCCTTAACAAAAGATTCAACCCCATTGATACAACCAATAATTGCCAACTTGATTTTATTATAAACATGTCCAGTGAAATGCTGAAGGAACAAATAACATTTATTTTTAAAGCCTGGCAGTGATCTTACAGTCAAAAAGTGGTCCACCAAGGTTATGGCTCCTAAGTACCCCACCCTTATTTCTTATTGTGCTAATTGTTTGTGAAACTAGTTCTTCCCTCACCGGCCAAAGTCAACACTGTTGGCAGGGGAAGTGAGAACAGCTGGTGGTTCACAGTATATGCTGAGAATCAGAACTTCTGCATTTTTCTCATGGGGTTAGTGCCAGCTTTTGCTCTGGCCTTGACCAATGCAGGTACCTTTCTCTTCCCCATTTACCTTTCTCTTCCTCTAGGTCTCTGAAGAGTAGAGGTGGATATTTCCCTTCCCAGGTTGTGCCAACGTTATTACCACTGTTCCCTTTTGTTGTAGAATATTTTGGTCAGTAATCATCAGTAATCGCTAAGTAACAGAAAATCAAGGTTCAATAGCACGGTTTTCAAAAACAACCTCAAATACTATAAATAGTCTGTTTTCTAGTGTTAGCAGATTATGGTACTTGGAAATCATAAGCATTCAGCGGGGCCTTTGAGCTTATTTTAAATGCCTGCCTTTTGCTTTTATGTCTTTGCTAGAACTGTGTTCAATACCCAAAGACACAGCTTTCTCTTTGATAATTTTTCTAGGCTGTCTTTCCTGCCAGTCTTCCCAAAATCCCAGTGAATTTTGCAAGCACCTCATTAAACTAAATGCAGTTTTGGGAGAGATGAGATTGTGACCAAGGAGTTTTCTGGGTTTTACAAAAAGAATAAGAACAAGAACAGGAACTCCTAACAACCTAAAATGCATGCCTTGTGCAATATGGTTATCCCATGCAGAGCTACATAGTATAACGATCTCTGGAATCTCAAATGAATATGCTCCCTTTTCTCTGTCTTCATCCAGTTGGATAGTTCTGGTCTTCCTCCCTCATGTGTACATCTTTGAACTTGAACTACTGTATTATAGCCAGTGTTCTAACCTATATGCTTTTCTCTTTGGTGGCCCTGCTAATATAGAAAAGGTTAGGCTAATGTTCGTACCATATTTTTCTTTTTGGTGTCTTCTTGTGTGTGTGTGTGTGTGTGTGTTTGTATGTGTGTGTGTGTTTAATTATACTTTAGCTTCTGGGATACATGTGCAGAACGTACAGGTTTGTTACAGAGGTATACACATGCCATGGTGGTTTGCTGCACCCATCAACCCATCATTTACTTTAGATATTTCTCCTAATGTTATCCCTCCCTAAGCCCCCACCCCCCTGACAGGCCCTGGTGTGTGATGTTCCCCTCGCTGTGTCCATGTGTTCTCATTGTTCAGCTCCCACTTATGAGTGAGAACATGTGGTGTTTGGTTTTCTGTTCCTATGTTAGTTTGCTGAGAATGATGGTTTCCATCATTTTAGTCATAAAGTCTTTGTCCATTCCTATGTCCTGAATGATATTGCTTAGGTTTTCTTCTAGGGTTTTATAGTTTTGGGTCTCACATTTAAGTTTTTAATTCATCTTGAGTTAATTTTTGTATAAGGTGTAAGGAAGGGGTCCAGTTTCAGTTTTCGGCATATGGCTAGCCAGTTTTCCAAACAGCGTTTATTAAATAGAGAATCTCTCCCCATTGCTTGTTCTTGTCAGGTTTGTCAAAGATCAGATGGTTGTAGATGTGTGGTGTTATTTCTGAGGCCTGTGTTCTGTTACATTGGTTTATATATCTGTCTTGGTACCAGTACCATGCTATTTTGGTTACTGTAGCCTTGTAGTTTAGTTTGAAGTCAGGTAGCGTGATGCCTCCAGCTTTGTTCTTTTTGCTTAGGATTGTTGTGGCTATATGGGCTCCTTTTTGGTTCCATATGAAATTTAAAGTAGTTTTTCTACTTCTGTGAAGAATGACAATGCTAGCTTGATGGGGATAGCATTGAATCTGTAAATTACTTTGGACAGTATGGCCATTTTCATGATATTGATTCTTATCCGTGAGCATGGAATGTTTTTCCATTTGTTTGTATCCTCTCTTATTTCTTTGAGCAGTGGTTTGTAATTCTCCATGAAAGAGTCATTCATAGCTCTTGTAAGTTGTATTCCTAGGTATTTTATTTTCTTTGTAGCAATTGTGAATGGGAGTTCACTCATGATTTGGCTCTCTTTCTATTATTGGTTTTAGGAATGCTTGTGATTTTTGTACATTGATTTTGTATCCTGAGACTTTGCTGAAGTTGCTTATCAGCTTAAGGAGATTTTGGGTTGAGATGATGGGGTTTTCTAAATATACAATCTTGTCATCTGCAAACAGAGACAATTTGACTTCCCCTCTTCCTGTTTGAATACTCTTTATTTCTTTCTGTTGCCTGATTGCCCTGACTAGAACTTCCAATACTATGTTGAATAGGAGTGGTGAGAGAGGGCATTCTTGTCTTGTGCTGGTTTTCAAAGGGAAAACTTCAAGCTTTTGCCCATTCAGTATGATATTGGCTGTGGGTTTGTCATAAATAGCTCTTATTATTTTGAGACATGTTCCATTAATACCTAGTTTATTGAGAGTTTTTAGCATGAGATTGTGTTGAATTTTGTTGAAGGCCTTTTCTGCATCTATTGAGATAATAGTGTGGTTTTTGTCATTGGTTCTGTTTATGCGATCTCTTATGTTTATTGATTTGTGTATGTTGAATCAGCCTTGCATCCCAGGGATGAAGCTGACTTTTTCATAGCAGATAAGCTTTTTGATGTGCTACAGGATTCGGTTTTCCAGTATTTTATTGAGGTTTTTCACATTGATGTTCATCAGGGATATTGGCCTGAAATTTTCTTTTTTTGTTGTGTCTCTGCCAGGTTTTGGTAGCAGGATGATGCTGGCCTCATAAAATGAGTTAGGGAGGAGTCCCTCTTTTTCTAGTGTTTGGAATAATTTCAGAAGGATGGTAGCAAGCTCCTCTTTGTACCTCTGGTAGAATTTGGCTGTGAATCTGTCTGGTCCTGGACTTTTTTTGGTCAGTAGGCTATTAATTACTGCCTCAATTTCAGAACTTGTTATTGGTCTATTCAGGGATTTGAATTCTTCCTGGTTTAGTCTTGGGAGAGTGTATTTGTTGCAGAATCTATCCATTTCTTCTATATTTTCTAGTTTATTTGTGTAGAGGTGTTTATGGTATTATCTATTGGTAGTTTGTATTTCTGTGGGATCATTGATGATATCCCCTTTATCATTTTTTATTGTGTCTATTTGATTCTTCTCTCTTTTTTTCTTTGTTAGCCTGGCTGGTGGTCTATCTATTTTGTTAATCTTTTCAAAACACCAGCTTCTGGATTCATTGATTTTTTTGAAGGTTTTAGTTATTTCTTGTCTTCTGCTAGCTTTTGAATTTGTTTGCTCTTACTTCTCTAGTTCTTTTAATTGCAAAGTTAAGGTGTTGATTTGAGATCTTTCCCGCTTTCCCTGGTGGGTATTTACTGCTATAAATTCCCCTCTAAACACTGCTTTAGCTGTGTCCCAGAGATTCCGGCATGTTGTGTCTTTATTCTCATTGGTTTCAAAGAACTTACTTATTTCTGCCTTCATTTTGTTATTTATCCAGTATTCATTCAGGAGCAGGTTGTTCAGTTTCCATGCAGTTGTGTGGTGTTGAGTGAGTTTCTGAATCCTAAGTTCTAGTTTGATTGCACTGTGGCCTGAGATACTGTTTGTTATTTTGCATTTGCTGAGGAGTGTTTTACTTCCAATTATGTGGTCAATTTTAAAATAAATGTGATGTGGTTCTTAGAAGAATGTACATTCTGTTGATTTGCGGTGGAGAGTTCTGTAGATGTCTATTAGGTCTGCTTGGTGTAGAGCTGAGTTGAAGTCCTTGATATCCTTGTTAACCTTCTGTCTCGTTGATCTGTCTAATATCAGTGGGGTGCTAAAGTCTCCCACTATTATTGTGTGGTAGTCTGAATCTCTTTGTAGGTCTCTAAGAACTTGCTTTATGAATCTTGGTGCTCCCGTATTGGCTGCATATATATTTAGGGTAGTTAGCCCTATTTTTGGATTGCTCTGTTTACCATTATATAATGGCCTTCTTTGTCTTTTTTGATCTTTGTTGGTTTAATGTCTGTTTTATCAGAGACTAGGATTGCAACCCCTGCTTTTTTTTTGCTTTCCATTTGCTTGGTAAATATTCCTCCATGCATTTATTTTGAGCCTATATGTGTCCTTGCATCTGAGATGGGTCTCCTGAATACAGCACACCGATGGGTCTTGACCCTCTATCCAGTTTGCCAGTCTGTGTCTTTTAATTGGGTCCTTTAGCCTGTTTACATTTAAGGTTAACATTGTTATGTGTGAATTTGTTCCTGTCTATGATGCTAGCTGGTTATTTTGCCTGTTAGTTGATGCAGTTTCTTCATGGTGTTGATGGTCTTTACAATTTGGTATGTTTTTGCAGTGGCTGGTACTGTACTGGTTTTTCCTTTCCATATTTAGTGCTTCCTTCAGGAGCTCCTGTAAGGCAGGCCTCGTGGTGAGAAAAACCTCTCAGCATTTGCTTGTCTGTAAAGGATGTTATTTCTCCTTTGCTTATGAAGCTTAGTTTGGCTGGATATGAAATTCTGGGTTGAAAATTCTTTTCTTTAAGAATGTTGAATATTGACCCCCATTCTCTTCTGGCTTATAGGGTTTCTGCAGAGAGATCCGCTGTTAGTCTGATGGGGTTCCCTTTGTGGTACCCGACCTTTCTCTCTGGCTGCCCTTAACATTTTTTCCTTCATTTCAACCTTGGTGGGGTAACCCGATTTTTCTCTCTGGCTGCCCTTAACATTTTTTCCTTTATTTCAACCTTAGTGAATCTGACAATTATCCTGTGGCTGCTCTTCTTGAGGAGTATCTTTTTGGTGTTCTCTGTATTTCCTGAATTTGGATGTTGGTCTGTCTTCCTAGGTTGGGGAAGTTCTCCTTTCTTTCAGAGATTCCCTGCCCAGAGAGGAAGACTCTATAGAGGCAGTCTGTCTACAGTGACTTTGTGGTACTGAGGTAGGCTTTGCCCTATTCTAACTTCCTGGAGGCTTTGTTTACATTGTGATGGGAAAACTGGCTACTCAAGCCTCAGTAATGGGGGATACGCCTCTCCCCACCAAGCTGGAGCATCCCAGGTCAACTTCAGACTGCTGTGCTGGCAGCGAGAATCTCAAGCGAGTGGATCTTAGCTTGCTGGGCTCCATGGGGGTGGGGTCCACTGAGCTAGAACACTTGGCTCCCTGACTTTAGTCCCCTTTTCAGGGGAGTGAATGGTTCTGCCTAGCTGGCATTCCAGGAGCCACTGGGGTATGAAAAAAACAAACTCCTGCAGCTAGCTCGGTGTCTGCCCACATGGCCACCCAGTTTGGTGCTTGAAACCCAGGGCCCTGGTGGTGTAGGCACCTGAGGGAATCTCCTGGTCTGCGGGTTGCAAAGACCGTGGGAAAAGGGTAGTATCTGGGGCGGAATGCACGGTTCCTCATGGCAGGTCCCTCATGGCTTCTCTTGGCTAGGAGAGGGAATTCCCTGACCCCTTGTGCTTCCAGGGTGAGGTGATGCTCCACCCTGCTTAGGCTTGCCCTCCGGGGGCTGTACCCACTGTCTAACCAGTCCCAGTGAGATGAGCCAAGCACTTCAGTTGGAAATGCAGAAATCACCCACCTTCTGAGTTGATCTGTCTGGGAGCTGCAGACCGGAGCTGTTCCTATTTGGCCATCTTCAACCTAAGTCCCATATTTTGCTTTTACTTTGGGACTTGTTCTAGACTACAAATGTTCTAGAATACAGACAGTATTGTATTGCAGGGGGCTTTACATGTCTATAGTGGTTCTCTGTCCTTTTAACACGAGTAATAACCACCTGGGGAACTTCAAAAAGTTTCCAAGCTTGGGTCTCACCCTCAGATATTGTAATGTAATTGCTCTGGGATGGGCACTATCTTTTTTTTTTTTTTTGCACTATCCATTTCTAGAACTACTAAGATAGGCCAATCTCTTACTGATGCTTGAGTTCATATAATCACTGTCAAGGTGTTTTTTAGGCTTATATTGAATATTTCTAGTGCAGGAAACTAAAAGAACACTTTCTGTCTTAAGGCAGTTCTGATTTTTTTAGAGATCAGATTTATTTTTATTTAAATTCTGCCTTCATAACATGTGAGATTGTCTTTTAGTCTTATAAATTTATAATTTCTAGCCATGGAGTTTAGTTAGTACTTAAAATTGTAACTCCCTGCCCTTCAAAAAAACAAAAACAAAATAAGAACAACCTGATCACATCTTTATAATTGTGACTCAGTCCTCATCAGATAGGGCCTTTCTCTTCTTCACTTTCGAGTTATAAATCCTGGGGAAAGGAACAATGAGGAACAAGCAGACAAACAAATAGAATAAGTACTTTCTATAGTGAGGCAGCACTAGAGTTACCTTGTTAACTAAATGGAGAGCTGGAACTCTAAGCTTTTCATCATTATATTGACAGTGTATAACATATAGTTAAGTCACAGAAGAAACATTCAATTATTATTATCGAATAAGTAATAATTATGAGGTTTATTAAGAGGGCCCAGTTCAATTTATATGTGCAAAACTTATGCCCTTAATTGTAACAATACTTTAGAAATTATAGTGGAAGTAAGTCCTTTTGCAGAGAGAATACACCTTAAAATGCCTGGGCACAAATTTAATGAGAGATACGTTGTTCTATATCCCAATGAAAACAAAAAGCCGAAGTAATGATCTCAAACTCTCTAGAAGGACATAAAGCTTAATAGTAACAGTCCCTGATGCAGGTGGATCCTCTTAGGCAGTCTTACATTTGCACTGGTCTTACTATATGGTGGAAATGAGTGTATGTTTCATTCATAGCATCATTCCCGTTACTTTAGATTGAAAGCATTTCCCTATATTTTGGTAAAACCTGCTGCTCCTGAAACCTACCTTTGTTCCTAGTCCTGCCCTTATAAATGGCAAAAAATAAAGCCAATTCATCTTGCTTATATGAGCCAGTCTTATAATAGAGATATGTCCTTCATTCTTTTCTTTAAGCTGAATAGTTCCACTGCAGAGTCTCTTAATTATTTAAGGTAGTCCATCCTGAAAGACGTCATTTGTAAGGAACATAATTCTATTGAATGCAGAAAGGGAATGGCAAGGTTCTTTCAGAGAATTCCTTTTCCTGAACAAAGGTGCAATTGCCAGGAAGCACCTTCACATTTTTCTACAGCTTGTCAGGCTTCCTTATAGCACTGTTATATGTGGCAATATTATGATTGACATTAAAAAATGTGTGTATTTTTGAAAGAACTATTTCCTTTATTTTAAATAGAAAAGAACATAGCATCTCTGGGAGTAGGAATATCAAAAATAAATTAAAAACCTTTCTTGTGATTACATTAACCAGATTGATTAGGACAAATAGGGTTTATCTATAGCTTAATAAAGAAGTTATTATTTCCTCAAAATTTAGACTTACTAGGCCTAAAGGAGCATAGAGGTCTTTAGACTTAGTAAGTCTAAATTTTGAGGAAATAAATTGGAAAAACTAGAGCTCAGAATGAGTAATAGTAAAGGCAAAACTAAGATTATTAAGAAAATTATCAGAATTTCCTATGTGATTTTTTTTTTTAACAACTTCCCCTGGCTTATATTGTACATGGGTTTCAGTTATCTTACAGCTCTTTAATTATTTTTTAAAGTAGGGTAACATTTTATCTTCCTTCTCTCTGTCTCTATCAAGGGTTTGTTATTTGAGCATTACAGTTACACACCACCACTCTCTGGTTGTACCGTGACTGATATATCAGTTAATTGGAAAAGTGAACAAAACTCTTTAAACTCAACCTATACAATTAAGATGATGAAGTGGCAGCAATCATTGTGCTCTTTTACTTACCTGTGTGATTTGTTACACTCTGTGTTTATTTAGAATGTAAATAACGCGCAGTTAGAGTAATAGATGCAGATGATTGAACATCCTTAGACATCTGGAGAAGCAGCACTGGCAAGATTCTCTCTGAAAATTTCTGAAAATCTTTTTGTTGCAACCTGAGAAGGCATAGATATAACTGAAAGCCTAATAGTAAGGCCAAATTCAATCAAGTTGAAAATGCTTTACACCATCACTGATGATGTTGTGTCTTTCCCACCCAGCTCAACATTGAGATTTTTTTTTTTGATATGTAGAATTTATTTGTTCCAGAATTTTCCTTTCAATTCATCAAATCATTACATAATTAACTTTTTTTTTTCTTTTGGATTTCTTGACTCTCAAATGATTTTACTCTTTTTAGAGAGCTACAGCCACAGTTTTCTTAAATATAGGGATTTTTGAGGTATCATATTTTGCTAATGGTAAGTTTATAGTATTCCTAAGCAGCTTATCTCATGCAGTTTTCTCTATATTGAATACGGTTCAGATGAAAATTAACCTGTGTGAAAGTGTTGTCATCTGGAATGACTGCCTCTTACCTTAGAAAACAGTCAGTCCAAGGTTGAGAACACATCTGAGAAACTGTGCCTATTTTGAGAAATACCAAGAAATTTTTATTCACTGGAACAGCTGCCAGGAAACTTGTTGGTCATAGACGAGTGCCTTAGTTGGGCATTTTTTTCAGAAGTAGAGAAAGGCAAAGCTAGAGTCACCGAGGGATTGGAAGGATGAAAGACATGTAGTTGGAAGCTGGGCACTGTGGAAGACCAAAACACTCTTCAAACGTTCTACTTTCAAGAGTAAACCCATTCCCTAGGAGCATGAGACAGAGTATGAAGAGCCATGATTTTTAGCTAAGACCTAACATTTATCTTACAGTTTGATTTTGTTGTGAATATTATCTCAGAATTATGCAGGGATGGTCCATCAAAAGGGGACACCAAAAAGGTCTGTCAGAGTCGAGCTGACTTTATCTTAGTCATGCTGAAAAGTAGGCGGCAGTCAATCAAAATGGCAATCACTGAACAAGACAAGAGTTCACTGGAGAGAAGGGTAAATGGGAAGGACACTCCCTGCATTCTTGAGGCCTGTGTAGATCAACAAATGACTCTGGGTTGGTTTCCACAGTTGTAAAACAATGAGATTGAACAATATTGTTTCTTCACTTCCTTCCTGCTCTAAGATTGTACGAAAGTATGATTCAACGACATATATTGCGTAAAATTGGTTACTCCTGAAGTGCATGAAGTAAAATTGTTCCCATAGAATATCGTGAATTCAGTTAGGTTGTGACATGGGTCATAGACTCCACAGTCTGGGCGCCCTCAATATATTCCTCTGACAACCCCATGTCCTTTCATTCTAAGCTCATATCCTTACACATTTTTTTCTCTACACCTGAGCAAAATATACATTCATGTTCTTAAGTGCAAGTAGTTCATGAGGAAGGTAACATTTAATTTGTTCCTACTATATGCCAGATATCTGATATGTCATCTTTATAGCACTATTTGAAGTTTGGTACTAATATTTCCATTTTTCAAGTGATGAAATTAAGGCTCAGAGAGATAGTAAGTTGCCCAGGGCATCGTGACTTATAAATAATGGATCTTAGATTTGAACACAAATATCTCTAAATCCAAACTTCATGATTTTTCTACTGTATTTCATTTGCTCACTTCCAAAGTCTATACAAAAATATTTGTTAAATGTGCATGTACTGAGATACAGATATCTACTATATCTATATATACAGCGATAGCTATCAAAAGGGGAGAGGTCATCTAAATCTTTGACAAAAGTATGTCAAAATGGAACCCTGCCAGAAGGACTTAATTTTTAATAGAAATCAGAGCATTAGCTGAAGCCACGAAGTTCTAAGATTAAAATGTAGCTGTGAATTGGGGAGGATTCAGAGAGGTCTTTATGTATATGCTATAGGTGATCATGTGTGAATTTGACCTGTGGCAAGAAGAACTTTTTTTTTTTTTTTTTTTTTTTGAGACAGCGTCTCGCTCTGTCGCCCAAACTGGAGTGTAGTGGCCGGATCTCAACTCACTGTGAGCTCCACCTTTCGGGTTTACGCCATTCTCCTGCCTCAGCCTCCCGAGTAGCTGGGACTACAGGCGCCCGCCACCTCGCTCGGCTAGTTTTTTTTGTATTTTTTAGTAGAGACGGGGTTTCACCGGGTTAGCCAGGATGGTCTCGATCTCCTGACCTTGTGATCCGCCCGTCTCGGCCTCCCAAAGTGCTGGGATTACAGGCTTGAGCCACCGCGCCCGGCCAGAACTTTTTTTTTTTAAAGTTCTTCCAGGTTATCCTTGTGTTTCGGTGGCAGAATAAAGAAATGAATGTCTTGCTGGTTCTTCCAGGTTGTATGAGGATAATATCACCCAGGGATGATATGCTAGATAAAGACCCAGGATCTTTATTACTTTTTTACGTTTAGTTTTGTTGCTGTTGCTTACATTTCTAGTCCTTTTTGACAGCATTAGAACCTTTAAAAGGAACTCGTCACCTTTTCTTTTTCCTTTTCCTGAAATGCGTGGATGGGAGGATTGGATAAGAGCCTCAAGGGATGGAAAGAAGAGCTCAGTGCGAACACACATTCGTTTATTCATTTAGCAAACATCCATTGAGTGCCTAGGACCTTTACGGTATTCTGCCAAGAGCTGTGCAGGATAGGAATGAAAAAGGGATGACCTTTGCTTTGGCTATGTACACCAGAAAAAGGAGCAGAGGCTGGAGGACTCTTGCCAAGAAGCTATTTAGTGGTTCTCTGAGAGCCTCTGAGAGCCTTATCCCTATCTAGGCTGGAGATTAACTCAGACATTTTTTCAAATTCTGTTTATTTACCTCTAAAATATTAAGAATAAGGAGGTGGCGTGGAGCTTTTACTGAAATGTATTTCAATTTGAGTATTGACCGTTATAGTGATGGATACAGTTGATCCATCACAACCACCATTTCAAAGGAAGGTGGGGAAATCCTTTGACCTTGTGTGGAAAATAACTGAGGAAATTTTGGTCTGACGGTTGTGAGAGAGTTGAGAAAGTCAATCATTTTGTAACTAGGCACAGCAATCTTGTATGAACCATGTCAGGATGTTGTCTGCATGCCGTCTTTGCTGATCACAGTAATCGGGTCATAAGAGAAAGGGAAGTAATAGAGTGTCTCTTAGCAACCAACCCCAGGAAAAAGAAAATTACTCAAACCCAGCCATCTAGCCAGAGAAGTAGAAAGAAAAAAAATATTCTCATCGTCTGCTGAAAGAGCTCAGGGATGAGAGGGAGAGAGAGAGAAAGTGAGAGAGAGAGGAAAAAGGAGAGAGAGAGGGAGGGAGAAAGAAGAAAGGGAGAGAGAGAGAGGAGAAAATAGGAAGGAGAGAGAGAGGAGGGAGAAGAGAGGCCAGGGAGAAAGAGGAAGGTATGGAGAGACAGGAGGGAGAGAGAGAGAGAAAGAAAAGAAGGAAGGAAAAAAGCAGAAAGAAGTAAACAAAAAACTGAAACCTTTTATTTCTTTGCCTTCCTTTGTCTTGGTGTTATGTTTTTAAAAAATTTTTATTTCAGAAAGAGATAAAGAGGCAAAGAGTGGGTGAGGACAAAAGAAACCCTGTCTCCTAAAACAGGAACTTGATAGTCCACATCGTGAGAGAAAGCGGGGAGGACAAATGGTAGTATGCCTTCGTCGTGTCCCATGTTTCTCATTGTTTCCAGTTGCAATCTGGATTACTCTTCAGAAGTAGTAGGAAGATGAAGTCTGCAGGTGCTGTGATCAGTGTTCTAAGACCTGTTTTTGAATTCCCTGCTTGTTAATTGTGTAACAGTCAGTTCTACAGCTTACTGCAGACTTTATAGTAATGACTTTCAAACTTTGTTTTATTCTGACATAAATAGCAGTAAGAAATACGTATTACATTGACAAGGGCGTATGTATGTACATGTCAATGTAATATTTATTGTGAGTGTAATATTTATTATGTTAAGTGAAATTTTCATATATATATTTTTTTCATATAGAGGCCCTTTATGTGATACATACTAATGTTTTCTATTCAATTTCATTACAACAATTTTTTGGGAGCCCCGCTGAATTGATTGTATGACCCTAATGAGTTACTTCCTTCCATTTGAAAACACCAGTCTAGGATCAGCACTTGCCTTACGTTTTGATTTTGCTAGAGTGGAGCCAAGCAGCAAGTTCAGTCTTGGTGAAGAGTCTTTGGCCAGCACTGTGATGTTCAGAGTAACAGCTATTTAAGCAAAATATTTTCTTGTCATCTGTTAAGTAGATGTATCATAAAGAGTCTGTCCTGGTTTGGAATTTAAGAGGATAAACCTGAGGCAACTCCCCTTGGACTATCCGCAGCTTAGAAAAGTGCCAGAGTGTGTTCAAGAAGCACCAGACTGGACTCACGAGACCTGGTTGCACTTGATGGGATCCTTTTCTCACTCTGAACCTGGGGTCAATGATGGATCGAATTAGATAATGTCATAAATTCCTTCTGGCTGTAACATCTTGGAATTTATAGCTGGATGGGGCTCCAGAAACCATCCTGTCTAATTTCTTTGTTTCCAAAATTTAGTTCTAGAAAAGGAATATGATAGACTTCCTACTTTCTTTAAAGATCTGTGCTAGAAACAAGTATACATGAAAGATTGAAGCTTAGTACATAACTTCAAACATTGCAATGTAGTATAGGAGTATACTGTGCGCACATATAAACATAATTCGAAGAAAAGACATAATTTGTTAAACACTACAGGTAGGGTAGAAGTAAAATATAAAAACTCAGAAAAATGATAATTTAATCTTACCGGGAAGATAATGGCTGAATGCTACACTAGTATATAAGAAGGAAGGCTTTGCTATGGACTTTGAGGGAAGGAAAATATTGATAATAATAGAATGTTCCAGGTAGATTAAATGTTGTAGGTAATGAAAGAATGGAGTCTTAATTGTCTCCTTTGAGTTCTGTTTTTTGACCTCATTGAACTCACAAGGGTTGACTTTTTACCAGTAAATATTCCTATTATTTTATAGCTGTTTTTTCTTCCAATTTAACATGACTTTTTAATAATGATCCATTGCCCACATTTAGTGATAAGGTGAGGTTTGATTAAAGAGTATTTGTACAGTACTACCTCCTACTTGGAGACACATGTTTGTATAAACACAAGGTGTTATATAATTTTTTTCTCTGTTGGGGAGAGGGGGGAAGTAAATAAGGAAACATAAATTAATACCTGTTGTCTTTTCAGGATAAATAATGCCTGAATATATTTCTCTTTCTTTCTTTTTTCCTAATTCGGGTTTCATTTGTTTGATTTTACCTTTATAAGTTTATAAACCATGGAAATACCCCATATTTTTGGGGATATTGGAAATAATTTCTGTGATGTCACTTTCTGAATCAGACTAAGGTTTGTGTATTATATCAGTGAAGGGAAATAAGTACATAAACCAGAATTAATCTGAAGATGTTGTGTTTGTAATGTTTCTTCCATTTTATGCCTTTCCTTGAAACTTCCGGCACTTGCACATCTCACTCAATCTTCCAGTTCTCCATGACTTTTCTGCTGTCATAAAGAGACAAAAGGCATATGACTTTCTCCAGCTGCATTTCCTGACCTGTTTCCTTGCCATGGATTGCTTCTAAAGCAACATTCCCACCATTTGAACTTCCATTCTTCCTCTGTCCCAAACCTAATATTAACAATAACAAGAGCCAATACAATTCTTCATTATAATATGGTGTTTTACATTCAAAGCACACACAGTCCTTACTTTATTTGATCCTCAGAACTCGTGGATGTGTAAATGGCAAGAGTTCCATTGCACAGATTACTAAAGTGAAATATCTAGAGGTAATGTCACCTAGTAGTACTAACTATAATGTTGTGATACCAATATCAGAATAACAGGGCTCCTGACTTCTGGCCCAAGAGAGATAAGGTGGATCATTTTAAGGTTTTGGCTGATATACCATTGACATGATCAGTTTTAGTACATTTTATTTTACATTTTATTTTACATTTTATTTTATTTCTTTTCAATTTCCGCTAAAAGAAATGGAACTACTAGTGCTTAGGGGGTCAGCATCAGAACCAGATCTTTGATTCCCAGATTTAACATTTCCTAGATTCTGTGTTCTAATCGTCTCAATGGACAGTGCAGATATCACTTGAGAAACATGTTTGCATTTCATAAACAAACTCCTGTTTATTTTCAATATTTTCTATGTATAAGTAGTGTTTATGTAAGCATATGTTTACTTAGGACCCAATATCTGTTCAGTACTGTTAATTGCCTTGGGAGAAAACAACAGTAAAAATGTAAGGCCTGGGATTTCTATGCAAAAGGCTAAAAAGTGCTTTTGGTGAGATTTTAAAAATAGAAAACCAATTAGAAAATAATTAGGTGCATAGCGGTAGGCCCAGACTTGAATTTCAACATGAATTTTGAAAAAGAATGTGTATTTTAAGGCCTACATGGGCAAAAGTAGATGGGCTTTAACATTTGTGTAGGTATAGATTATCTGTGGGTGAAGGATGGGTAGTGGGATGGTGAGCAGGCAGAGTGGGGTTGGGGTGTGGGGTGGCACAGCCAGCTTTAATGGAGACATGTGACTCCGAAGAGGGGTAGGACATGAGGTGTGTAGAGCAACAGGTTTCAGAGGTGCAGTAGGGATGATCTAGGGGATCAGAGAGGAAATGAATAAAGACTCTGCC
The DNA here is from genome assembly GCF_008728515.1 of Papio anubis. NCBI lineage: Eukaryota > Metazoa > Chordata > Mammalia > Primates > Cercopithecidae > Papio > Papio anubis. The sequence continues at coordinate 184,504,327 of NC_044977.1, forward strand.
AACCTTTCAGCCTGGAGCCTAGAGCCGCAGTGTGAGTTAAAGATGTAAATTCCTTGGAATTAAGAACCATACCTTATTTAGCCATTTATACAGCTGCTCACCATGGTAATAATTAGAAATTAAGATGATGATCTTTGATGTGAGCAACTTTCCTAAATAACACTTGATACTGCTGATAAATGAGACTTAGGTACGGTGCTTTTTCTGTAGGATTCAGGCCTAAATGGATCTAGGAGAATACTAGAGCTTCCGTTCCAAAGTACGTGCATTTGAATGATATGCTAAGTAATGCCTTGTGTATCCTTCAACAGGAAAAGTTCCTGTTATTAGGATAATTTGATATGCACTTGATGTTTACTAATATGTTTCAATCAAATCAATCCTTCTTGGATTTTTTTTGTTCTTTGTGGACTTTTAGTTAAGTTTAAAGATATTCTGTACACTTAAATATGTACACAAATGACTTTATAACAAGAAAACAGATTTGTTTAAAAAATAAACCTACAATTCTGTCTCTCAACACATCAACTCCATTTTCTCTGTGCTCTTTTAGTTTTTGCCAATATATGTCTATAGCTTTCATTATATGTAACTAAAGATAGACATAATTTTGCTTGTTTTCACTTAATATTACAGAATAAGAATTCCCCACTGTCATATTTAGCAATGGCATTATAGTTATTGAAGTAGGCACCCCAGAATTTATTGAACTATTGCCATATTACTGGTTGTATGTGTTATTTCACTGCTGTTAGTGTTTTTATGTTAGAGAACATAATGAAGGTCTTCATGGGTATAGCTTTTTGAGAAGCTAGACATGTTGAAGAAATTGGGAGCATGTTATTACTAGCTTCTATGAATTGGTACTTACTTTGCTATCCCTTTAATTCAATTCCATTCTGCAGTAAGTGTGATAGCTTTGCTGAAGTACTTGGGGGCCACAAGGACATTTGTAACTGGTTAAGTTGGAAGATATTTATTTGTATGAGATGGGTAGGGACAGGATGGACAGGCTGTTTTTCTTGGCCACACCCACTGAATTTAAATAGGCAATGGAGATAAATCAATTGTGGCCCAGTTAGACTGCCTGGATATAATATCCTTTTGGACTGGATCGTGTCGTTTCCTTGAGGTCGGGATGGCTAAGCATGGTGATGGATCATAACTGAGCAAATAGACAGAGGCTGGTTAGAATGCATGACCAGTCATAGCTGTGTAACTGAGGGACTGATGATATTCCTGTGACTAATGAAAAAGCCCAATCTTAGAGTAACTGTGGTAATTATAATGAGAATACTAGGAAAACATTTGAAGGTGTTAATTGTGTTCCAGACACTATTCTATGCATTTCATACACACACACACACACACACACACACACACATTTATTTAATCCTCATAATATTATGAGATAGTGCTATTATTAATATTCATTTTCTGGATGAGGAAACTGAGGCCTCAATCAGTGAAATAACTTGCTCTGAGTTCCATATTAAGTAGTACTACCCAGGCAACCTGGCCCCAGAGCTTACTTACACGTGTAGTGACTACACTGTTCTTCCCGTTTGTGAGGTGGTGAAACTGCGGAGACAGGCGTGGCATACCTACAGAACAGGACTAAAATCTCATAGGTTTTTGAACTTATTAGGCAGACCTAAGGTTTTTTACACTTCCCCAGGCTATAGAACAGAACTAATCTCTTAGCCTTAATGTCACTATAACCTCAAAACCAGGTGAAGAGAATTATGATGGTGAGCAGAGGTTAGGACACTTATTATAGTTGTTACCTCATTTATTTAGTTCTTTGTTTCTTAGAGACTAAGATTCTGGCACATAGCAGGTTCCCATTAAATACCTATTAATTTAAAGTTTAAAACAAGGAATGAATGGATAAATGAATCATTGAATGCATATGTCTATTTCTTGGAGGTCTAATCAAGTTTTCAAAACTTTGACTCACCTGTAGTTAGTGCAGAGTATGTATGGTCATTCTGCTAGAGCAAAATCTTAGTGTAAGATTAAAGAACTCTGCAAACTGAAAATATGCAGGTACACTAGTTTTAAAATGTATTAGTTTGATTAATTATTGTCATTTTCTGATAAAGAAAGGGGAGTAGTCTCCCCTAAAGTTTGGTGATTAAGTCACCAGCCACCTTTTCTATTTTGGTGGTTGTGGTAATTGATGTTTCCTGGAAATTTTCCCCCTGTTCTATTAATACTGTCAAAGGGGGTTACAGCCATGACTCACTCCAGGAAGTCAACCATCATTCGCTTCCTCAATCTTACCAAACAGTCCCCATGTACAAAATCAACGACTTCTGCAAACTAGTTACTTTACAGCTCTCAAGAAAGTTCTAGAAAATACAGCTTTTGTGTTTCGCTCTGTGCTTCCTGCCATGGCAGAGAGTAAAACAAACCTTCATGCTTTGCTTCTTGGTAGTCTGGAGATAATTGACCAGTTAGGTAACTAGTGTAGTCTCACTCAAGAGAAATCCCGCTTGCTGTCTAACAGAAGTCCCTCGGCACTCAGATTTGCAAAGTTAACCTGGGGGACGGTTCATGAACTCTAGTGGAGTCTATACTTCTTAATGGTGTATACCTGGCTTTATGTTTCTGTATTCATTATTTTGCTCACTGTTTAATTAAATAATGAATGCTTTAACCTGTTCAACACATAACTCCGTATGTCTTAGCAGTGCTGTGTAGTAGACACCATCATAGGCACTGAGGATGCGGTATAGACATGGTAGCTGCCCTTGGGAACCTTCTATCCTGGTTATTGTTCACTATATTACCAAGTTAACCACAGAGAGAACAAGTTCAGAGAATACACAGGCTGTGGGCTTGTCCTAAAGGAATCAATCTGTAACCAACATGTCTAAAGTTGTTCAGAATAAGATTATTCCACTTAATTCTGTAATTTATTTTGTCTGGAATTCATCTCATCTGTGCCCCCACCCTCACTCATATACATAAACACAGAGATGGAACTTAACTGTGCATTCTCGTGGTACTTAAAATTTTGTACCTTGGATTATCAAAATTTTTGTTCATGTCCTAGCTTCTCTGCAAGTTCTTTGGTTAAAACCAATGTGTGACACATCTCTGGATCAGAAATGTCTTCCTTTCTACCTTTCCCCTTCCCCAGCCTTCCTAGTCTCCTAGCACAGTGCCAGATAAATGACAGCTGTTTAATATGTTTGGTAAATGCTAGCTCTGTGTGATCGTAGAAAAGTTAATGAACTTTGCTGATTTTCAGCGTCCTCTTTCGTAAAAAAGAGAATAATAACTGTTTCTACTTCCCAGGTTGTTGTCAAGGTTAAGTATTATATTTAAAGTTTTTTTTTTTTTAGTGGTGACTAGCACTTAGTAAGCACTTACTGAATGTTATCATTAATAAATTATCTTACTGCTACTTATAAAGCAGTAGCATTTCCTTCTAGGGTTTTCTTGTAGTCCTTCATGATTGATAGAGAAGAGACATGCAGTCTAGGATTTCACATCAACTTTTTAAATATAGGAAACCAGATGTAAATATGCTGCTTTGGTTATTTACATCTCACATTCTTGCATGATTGCTGACAAAACATTAAGTAAAAATTATGCTACTCTTTCCCTGAGATGTCAATTGATGGTCACATTAAAGTCACAAGATTTTTCCTGATACTTATTGCTGGTACCAATTTTACCATAGGTTATGTTAATTAGTATCATCACTCAGTGGTGCAGTTTGACCTTTGGGCTTTGATTCCAGTCCTTTGTTTATTCTGACTGTGAATGGAGGAGTCAGGCAGAATGACCTTTACATATCTTTACCTCCTTCTCCTGTCTTCTGCTGGCATAGAAAACTTTGCATAAAGAAGGGCAGCAGAGTAACTGCAAAATTGCTGTGATTATAAAGAAAATTGTATTATAATGAGAAATCTAGTGTACTCTCTCTCTCTCTCTCCCTTAATATGTGTGAATATGTGTGAGTCCGTGTGTGTGTGTGTGTGTGTATGCCTATATACATCAGATAGTTGGATTGATTTCTTTTTGTTTATAAAAAATACTCACTTTTCAAAATGTATTTATACTATGCTATCATTGAATTCTTTTTTTTTTTTTTTTGAGACGGAGTCTTGCTCTGTCGCCCAGGCTGGAGTGCAGTGGCGCGATCTCGACTCACTGCAAGCTCCGCCTCCCGGGCCCACACCATTCTCCTGCCTCAGCCTCCCGAGTAGCTGGGACCACAGGTGCCCGCCACCACACCCGGCTAATTTTTTGTAGTTTTAGTAGAGACGGGGTTTCACCGTGTTGGCCAGGATGGTCTTGATCTCCTGACCTTGTGATCCGCCCGCCTCAGCCTCCCAAAGTGCTGGGATTACAGGCGTGAGCCACCGCGCCCGGCCGCTATCATTGAATTCTTACATATCAACCCTTTGTGGTTGACATTGCAGAGATGATGAGCTCCATTTTATACAGATGGGGAAGTTTTATCTCAACAACTAGTGTGTTCTAGATCCAGGACTGATTCCAGATTTTCTAAGTCCTATGGCAGTAATCTTCACCATGCTTTGTGTGTATGTGTGCGTATGTGTTTATCAGAATATGTTAGAAGATAATTTGCAAGCAAGGATTGGTTAAAGTTGAATATTTACGTATTCTTTTGTAGTGTAGCTTACGTTTTAAATAAAAATAAAACTGCATTAGATGTGCATTTGTCATTATTTAGAGGCCTCCACACCCCTCTTCTTACTTATTTCACAGTTGCCTCTATTTTCTGATTACTAGTCCCTAGAAGGTACAGTGTCAGAGTTGAAATGATGTTGTCAAATCCCCCTAGAGTTTTCCATTGTAATACTCATCTCATTACAGTTTCTTTTCTTTTTTTTTTTTTTTTATGAGACAGAGTCTTGCTCTGTCGCCCAGCCTGGAGTACCGTGGCACCATCTCGGCTCACTGCAAGCTCTGCCTCCCGGGTTCACGCCATTCTCTCACCACAGCTTCCCGAGTAACTGGGACTATAGGCTCTTGCCACCATGCCCGGCTAATTTTGTTTTTGTATTTTCAGTAGAGATGGGATTTCACTGTGTTATCCAGGATGGTCTCCATCTCCTGACCTCGTGATCCGCCTACCTCGGCCTCCCAAAGTTCTGGGATTACAGGCGTGAGCAACCGCGCCCAGCCGTGATACTCATTACAGTTTCTAATTGCGTATGTGTGTAATAAGAACACATAACTTCCTTACAGACTCAGCTGTACACTCTACAGTGGCATCGTTGTATCTTAGGGGTCTAGCCTAATGCCTGGCAGGCAATAGGTGCTTAGCAATAACTATTGAATGAATGAACGAAAAAATGAATAAGTGAATTCAACAGAACTTTTATTTATTTATTTTTATTATTATACTTTAAGTTCTAGGGTACATGTGGATAACGTGCAGGTTTGTTACGTAAGTATACATGTGCCATGTTGGTGTGCTGCGTCATTCACATGAGGTATTTCTCCTAACACTATCCCTCCCCCAGCCCCCACCCCACAACAGGCCCCACTGTGTGATGTTCCCCTCCCTGTATCCATGTGTACTCATTGTTCAACTCCCACTTATGAGTGAGAACATGTGGTCAACACAGCTTTTAAAATCCAGAATGTCAGTACGAAAAGGAGCCTTTTAAGTATTAGAATTCAACTTAATGAAATGTTGCTACATATTTCCTCTGTTCTCGTCACTGACATAGCTGCTTTGGAACATCTATATCTGATATTTAGATAGTGGATGGCTTGTTGCAAACACTTACATTGCTCACGTAGTAACGTGAACCAGCAGATTGGTGGCCTGGGCAGCAACATATTTTCTATAATCTGTAGCATGAAGCCAAGTGAGGTGTGACCGTGGTATTTCCTGAAGTAGCTTTCTTTTGCTTTTCTGTTTCGATTATTATGTGGCCGTGGGTTTAGTTCATACCATCACTGTGAAGAATTTTCAAAACTTAAGAATCAAGCTCTGTTTATACATTTTTAATGTAAGCCTTTAATTACAGTCACTCTTTGGGCCCAGTGATTTTACAGTTACCTGTCAGATTGAGGGGTTTCGTCCTGAGAACGTCAGCTGGCTCTGTGAAGGAAGAGCGAAGCAGAGCAGATATGTGAGTCACCCAGAGGAGGGCTGGTTGAGTCCAGGAACCCTTTTGTTTAAGAACACATTGAAAGAGTTTATTGTGTCTATTTGTAAAACCATTTTGGATATGATAAAAAGCACTCTAAGACATACAAATTGTTCTTCTGTGTTCAAAGGCAAGATAGAGGCATGTGGACAGGTTGATGAAGGGATCATTGTGGTCTTTTCTGTTAGAACTTGATTTTCATTACTTGAACTTTGTCGTCTATGCTTTTATTACCAACACCTATACACAAAGGTACACATAATACTTGCAAAAAAGAGAAGACACTGTTTTCAGACTGGGACTCTATTAAGTGTTCATTTACCACAATCTATAACACAAAATGATCTACAACACAAAAATCTACAACAACAAAAATGACAATTCCTGCTTGCCATTGAAAATAATGCAATTGAAAAAAAGGGCGGAAGCAAGTTCTTGCCTGCATACCTTCAGTTTGATGCCTTATTCTAGAGTGAAAACGTATTGGCTTGGTTTTGAGGCCTGACTTCATCACGTGAAGGCTCTGTGGCATGGAAGGGATATATTATCCTACTGAACCTGTTTCTCCATTTATCAAATAGAGATGGAAAGTATTGGCTTGCATTTATTTCTCCTTCAAGTGACATATTGTGTAGAAGTGTATCGTAAGTTGTAAGTGCTTAACAAACATAAAGGGCTGTTATGATCTCACTTTCTGGGCTAAGGAGAAAATGGTGGGATGAGTTTCCTGTCCCTTTCTTTGTGGTTTTGACTCCAGCAGCTTCCAAACTACTTTTGCTGAAGTTTCCTAATTAGCAATGCTGAATCTCACCTTGTGTCAATCCTCCCCAGTCCTTAAGGTGGAAACAAGTGTTCCAGTTATAGCTGTACCATGTGCCTGACAGGAAAGAATCGTGTTGCCATCAGAACCTTAATTTATCAATCTCAGTGGCTTAAAATTTTGAATTTGTAAGCTTAATATTATTCATTGGCAAAGTATTTTTCATCCCTTAGCTTTCCTCCAGGGAACAAAAGGAAATAGTACACACTAGCTCTTCTCACAAGCTCTCATTCAGCAAAGGATGCTGTGCCCTTAATTTTGTTAGCATGTGTATAAAGAATGTACTTTTAGTAGAGATGCTTCACTTTGCAAATATGGTGCATAATTTTCAAATACGCCTTTGAATCTGCCTCAAACCTGCTCAGAAACTGTGTTTTTCCTCTCTTCATTAAAATGTTCAAACCTGGAAAATTTCTCTTTACAATTCAGATATTTTTCACTTCTTGGGAAGGGAATAACTAAATAATTTCAATACTTTAAACTACAAGGATGATGTGTTTTTGTTCTGCACAGCACTGATATGGTGGAGCTGTATTCTTTTTCTAATAATACAAATAATATAGGTCCATGAAGGTTTGTATCATTGCCTGTATATGTTAAGAGGATAAGAAGTATAAAAGTAAATTTTGAGAAATTATAAGTATGAACCAAAAAGCCTTATACCTTTAGCAATGCCTTTAAATTTGGCACTTGAAAGCAAAAAGTTATGCCTGACTCGTTGATTGCATATTAAATAGGAAAACATGTATGTTATACTTGAACTAGATTGTTCTCAGGATTTTGTGACAGAAAATATACAAACTTGAATTTATTGTAGAAAATAAAAATGACCCTAGAAGAAAACCTAGGCAATACCATTCAGGACATAGGCATGGGCAAAGACTTTGTGACTAAAACACCAAAAGCAATGGCAACAAAAGCCAAAATTGACAAATGGGATCTAATTGAACTAAAGAGCTTCTACACAGCAAAAGAAACTATCATCAGAGTGAACAGGCAACCTACAGAATGGGAGAAAATTTTTGCAATCTACTCATCTGACAAAGGGCTAATATCCAGAATCTACAAAGAACTTAAACAAATTTACAAGAAAAAAACAACCCCATCAAAAAGTGGGCAAAGGATATGAACAGGCATTTCTCAGAGGAAGATATTTATGTGGCCAAAAACATATGGAAAAAACCTCATCATCACTGGTCATTAGAGCAGTGCAAATCAAAACCACAATGAGATACCATCTCACCCCAGTTAGAATGGTGATCATTAAAACGTCAGGAAATAACAGATGCTGGAGAGGATGTGGAGAAATAGGAATGCTTTTACACTGTTGGTGGGAGTATAAATTAGTTCAACCATTGTAGAAGACAGTGTGGCGATTCCTCAAGGATCTACAACCAGAAATACCATTTGACCCAACAATCCCATTACTGGGTATAACGGATTATAAACCATGCTACTATAAAGACACATGCAAACACATATGTTTATTGCAGCACTGTTCACAATAGGAAATAATTGGAACCAACCGAAATGCCCATCAATGGTAGACTGGATAAAGAAAGTATGGCACATATACACCATAGGATACTATGCAGCTATAAAAAAGGATGAGTTCATGTCCTTTGCAGGGACATGGATAAAGCTGGAAACCATCATTCTCAGCAAACTAACACAGGAACAGAAAACCAAACATTGAATGTTGTCACTCATAAGTGGGAGTTGAACAATGAGAACACATGGACACAGGGAGAGTAACATCACACACCGCGGCCTGTCGGGGGGTGGGGGTTTAGGGGAGGGATAGCATTAGGAGAAATACCTCATGTAGATGATGGGTTGATGGGTGCAGCAAACCACCATGGCACATGTGTACCTATGTAGCAAACCTGCACATTCTGCACATGTATCCCAGAACTTAAGGTGTAATTTTTTTTTAAAAAAAGTAAAAAATACATTGATTCATTCATTCATTTATTCAAGCAATGTTTGGGAACTCATCATGTGCCAGGCACTGTTATAGGACCAGGAATAAGCAATGACCAAAGTATTTGCTCTCCTGATAGATTACAAACAAATAAATATACAATAGCTCACAGGCACACAGAGCCACATATCTCCAACATACGCAGCAGGGTAATGAAATAAAGAATTCCTGGTCATTTTTTTTTTTTTTGAGACGGAGTCTCTCTCTGTAGCCCAGGCTGGAGTGCGGTGGCGCGATCTCAGCTCATTGCAAGCTCCGCCTCCCGGGTTTACGCCATTCTCCTGCCTCAGCCTCCCGAGTAGCTGGGACTACAGGTGCCCGCCACCTCGCCCGGCTAGTTTTTTTTTCTTTTTTTCTGTATTTTTTAGTAGAGACGGGGTTTCACCGTGTTAGCCAGGATGGTCTCAATCTCCTGACCTCGTGATCCACCCGTCTCGGCCTCCCAAAGTGCTGGGATTACAGGCTTGAGCCACCGCGCCCGGCCCAATTCCTGGTCATTTTTTGTGATACAGGACAGATGTAATGGTTTCCTCTCAGTTTCATCATTTTAAAGGTTTCTCTTCTTAGAATAAATTATTGTATTTGTTTCTTCCATATGCCGTTTAACAGGGAGGGGAAGTTTTCTGCCACTTTTGCACCCACTGTTTTTCTTTTTCAGTAAGAGCTTTCTCAGAGCCTGCTTGAAGGCAGCGGTCTTGTCACATGTGTTTTATGCATAATAATTTCAGGAGAGTCTCGTCCACAATGCTTGGTTGATTACGGCTTGTGGGACACCACTTAAATGACTAGAAACAGCTCTCTTTAGTAAACACACTGGTGTTGTCCATCATTTTAAGAGAGCCCAGCTTCATTTTGCCACTCCAATCTCACACCGCCTAGAAGAACCAGTGAAAGTAACAGGTGGTGTTTGACTTTCAGTTTTTCTGAAATGTGTCACTTTCTGCCACTCTCCAGACTCTGTGCCAGTCAGGCTCTCAAGGTCAAAACATCATGAAATTGACCATAGATTATCTCAGCCTTTTCTTTTTAAAAGCGTCGTTTAAAAGTGGTTACTGTGTATGTCATTTAACTTCTCCGTCTTTAGTTTCTGAAGTGACTGGTTTTACATTACCATCAAAATGTTCCTGTGGGTTTTTATTTTTCTTTGTTTTTATTTATTTGTAAATAATCTACTTTTCTAAACTCATTTCTCCAAGTTTCGTTAATTTTTCATGGACTGATGAAAATGTTTTGCTCATTCCAAAGCTTGTCAGTTTCTCTTTGTGGCATTGCCTTCTTTGTTGTTCTCCAGGTTCCCACTCAGCTTCTGCCTCCTTCAAAAAACCCTTTGGTTTCTAACATCTATGTTTTCAACATGGCAATGGAGTGAGTTGTCCAGGGAATGATTGGACAGTGACCGTTTTCATGGATTTCTTTTGCCTTTTCTCCATGTCCTTTTTTAGCTTTAAGCCTCATTTGTAAGCTTTCTAGAAATGTGGATTCTATTATAGAACTTCTGTTTTTCTCATTTTTGTAGTTGCTTTCTCAAGAGCAGGTGCTGGTGACCTCAGGACAAGTGAGAGACGAGATGGTGTCTCTCCTTTAGCAGTGGGCTTAATTAAGGAGGTTTTTTGAAGTGTAATGGGCTTCAAAAAGAATGACACGTGAGTTGTGGCCTGCGTAGTCTAACTCTGATTCCTTTGGATAGAGAACCTTAGAAAGCCTTGAGAAAAACCTCAGAGATCATCTATGCAATCAATTCTGGCTTTACCTGGAGGGAGTTTTATAAAACACAAATGCCAGGGCTTCAGCTTGAGAGCCTCTGATTTCATTGTTTCACAGTGGGTCTGCACATCAGTAGTTTATAGAAGTTTCCCGTTTGATTTTGTGAAACCAGGGTTGAGAATCACTTGATTTTACTGGGTGTATATAAGGTCCAAAGCAAAAGTGACTCTCGGCCGGGCACGGTGCCTCACGCCTGAAATCCCAGCACTTTGGGAGGCTGAGGTGGGCGGATCATGAGGTCAGGAGATTGAGACCAGCCTGCCCAACTGTCTTTACAAAATTTAGTCAGGCGTGGTGGCACATGCCTGTAATCCCAGCTACTCAGGAGGCTGAGGCAGGAGAATTGCTTGAAACCAGGAAGTGGAGGTTGCAGTGAGCAGAGATTGCGCCATGGCAGTTCAGCCTGGGAGACAGAGTGAGACTGTCTCAAAAAAAAAAAAAAAAGAAAAAAAAAAATGAGCCTGTCATGGTGGCCTGTAATCCCAGCTACTGTGGAGGCTGAAGTAGGAGAAACGCTTAAAACCCGGGAAGTGGAGGTTGCAGTTAGCTGAGATCGTGCCACTGCACTCCAGACTGGGTGACAGAGCAAGACTCCATCTCAGAAGGAAAAAAAAAAATAGTGACTGTCCGGTCTTCTATAGCAGTATGGCTATAGAGTAGGGACAAGAACATATGCCTCCTCGTTTACAATAGTGCTATTTCTATTTTGTTTACTATCATTTACTCTCATTTGATAGTGTCGAATTATCTACTGCTGTACCGGGGCCAGAGTGGATTCCCAAGCTTGAACCACATAGGAGAGCAGATTGGAGGTTGTTTTCAAACTATTCAACGTTATCAGTGGGTTGCATTTGTAAGCTGTCAACTCAAAATATAAAGATAATTTTTATATCAGGCTCTATATTGAATTCTAAAAAGAGGGTCATAGGATTTGGATCTTTAAGGCTCTGTAATTCAAAATTTGGCATGTTCATTAGGACTATTTGTGTTATGTTGTAAAACAATTGTACTTGTTGGCAGATGTCTTGGGTTCAAGTTATGATTTTGCATTTATGAGGTTTGGGAACGTGGACAAACTCTTTTTGAGTTTTCCTTCACCCTGTCTTTATAATGGAGATAATATTCTCATTTCCCTGGGTTGTTAGGAAGGTTACCTGAGATGACTTGTGCAAAAGCTAACATATGATAGATACTCAATAAATGTTAATTAATTCTGAAGTATGGTAAGTTTATCTAACATTTGCTGTAGCAAACAAGGTGGGACTAAATATGGGGACCAATCAGAAAGATGATCTCTCTCAGTTTTGCCTGTAACATTCAACAGGACTTGGGTAGGAGACTGCGGACAAATCTCACCTACTGAAATTTGTGTGGCCTGTGCTATAAATGAAAGGAACCAAGTAAGCCTGTATATATGGCAAATGCTAGTCCTCTCCCAAACAACATTTGTAAAGAAAATGCATTTTGCACTATTTCTTAGTGTATCTGAGGCTTTTTATGTTCATAAAAATCTTAGTGAGTTCTTGAAACATGCTTTTCTGAAAACCTTTGGAATTTACCTGGTTTAGAATTAGAATTAGAGTCATGTCTTTTTTAACTGTATTCTACCTTCTTGAATCTTTTGCCTTCTGCAGCAACACGGAACAGCTCTAATACTTGTTCCACTTGAGAGCCTTTCGTAGTCAGAGATTACAGTAAAATAGCAAAAAATAGAAAGTGACACATTAGTCAAGGTTGGTTTATTGTGTGGTAGGAAATCCAAAAGACGTTGGAAGCAACCACAATAGCTCTGAGGTCCTTGGAACCAGGAGTTTTGAAACTTTTACTTTATTGCACGTCTGTTGACATGATTCCATAAATATTTCTGCTCTTTCTCCCCTATGTATACCAGATCCACTGGGCTGAGTTAAATATAAGACCCCAAGCATGGTCAGTTCTTATTAATAGTCCTTGAAGAGGCTCTCTCTTGTTTTCGATTGACTTTCTTTTTCTTCTTTTCTTTTCTTTTTTCCTTTTTTTTTTTTTTTTGCCTCATCCTTTCTCCATCTTCCACTTTCCCTTCCACCTCATAGAATCCTGATGGGCTTGGAATAGCACTTATAAATGCATGAATTTTTAGAAATATATACTATTGTTTTCATTTCCACAATAATCATGCCTAACATTTATCAGCCACTTCCCATATGCTAGGCTCTCTTTCAAGTCCTTTAAATGTAATAACTATAATAATCCTCACAACAAACTCCATGAGACAGGGACTGTTATCTAGTGTGTTTTATGATTAGAAAACTGAGACACAAAGAAAGTAACTTTCCTAAGGTCACATACCTGGTGAGTCAATAATTGAGCCAAGATTTAAAACCAGGCAATCTGACTGTACATCTCACTCTTGGCTCCTTTGTCCTTGTGCCTTTAGATCATGGTACTGTGCTATCCATCTGATCTTATTTCTTACCCTTTTTACTGCTGCTGTTGCTCAGCATAGTCTTCCCCTCCCAAAAATAAGTAACATTTATATTATCATTATTATTTTGAGACAGAGTCTCATTCTGTCACCCAGGCTGGAGTGCAGTGGCGTGATCTCAGCTCACTGCAACCTCTGCCTCCAAGGTTCAAGCAATTCTCCTGCTTCAGCCTCCTGAGTAGCTAGGATCACAGGCGCACACCACCACACCCAGTTAATTTTTGTATTTTGGGTAGAGACAGGGTTTCACCATGTTGGTCAGGCTGGTCTTGAACTCCTGACCTCGTGATCTGCCTGCCTGGGCCTCCCAAAATGCTGGATTACAGGTGTGAGCTACCACGCCCAACCTGTATTACTAATTATAATACATAGATAACATTTGTAAATGTTTTATGTCACACATTATTTGTATGAGATAGATTTTTAATTTGATTAGCGCTAAGACGTTGGTATTAGTTTTTTCTACAGATGAGAAAACAATTACATACCTTTGCAAACAATACAGATATGTGTGAAATATGCTCAGTGAGCAGGCATAGAATTGTCAGGACCCTTGCACTGTCTCCAATATATACCCTGCCCATAGATTAGGAACTATTGCTCTACTATTGCTCATGAGTTTAAATAATTATGTGAATTCACATTTATCTATATGATCAGCATAATCTTTCAAAAATCGATTTACAGGCCTGGTGTGGTGGCTCACGCCTGTAATCCTAGCACTTTGGGAGGCTGAGGTGGGTGGATCATTTGAGGTCAGGAGTTCGAGACCAGCCTGACCAACATGGTGAAACTCCTTCTCTACTAAAAATACAAAAATTAGCTGGGCATGGTGGCAAGCCTGTAATCCCAGCTACGTGGGAGGCTGAGGCAGGAGAATTGCTTGAACCGGGGAGGCAGAGGTTGCAGTGAGCTGAGATCACACCACTGCACTATAGCTTGGGTGACAGAGTGAGATTCTGTCTCAAAAAAAAAAAAAAAAATCTATTTACATTGCAGCTCCTTTAGGAAGTTTACTACTTGTAATACTATAAAGTCTTCTAGAGTGTGTATCCATTGTATTTCACTGATTCATTTCGTTAGTGATACACCTCGAAGTGAGGTAGTCATATACCTCCAACTCTTGGCTCCCACAAACGTACTGTCATGAACATTTTGTATATGTGTTCTTAATGATTGGTAGAAGTTAGCTCAGGATTTGTGGCTATGGGGAGGGTGCTTGATCACAGTGCATTTTAATATCGAGTTTCATTAAGCTCTGCAGTTTTTTTGTTTGTTTGTTTTTTTAATCATAAAGGCTACACTAGGGTTCCTTTCCCCCAGTAAAGCATTAGGATTCTTGTTTTCTTCATGCCATCACCAGCACGAGGTATTGCATGACTTTATATTTTTTGCTAATGTGATGGGTATAGAACTACTAATACCTCCTGCTTTCTGCTTCTTTTCCATACACAGTAAGCAGATTCAGTCTCTCAAAATTACTGGGAAGAAAAGCGATTGTTTCATAAGTGTTACGTGTCCATTTGTGGTCATGGCTGTCTCTGGGACTGTGGTCATAGAGAGGCATACTGGCTATTCAGCAGGGTGTTTGAGTGGGAAAAAAAAATCTCTTGAAAATGTGGTGTTGTCAAGGAAGGCCATTTTACTGATGTTACTTAAGCGTCCTTCTTTCATTCCTTCATGTTTTTCGATATTTATTGTGTGGCAATTGCATTGTAGAAACTTTTCTAGCTACTTGGGAATGAAATTGTGAACAAAATAGACATGGCCTTTAGTTTCTTTGGAACCCTTAGTCTGGTCAAGAGGACAGGCATTAATCAAAATACACAAGCAAACATTTAATTAGAAACCATCAGTAGTACCATGAAGGGAAAGGAGAAGCGCTCTGGTATATAATAGGGGTAGATGATCTGTGTATGCTTATTTGATGCAAGTGTCTTTTGGGGATTCTATAAGACAGAAAATTTAGAGGATAAGGTAAAGTAGTCGGAGGTATATTTAGACAGAGAATAATGTGTGCAGGGATCCAGAGGCAAGAGAGAATGTGGAATCTTCAAGGAATAGTGAAACCAGAGTTGTTTTGAGGACTTTAAATCATTTATTCAACATATTTTTATTGAGTGCTTACTGTGGTCTAGAATATGACTGTGAACAAGACAGAACACGATGAGATGTATGAGATGAGGCTGAAAAAATAGGTAAGGGGCTCATCCTATTGTACACTCATCTCCCTGGGTTTGCTTTTTGTTTTTTCAAAGAGAAACAGCCATATTTAACAATCTGGTTTCAGATTCTTTTAACCTTCTGTTTGCCTTTCTCTGAAGGTGCTACAGTTTGTTTGACACCCTGATCTTCAAGAGGGGCCAGTAGTACTAAGTATAAAATTTTTAAGTCTTCCCATGAAGAAGTGTGTTGTTAACCTTAATTAAGTTTCCTCACTGTTATCAATGAATATCCCTCTGTATCCTTCTCTTTCACCAGCTGAGCTTTATATTATGTGTTGTTCAAGGGCAGATAGTCAGCAAAGAATTGCTTTAAAACTGATAGCGTGTGGGCTCTGAGCATGTTGTCTGGCTGACTGACCCCCACCCCCTTCTTGTTTCCTTTTTCCCCAGAAAAGTCTCACTTGCTGCATGACAGATCAGGCTGTTGTTTGCTCATTCGATGTTGTCAGCTAAGATGCTTCACAATTCCTTAAGAATTTGTTATTGTTGTTGTTGTTGCTGAGGGATGATAGAGTCCCTTTCTTCTCATTTAAGTGACATGTATTGAAGGGGAAAAATGACAAATAAGAAAGGACCTGGGACAGTTTCCTCCACTCCTGACTTGCAGACCTTAGAACTTAATGCTTTCCGTTCAGTACTTCTGCCCCCCTAACCTTAAAGTCTTGAGAGAAGAATGACTGGTGTGGAGACGATGCTTGTTTACTGGCTTCTGCTTAATTTTTGAGGACTGAAGTGGCCATCTCATATAAAGCAAGTAGTTCACATCCTGGGACTGAAACTACAACCTGGTTTCTCCTTGTCTTGTTTCGATGGAGTTATTCTGTATCCTGTGAAGAATCTCTGTTTTGTCATATTGTATTCCCTCTTTAAATCTTTTATATCTCTGTCTCATACTATTTTGCCCCTGATGCTGTTTCTTTCTTTATTTTCAGCTTCAGATTCACCTCCTAAGTTGTCAGCCCACATAGCCATACATGACCATGGTTCTTACTGGCATGAGGTAGCCTCCAAAAAGGAGATTGTAGCTGGTTGTTTGAGATTCCTTCTTAAGTGGACCAACTTCTCTTGGGTTCTTTGGTTTTATCTCTTGCTTTTCCTACTGAATGTTCATTATACTTCCTGGTCATGTCATTTCTCTTTGACTCTTTCTTGCTTCCTTAGGTTCTGGATTCATACAGGCGTGAATCTTCTTCCCCATCTTTGCCAGCGCTGGCATCATGCCCCCTTGATTCCTTGGCTTTTACACAGGCTAGATGCTTAATGGACTCTGGAAGCCTTTATCTCTACGACTGCAGCTTTTTTGTTTGTTTGAGACAGGATCTCACTCCAGTCATCCAGGCTGGAGTGTAGACCTGGGGTTTCTAAACACTCTTCACCTTGTGCTCAGCTCCTTGTATGATACCGACCTGATCCTATCCATGGACAATAACAGTCTTGAATGTGTTCACGATTGGGGGAATAAGTCCCAATCCAGCCAGGAAATGCTGAACTCCTTCTGACGGGATCTGCTTGTCTCACTTCAGCGTCACTGGCTTCCTTTTACAATCTCTTTGCTGGCCAGGTTAGACCGTGTGCTAATTCTCTGAAGACACACCACGTTTTCCTTCCTCTATGTCTTTGCTTGAATGGTTCTGTCAGCCTAGAATACATTTTAAATATTTCTACTTCCACAAATCTATTCTATAGTATTTATCAAAATAGTACCTTCCCTATTAAGCCTCCCCTGATTCTTTAGCTGAAAGTTATTTTGATATCCTCCGAGTTCCTGTTACATTTTGCGGGTACTTCTGTTACACTTCTTAGCATTCTACAGATAAGGAGATGGGACTTTGTTTAAACAGCTCTGGGCCACAAATATAGCATATAGAACTGTGGAGATTCTAACTCATATTTTCACCTAAAATGCCATACTCTTTATCATATTACATTCTTCTCATTCCATATATCTCTATCTTATGTAGTATGATTGAAGGCAGGGTGCTTGAGTAAGGTGTAATGTTTTTGAATACGTAGCATATTCTAGGCACTATGTTACATATTTTGCATTTATTTAATTTGACTGTAATAAAATTTCTGCAAGGCAGGTATAGTTACTATTCCCACTTTACATATGAAGAAGTGAGGCATGGAAAGATTATGCAACTTGTCCAAGGTTAGGCAGCTAGCAGGTGACAGGCAGGACACCAGCTTTGGCAGCGTGGCGTCATAGCCTCTGCTTGTAACTGCCGTGCAATACTGTAGGTAAGCAGGAGCTAACAATAGAAGCCTGAAACTACTGGCTTTCTCAGCTGATGGTATTTGAGAAGTGTGGTCTATCATATTCCTCAGTAACTTTCATTCATGGAAAACCAACATATCTCGTTTCTATAGGTTTTAAGATTTGAATATTTTTAGGGATTTTTCTGTTGTAGACTTTAAATTTACTATTTGAGATAAACTGAATGCTAAATCTTTCCTGCTTGGGAAGAATTCAGATGTAAAATTGTAATTTGTATTATTGGAAAACAACTCTAGTTTTATGCATTATATGCAAGGATGAGCTGTGTATTAGTTCATTTTCACGCTGCTGGTGAAGACATATCCAAGACTGGAAAGAAAAAGAGGGTTAATTGGACTTACAATTCCACATGGCTGAGGGGGGCTTCAGAATCATGGTGGGAGGTGAAAGGCACATCTTACATGGCGGCAGCAAGAGACAATGAGGAGGAAGCAAAAACGGGAACCCCTGATAAACCCATCAGATCTCATGAAACTTATTCACTACCACGAGAACAGTATATGGGGAACCACCCCCATGATTCAAATTATCACCCACAGCATCCCTCCCACAACATGTGGGAATTATGGGAGTATAATTCAAGATGAGATTTGGGTGGGGACACAAAGCCATGACTAGAATAAACCATATCAAGTTAACTGCTGATCTAAAGTTCTAGAAGGTGTTCACAATGTTATTGGAAAGCCAACTTAATGTAGTGAGAATTTGGAGAAGCATCCTTTATACAAGTTAGATGACAGACATTGTTAATATGTGCTTTTGTGTTTGTCTTTGCAAGATCTGAGCTAGAATAGAATCATAACTCTAGGGCCAATTAGAGTGGGAGATAGTTTAATAGATAACACAGGTGCTATTTTCTCAAGTTGCATGGTTTCTGGACAGTTTACAGAGAAAAAAATTTTAGTTGAGAGCCTGATGAAGTCTCAAGACTATTATTAATAGTAATATTTGGGGACTAGCAAAGTGCTAACATAAAAAGCACCAACAAGGATAAAGAAAAAGAAAGAAGGTACTGACCAGATTCACTGCCTGCTATTCCCAAAAAGATTATTAAAAGGTTCATGTAAAATAGAATCTGCACCCACCCAGGAGAATGTGATTTTTTTTTTAAGCTGAAGCCGAAGTTTCACACATCCCTGATAATAGGGTTTAATTAATGTTTGGAATGAATAAAACACACTCAGAAGAAGTGTAGTCATATCCTTAATTTCCTTGATTGGCAAAGTAATTGATATCATGTGTGACATTTGAGTCAGTGCTATTTTATCAGTCACTTGCTCTCTGCGAGACAGAGACTGTGACTGAAAACAGTAGGTATGGGTACTTGATTTTAAAATGAACTCTATTGTAATATACTGATTGCAGAATGAGAAGGGCAATGTTGGTGAATATTTTTGGGCAAAAAATGACTGTAACCTATTCTAGATATGGTAAAACCAGCTCTCAGTACTTAACCTGTAAAAAGGATATTGGTTTTTTTCCAGAATTTTGCAGAGGGTCTTTTTACTTAGGGAACAAAGAGAACTGTAATTGTCAAATGTGGTTGTAAACAGTTAAATCTATTTTCATTCATGGCTCATTCATTCACTTAGCATTTAAAAAAAATTATTTGTTTATTTTAAAGACAGGATCTTGCTGTCACCCAGGCTTCAGTGCACTGGTGCAATCATAGCTTACTGCAGGCTCAAACTCCTGGCCTTCAACAACCCTCGTGTCTCAGCTTCTCGAGTAGCTGGGACTATTGGTGTGCCCCACCGCACCTGGCTAATTTTTTATTTTTTGTAGAGATGTGATCTTGCTATGTTGCCCATGTTGGCACTGGGCTCAAATGATTCTTTGCTCTCACCTCCCCGGCCACTGGGATTACAAGTGTGAGCCAATGGGCCTGACCTCATTTGGCATTTACTGACACTATGTTAGAAACCCTGTAGTATGTATAAAGATTATTGGGGGAAACTTCGAAGCTGTGCATGTGTGTACATGCATATGTGCTTGTTAGATGTTGGTGTTAAGTACAGTTTTTATTCTAGTCATGGTTTAAAATATCTGAAAAGATGCTATGGGGACACAGCAGTTTACACCAACAGGGACCTTATAGTTAAGTAGATATGATTGTAAGATAGAGAGTGATAATGTTATAAAAGAAACATAGGTATGTTACTATAAGAATGTGATGAACAAATCATTTGATAAAGATATCAGCAGAGGCTCAGTGCAGGAGACGCCTTTTGGCTGGACTTGGGCAGTTGGTTAATTCTGAATGGGATTTGGGGTAGGGTAGTCAGGTGAGGATTGGTGTGTGTAGGTACGCCTAAAGGCAAGAAAATATTTCCAAGAAGGATTGCATTTCTTTTTGCCCCTCATGGCTGAGTCAACTTTGGCTTCTGAGTTTAAGAAGAGCGTGAGCACCTCGAGCAAATAGGTCAGCTCTAAACAAATGGAGCTGAGGCATTAGGAAATGCCTGTCGATTTATAAGAAAAGGAGCTCAACTCCTAAGAGTGCAGGGAAGAAAAATGCGTGGAGTGACAGGATAATAGTCTATAATTACTTTTAAGTTTGCTATATTGAGGCTGTGACAGTCACTTAGTTCCTGAGTCTTTTCAGGAAAGGGTAAGAGGTAACTAGCCAGAGCTGGAGTCACTCCTTGTAGAAGTTAGGCGACTTTGATAGTGACATTAACTCTTCAGAAACTCCATGACTATTACTTGGTATCCAAAGTAGAAATTTGTGAAAGAGCCACAGGATTTTACATCCGGAAGAGAATCGTTTGGAAATAATTAGGAAGAATTCAGTTGAAGAATGCACATGGGTGATAGACCGGGTAGTGGAAACACCCCCAGAATGTGGTCCTGCTCAGAAATGGAGCAGAGCTTCTTAGAGTGCACTGAAGTCTTCGCATTGACCCCGCACAGTATCATCCCTGGGAGATCTGGCAAAGGAGACATTTCAGAAATGTGTGAGTTAGGTGCCATGGCGTTAAGATCTTTTCCTACTGTACAACTTCCCGTTTATAAACTCGCCATCTTGATGTACAGCCAACTAATGTAATTTCCCAAAGTTTCCAGAGAAGATAACAACCTTATTGAGATACTAGGACATCTAGGTGCCAATCTAATACCAGCTACATCTTACTTTGGAAAGAAAGAAAAATCCATTAAAATTAGAATTTGTCTAGGAAGCATCTCCCTCCCAGGAGTGGAGTACTAGCTGTTCACTATCATTGGTCTAAGCCCTTGAAATGCTCCCATGTTTGGAATCCCATTGTTTAAGTATCAGTTCTCCCAACACTTCCACTCCTTAGGGGTATGATTTAAGAGTTAAGGCCGGGTGCGGTGACTCACACCTGTAATCCCAGTTACTTTGGGAGGCTGAGGGGGCGGATCACAAGGTCAGGAGATCGAGACCATCCTGGATAACATGGTGAAACCCTGTCTCTACTTAAAAAAAAAAAAAAAATTGCTGGGTGTGGTGGCACGCACCTGTATTCCAAGCTACCCAGGAGGCTGAGGCAGGAGAATCGCTTGAACCCAGGAGGTGGAGGTTGCAGTGATCTGAGATCATGCCCCTGCACTCCAGCCTGGGTGACAGAGTGAGACTCCTTCTCAAAAAGTATCCTTTGAGGTCACAGGATTGATGCTATGCAAATAGTAATTGCATTATTAATGATAGTAATGTGAAGCATATTGGTATTAAACTATAAGCTGATACATGGAGCAGCAGATATTGTATTTTTAGTTCATTTCCTTAGGCAAACTCAAATATTGTACTTGCACAGTTACCTCAGGCATTCACGAGTTAGAGTTCCAGTGCAAACAGTTTGCAGCAAATATGAACCACAGTGGTACTATTAGTTTTGCATCCACTAGGCACATTTTCCAGCTTCTGAAGAGATAATTGAAGGAGAACTTGGATAGGGGCTAAATTGTGTATATGGATAAAAGATTCAGCAGGTATTTAGGCACTTTCAACCCACATGAAACATTAAATATTAGCTGAGACTCACTTGAAGATGGACTTCTTGATTTTGAAGAGTTGTCTACATTTTTATAAAACTAGATGAGCATAGTGCATTTTAACCAATAAAGGAAGTGAACACAGTTGAGATGCATTATCTTTCTTAGCCTTAGGGTACTGGGTGTTACTATTACAATTTTTAAAAATGTATGCTTTTCAATTTTTAAACAGTTTATTATGAAAATTTTTAGGCATATACAAAGGGACGAGATTACTATAATGCACCACCAGGAATATATTATCCAGCTTCAGCAATAATTGACTGATGGCCAGTCTTGCTTCACCTATACACCTATTCCTTTCCCTCACCCTGGATTATTTTGAATATAGTCTCAGATATTGTGCCAGTTAGTCACTTCTGCAAATCTTAGTCTTTAGTAGGTATGTCTAAAACATCTCTCAACCATAAAGAACATATTAGGAGAGCTCTTTTGCAAGATATTTATTGATCTTGTGCCTTTTGCACGAGTATGGGAATGGCTACTGTTTTATGGAAAAGAAGATTAAAGAATGCAGTGTGGGTTTTTTTTTTCGTGGCCAATTTCTTTCTCTGCTTCCTCCGTCCCTCCCTCCCCCCCTCCCTCCCTCCCTCCCTCCCTCCCTCCCTTCCTTCTTTCCTTCCTTCCTTCTTTCCTTCCTTTCTTTTCTGGAAGTAGGATTGGTTTGGGGCATGATGTGGGAATGTTATTGGGTAAGGGTTTAAACTCTGTGTGGCTTCTATGGTTTGGAGAGACCCCAGGTTGATCTGATCTATTATAGTTAACAAGTCAGATAAACTAGATTATATTTGTAATCCTTTTGTACTAAAGCCCAAACAACTGGCATTCTTAAATTAGCTAGAATATCACTTAGTATTCTATTTATAGAAGAGTTGTGGTTTTAATTTTAAAAATACTGTAAGTGGAGCTACTGAAATAGGCCCAATTTTATTACAGCTAATATTTCATTACAGAGACTTCTCCCATTCCCCAAATCTAAGGAGGGTGTTGTTTGTATAACAGGCATAGTAGATGTTTGTGTTTGACTAGATTACCTGGAAAATGGAACCTAGGGTAACAACTTATGTGCTTAATTTGAATGAACACACCCAGCAAAACAGGAGCGAGGAAAAAAGAAAAGTAAGACAAAAGAGGAGGGAGAGCACATAGAGAGCGGTGTATTATCGAGCTGTCCACAGCTTCCTGACAAGAGCACTGAGTTCTTGGTATCACAGCACGTCTTCACAAAGGCCTCATAAACTAGCGTGTCTCAGAATAGTTCGTTAATACGAGGTAGGAAACAGAATTTATGTAGCAGTTCCTGATTCCCATTGTTCAAGGTACAAGATGGGGTAACTGAGAAACAGAGATACTAAGTAATATGGCCAATGAAATGAAGCTAATGAGTGTCACATTTGGAGTTACTCACATGTTTAGTATTGACTTTTCCAGGAAATTTGTTTTATTAGTACTCCTACTTTCCAAAATAATTATCTATGTATGGTTTTATTTTTTAAAATGAAAACTATAGGAAATTCTTTAAATTCATTGTCATGGGGACTATGTGGGTATGACAGCTCTCAACACCAAACCTAGTTCTGAACCCCAATATCTGATTATTATCAATAGAATCAGATCAAGGGAATTCTTATTTTCCTTGTAGCAATATATGTTGATTGTTCATGGGGGGTTATTTGTTCTGAGATCAGGAGAATGCCCCGGTTATATGTCCATGTGTTGTCTTAGTCAGTTTCTCATGTTTATGTTCACATATCTTTTGCTTAAAATTGGAAATGTCTACCTTCAAGGAAATACTGTCGAAAACATGGTTGACAATTTCATAGCAGAAGTTTGATGAAATCATTTCTTGCACACTGAGTAAATTAGTCAATTATGTAAAAATTTTATCTATAGTTTTGTCCACCTTATGATAAAAAATTTTGGAAAAAACCAATAGCCTTATTGATTTACAGACATCTTTCTATTTATCAGTACTAGCATCAGCTTTCTTGGACATGTCAGCTTTCCTGTTTTTGAGTCTGAATGGATCCATAAACCTAAACTTGCTGCACTTGGAGTGCAGATATCAAGACTATTGCAGAGGTCGTCTGACACATTATCTGTGTGCCCTTGAGAATGGGACCTCTCCTTTAGATTCTATTTCATCCATCCTATACAAAGAGATTGAACAAGATAATCAAGTATTCTCTCCGCTTTGGCCTTTGAAGACTTTAAATGACTTAGCTTGGTAGTAAATATTTCATCCTGGAGAAGCTGGGACTTGAAAATCAGGCTTTGTCCCTTGCAGAAAACTTGACTGGTTCCAGGCCCAGTTACTGTTGGAACAGAATTCTCTTTAATCATCTGCGACCATTATCAGCATTCATTTGATTCCTTGTGCAGGGCAGTAGAGCTCCAGCTTCTGCATTATTACTTTTAAAACATGGTATAATTTCAGGAAACCATTTTCTTTGTTTCTGAAGGTGTGTGTATAGGCTGTGTTCTTCACATTAGATTTTTATTTTGAAAGAACATGGCAAAGTGTGGAAAACAAGGAACATAGTTAAGATGATCAAGATGTCTGAAGTTTTGTAATTAGTGATAGCTTCCTTGGATAAGCTTGATATGAATAAGTAATATACAGCAGGGAGTGTCCATGAATGGAGTGGAGTTAGCCTCATGTCTAAGTTTACTGTCCCCTAGCCAGACCTCAACTCGTAGACTTAGTATTCAATTTGGTTACTCTACTGTGAAAGAGATACTCTTATCTGGAGAAGACCAGCCAAGATAGAGAGAGTGCTAGTCTTAGGAGGAACTATTGAAAGAGATTGTAAGGTGACTTTAAGAAGACGATAATCAAGGATCCCGGAGTAAGACTTAGAGGACTCCAGAGGATAGAAAGAAGCCAGAATATAGAACTTATACAGAGGCAAATTTTCATTCAGTATAGAAAAAGAGTTTCTGACAAAGTGATCTGAAGGTAGAATAGGCTGTCCTCGGAGGAGGGGTTGAGCTGCTTCCCACTGGAGGATTTTCGAGCCTTAGCCTAGTGACCCTTGAGGATGTCAAGATGTACAAGGGTCAGTTTGTGGTTTAACTAGGTGACCTTCCCCTCCAACCCAAAGACATTTTTGTTGTCTGGCTAGACATCTTACTTCCCATAGTCTTTTAAAAACTAAAATTATAAAGGTAATATAGAACTTTTGACAAAAGAAAATGTAATCCGTGTTCTCATCACCCAATAGTGAAAATATTGATATGGTTTTTTCAAGAAACTTTTAACCTTTTATAAAATATAGTGTATGTATCAAATGCACATATCATAGGTGATATGTTCAATAATTTTTGCAAATTGTACATTTTTGTTTAAAAAACACCCAGATCAAGAAATAGAACCTCACTAGTCACCCAGACTACTTTATTTCCCATGAAAAACACCATTATGATGTCTAATAGCATAGATTAGTTTTGCTTATTTTTGTATTGTATGTAAAAGGAACCATACAGAATTTATCAAGTATTTTTAATTGAGGTTTTCATTTTTTGACTCAGGCTTAAATAGCTCTCTTTTTGTTGTCCACAGATTTTTACATATGCCTGGTCATGCAAAGTTATTGTAGACAGCACCTTAATGAGGTTTTAAGGGAATTTTGATATTCTAACATTGGAAAATTTAAGCTGTTTTCAGTTTTTCTCTGTTAAAATCTTTGGGCTCGTAGCTTTCCTATCCCCTCCACACTCATTTCTTCACTCTTATTTCTCACAGTATTTCAAATTGATTTCCATATGTGGAATTATTAGATCAAATGGTACAATGAAGTTTTAAAGTTTGATATTTACCAAATTTTAATCCAAAAGTTACCAAATTATACTTGCATTAGTAATATTTAATAGTGCCTCTTTCGCCACATGCTTTGATTGTTTAAATATGCTAATTTTATGAGAATGACTTTTCTTGAATTATTAATAGGGCAACACTTTTTTTCACATGTTTGTAAACTAGTTATATATTTGGTATGTGTAGTCAGTCACTGTGCTAAATTCTTCTTAAGAATTACCTCTTTTTTAAAAAACTAACTTTTAAAATAGATGCTATTATTATTCTTATTCTCATTTTTAAGATGGGGTAACTGAGAAACAGAGATACTAAGTAATGTGGCCAATGAAGTGAAGCTAATGAGTGTCACATTTGGAGTTTACTCAAAATATGATACTCTTCAGTCTGATATGCTACTGCCTCTCATGTTAATCCTTTTTAAAAATATTTTTAAATCGATTGTATATTATTGCATTAGCATATTTAGCCAATTTATATGAGCTTCGTATATATGCATATGTGTGTGTTACCTTCCTGGTAACACACCAAATGGCTCATATAAATTTAGCCAGTTTATGTGAGCTTTATATATATGTAGATATATGTGTGTGTGTGTGTGTGTGTGTGTGTGTTACATTTTTGGGTGTTTATTTTTAATTTTGTTCCCATTTAGAAGCATATAAAAGTTGGTTTCAATGTGTTTTTTAAATTATTCAAGTTTTAATCAAACTGAAACTAATTTTGGTC
This sequence comes from Papio anubis, assembly GCF_008728515.1. Lineage (NCBI taxonomy): Eukaryota > Metazoa > Chordata > Mammalia > Primates > Cercopithecidae > Papio > Papio anubis. Next base: position 184,530,565 of record NC_044977.1, read on the forward strand.
AAAGGTGAGGCTCTACGTTGATTTTTAAATAATTTACCTGTTTTTCCAATTCCATTTAATAAATCATCTTTTCTAGCCGAGCATGGTGGCTCACGCCTGTAATTCCAGCATTTTTGGGAGGCCGAGGCGGGAAGATCACCTGAGGTCAGGAGTTTGTGACTAGCCTGGCCAACATGGTGAAACATTGTCTCTACTAAAAATAAGAAGTTAGCCAGGCATGGTGGTGGGCGCCTGTAATCCTGGCTTCTCAGGAGGCTGAGGCAGGAGAATTGCCTGAACCAGGAGGTGGAAGCTGCAATGAGCTGAGATTGTGCCATTGCACTCCAGCCTGGGAGGCAGAGCGAGACTGTGTTTTCAAAAACAACAACAACAACAACAACAACAAATATAAATAATGTTTCCTTCACTGATTAATTTGTGGTGTCTCTTTTACTGTGTATGTATGAACATGTGTGTGTGTGTGTTTTAGACATAGGATCTCACTCTGCTGCCCATGTAGGAGTGAGTGGCACCATCACAGCTCACTCTAACCTTGAACACTTGGGTGCATGTGATCTTCCTGTCTCAACCTCCAGAGTAACTAGAACTCTAGGTATGTGTCATCATGCCTGACTAATTTAAAAAAAAAAGTTTAGAGATGGGGTCCTGCAATGTTGCCCAGGCTAGTCTTCAACTCCTGGCCTCAGGTTGATCCTCAAGTGATTAACCTACGCCTCCCATAGCACTACAATATACTTGGCAATTATATCTCACTGCAGCATTTCTTCATTAATGTCATCTTATTCCTGTGTAAATAAATTCCACTCCAATTTCATTTTAGATTTTCTTCGCCATCTTTGCAGTGTCTTCAAAAAGAAAGAGGACTTGTAAGTGTCCAATGCTGCATAATATTAATAAACTTAATGTTCTTAAATTCTCTTCTCTGTGGCAGAGACTATGAACAGTATGATATTTAGACGTGCTAGGATAAGACCTGAGTAGAAACTGTACTAGCTCTCCAGCTCTTTTGTTAATTTACTTTTGATGAGATGGAGAATAGTCCTTTAACCAGATTTTGTTCAGTGTCTGTTCTGTCCTTTGATCTCCTGAGAAACCCTTTCAACCTTTATGTACTTGGTCCTCATACCATTCACAAGAGCGTTCATGGCAGAGCCATCACTGGCACTGTGCCTTCTGTGTTGCTTTTTACTTTACATCATACCAGTTCATACTAAGAAAACTGAAGTGTGCCCTAATCACAGTCCTTCATTTGTAAGTGGGCTCAATATCGTATTGGATTTGGAGTTTTGAAAGAAAGTCAAACCTAATTTCCTTCCTGAAAGCTATTATTATTCTATTTAGATAAACGGAAAAGCATGTATGTACTGAGGTTTCTAGCTTTTAGTCTACAGTGTTTAATAGGTTTTAAGTTATTTGTCATTGAAACCTTGAAGAAAACACATCAGTTAGATTTCTTGCTTTATAGAAAAAAGTTTTTTGGAGGGTTTAGGGAGTCAAGTGAACCATTTTAAATACCATATGACTAAATCTGCAAGACCTGATATGGTAGCTGCTAGCCCCATGTGACCATTTGAAGTTGAATTTAAATCTACATTAATTAAAATTAAATGAAACATTTGTAAAAATTCATCTCCCAGCCACTAGTCCCATTTCGAGTGCTCAGTAGCCATACCTTGCAAGTATCAGGACAGTGTGGAACATTCCCACAATAGCAGAAAGTTCTGTTGTGCAGTGTCCATCTAAATGATTCTACAAATGGAAGATTTAGGGGAAGAGGAGAAGTAAGTAGTGAGGTATACCTAATTGGTTTTATAAATTTTAGTACGAAGAACCCTTCCTTTAAAATATTGATATTTGGTGAAACATTCAGATATCATGTTTTAAAATGATTTCAAGGACACTAATCAACAGAGCATCAACGTAGATATATAATTGACTACAAGGATGGATCAATACTTGTCCTACTTGTTTCATAACTGAGAGCATTATAGGGCATTCTGCAACACAATACCTTAAATATCAGAGAAACAACGGCTGCAGGTGTTTGAATGAATTGTTGGAAGTTCTGTTTTTATAAACATATGGTCTTCTCATATGTATACCCCTGTTGGTTTGGGATGAACCTCCATTCTGAGTCCCTTAAATGTTAGGGAAGTTTAAGATGAGACTCTTTGAATTCCACACACTGATCTAATATCAGACCCAATTTGAAGCTGAAAAAACCTTACTATGGAAAAAACAAAAAAAAACCCAAAGCCCCAAAACATACACACACAAAACAAAGCAGAACAGAAGGGGACACCATGATCTTTTTATCAAATTAGGATAATAGAATGACATGGAATTCAGAAGACAGTATGATATACTCTGGGAATTTGTTATTTCATGAATGTTCCTGACTGAAATTCAAACAAAAATAAAATCAGGAGTGTACTTTCCCCTTCAGCAACAGATAGAAGTGAAAACTTGTTGAATTCCATTTCTAGAGTACTCTGTTTTTATTTTCATCTATTGGCACCCAGGACCTGGTGTTTGGTTTGTAACTATGATGAGTGGGTTGGGGTTAATATGAGAAATTCCGCAATGAGTAAGTCGGAACTATTTGGTGTTATGTCCAAGCAAGCTCACATGTCCTGGTTAAGGCTGTGTGAAGTGAATTGGACCCTCCTGATGTGGTGGCCCCAAATACTGGGCTTAATCCTCTGGTGTGACTGCTTTCACAAGTCTTTTCAAGAGCCTAAGTACCATAAAATATTCTCACAAAAGCCTTCATTCCAAAGAATGTGTGTGTCGGCTCATGTCAAGAGCTCTTAGTGTAGAACAATGCGTTGAAAGCCACGATCTAATAAACAAACAGATAATCTAGTTCAGTTTTGTCCAAGTAATGTAATGTCTTTATCAAACCATTTCCTGAACCTTAACTCTATTCAGAAGGAAAAAGTTCTGCGTGGGAATGTGTGAGTATTTACTCTTAATAGGAGGCCGTGTAGCTCCTGTGACTAGATGTCTTGTTTTTCTCTTCTGAGTAGCTCTTGTTTTTTATGGTGGGAATTTTCCGTCTTGGTAATTTGGTATTTTACTTGGTTTTCATTGTAAAGTGTGGAAATGTGTACACCTTAATTTAAGAAATGTAGTTTTGTCACCTGCCTCTCAGTTATCAAGGGCCAAGTCAGAAAGTTCTCATGTGTTTTCAAGCCTTTCTACCAGACCTTGAACTACCCATTCAGTCAAAGGGGATAGGCTGTTTCCATGAGGAAGGTTTAGGGACTCCTGGCAGGGCAGGAGGAAGGGGCAAGAGTTGTGAGGATCAAAATCCTAGGTACTCCCCTTTAGACTGCTTGGTGACTACTCGTTTGTCATATGGAAAATCATGGCTCAATAGTTCAGTAGAATATAACTTTGTGGAAATTTCTGAATATTAAAAGCTTCATTTTCAACATGGCAGTGAGATGGGAGAGTCAGGGTCATTCGTTGATATTGTCCACGTTGCTAGTTGCCTTTTGTCTGATCTTGCCTAGAGAATTATTTTTAAGTAACATGCCTGGTAAGTGCCTATTTACAGTTAGGTTAACTGCCATCTTATGGCATCAGAAGGAGCTTTCTGGCTATACCTATTAAAGGAAGCCTTAGTCTCTTATTACCATTAATTGGCACTTGCATTTTGAGTCATGGAATCTTAAACCATGAGTGTCGAAAGGGCTACTAAGTAGTTTCCTTGGATGAATAAAGCTTGTATCTTCTTTATAATATTCATGTCAAGTGGTCTTCCTGCCTCTACTTGAATACTTCCAGTTATTTGGCACTTTCACATCCTCAAACCAGGTAATTTCTTTTACTTTTTACCCTAATCTTCAGGGTTTATAAATACCTATTGATAATACCTTTGTTAATATGGTGCTTTGAAACTCTTCATTTTTTCCCTAAATAAACTTGTAATTTTTCTTTCTATATCATAATGACGGTACAGGCTCATATTTTTATGTCTTTTAGTCTCAGTTATATTTTTGTCTGAAGAGCTAAATATACTCGGAAAAAATGGTTTCTGTCATCTCAGAATATATATATATGCTGTGTAAACTCCACCTGTTTGCTAATCATAACATTCATTTTTCTCAATGTGATGGATTTTATCACCTCCCCCCTTTTTATGGCATTGCTATGTAGATCATTGCAAACACTCTGCACTAACATTTTTCATTCTGTTTATAAGGTTCAAATAGATAGAACAATTTTCTCTAGACTTTAGCTCTGGTGTGTGTGATTCTGGGCAGGCTTCTAATCTTTTTGAGGGATAGTTTCCTTATCCATAAAATGGACCTATGAAAAGCAGTCCTATGGGGACCATATAAAATTAGTTTAGCTGTAATCTTAACTCAGACTTGCTTCCTGAAATTCCTCAACCTAATATTGAATAGGATTTTTTTTAATGTGGTGGCAAGATTATAGTTACAAAAGAATGGAACAATGCATAAAAAGTAGAAATATCTTAAATAATATTTTTATTTTTTTAATTTTTTAAATTTATCATATTTTTTATTATATAATAGTTTAATTTTTAAAAATATGCTGAAATTATAAAGAAATTCTTAGAAAATCATGTGGAACTCTGGAAAATAGGTACCATGAATACAAGAACTTTTGCTCTTGTCTATACTTGTCCTTGCACTGATGTTCCTACTCTGAGTCTAGCACTATGTGCAGACTTCCCTTCTTATGGTACATTGTGGTGGGCAGAATAACAGCCCTCAAAGTTGTCAACGTCTTAATCTCTGGAACATGTGAATATGTTAGGGTACATGCCACAGGAAATTAATGATGCAGATGGAACTAAGGTTGTTAATCAGCTAACCTAAGATAATGAAATTATCCTGGATATAAGGATGGGCCCAACGCTATCACAACTGTGATAGCAAATGGAAGAAGAGGACAGAGGAGGTCTTTGAAGTGATGTGATGTGAGAAAAACTTAACATGTCTTTGCTGGCTTTGAAGACGGAGGGAGGGGCCACAAGCCAAAGAATGAGGAACAGCTTTGAAAAGCTGGAAAAGACAAGGAAGTGGATTCTCTGGAGAGACCTCCAGAAAGGAATGCAGCCCTGCCAACACCTTGATTTTAGTGCACTGATGCACATGACTGATTTCTGATTTATAGAACTGTAAGATAAATACATTTCTGTTCTTCTAAACAACCAAGCTTGTGGTACTTTGTTGCAGTATCAACAGAAAACTAATACACACAATATCATGTTAAAATTATCTGTTTATATGTTTGTTCTCCTTTCTAGGCAATGAATTCCTCAAGGGTAACCATGCTATCTTTGAAAACTCATTTTAGTCCTTTTCCATATTAAAAGAATACGAGGCCGGGCGCGGTGGCTCAAGCCTGTAATCCCAGCACTTTGGGAGGCCAAGGCGGGTGGATCACGAGGTCAGGAGATTGAGACTATCCTGGCTAACATGGTGAAACCCCGTCTCTACTAAAAATACAAAAACTAGTCGGGCGTGGTGGCGGGCGCCTGTAGTCTCAGCTACTTGGGAGGCTGAGGCGGGAGAATGGCGTGAACCCGGGAGGCGGAGCTTGCAGTGAGCCGAGATCACGCCACTGCACTCCAGCCTGGGAGCACAGTGAGACTCCGTCTCAAAAAAAAAAAAAAAAAAAAAAAAAAAGAATACGAAATGTCCTGTCAAACACTAGAGCTGGTATTTACTCAGTGTGTATGCACCATATGCCTGGCACTGCCCTGGGTATTTTGCTTTGAAAATTTTATTTCCACTCTGTTTAACCCTACTAAATCTTAACTTTCTTATCTGTAATGTGAGTCCATGGACTAGATCAGGTTTGGCAAACTTTTCTGTAAATCTGGTAACTAAATATTTTAGGCTTTGTAGGCCATACGGTATTTGTCACAACTACTCACTTCTGCCACTGGAATGCAAAAGCAGCCATAGACAATAAGTAAGTGAATAACCTTGGCTGTGTTCCAAAAAAACTTTATTTACAAAAACAGGAGGTGGTCTGGATTTGGCCATTTGGCTGTTGCTTGCTGACCTATAGACTAGACCTATAGACCTCTTTATTCTGTTCCAATTCCTGTCTAATATGATTATTCTGTGAGTTTATAAAATTGTGCCGTTAGTGTCAGTTAAGCCAAGGAAATGCCAGTAAGACCTACAGAAGGAACTCAAGTGATTGGACGGGTCTGTTTATAAGAAGCAGCACAATATTGCAGACTCAAGTGCCAGGAGGGGGACTGTCACCATGTCCTTGGCAAATGGACCTGGGATAAATGCTCTTTAGGGTGAGACATAAGGAGATCCTTGAATGCCAAGGCTGAGCTCACTGAACTTGAAACTCGGTGAACTGGAACTACTGCTGGAGGAATAAAAGGGAGCAATAAATCCTTTGCACTCCAGAATGAAAGACCTTCTGGGGCAGCTGGCCAAATGAAGCAGGAGGAGGGAACAAGTTCCTCACTCAGCTAAATTATGTCTTTGGGCCAGCCGACCTGGTCTGCTAAAATAACAAGGTGCCTGAACTTCTGCCCAGAACACGTCACCAAATTTTGCAATTTGGGACTGTCTTCTATCACATGACCTCCTAATCTGAGGAAGTGAAGAAAGCAGAGTGAACAAAACCCAAGGGTTGACTTTTTTATGGCGTGCCTCCTTAGAGACAAAAGTTGATTTTCCAAGAGAACCCTTTATACTGTGAACTCTGTATTCTAATTCAGAAACCATTAAGTTCTTGGATGAAGAACATCCAATAGATTTTGGAGGTCTTTTAAACTTCGCTATTGATCTGGGACTTAACCATTGCAGATGTGGGACTGTGTGTTTTTACATCAAAGTGGGTAAAGAAGAGCCCATCCAGAACTAGGCAGACGGAACTGGGATATGTTTGTTTGTCTGATTGTCTGGTTGTGGTGGTGGTGGTTGTTTTGACTTGGTTATATCATCGGATTTTTGAGGACAAAACTACCCTCTTTGATTGGTATGTTACAATAGCTTGTTTATGTCTTGCAAATTGTTCGAGAACAGTTTGTCCATTAAAGAAAAAAAGTGACCTAGTAATACTCTCGTACCCAGGGAAATGTCGGGTTAATCAGTTGCACAAGGGCTTGATGTGCCAAGTCAGTACTGCCCCAAGGCTCCTTATGCAGTTCCTTTCCAAGATTTTTAAACATTCCGGGGAGAACACAATATTTGTTTATTTGGCTGCTAGGACTTTGTTTTGTTATTGTTTTAGTTATGGTCTTATGCTTTTCTCTCACTCCCTTTCTTTCTTTTACCCCTAACTCTTTGGAACCCTGGTGTGCTAAAGAGCCATGTTAACGGTAAAGCATCTATTCAATAAACACTTAACTATATTTTATATTTGGACTTCTAAATGTTTGTGAAGAATGTGTTTCTGGGTAAGTCACATAAAGAATAATCTCACAGTAAAAATAACTTATTGTTTATGTAGGACATTATAGTTTTTATGGTATTTTTAAATTCAGTAAAAGGAGAAAGATTTATACAATCTGAAGAATAACCAGGGTGTCATATTTTTAAATTTAAACACTTTGGTCTTTACAGCCCTGAGTAGTATAAAAGGTAAGTGCTGTGGTTTTCATTTTACAAACAAAAATCTTGAGACTCAAAAGTTTCATGATTTCCCTAAGTTCACACACATCTAGTAAATGGCTACAAGTGGACAAAAACGTACGCATTTTAATGTCACAGAGCTATTTTTTTATATACGTAAGTTACCTAACTGCAGCAGTGATTGAGGTGAGGGTATTCCTTTTGCCGAGATCATCCCCGTGGTGATGTTCAGTTGAGTCTCCCTCTTTCAATCTCTCTTTTCTTCTCTCTCTCTCTCTCTCTCTCTGTGTGTCACTCTCTCTCTCTCACACACACACACATCTGCACACATAAACCACATACACACAGATTTTGAAATTGGTAGTCTCTCAGTTTCTCAATCTTCCTTTCAAGTCTAATTTATTGGGCTAGGATTTATGGGTGTAGTTGTCAAGAATTCCTGCGTATATCCACTCAGGAAATACAATCTTCTCCACCTCAGCTCTGTGAGGCATTGGAAGAGGTGCTTTTAGGATAGAATGATGACTCATACCTGATGTCTGCCCTCAAGGAGCACACAGTTTAGTGAGGTAAATGTCTCATGAATTTTCCACAAGGTCCACCTTGCTAAGTGCTCTAAAGTTACTACAGAGGGCTGAAGGTGGGAGGATGCTTTCATCTGGTGTCAAAGGGCAGCAGTGTAGGGTGACATGGGCCTCCAAGAATAGCTTGGGCTCGGGTATGAAGAAATGGTGGAGAGGAAACTCTTAATGGAGACAGAGGCATGAGCAAAGTCTTGGTGTCCAGGAAGCCAGAGGAAGCATTCTGGCAGATTACTAGGTATGTGGCTTAGCAAAAGTCAGCATTCTGAAATATAAAATGTCCAATGCTGCTGATTGCAGTAGTAATCTCAAAGGATACCTACTCACCAGTACATTCCAGAGTTTGATGACAAACTTTGACAACAAAGCTTATCAAGTTCCTCTCCATTGCCTCATAAGAGGCCCATCCAGTTAGAGGATTCCTCCTTTCCAGAATGAGGTCTTGTCAAATCTTGGGAGGCTCAGAACAGACATTTACCAAGCTTTCAATAATACTCTCAAACCATAATTCTCTCAAATATCAGCATAATTGCCATAAAATCAATTGTCCAAATTTTAGAGAGTTTATTTCTGGGCTCTGTATTCTATTCCATTTGTCTGTATGCCTGTTCTTATGCTAGGACCATACTGTTTTGATATTGTAGCTTTGTGATAAGCTGTGAAATCAGGAAGTGAGTGTCCTCCAACTTGATCCTTTTTTCAAGATTGCTTTGGCTATTCAAAGAGAACCATGATATTCTAAATCTAGAAACAGTTATATCGAATACATTGGAAAAACCTAGGTTAGGAAGAATGTTGACTATTAGGCTATTTGTCTAGTCTAGATATGAGGTAACTATGCATTAGGTATTTTGGTGGCAATGGAGATGCAGACCAGTAAATGAATTAGAAAAATTTTGTGTAATTTAATATAGCTTGTTTGTATTCAGAGTGGGTGGTTAAGACAAAAAGGAAAAGGGTTTGCAGCTTTTGTGATAGGGAGAACTGTGAGGAGGTAAATAGAAAAAAAGAGCACACAGGAGGAAGTTAGCAGGTCTGTGGGTTATCCTCCCTAAATTCAGATTTGAGCACTGAGCTAGAGGTTCATTTGATGATGCTCATTCAGCAATCATAAATTCAGAGGTGAAATCAGTGAGTACCAAAATTATTCTGGGTCTTATTTTACTTATAAATGGTATATTCATTTAGAATTGCTTTTTTAATCGAATGCATTTATGGTTATCATGGCTCAAGAGCCAGATACTGGGAAGCGGTTGGGGACAGCAGCAAGAATCAAGATCTGGATAAAGGCAGTTTCATGAAGCTTCTGTGCCTTGTCTCAGCTAAGAGTAAACAGAGTGCTAGATGGCTGTTGACATGCGTTTTATTTTGAAGTGACTATTATTACTAAGGTCTGAAATCCTTAGCCTTGATCTCTTGGAGCCTAATGTTCCTGTTCTCCAGCTGAGAGAGACTAATTCACCATCTTGTGTTGTAAACACTCACTCATTTTAACTGATTACACCTCCAATGATTCTCAAATCACTAAAATTACTAATTGCTATTCCTTACACATCAAAGAGTGAATCCTGAATAATTAACCCCAAATAAAATTAGATGAATTGGCCCTTTTAATTAGAGTCCCTGCTGCTGTTTGTTCTGAGCTTCCTTTTCTTACTGTTAAGAGACTTTTAGAATGATTAAAACTGTTTAAGACTTAAACAGCCAGTGACCTTTTAATACAATATAAATCCATGAAAGCAATATTTCAGCTAGCAGGTGGTGAAGTAAATTTTTAGTGCAAGTACCTGTCAGCTCCAGTATTCCTTTGGAAAAAAAAAATACATGCCAAAAAACAACCACCTTGAAATGAAATGAGTGTCTCTATTTGATTATTTTTAAAGCATTTATGCATTTGCTAAGCTTCAGACTTGATGAAATAAATGTCAGGGTTGAAGGAGAGTGAGTAATGGTTGGCATCATTTTATATAAATAGTAACAAGAATTTCTCAGTGAGAAGAATTTGAAGTCATTTGTGCATAAAAGATGAATACTGGAGAAATCACAGAAGGCCCTGGCCTCATGTAGCCATCCTTGTCTTCGGGGATTCTCTTGAAGCAAGAGAATGAGCCCCAACATTGGGGAAAAGGAAGTTTTATGGGGTTTAATTGCTGCTGATCATCGAGGTAGGATTATCAGCCTAGCCATGCTGCATTCAGCCTGGATTTTGTTGGAGATATTTTACATGTTCTTGTTCATCTATTTCAAGTCTCCTAAATAGTAAGAACCTCTTCTCTTCTTCATAGTCTTCTGAATTTGTAGGGGTACAGCGGGTTTTCTCATCATTCCCAAGAAGTCTGAGTTTCTGACACTAAGTCTGCCATGTGCTGTGGTAAATGTGTCCTTTGCTAGAAGTTAGGATATTTGGGGTCACAGTGGGTGGCTTCGTGTGGTTCTACACTCTTTGACTGTTTTTCTACCACACTGGTGGAAAATTTATTCATCTATTAAAAAAGTTATTGGACTAGTTCAATGACTTACTTTTTCCTTAAAATTTAAAACATATATTTTGACTTTTCATTCTGAAATAATTCGAGACCCTGCAGAAAGGTTGAAAATAGTATAAAGGATTCTCATTTAGTCATGACCCAGTTTTCCCAAGTGTTGACATCTTACATAACCACGGTAAAGTTACCCAAACCAGGTAAACACTGACATAATACTTCCTTCTAATACATAAACCTTATTTAGATCCCATTGATTGTCCTAGTGATGTCTCTTTTCTGGTCTAGAATTATATCCAGAATCACATATTGCATTTTATTGCCTTGTCACCTTAGTCATCTTTAATATCAGAGAGTTGTTCAATCTTTGTTTTTCCAGAAAGTCAATGATACTTAACCAGCGCTATGCACCAGAATCATTGAAGGAGCTTTACAAGGTCCTTGTCTGGGTCCTGACCCCACAGATTCTGAATTAAGAATTCTAGAGTGAAGTCTGGGTGTATGTCATGGGAGAAAGTGCCCCAGGAGATTCCAATACACACCCCTGGTTAAAAGTCAGATAAGTTTCAATACCTCAAGCATAAGCATTTTGAAATTCTGTCTATGACATGTATCCTTCCCCTTCCCCCATTTCTCTGCTCTTTCTTCATCTCCATCTCTCTTTTATGGGATTAAAAAGAAAATGTAAACATCTCTATATACTCTAAGGGATATAGATAGATAGATAGATGGATAGATAGATAGATAGACAAATAGATACTATGTAAGGCTTATCAACAGATCTTTTATTGGAGAAGATCAATAGAGTACCGATGGTTGCAATATTTCTGGAGGCTAGGGTGCCCCCATAACCAGGTGGTGACTTAAGGATGAGGACTCTGTTCCTATACTTTGAAGACATACCCTCAGTAAGATAATGTGGAAACAAACAAATAACCTAACTAGATGGCTACTTTGAGACAGGTTATTAACTGTCTAGCTATTGGTATCATGAAGGACCTATGACCTACCAGTATAGTAGTACATTGTTGACCTTATGTCAGTATTTAAAAGTGGCAAAGTTGACCATGGGAAAAGTTCGTGTGCTCATTCTATCAGACTTCTATTCAATATATATGTATGTATGTATATACATATATATTCTATTCAATATATATGTATATATTACATACAAATATATATGTAATATATGTAGTTTTGTACCAATAATAATTTATAGCAATAATATTATTACTATTTACTGAGTGTCTCATATGTGTTCTATATGCTTTATGTAGAGATTAGTACAACAGAGAGCCTGCCCTCAGGGAGCTGTTAGTCTGTAGGGGAAACCAATAGTTATCCAATTAAGCTAACAAAGAGCAGGATATTGACTGTAATCGAGCTGCCGCAGGAAGGAAGACGGCATTGTCACTGACGATGAGGATGGTTCCCTCTATAGCCAAAGACAGCGGTGGTGACATAAATTAAATGCCCTATTTAAAGTGTTTTCCTTATGAAACCATGCTCCCTCAGGCACCATCCTTGACTTTGGAGGGGTGGTAAGCTTCTGGCCTCAATGACCACCACAGGATAATGTCCCAATCCTAAGGGGAAATGATGTTTTTGGACTATTCTGTCAGCACTCTGATATTTGTTTGCAAGCTTCTTTGTTTTTACTGGTAAATTAAGACTTTTTGTTGTTGTTTTCCTGGGATGTTGCCTCATTTTCTGTCCATCACACGAATTTTTAGATTTTTGTTTCATTTTTAAATTGAGGTAATTTTACTTTTTCGCATTGGAGCTAAAGATATCTCACTAGCTGATAGAAGATTGATGAGTTAAGCTCAACTCATTGCCCTATTTGTTTTGGATGCTCATCTTTGGGAGTCAAAAATATACGGTGTGGTTTGTTGTTTGGATAACAATTACTGTGTTTTTGTAAAACAAATGATACTCGGTGGATTCAAAAGTGCTATTTGGTGCTAGTCAATTTGCAGAACTAGACTGTCGTCTTAATTTCATACTCTTTGAAATCCATTTAATGTTTTCTACTGAGAAATTGAATTCGTTATCCAACCACTGCATGATAGAGAATTATAGTATGTTTGTATCTCATGTAATACACTGAGGTGTCTCACGTTCGTACAGGGTACTTATTTGTGATTATAAAAGAGGACTCTTAGCGTCTCAGATATATTCTGTATTAGCTAAATATGGAGTGAAACTGTCCAATTTAAAATCAGGGAGACGTCATCTACTTTAAAGATAATTCTTCTTGCTTTTTAATTTGAGAATCTCAAAGAGCATTTCAAGCTAAGTTATTTAGAAAGATGACAGGGACATTAAATTTTGGCTTGAGTACATATACTGATGCATTAAAATTAAACACTGGGTTTGAGTAGATTCTGCGATTCATTTTAAAGTATCTTATTTTTGGTTTTTTTAAAAAAAACGCATGCCTGTAATTCACTTATTGTATAATAATTAAGCCAAAAGGGTAAAAAATTAAAAACAATGCTTAGGATCTCATGAGCTGTAGACAACCCCTGTTAACATACCGGCCTGTATAAAATTGGGACCATATTATAAGCACTATTCAGTAACCTCCCTTGTTTCTTACATGATAAGATATGAAAAACAGGCTGGGCGTGGTGGCTCACGCCTGTAATCCCAGCACTTTGGGATGCTGAGGTGGGTGGATCACAAGGTCAAGAGATCAAGACTATCCTGGCTAACACGGTGAAACTCCATCTCTACTAAAAATACAAAAAATTAGCCAGGCGTGGTGGCAGGCGCCTGTAGTCCCAGCTACTTGGGAGGCTGAGGCAGGTGAACAGCATGAACCCGGGAGGCAGAGCTTGCAGTGAGCCGAGATCGTGCCACTGCACTCCAGTCTGGGCAACAGAGCAAGACTCTGTCTCAAAAATATATATATACATTAAAAAAAAGATATGAAAAGCAATGTTTTATGTTCTTCCCCCAGATATGCCAATACTTACTTCCTTACTAGATTTATGTCTTTCCCCAAATATCACCTTGGTGAGGCCATATTCGTTTTTTTTCTTTAAAATTGCAACACCCACCACCACCCTAGCAGTCCCAACCCTCTTCCTTGCCCTACATTTCATTATAGCCCTTCTCACCATTTGATATTCAGTATGTTTTATTTACTTTTTAAGCATTCTTCTTCTGTTAGAGTATAAGTTCCATGACGGTTCGTGGGGGAGCACACTTTGTTTGTTCTGTTTGTTTGTTTTTCCCTGGGGTCTAGAATAATGTATGATATATAGATGGCACTCAATGAATAAATAGATATAAGATGTAGATCAACATCATCATTTTGGTGACCACACATTTTCCCAGTGTATGATTGCAATTTATTTTTCAAACAGTACCATGGTAATGAACATTCTGAGTTTTTGCATTACATTGCTTTGTGATGAAATTTCCTTAACATGCTCCTCTACATGTTAAGTTACTTCTTTGTTAGGATAATTTATTAAAAGTGATATTGTTGAATTAAAGTTTATAAATATCTTTAAGGCTTTTGATTCCTCTTGCCAAATTTTCTTGAGAAAAGTTTAGTGGCAGTAGCATATGAGAATGCTGGTTTCCCTATACTATTATCAATTCTGTGTTTCATCTATATTTTCAATCTTAGTCCTGCCTTTTAAATTCATTTGTTAGCAAATTGAGTATTATCAGAATTAATCATTTGTTTTCTAGTTAAATAGCAGAAAATACAAATGGAAGAAAAATAGAAGGGTTAATTTTTGTAATGTATAAAAGGAACCTGAAGTTTAAGGATATCTAGCTTGATAACTAAAAAATTAATGTTGCTCGGTCAAGGTCACGTATCTTATTTACAGAGGAAGAGGTGTCATTGAAGGGAGATATATTGTGCTATTTTGATGGCAACGTGGACAGAGAACATGGAATGGCCAAGCCTTGCCCTGATAATTATCACTTCTCCCAGAGAGTTCTCAAAGGAGTTTCGCACTGTAGAAACGGGAGCAAAATGAGAGTCCAGGTGCTGCTTTAGTAATAGCTTCATAAGTGCTTGCTCTCCCTCTGGGACAGAGGTCTGTGATCCCACTGAGATAGCGCAGAGACTTTGACTCTAGAAACAAGCAGAATTTTTATCCCATATCTTCCTCACACCACTATATCTTGGAAGTCAACATACTCAATGAGCTGTAGCTCCTCAAGACCTGGCTTGACATTCTGATCCTTTGCTTTAGAGTCAAGAAGTACAACCTTCCAGCTGGTCTGTCCTGGGAGCCAGATGCTCAGAGGTCTGAAGCAGAAAGTTTAAGAAGGAGATTTCCTGGGTATTGCTTTCTAAAACTGAGACTTTCACAGTAGTAGCTGGATCAGTCAAATTAGTAACCCCTTCCATGTCAGAGAGAAGGGCAGAATGGGACAGGAAAAGAGCTGGAAAAGGTTTCATCTCTAATAGAAACAGCATGTTGAGCAAATCAGTGCAATTGCTTTCATATTGTTAGTTCCAACCAGTGCACTGTAAATAGTTTGAGAAGGCCGAGAAGTGATGCATTAAATGGGATGTATCCTCAATTTTTCTCTTGGCCTTTGCCGTAATGCATTTCCTGGTAGTTTTTAAAACCTTACTCAGCTGAACATTTGGAGATGACACATTTTCAGGTACTGAAAATTTCTGTTTTGTGCATACGTGTTATTTAAAAATTATAAATGGGTAAAATAATGACAGGTTAAGAATTTGTATAATGGAGAGTATTTCCCTTCCACTTTTCATTCCTCAGTTGCAAAATTTAGCTTCATAGAGACAACTCGCTGTTATCAATAGTTTGGGACTCCATTTAAAAGATAGTCAGTCCGTGGTAATACATACAGATATGTATATACATTATTAAACAAATGATAACATTATACATGCTGTCCTAGGCCTTGAATGCTTCATTTAAAAACATTTCACCCAAGGTGCTTTCTGGTGCAGTTTTCTTGGTGGCACACATATTTTGATGCAAATTGAAGATGGAGTTGAAGTTGAAATTGTAAATGAAATCTTCAGTTATTTAGCTTCATAATAAATTGCCTGTAGTCTGTGGGGTGTACATTATAGCTGTGGCATAGTTCCATTGCCTTATGGAGATCATCATTGCTGCTACATTTGTTTTATCCTCTCACTTTTTCTCTTTAAGGAACCTTGTTCAGGGAGCTTGGTCTCCTCCTCTGAGTGATCAAGTTTAGATTCAGTTGCCCTCTTGTGCATAAGGTCATGTATAATATAGACATTGTACTAATGTCTTGCATATAATTTAGCTCAGTTATGTTCAAAATGTAAATTGAGACCTATTTCTGGGTCACAGTCAATTTAATGGGTCACAACCAATATATATATTTTTTAATAGCAGAACATTTCCATGTGTGTTTTATTTATATAGTAGTTATGGTTTCATGAAATCCTTTTTTTCTAGTATACATGTATGTGTACATATCTAGATAGCAATATTACCACATTATATAAAATATGTTTTTTTTACTCTAGGTTGTGTTAAAAAAGTTTCAAAGTTCCTATCTTAGCTGCTTTGATCCACAGATTGACACTATGAAGTAGCTACGGTTATCCTCATTTCATAGATGAGGAAAACTGGGTCTGGGACTGTAGAATTGCCTTGCCTGAAGTAAAGGGTGGAGCTGGGGTTTGTGTTTTAAGTTTTTGGACTTAAAAATTTGTACTATTTTCCCTTCAAACATATATTTTTTTCTGTATTAGTTACTGTTTTTGTTTGTTTGTTTGTTTTTTGTTTTGTTTTGTTTTTTGTTTTCTTGTTGTTCTGAGATGGAGTCTTGCTGTGTCGCCCAGGCTGGAGTGCAGTGGCTCCATCTTGGCTCACTGCAACCTCTGCCTCCCGGTTCAAGCAATTCTCTGCCTCAGTCTCCTGAGTATCTGGGATTACAGGTGCTTGCTACCACACCTTGCTAATTTTTGTATTTTTAGTAGAGACTGGGTTTCATCCTGTTGCCCAGGCTGGTCTTGAACTCCTGACCTCCTGATCCGCTCGCCTCAACCTCCCAAAATGCAGGGGTTACAGGCGTGAGCCATGTGCCTGGCCACTAGTTACTATTAATGGAAATGAATACTGTCTTTAGTTGAAACTTATGCTTTGCTAACCATGATTTAAAAAATTGTTCATTGTTCACCGTGTGTGTGTGTGTGTGTGTATATGTGTGTGTGTGTTTATGTGTCTGTATTCCAACCCAGTCTCTTTTGGCTTCATAATTTAGAACATTATTAACTTGTGGAGTATCTAATGGTTTTATGTTTACCTTAATAGATTTTCCTCCAACAACCAAAAATTATCCCCTCAACAAAGTGGGAGAAGCAGTAGCTGCCAGCTAGCGGAAGCTAGAGCCATGTCACTGCCAGTGCAGCCCGTGGATCTATGTCACCAACACCTGAGGGCATGTTGGAAATGCAGAATCTGTAGCCCCAGTGTGGACCTGAATCAGAGTCTGCATTTGATCTAGATTCGCTGATGATTGGAACATTGACATTTGAGACGTACGGGTCAAAGACACCAGGTCATTTATTTAAACATCAGTTAAGGAATTGAATGAGTTTTTATTTTTCAGTCATTCGACCTACAGTTACTAAGGATGTTCTGGCCCAGATCTGTGACTAGAGATGGGCATATAAAGATAAATCATGAGTGGACTCTACTTGTGAGAAGCTTCAGTTGTAACCGGGAGGGAGTGATCATAACACACAAATACAATCAAGTATTACGGATGCTCTGATAGAACTGTATATGAGGCACAAAAAGGACTGCTATCTAAATCCTAGGATGTGTGTGTGGGTTTTATATGGGTATTTAGCTGAAGAAGAGTGTAATGCTTTCTTTGTTTTCTTGTTATACAAGAGTAAACGAATCCAAACTTGGTTGATAGTCAGAATTGAATTGTTCCCATGTGTTTTTCTTCCACAATTACCCGTAAGTAGTAATTTACTTACTTTGCAGGTAAATTCTTGTTATCTTCACCCTCTGATGGGGGCCTTTGTGTCATAGAGGGATGACCAAGCTCCGCGTCAGGGAGATGCCTTTCGTATCTGACTGACGCAAGTGTTAGGGTAACCACAGTGGGGAATAAGTTCAGGCAGTCCCAGCTAAGCATCCCAGCTTCTCACTGCTGCATCCTTTTTACCCCTGGGCTAAAAGGGAGAGCTTGAGAAATATGCATAGCTAGGTCCTCCGGAGTTTTTCCTCACTCCCTTTTCGAGTTAACAATATGCCTGACAGGCTGTTTTCTGAAGTAAATTGGCAGAAAGTAGTGTTTGGGAATCAGAGACGGAATACTTGATTTGTCCAACTCCTCGTTTAACTCTTTCTTGCTGCTACCTCTTGCACACAGCAAAAACCTTTTGAATATTAGCTGAGTGATTTGGATTCACATGGAGCAAATCAAGCAAGATACTTCTCAGCATCTCTCAAGAGAGTGAGAATCCATTTCGTGCTCTGTATTTCACCAGCTATGTAACTTTGAATAAACCATTTTACATGAAAATTGAAGCATAAATATATTTTGTATGTAGGTAGGATTTGGATGACGAGTGGAGGAGTATGGAGGGACCAGGTCTGAAGGCACGTGTCTAGGACCGCTCTACCGCTTCTAAAACTGGACATTTCCATTTTAGATTTAATATATCGCTGCCAGTTGCTGGATGACATTTTTTTGTTTTGTTTTGTTTTGTTTTAAAGCTTGCCTGTGTGTCTCACAGTCTGGGAGGTGAGTTGCACGTTTCCCTGTAGGTCACAGAATCTGGGAAGCAAGGCAGAGAGGATAGGGCACGCACTCATATGAAAATCTACAGCTTACCTGTGGTGGCTGGGAGGTACTGCAGTTCATTTCATCCAGGGGCTTTTCTCCAGAGGGGTCACCACCTAGGAATCAAAGCCCCATGCTCTTTCATTGTTTCATTGTTTGCAGAAATCTATTAGAATGGAGAACACCTCCTTCCCCCTTCTTCTACTCGTAAATTCAGTTCTTTTCATTTTCCCATTTTTCTTAAATATGAGAATTCTGCCTTTTCTCTAAAGCTGAACTTATTTTCACAGCAACTTAGAGGCATTTCCCTTTATTTGCTTGTCTATTAAAATGATGAGCTTTAAGTTAGAATTCTCTTAAACTTTCAGTCTGATTTAGGATAGTTATTAGCAGTTTTTCATTGAAAGTATCCCAGTTACTTTATGCCTTTCTCCAAGGGACCTATTTCCTCTCCTTTTATCAGATTTGTATCTGTTTTTGAGACATTTGCCCGTTCCTCTACATCTTTTGAAAATGTGAGCTCCTCTCTACGGAATGCAGTAAGGACCCTTTGATGGTGAAGCTTAAAGAACTGAAAACTTTGGTCTGACTTAATAATTGATCTAAATAAAGCGGATAATTATGTGTTTATCATGAGGGCTTTTTAACATCTGCCTTTTCATGCTTAGAATATAGAGTCCATCTTTTCAAGTTGTTTCTTAAAACAAACAAAAACATTCCACTTTTCTTTTTTGTTCTTTTTGGCCCGCCCAGGATTGTCATCAACCTGTGCCTTACTATGTCTAAGTTCTGTTAGAGAAACAGAGTAAAGAAGGATATATTTGGAAGGGACAGACAGCTGTACTTTTTAAGATTTATTTGTGGTGACATTTTGGACTTTTCATGTAGCTTCTTTATGACATAGTTTATTGAACCTTTCCAATCTTATGGGTCTAAAGTAGGAATAACATGTTGTGATTCTCAAAGTGTGATCTTAGACCCAATCACATCAATCACCCAGGGCCTCTGTTTGCTAGTGTGATCTCCAAGATTTTGTTCAGTTCTGATACTGTCTGATGCTCTGAAAATTTCCCGTGATGTAACAGAATCTGATGAAGTATAAGAGGGGGGCCCAGGAATCCTTTTATGAAGTGGGTATGAAGAAGACATAGTGATATGGTTTAGCTCTGTGTCCCCACCCAAATTTCGTCTTGAATTGTAATCCCCACGTGTCAAGGGAGGGATCTGGTGGGA
The DNA here is from genome assembly GCF_008728515.1 of Papio anubis. NCBI lineage: Eukaryota > Metazoa > Chordata > Mammalia > Primates > Cercopithecidae > Papio > Papio anubis. The sequence continues at coordinate 184,550,236 of NC_044977.1, forward strand.
GGGGATTGGATCATGGGGGTGGTTCCCTCATGCTGTTCTTGTGATAGTGAGTGTGTTCTCACAAGATCTGATGGTTTAAATGTGTATGGCAGTTCCCCCTTCATGCTCTCTCTCTCCTGCCACTATGTAAGATGTGCTGGCTTCCCCTTCACCTTCTGCCGTGATTGTAAGTTTCCTGAGGCCCTCTAGCTATGCTTCCTGTCAAGGCTGCAGAACTGTGAGTCAATTAAACCTCTTTATAAATTGCCCATTCTCAGGCAGTTATTTATAACAGTGAGAGAACGGACTCATACAGCATAGGTTCACATAGAACATTTGAACCTGGAAATTGGGTTGTGAACTTGAGTTGGTAATCAGCAACCTAAACCTTTTTTGCCTCATTGCCTGAGATCTCATTGTGAGCATTCTTTTCATACATTAAGACTTTTAAAGGCAGTAAAGAACTTCTTGACAGTTCATTTTAATTAACAGGTATGAAATACTTTTTCATGCTGTCTGTGGCCAAATGAAAGTTTCTCAATCCTGGCTGCAGGTTTGAATCACTTAGGTTTTATAGGTGTCCTGGTGCCTGACCCCCTCACTCCCTGTCTTCTATCCCCAAGATTCTGATTGAATTGCTGTGAGATGGAATTCAGACATCAGCATTTTTAAATGTGTTTCCTTGGTGATTCTGGTATTTAACCAATGTTTAAAACTACTGAATGGAATGAATACAGGTTTATGGGATTTATAATCATCATAAAGATATGGACAAATTATCTCCCCAGATTTGTGCACCCACAGAATAAGAGAAGTAGAACATTTTCTTTATGATGTAAGTTATTGAACGTTTCTTATCCTGTGGGTCTGAAGTAGTAATAACATGCAGTGGTTTAAATTAAAGTGTGCTCTCAGACCCAAAGGCATCAATCACCCAGGGACTTATTAGAAATGCAAATTATTGGAGTTCTCCCCAGACCTACTGAATCAGAATCTCTGGATCCAGGACCCAGAAATCTGTATTTTAATAAGGCATTCCGGAGATATTGATGAACTCGAAAGTTTGAGAACCATCAGCACTGAGGGTTGTTGTATGATTCGGTGGCAGTGTATGAAAATCTTAGCACACTGCCTGGCATGCTGCGAGTCTAGTAAGCAGAGTACTCGAGAGATAGTGCTTTTGATTGCTTAGCAGTCTGAATTTGGCTTGGGGCTAGACCTGACAGTTCTTGGCTTAGCTATACTTTCAATTCTAAGACTGTTATTTATAAGGCAAATAGAGGCCAACTGAACCATTTCAAAGGTGTATCAGAACAAGGAAACCTACTCATAGTCATTCTACTGTGCTCAGTCTTCCATTCTTATACTTTTATTTCTGAGGGCCTAAACTATGATGTTTTGGTAATATCCAAAAGCAACTCATTTAATGATGGAGACTGCTGCCCTACCCCACTAAGTGTTGCGCGACTAAAATGCAAGGAAAAGCTACTCATCCATAAATAGAAAAGATCTCTTCTCCAACACATCAAAAACATTATTTTTAATAGGAAAAGAACAAATAAAGAAAAGGTTAAAAGGTAGAAGTTTCTGTTTCTCCAATACAATTTTTTGCAGACTGTTTAAAAAGATTTCATATCAGGAACCATAAAGCTCTTGGATATATGTGTATAACTTAGATCACAGAGATTAGATTCATTCCCTCAATAACTCTAACAGCAGTGTGCTACTCTCATTGGTGAGAGATGCTAGGTTTTTCTCAGTGTCTCGAAGTCTCATTACTTCTTGCCTGGATTATGTATAGATTTCTAAATTGGTTATTTCTTATTCTTTTCTCCTAATCTGTCCTGCATGGACTTTTAAATTAGTCTTTAGTAAATCATATTGTAACCAAGTGTTTCTTTCTCAGAAATCCTTGGTGGATCTCTGCTGCATGCATGATAAAATTCAAACCCTTATTTCGATGTGCAACATGTAAAAAGCTTAATTTTATCACATATTTTTTATAACCCGCTGACATTATTTTACATTCCTGTGTCCCATGTTTTTCCTATGTCATGACTTGCTTTTTATTCTCTATGCTCTGAACTTTCTGATCTCCATGCCTATATTCTCCTGTCTCTCTGCCAAGGATGGACGTGCTTTCTACATCATGTTTCAGGAAAATTATATGATCCACTGAGACTTCCATGATCCTCCACTTTATCTTAATTTCCAGAGGTTATTCGTGCATCTTCATAAATTGCACCTTGCATTATCTTTAGTTGTGTACAATTTTTTTCCTACTCTATTTGATTGAAAATGTATTGAGGGGGCAAGCACCAAGGCGTATAAAATTCGGTAACCCTATCCCCCACCCAAGCTCACTCTTTGCTTTACTTAATATATTGACCCCTCTAGACTAGCTTTTATACCATTTCTAAATATCAAATCTGATCCCCTTTCTTCTGAAAGTTAAGACTACTAATTAAGGCTACTAATTAAGATGGGGAATAATTCCTATGCAATACAAAAAATTATGTGTCAAAGCCAATTATAAAGAAGTAAAATGCCAGCAAATATATCATAAGAGTACTATAACATTGCATCCTTATTAACTTCATGTGTGTACTTCTTTTCTGTAGGTGATTTTCTTCCACCCCCACCTCCACCTCTAGATGATTCCAGTGCCCTTCCATCTATCTCTGGAAACTTTCCTCCTCCACCGCCTCTTGATGAAGAGGCTTTCAAAGTACAGGTAAGAGCTGAAGTTAAAGTCATGTTTATAGCCATCCTAGGGAGCTCATGAATTTCATGATTGTTTCTGTGCTGGATAAACATTTATCCAGGGCCGATTGAGAGCTTTACAACTTACGAAGATCTGAGGTATTTTAATGCAACATACCCTACTCAAGCTTCCCAGAGTTCTGCTGGCTTACCCTCCGAAGCCCTCAAAATCCTTTTGCCTACTAATTTTGTTTCAGATCCCAAAACTGTTTTTTTTAGGAATACCATTTGAGAAGGCAACATTTCCTTGTTATTTTGGAGGACATACAGCCATGTCTTTTTTATTGCTGTGTTCTCTATCTACAAATATTGCATCCAAATGAGTAAGGCTGACATTTTAAGGCTGTAGTTGGTTAATGTGGATCCTTGTGGTCAGCAACATTTTTTTCTAGCAAAAGCAACGTCAAATATCCTTAGGGTTTTCTCTTCTGGGTAAGTTCAAGGGTGCACATTATACGTATCAATTATATAGAACTCTTGGTTTCCAGAGAGTGGTAATTGCAAAGTAACTCGGGGCTGGAATCAGATGTGACATTAGAAGTGGTTCTCAGACTGTGATCATAGGTAACTGCTGAAAGCTGCCACCATTTAAGCTGAAGAAGTGCTTTATGTCAAGAAGAAAATCTAACAAAGTAATAGAATTATTGTCATAGTTTTAGGTGTGACTATGTTCATATAGATATATTGAAGAAAAACATGAGTCTTCTTTGTCTTTTAGAGAAACATTGGAAATATTTGTAGATAAAATGGAATGGTGTCTGATAATTTTTTTCCAAATAATAAGGTTCGGAAACTACTGAGTCAGAACATGGGTGAAATAGGGTTGGTTATGATTTGATAACTGTTGGGTGCATCGAAGTTTATTCTGTTATTCAATCTACCTTTTAAAAAACACCTAATATCATTTGTGGAACATATAATATACTGAATTATTGCTCATTAATTTTATCATTTGTTTTACAGTATTATTTTTTCTTTTCAATTTGTGTAGGTACAAGTAGGTATATGTATTTATGGCATACATGAGATATTTTGATATAGGCATACAGTCTTTTAAACGTATACTTTTGTATACGTTTAAAATATCCTATAATAAGAAGTGTAAAAGAGAAAAAGTCTGAGGTAACAACTGCTTAAATGGTTTGTTCTATTATTTGCCTTTCTTTCTCCTAAATTTGAGGTTGAAGGAGACAAAGAAAGAAATGATTCATTCGCTCAACAAATATTCTGTGTTCCTATGTGGGCATTATTCAAGCACTAGGAATGTTCTAGCAAAAAAGACAGACGCCATTCTGTCCTCAGGGACCGTAAAAGTTCGTGGAACTAGTGGAAATAAACAAGATGTATACTTTACAAAGTACATTAGGGTGGATAAGTGGGGAAACAGGGAGGGGCTCAGGGCTTACCTAGGCCCCACTGAGAAGGAGACACTTAAACGAGGACTTGAAGAAGGAGAGGAGGGAATGAGCTATAGAGATTTCTTGGTGAGCATATTTTCATGTAGTAGATATTAAGAAGCAGAAAAAGCTTTTAATATTATCTGTCATTTGAAATCAGTAAGTTGTAGTTGTAACCAGTAAGTTCTGGTTCAGTTTGGAGTCTAGATCTTTTAAGGCTATTAAAAAATATGTGTATTGCTAATATAGGCCGTGAATTTCTTGCATTTTGTTTTGGTGTATACTAATAAAATCAACTATCAGATGCCAGTGATGAACAAGAGTCCTATAAAGTTTGTATTTATTTTATGCAACAGATAGAACCCTTGGCAAATTAAACCAATATGAGTGATTTTTCTTAGTTTTAGTCATTTTTTAATAAAATGAAGAAATCCTTAGCGTTGCCTTTAATATACCTTTGGTCGTATTTTGCTGAGGTTGGTTTTTTGTGTAGTGTTTACTATGTACAATTTTTAAAGTCACTGACTCTGTTTCCTCTCTTAGTTTTTCATGGAAACTATTTTGTTGCATTTTAAATCTTTAGTTCTCACAATGTTGTTTGAAGTAGTGACAGAAGACTCGTGATTGAAAACTAGTTACATAGCTTATTCTAGTTGTGTGATCTTGAGCAAGGCAGGCTGAGTCCCAGTTTTGTCTTCATTAAAAACAAAACAAATATATATACCTCTTACAATTAAATGAAATACAGATGGATTTGAAAGTATTAAACCGAAAGGGCTATGCAAATACTTTGATGTCATATTGATAATCACTATGAATACATAAGAAGAATTGTAAGGATTTTCCAGTGGGTTCCATTAAAAAATTCAAACATGGCACTTTCAGAAGTTTATGAAAAGTTTTTTTTCGGGTGGACCTTGTTCTGTTAGGTGTACTCAAGCCATGGCTTTGTTTTTGAAGAGAAAGGAAATAAACAAAACGCCTGTTGCCATGTTGGCTTATGTTCTCTGTAAAACAGAAGGGAGGAAGACAAAAAATAAAATACAGTTTGCCAAATGGAAAAGGACAAATCTGGTAGGGAGAGGCCTGTTATTTTTGATACGCTTCATATGGAAGATTGTTGGTAAGTTCAAAAGAAAATGAACATGCCCTCCTCTTGTGTAGAAGTGACATAGATGTGACAGCGGCTTGGCCCTGCTCTGGCCTAGGTTTGTACCACCTATAGATATGAGCCATGGTATAGCCTAAAGTAGCATTATCACTGGAGAAAATTTTGCACATTTTCCTCTCAGCTATGGTACAACCTCATGTTGCCAAGTCCAAATTATAGCTGGTAAATGTGTGTTTTTATGTAGAAGACTGTTTATGTTTCCAGCCAGATTTTCAGGTCAGAGCCAAAAGAATGTCTACTAACAGTGATTATAAGAGTTGTAAGATTTTGAGAGCAGAAAGGGGCCTTAGAGATCATTTAGTCCAACTCTGGCGCCAGGCATCTAGTTACAGTCCTTTCAAGTACTTGCCAAATTAATTTCCTTTTTTTTTTTTTTTTTGGAAATGGGGAAACTGAGATCCAAGAAGGTGTGGATCCTCTTGTTTCTGACAGAGCTCTTAGTGAATCTGAAAAATCTTGACTCCTGACCTTGACCTTCCTCCTGCTGTCCCAGATGGCCCATGAACTTGGTATTGCTTTAGTCCTCTATCAGACTGCAAGGCTCTGAGATTCATTGCAGAGGGTTACGTGTTTTTATTTGGAAGGACCAGGTGATGCCAGAGTTTTGCTTGGCTGTCTGAATTTTTGATATATGCTATAAGCTTTTATTTCTTCAAAAAAGGCAAATCAATATTTAGACTTAAGGATTCTTGATTTAACAATTCATTTTCATGTGGAAAGGTGAAACTTGGAAAACAGGTGAGGGATTTGGTTTGCTTTTCTGTTGGTGATCAGCGTTACCTCCACACCTGTGATGTTTGTAGTGACACTTTAGCAATCACTTCATTAATTCATCTGTTCTTCATTCATTCAGTGTAAATTGAATACTTCTTGTAAGTAGACATATATGCTAGTGATTATAGCGTTAGAACTTGGCATCGTAGGTTTTATGCTCTGAGTCTCAGCCTTGGGACGGTCAGTTAGTTAGATTCATTTATTTATTTATTTATTTAGAGACAGAGTCTCGCTCTGTCACCCAGGTTGCTGTGCGGTGGCCTGATCTCGGCTCACTGCAACCTCCACTACCCAGGTTCAAGTGATTCTCCTGCCTCGGCCTCCCGAGTAGCTGGGACTACAGGGACCTGCCACCACGCCTGGCTAATTTTTTTGTATTTTGAGTAGAGATGGGGTTTCACCATGTTGGCCAGGTTGGTCTCGAACTCCTGACCTTGTGATCCACCTGCCTCGGCCTCCCAAAGTGCTGGGATTACAGGCATGAGCCACCACGACCGGCCAGTTGGTTTTATTCTCATCTGACCCCATAGTTGGTAATTTCTTCCTCTTTTCAGTCAACCCATAGGCAGGTATTATATAACATTCCTTAGGGTGATTACAAAGAAGGTACATGTCTCAGAATTTCAGGCTTGCAAGGGAATTAGAGTGGATACATTCAAGTCCCTTTCTGTTGTTTGAATCTTGTAATTTTTTCCTAGATAACAGAATGTTTATGGGTAACTATGATAGGTGAGGCAGTGCTGCAGGATAAGGAGATAGATCAGATACAGTACTCAGAATCACATGCAGAAGATGCGTATACAGTCATTTAAGTCGTTTTATGGTAAATTATGCTTTAGTCATCATATGTTGATCAGAAGCATAATCTAAGTCCTAAGTTAGTGGTGGAGAGTGAGGGAAGTAAATTAACTGTGATTGGAGATAGGCAAGAAGGATTCATAGAAACAATTTAAATTGAACTGAACTTTGATGGCTGGGTGGGACCTTAATTTTCAGATAGGGGAGTGGATTGTTCAGCAATAAAATAAAAGAATTAAGACACAGAGGAAGGAGAGCTCAAAGTAAGCGTGACAGGCCTTGTGTTTCTAGCTGTGGAACCTACTGTTTGTTCTGAAACCATTGACAATTTACTGTAGGGGCTTGTTATTATTTTAAATATAAGGGTGATATCCCCAGACCTGTTGTTGGATGCCAAGTTATACTGTTAATATAAATTAAGGCAAAACATGTTGCACTTTCAGGAAACCCAATGCAAACATTTCTGAATTGTCTGGTAGACTTCCTTCAGATCCGTGGGGACTTACCTGCTGACATCTGATGGCTTTGAATTCAGGGGTTCAATATTTAACTTCCTCTTTTTATGATATCTTTGTTCGTCTTTTCTTGGTGACTTCCAGTTGACAACTTCTAATTCTGCTTCTCTGTTTGTTTCCCAGTCCTTTGGCTTGCTTTTATTTGCCTACTATTCAGTATTTGCATACCTCTAGTTTTCATCTCTCCTTTTCTGTTCGGTCCTGCAAAATGGCCAGAATTGCTAACGTAACTCCAGTCCCTCCACATTAGAAAACAGAGGGGTTTTGTCCATTGGTGATTACTTCAAATGTTAAAAATTTCTCTTTGTTATTGAGTAGAAATGTATCCCTTTATGATGTCCTCACACTGATTTTCTTTCCCCTTTTAAAAAATGATGCAAACTCAGAGGAATGGTCAGGCCGGGAGAGAGACAGGTGCTGTATGTCTCAAGGAGTTGATGAGTAAAGCTACTGAGAGATGTTACTTTTCAAAGGAGTGAGTAAGCACAGAGTAACATGAGCTAGGCCCAGAATTAGTGGAAAAGAAAAGAAGAGAAATCTCTGAAATTGTTTATTTTAAAGTCAGCCTCCAAAAGCTCTTGAGCATCTATTCTTGTGAAAACAATTCAAAGCTCATATATGCGTATGATGAATAGTGGCTTATAATCTTTTTTTTTTTTTTTTGAGACAGAGTCTTGCTTTGTTGCCCAGCCTCTGCCTCCTGGGTTCAAGCGATTCTCCTGTCTCAGCCTCCCAAGTAGCTGGGACTGTACAAGCATGCCCCACCATGCCCGGCTAATTTTTGTATTTTTAGTAGAGGTGGGGTTTCACCACATAGGTCAGTCTGGTCTTGAACTCCTGACCTCAGGTGATCTGCCCACCTGTAATCCCAGTATTTGGGAGGCCAAGATGGGCGGATCACAAGGTCAGGAGATCCAGACCATCCTGGCTAACACAGTGAAACTCCATCTCTACTAAAAATACAAAAAAAAAAAAAAATTACAAGAAATTAGCCGGGCGTGGTGGCGGGCGCCTGTAGTCCCAGCTACTCGGGAGGCTGAGGCAGGCTGAGAATTGTTGGGATTACAGGTGTGAGCCACTATGCCTGGCCTCATTTTCCTACTTACTAATTTTATGTGTTTAGTTTAACAATGATAATTTGAAAATCAATTCAAGTTTTAGCAAAACTGGCACTGGAATTTTTTTTTTTTTTTTTAAGACGGAGTCTTGCTCTGTTGCCCATGCTAGAGTGCAGTGGCACGATCTCGGCTCACTGCAAGCTCTGCCTCCCGGGTTCACGCCATTCGCCTGCCTCAGCCTCCTGAGTAGCTGGTACTACAGGCGCCCGCCACCGCGCCAGGCTAATTTTTTGTATTTTTTTTTTTTTTTTTTTGTATTTTTAGTAGAGATGGAGTTTCACTGTGTTAGCCAGGATGGTCTGGATCTCCTGACCTTGTGATCCGCCCGCCTCGGCCTCCCAAATACTGGGATTACAGGCGTGAGCCACCGCGGCCGGCCGGCACTGGAATTTTTGCCTTGTGATTCCACCTAGGGCTATCATGGTCTCAGGTATAGAAAAACAGGATTTTGCTTTTACAGGATTTTACTGTAGGGTGAGAATACAAGGATATCTTGATCTGTGAAAACACACCAAAGCGATGATGGAGATGCTTATTTCTTCCTGGCCCTTTGCCTAGTTCCTCTTGGGCCAGCAAGCCCCAGTTGATTTGTAGCTTGTTTGTGACCCTGACAGCAACAGTTGCTGCAGCAGCAGCAGAAGTAGCAGGAGCAGCTTGCTTTGCAGTTACCTCCTACTTTTATAGTCCACATATGTAGGTCATTGAGTGTTTATTAAGGCTGGGTAGGCTCTTAGGCATGTCACTGGTTCTGGTCAATATGACTTTGTAGAAGCAAATGTCACAGTTTTCCTGGTTGCTTTTGGCTCTGCATCATCATCCGTTTGGTTATTCGGATAAGAGATGGACACTGCTGTTGTCTGGACTTGTAAAAACCCCTTTGACAGTAGCCGACCTAGAGTCCAGGGGAGTAATTCCAATATTTCATTTAGCATTAGGAACCTTTTCATGGAATATCATAGTTTCTCTTCTTTACTGTTTAAGAACTTATTTAAAGAGGTAAACCTTTCCCCTGGGATTGATAGTGGAGAATGTGTACATATACACACACCCACCTACTCACCTATATCAACCTGATTACCACTGCCACTATTACCTTGAAATAGTTTGTGGCACATTTACACTCTCTGCAGTGAAAGATTGGTTAACTTCTGTACAAAAAAAAAAAAGTCTTATAGGCAAATTGATGGTGGTTAGTTCTATTGAATGTAGGGAAAACCAATGAGGTTAGCTTTGCTTTAGCTCCTGAGTTTCTGTATAGGGAGTAATTTACTATGCTTGCATATTACAGAAAATTTCCTTTGCTCAAGGTTAAGTGAAACTACAGTTGGTTCTTTTTGAGTCAGTGAAAGTTTTATCCCAATTTGTCTCTCCCATCAAGAGTCTTAGTGGTTTCTTCAAAGGTGAAATGTACTTACTGTTTTTCTATTTTAACTTACAAAAAAGTAGTGTGTCTTTTTCTACTCATAAAAAAGTAACGTCAGCCGGGACTGGTGGCTGACAACTGGGAGGCTGAGACAGGCGGATCACATGAGGTCAAGGAGTTCGAGACCAGCCTGGCTAACATGATGAAACTCCGTTATTACTAAAAATACAAAAATTTGCTGCATGTGGTCATGTGTGCCTGTAATCCCAGCTACTCCGGAGGCTGATGCAGGAGAATTGCTTGAACCCGGGAGGTGGAGGCTGCAGTGAGCCGAGATTGCACCATTGCACTCCAGCCTGGGTGACAAAAGCGAAACTCCATCTCAAACAAACAAACAAAAAGTAATGTCAACAAATCAAATGATGTAGATTAGGTATTTTCAAATTTATTTCTCTATGAGGGAAAAATTATGATCTGCTTATATGTCCTGCTCCCAATAAACACGCCAAATGATGCTTGAACATTCTTTTACTCCCTGCTCCATCCCAAGTTTTATTAAAATAATTTGGAGAATATGTTGTAACATTTTTAACTTTATAGCAAATCTCCTTTGAGAAGTCTTTCTTGCATTAAATTTTATAACCACATTAGTAATAAACTAACTTTTACCTGTTTGTTGTTGGTGCTATTTTCTATTTACTATTTTTTTCTGGTATTCATCATCTTGATTCTTTTCTTTTTTGTTATTTTTTTCTGCTGTAGTACTTCATCAAGTAATTTTTATGGGAAGGCTATGTGCCTGATATATTTACTGAGTCTTTGTGTATCTAAAAATGAGTTATTATTGCCTTCATGTTTGAGTACAAGCTTGGCTATAAGTAGAACTCTTGGGTCAAATTTGCTTTACTTCAGTATTGTACCAAGATTTCCACACTATCATTTAGTATCATTTAGTATTCAGTGCAGCAGATGAGAAATCTGATGCCAGTCTGATTCTTTTTCCAGTTTAGTAAATTTTTCTTGTTTGGTCTATAGCCTTTATTTGTGGGATTCAGCAATTTCACTAAACTGTGTCTAGACACAGCTCGCTTTTTACCTATTCTGCTATTTCTACTCAAGTCAAGGTTTTCTTTATCTAAATGGGATTTTCTTCTTTCCTTTCTTTCCTTTTTCTTTTTTTTTTTTCTTTCTTTCTTGAACTCCTGAACTTAGGTGATCCTCCTGCCTCCACTTCCAAAGTAGCTGGGACTAAAGGTGTGTACCACCATGCCCAACTAATTTAATTTTTTTTTTTTTTTTTTAGAGAGAGGGTCTTGCTATTTTGGCCAGGCTGGTCTTGAACTCCTGGCTCAAGCATTTCTCCTGCCTTGATGCCTCTCAATGCGCTGGGTTTACAGGTGTGAGCCACTGCTCCCAGTCACGATTTCCTTATAATATATTGAAAATATATTTTAATCTTTCCTTCAACTTTTTCTTCTTTATGAACTCCTACTATATGGAATTGGATTTCTTCTCTATTCTTCATATTAGTTTTCTGTTTCCAATAGTTCTACTACATGGAGGGATTTCTGTTGCTTACTTCCCTTTTATATTCTTAATTTTTGTGCTGATAGTCTGCTTTTGACTTATAAATGCTCTATAAAACTGAATTTGGGGAGAATATTTGGGAGGAGTGGCTCTGGATATCTGTTGTTCAGGGTAGCTAGCTTGCACTTAAACTTTTATCTTTTATCTAAATTGGGAATATATAGTTATTTAAATGCAGGGTGGCTATAGGGTATATATGTTCAGTCTTCACCCATATGTGTAATTAGGGGATGCAGGCCAGCAGAAGACTATGCTTAGATGCATGGGTCAAGAGCAGACCAGCAAGGTTAATCTGGGTCCTCAAGGCTAATGGTTTGGGGATCCATAGGCAGGTAGCGAAGCCCCTCCCTTACATGCCATACATGTATGCCAGGTGAGGGCCGCAGGAGCTGTGGCCAGCCCTTGTGTGTATTGGTCTCTAGTTGAATTCTCAAACCCTCATTGTGTTTTCATCGGCGACTTTGCTTCTCAATGACACACTGTCACCAGCAGTGCTGGGAACTGTGGCAGAGTCCTTTTTGTTAGAAAGCATAAACTCATTAAATCGTTTCACTGACTTTCATTATATACCCCTAACATCCATTCTAAAGAGGCTTGCCCCACCCCCTCACCCTTTTTGTTGTGGCAGTTTGAAGTCTGCTCAGGTCCTGGTATCATTTGCTATGTATCTCAAGCTCACTTTGCTGCCCGTCAGGAGTTCATCACAGAAAACGTGCTCTCCGATAGCATTATCTAAAGCCAAAAAAGCTTCGGAGGCTGCATAATGCGATGGTTAACACTGCAAGTGCTCTTCTAGGCTTCCTGGGTTCACATCTGGCTTCCTGCTTACTAGCCGCATAACTGTAGTGTACTGCTTAACCCTTCTGTGGCCCACTTAAATCCTCTGTAAAATGGGTGATTGTTGTGAGGTTTCAAAGACATAATGCACATAAAGAATATTTTATGTAATTGACATGTCCTAAGACTTAGTAAACATTTTCACTGTTGTGATTTTTTGGGCTAGCGGGTCTCTGTGCTGGGTTTTGCCACAGTTGTCACTGACATTTGATTTGCACCATGCCTCCTCAGAATTCACCCGTGATCCCATCCCTTGCTATTATAAGGTTCAGGATTATATATATATATAAAATATATATAATATATATAAATATATAATATATATAATATAAATATATAATATATATAATATAAATATATAATATATAATATACTATAAATATATATATTATATATGTATATTTGCAGAAGAAATGCTCCCACAAACTTCCTCTGTAAAATGAATGATTGGATTAAATAATCATGTAGATCTCTTACAGCTCTCAAATTCAATGTCTTGGTAATAAAATATCACTTCTTTGTAATTTCATGGTGATTTATAATTTGCAAAAGACATTATAACAGCACAAGTATAATTTAACTAATGAAATAAAAATGAGGATCCGAGAGTTGAAGGAACTTATTTAGATCTCACAATTGTCATGAAAGCAGTGACTTATTTTTAAATAGACAATAACAAAATCATTTCGGGGGCTTTTTACAAATGAGAGAATGTAGATCCTCTTAAATCTTTAAAAAGCAGCCAGTGTCATCAATAATATATGTTGATATTTAGTAACCAGGAACCTCCGAGGTAATTTTCTTTGCAGTTCTTCAGTGGAAGATTAGTACATCTTCCATCCCGGCCTCTAGCATATTTTCTGACAAACCCCTCGTAGATTGTATCATATACCTCTTATCCATGGATTTGGTAAGGAAGCCCTGGTGGGCCAACATATCCTTCAGTTCTTTTGTAATTTACATAATCCAATCAACAGGGGCACGGAAACACCTTGTTCTGAAAGAAGGAGTAAAAGGGAGTAGAGGATGCTGACACCAATAACCTAGGGCACTAACTCATATTTTATTTCTGAATATAGTACTTTGAAACTCTAATGTTTTAGAAAGGTTTTCTGTTCATAGCTGATTTTGCTTGATCCATTCAAAAGTCAAGCATTTTTGTGCTCTTACTATATAACTTAAAATGTATTACAGCATGGGGTGTCTATACCAATCCTGAGGGGTTAAGCTATTATCATCATTATTTTATCATTAGCTTTTGTGAGTTTGACTTGTACAGGGCCTCCTAGCCTGCAAATTCCGAAATTGACATTCTTTTTGTTTTGTTTTGTTTTGTTTTGTTTTGTTTTGAGACAGGTTCTTGCTCTCTTGCCCAGGCTGGAATGCAGTGGCATGATCTCCACTCACTGTAGCCTCTACATCCAGGGTTCAAACCATTCTCCTGCCTCAGCCTCCTGAGTAGCTGGTATTACAGGCACAGGCCACCACTCTGGCTAATTTTTGTATTTTTTTAGTAGAGAGGGGGTTTCACCACGTTGGCCAGGCTGGTGTCGAACACCTGACCTCGTGACCCGCCCACCTCGGCCTCCTAAAGTGCTGGGATACAGGCGTGAGCCACTGCGCCCGGCAGACGTTGCTTTTTTAAATAAAAGACTTTCACATACTTTATCTCGCTGGAACCTTTAGACAACTTCTGCAAAGGGAAAGGTAGGGAGGGTTCTCCATCTTGTATCAGTGAAGGCTCTGGGGCTCTGAGGTTAAGCAGCATTCCAGGCTTCCGTGGCATTAACTGTCCCAGGCAGGGATGAAGCTCTGTCTTTTTGAGATGTGCCAGTCCATTTCTCACCCCATGGCCATCGCTGCTATATTGTTCCTCTCCCTTTATATTCATTTTTAGTGAGGGAAACAAAACAGCAGTTGTCAATTTCCTTTCCCAGTAGTTTCATTATTTGCTGTCACCAGTTTTGTTGCAAGATCCTCTATTGTAATATTGTCTTCAGATTTCAAAAAATGTATCTCTACATATTGGAAGAAAGCACTGTGGTGGAAAATACAGGAAAACTATGTACAGACCTGTTAAATGGAAATGTTTTCATAATTTTTAGTTAGTTTTATATGTATTTTACCAATAAAATTTAGTAAAGATGTCAATGTCAATCTTTCTTACTATAGAAATAAGTAAAATTTCTCCAACTAGTGGGAAAAAAGTTTCTGTGGCAATTATTTTTTAAAAGGAATATAGGATTGATACAAGGATGAAAGCATTCACATTATAAGAAATATAAGTTTTCTGTTATTTTTTGAAATAAAAATTTGGTTTATGAGAGGCTTAAAAAATGAATAAATTCCCTTCTTTCCTGATAGTTTCTGTCATTTTCTTGGGGATTAAAGGAGTGTGAATCTATCCTACAGCCACTTCCTCTCTGAACTGCAGATGACACATCAAGATGTGATTTGGGGCAGATCAAGTCTCAGAGTCGAATCTCAGTGTCTTTAGCCATACAAGTGATGTGATAGTGTGATAATTCCACATGTCCTGTCTTCTGGGCTTTTTGACATTCATAGCATTTCTAAACAAAGGATTTATCTTAAAAATGAAATTTTAATATTTTTTCATAATTCTGGAGCTTTAATTCTTTCCATTAGAAATTATGTCATCCCCATATTTAGAGCAATGAATAATTGCATAACTTTTAAATTGTGTATTTGATGGTATGGTGTATATTGAAAAGAGAATGAGAAACTATTCCCTGAACAGAGATTTACTGATTCAAGCCATCACTTTCTACAATATGTACACTTCAGAGTGAAGGTCCAGTGTCAGAACTTCATAGAGTGTCTGGCCAGCTAGAGTTAGGTATTTCATGAAGAGATGATCAAACAATTGAACAGACAATACAGCAACCAGAAGAGCATTTCATTGTGCACATTCAGAAAACGTCATCATTTTTATTATCATTTTATATCAAGCCATTTTATAAGTAGAGATGTGTCTGGAGGATTGTTTTCATTTCCTTTTAGCTCATTGAAAGTCAAACAGTGTCACTTTAGTAATTCTCTTCTTGCCCAGTGGGGATAGAAACCAGTTTTGGGCCATGGCAACTATATAGAAGTATTTTCAAAGAGTTACAGATTCATTAAATGAGACCCTCTCTCCTCCCCTTCATACCCACTGCGTTTCTGTCTATAATGAGGATTTAAGCAACAGTCCCAACATGAACTAGCTCATTTCAGTACTAGGGAAATGGCTCTTGAATGGGTTTACCACCTCCTCTCATTCTGCAACGACTGTGCTTTTTCTGACAGCTTCTTCTACCTCTTCCAGGCACGCAAAACTCTTGATGACTTGAACCTCCTATGTTCTTTTTTTTTTCCCCCAGCTTGTAAAATTATGGTAAAATATACATAATATAAAATTTACTATCTTCACCATTTAATGTTCTGTTCAGTAGCAATATGATGAAGTACATTCATATTGTTTTGCAACTATCACCAGTATCCGTCATCAGAACTCATTTCATCTTGCAAAACTGAACCTCTGTACTGCTTCCCCAGTAACCCCCCATTCCACTGTCAGCGAGCCCCTGGAAACCGCCATTATACTCTCTGTTTCTACGATTTTAACTTCACAAGCCCACAGTAAAACTGTAATCATATTATACTTAACTTCGCAACTGGCTTATTTTACTTAACATAATGTCCTCAAAGTTTATCCACGTTGTAGCATGTGTCATGCTATATATATGTCATGTTTTGCTTATCCATTCATGTTAATAGACATTTGGGTTCTTTCCCCATTTTACCTACTGTGGGAATAATGCTGCTATGAATATGGGTGTACAAATAACTCTTTCGAACCCTGCTTTCAGTTCTTTTGAGTATATACCCAGAAGTGAATTGCTGGATAACATGGTAGTTCTATTTTTAATATCTCGAGGAACATTCATACCATTTTCCACAGCAGCAGTACCCTTTACGCTCCTCTGAACAGCACACGAGTTGTAATTTCTCCACGTCCTTGCTGACACTGTTTTTTGTCTTGATAATAGCCATCCTAATGGGTGCAGAGTGATATCTCATGGTAGTGTTGATTTGCATTTCTCTAATGATTACTGATTTTGAATATCTATTCATGTATGTATTAGCCATTTGTGTATATACCTTCTTTGGAGAAATGTCTATTCAAGTTCTTTATTCATTTTTGAATTGGACCTTTTTTTCTTTTTGAGTTTTGTAAGCTCTCGATATATTCTGAATATTAATCCCTTATCAGATATGATTTGTTAATACTTTCTCTAAATTGGAAGATTGTCTTTTTACTCCATTGATACTGTCTTTGATTTTTAATTTTTATGAAATTCAATTTGTCTCTTGTGTCATCCGTGCCTTTTGTGTCATATTAAGACATTTGTTGCGAAATTCAATGTCATGATGCTTTTGCATATGTTTTATTCTAATCTACAATTTTAGATGTTACCTTTAGGTCATGGATCCATTTTGAGTTAACTTTTATAATTACGTTAGGAAAGAGTCTAACCTTATTCTTTTGTATGTGGATATTAAATTTTCCCGGCACCATTTGTTGAAAAGACTGTCCTTCCCCTGTCAAATGATCTTGGTGCCCTTGTAGACAGTTATTTGAACATATATGTGAGGGTTTCTTTCTGGACTCTCTCAATCTTATGTGTTATTATGCCAATAGCACACTGTTTTGCTTACTTTAGCTTTGTATTAATTTTTGAAATCAGGAAGTGTCAGTCCTCCACCTTTGTTCCTTTTTATTCAGGATTGTTCTGCCTATTTTAGGTCATTTGATATTCCATATGAATTTTAGGGTAGGTTTTTCTGTTTTTTCAAAAAATGTCACTGGGATTTTGATCAGGACTGCATTAAGTCTGGATATCATGTTGGCTAATACTGACATCTTAGTTATATTGAGTCTTGCATTCTATGAATGTGAGATGTCTACCATTTATTTATGTCTTCTTTAATTCCTTTCTGAAATGTATTCAAGTTTTTGTTGTTCAAGAGTTTTAACTATTTGTTCACGTTAATTTCTAAGTATTTTGTCTTTTATTTTTTGATGCTATTGTATATGGAATGATTTTCTTTATTTCCTTTTTGAATTGTTCATTGTTGATACAAATGTAAGTGATTTTTGTGTAGTAACTTTATATGCTGTACTTTGCTAAATTCACTATTTAGTTCTAACAGTTTTTGTGTACAATCTTTAGGGTTTTCTACATATAGGATTATGTCATCTACAAGAAGAGATGATTTGATTCTTTCTTTTCAATTTTGACACCTTTATTTTCTTTCTTCCCTGATTACTCTGATGAGGACTTCCAGTATTACACTAAATTGATATGGCAAAAGCTGGTATTTCTAATCTTAGAGGAAACGCTTTCAGTCTTTTATCATTGAGTATGATTTTCTCTGTGGGTTTCCATATGTGGCGTTTTGCTCTATTAGAAAACTAATACAGATAGTTTTCTTCTATTCCCAGTTTGTTGAATATTTTTCTTATGAAAGGATATTGAATTTTGTCAAATGCTTTTCTGTGTCAATTGAGAAGATCACTTTTTCTTCATTCTGTTAATATAATATATAACCTTGATTTAATTTTGTTTGTTGAGTATCCATTCATTACAATAATAAATCTCACTTGGCCATGATATATAAACCTTTTAATATGCTATTAAATTTGATTTGGGATATTTGGTTGAGTATTTTGCATCAATGTTTATTAGGGATATTATTCTATAGTTTTCATATAGTATCTTTGTCTGATCTTTGGTGTCACAGAATGAGTTAGGAAGTGTTTCCTTCTTTTTAATTTTTTGGAAAGATTTGAGGATAATTGTTGTTAGTTCATCTATCAATGTTTGGTAGAATTTATTAGTGAAGCCATTGTTTCCAGATTTTTCCTTACTCAGATTTTGGACGCTGATTCAATCTTCTTGGTATTCATAGCATATTCAGATTTTTTATTTGTGGTTTAGTTTTGGTGCATTTCGTGTTTCTTGGAAATTTCCCTGTCATCTGGGTTATCGAATTTGTTGCCACACACTTGCTCATAGTACTCTCTTAAATCTTTTTTATTCCTGTAGAATTGTTAGTAATGTCCTTACTTTTATTTCTGTCTTTTGTAGTTTGAGTATTCTCTCCTCTCTCTCTCTCTCTTTCTTACTTCATCTAGCTAAAGGTTTGTCAATTTTGTTGATCTTTTTAAAGAACTATTGGTTTTTGTTAGTATTTCTCTTATTTTTCTGTTCTCCATTCTACTTATTTCTACTCTTACCTTTATTATTTCTTCCCTTCTAATAGATTTTGGGTATAGTTTTTTTCTTTTTTTTTTTTTTCCCAAGTTTCATAATCTGTAGGTTTAGGTTGTTGGTTTGACATCTTTCTTATCTTTAAATTTAATGTTGTATAGTTATAAATTGCCTCGTTAGCACTGTTTTCACTGTTTCCTTTATATTTTGGTATGTTTTCTTTCACCTTCATTCATTTTTAAGTATTTTTCTATTTCCCTTGTGATTTCTTCTTTGATCCATTGTTTGTTTAAGACTATATTATTGGCTGGATACAGTGGCTCACACCTGTAATACCAGCACTTTGGGAGGCCAAGGTGGGGTGATCACGAGGACAAGAGTTTAAGACTAGCCTGGCCAACGTAGTGAAACCCCATTTCTACTCAAAAATACAAAATGTTAGCCAGGTGTGAAATAATGGTGCCTGTAATCCCAGCTACTCAGGAGGCTGAGGCAGGAGAATCGCTTCAACCCAGGAGGCAGAGGTTGCAGGGAGCCAAGATCACGCCATTGCACTCCAGCCTGGGGAACAGTGCGAGACTCCGATAAAAAAGAAAAAGAGTATATTATTTAATTACTGCAAATTTGTGAATTTTGCAGTTTTACTTATGTCTATTTATTTCTAATTTTATCCCATTGTACTCAGAGAAGATACTTCGTATGACGTCTACTTTTTCAAATCTATTGACCCTTACTTATTGTATGGGCTTATTCATGTTCTATCCTGGAACATGTCCCATGTGCACATGAGAAGAAGGTGTACTCAATTGTTGTTAGGTAGATTGTTCTGTAGAGACATATACAGAACAATCTACCTAACAACAATTATAGGTCTAATTAGTTTTGTTTGTTGTTCAAGTTCTCTATTTCCTGACTTATCTACTGTTTGGTTGTTCTATCCATTGTTGAAAGTTGGACATTAAAATCTCTATTATTATACAACTGTCTATTTCTTCCTTCAATTCTGCTAATTTTTGGTTTATATATTTTGATGATCTTTTATTAGGTGTGTATACATTTACAATTGTTACATATTTTTGTTGTATTGAGCCTTTTGTTAATATAATGTTCTTCATCTCTTTTTTATCTTTTAGCCTTTTTTGACTTAAAATCTATTTTGTCTGATATTTTGCTACTCTGCTTTTTGTGGATTACTATTTGCATGAAATGGTGTTTTCTATCCTTTCACTTTTAAACTGTGTCTTTGGATATAAAGCGAGTCTCTTGTAGACAACATATATGTGGGTTATGTGTTTTAATTTATTCTGCCAATCTGTCTTTTGATCAGATAATTTAATTCATTTACATTTAAAGTAGTTATTGATAAGCAGAGAATTACTTCTTATTTTTCTACAGATGCTTCTTACCTTGTGATGGGGTTATGTCCAATTAAAACTGTCTTAAGTTGAAATAATTTGTTACATTAAAACTATTTTAAGTTGAAATAATTGTAAATGTAAAATGCATTTAATATACTTAACATTCCAGACATCATGGTTTAGCCTTACTTACTTTAAACATATTCAGAACACTTGCATTAGCAGACAGTTGGAAAAAATAATCTAATACAAAGCTTATTTTACAATAAAGCTTTCACTATGTTATGTAATTTATTGTGTGTTCTGCTGAAAGTGAAAGACAGAATGGATACTTCAAGTATTGTGTTTAATGAATGAGTATCACTTTTACACCATCATATGTTAAAAAAATTGTAAGTCAAACTATTATAAAATTTATAAGATTATGAAACCATTTATATTTATTTTCTATATGCTTTATAACTTCTTTGTCCTTTATTTCTATATAATTATTTTTTGTGTATTCAGTTGATTTTTTGTAGTAAAATATTTAAATTCCTACTTGATTTCCTTTTGTGTATATTCTGTAGCTATTTTTTTTCTGGTTACTATGGGGGTTACATTTAACATCCTAAAGTTATAACACTCTAATGTGAAGTCATGCCACCTTGAGTTCAATAACATACAAAATTCTGTTCCTTTTTCAGTTGTTGATGCAGCAAAATTATGTCTTTATGCATGTGTACACAACAACATAAGCTAATAATTTAATACACTCATTTCTTAAATTATGTAGAAAACAAAATTGGATTTACCAATCAAATTACAATAATATGAGATTTTAAACTTGTAATTAAAAAAATTATTAGTTTCTTAAATCATGTAGAAAACAAAAAGCAAAGATACACATCATGATTACAATGATGTTAGCTTTTATAAGTGTCTACCTATTTGCCTTTTCTGAGATCTGTATTTCTTTGTATGATTTTGAGTTACTGTGTAGTATCATTTCATTTCAACCTGTAGGTTTCCTGTTAGCATTTCTTGCAGAACAAGTCTAATGGTAATAAAGAATTCTCTCACCTTTTTTTTTTTTCCCCATGACTTTCATTTTGATTTTCTGTCTCACTTTGCCAGGTGTAGGATTCATGATTGATAATTTCTTTTCCTTTCAGCACTGAATATATCGGCCTTCTGTTTTCTGGCATCTAAGGCTGCTGAGAAAACTGGATAATTTTATTGAGGATCCCTTGTATGTGATGAGTCACCTCTCTTGCAACTTTCAAGATTCTCTCGTTGTTTTTGTCTTTTGACAGTTTAATTATAAGGTTCCTTAGTATTTGTCTGTTTGAGTTCGTCTTACTTAGTACTTTTTTGAGCTTCTTGGATGTTTATACTCTTGTCTTTGATCAAATTTGGGGGAGTTTTTGGCGATTATTTCTTCAAGTATTGTCCCTGCCTTTTCTCTCTGTCTCATCCTTCTGGGAATTCCATGCTGCATACTTTGGTATAGTTGATTGTGTCCCATAAGTCTCTTAGGCTCAGTTCACCGGTCTTCAATCTTTTTTCTTTCTGATCTTAGACTAATTTACTTTGACTTCTCTTCAAGTTTTCTGATTTTTTCTTTTGCCTGCTAAATATGTCTTTGAGTTCCTCTAGTGAATTTTTATTTCGGTTATTGTAATTTTCACTTCCACAATTGCTTTTTGCTATTTTTTCCTTTTTCTCTATTGATATTCCCATTTTATTCATGTGTTGTTTTCTTAACTTTCTCCTTGCTTCCTTTAGTTCTTTGAGCATTTTTAAAACAGTGGTTTTAAAGTCTGTGTCAGGTAGATCCATCATTAGGTCTTTTTAGAGATAGTTTCTGTTGGTTTGTATTTTTGTTTTGAATAGACCATGCTGTCCTGTTTCTTTGTATGTCTTTTGATTTTTTGTTGTTGTTGAAAAGTGCGTATTTGAAACTAATAATATAGAACCCTGGAAATCAGATTTTTTCTCTTCCCCAAGGTTTACTGTTATTGTTTTTGTTTTGTGGGGTTATTGTTGCCAGTCTCTGTGCTAAGTATTAGCTTTTATTGTTAACTTGTGGTCTTAAGTATCTTCCGAGCCTGCGTGTTTCCCTGGTTATGTGCCATGACTTTCTAATTTCCTCTGTTGTTTTCAAATGCCCTGGTTAACAAGGTCTGTCTCCCAAAATGAGAAAAAGTAAAAAATAAAGGAAGGACAAAAAAAAAAAAAAAAGAAAGGGGGGACTAGCCTTTTGAGTCCCATGGAAGTCACTTCAGCTGGAGTGAGGGGCAACACTAATGATAGTTGCCCCTTTTTCTTTATGTGTGTGATTAAAAACAGCAATTAATGTTCAGTGCACAGATCCTTGATATATGGAAGACAGGTCCTTTTTGCCCAACTTAGATCATGTAAGCTGCATGCAAGCTGCTTCAAGAACATGTGTGCAGATGCCTACCAAGGATCTAAGGGGTGGGGTATAGTTAGTTGCTATTGTGCTAAGATGTAAACTTTACCTAAATTAACCACAACTTACAATCTAAAGCTTTCCTCCAGAAAGTAGACCTTTATTAGACTCTGGACTTCCAAAATAAGTTGTTCATATAGATGGTAGCAGTGCAATGGTTGTCTAGGTAGAAAGACGGATTTCTGGTGCCTCCTGCTTTGCCATATTCTCAGGATCCCTTTCACTTCCTTTGATTCTTACTAAACAGAACTAACTTCCTTGATTCCTCTGCTGTGCCTGCAACTATCCCTTTTCTCCCTTCTTTACCACCCCCTCTTCCTTTCTCCCTGTCTCTAAATTTAGATGCCCATTCAGAGTTCTCCCTTCAACCTTCTGTTTTCTCCCAGTAGACGTCACTACTCTAATACGATCAACTTTGATCTTTCTTTATCTAATTATTTGAACTGCTTATGACTTGGTACTGTGTTTTCCTTTGACAAGTTTTGTTTCATTTATCCATGAGATCTTTTCCTAGATAACACCTGGCTTTTCGCTTTCAACGTACCCTTAATTCTACTCATCATCTTGCTCAAAGGCTTACGTTCTGTTAGACATACCATTATATTTCTAGTCTTGCCATCTAAACTGTGTTCATTGATGATAGATCTTGCTTTCTTTGTGTATCTCTCACCAAGGCTTACGGGATTATTTCAATCTCTTTATTTTCTTGCCCATCATCCTAGTTCATTTTTTCCGGGTTACAACCTACTCATTGCCTTCATTCTATCTTTTTGACATTCCAACTGCACGTCTATAACCACTTAGTGGTTAAAAAAATTATTATTTTCTTCCTCTGGCTTTTTATTGCATGCCACATTAAATTTCTCTGCTTGGTTTATTTTTTCAGAGTACTCTATGACCTACCTCATCCTGTATAGCATACCTTATCTTCCACTGTGCTTTTTATACAGGCCTTGCTCTTTTGAAGCTCATGTCCTCATTGTCAGCTTCATAGACCAAGCCAATTTTTCTTGTGTCTTTCTCGATAACTGAGGAACCCTCATATCCTCATTTTTAAAAGCCTGACTCTACTATTTTACTCACATGCATCTGACAACTGGATCATCTTGATCGCTGTCTTCTCTGCATCCTCAGTCTTTTGATTGAGTCACGTGATGTGGTGATATGAACCCAGGATTTAGGGCTAAGAAGCCCTGCTCGAGTGCTTACCACTGCATTTCCCATCTTTACATGCAAAAATGAGGATATTGCTAACAATTTTTAGAAGGTTATTTTGAGGACTAATTAAGATGTTGAATGTAGAGTATCCAACAACTTCTGGTTCAGAAGTAAAGGCTACTATGAGTCAGGTAATAAATAGATGTATTAATACTGTTTAATTTTTCTGCCACTTAATAGATACCCTTTTGTGGGGTCATGTAATCATCGCATGTACATTACTCTTGCCAACAAACTTTATTTTATAAAGCCAGAATCATAAAATAACATGGGAGACTTGTAGAAATTATTTAAAATCACAAATCATAGAGCACCAGATTTGACATGGTCCTAACCCATCTGCTCTTTCTTGTGATGAGGAAACTGGAGCCTACATTTCTTAAGTGAACTGTTCAATGTGACACAGTTGCTAGGAGAGCTGGCGCTAACCACAATTCGAGGTTTCTGGACTCCCAGGCCTCTGCTCTTTCCATTACCTTCTTGTTCATTTATTTTAGCAACTGCCTGAAGGCAGGATCACAACCCCTATTTCTGTATCACCCATAACCTTTATTTTTTTGTGAGAAGATAGAATAGCTACTTGATTGATGTTTGTGGCTTGATTCATTTATTCTTTCTTCGATTGAGCAATAGGAATTCTCTGGGAAAGGACTATGAAGTCTGTAGTATACTTATCACCCTTTTGATGCTTCGGGGGCTGTTGTAAGCATGCAGAGGGTTCAATGTGCGCTGCTTCTGTAAACTGACTCAGGGTGGTGGGGAGAGGAAATGGGAGAGGAAGTTATATACATCTTGAGCAAATCAAGCTTTTCTATTTTTAGTCCTTGCTACTGTTTGGAAAGTACAGCCTCTGTTCATGGCAGTCTGGCATGTGTTTCCTTAGTGCCATTTCGAAAGGGGGAAAAAATAAATATGGGAATTTTTTTTTTGTAGTGAAAATAGTTACTCAGTGAAATCACATAAGTTTCCCGTTTTTCTCTTGATGAAACCTCAAACCCACTAGGCACAGATTCCTCAACCTCAACTATGCATGTGAAAGGCTCATGCAGAAGAGGAGACCACAGTCAGCAAAACCTTGGATAGCAAGATAAGCTGTGGTGCCCCAGAGAAACGCGGGGTGGGTCTGGGGGTGGGGAAGGCAGGGAAGGGAATGGTGATGTTCTTTCATATTCAGTGGGGAACTTGGCCAACTCCCCGATCGTTGCCCCCTGGAAAAGGCTGAAACCTGAACTAAGTAGATAAAAAGACACATAGCTTTGCAGCTTTTTGCTTAAGCTGTTCCTTTTGCTTCAGTTTCTCTCATTGGTAAAAGTTTCCCTGAGTGCTTTATAGCTACTTCCCCAATTCAAATAAATAATTTTTCTTTAGTAGTTAGGATGGCATTTGGGGGATTTTTCCACTCTAAGGCTATATCATTAGTGCACAATGAAGAGCCTTATGCTAGTAAATAAAATGATTTGATCTGTATTTAGATAGATTGCTATAACATAGTGGTACTCAAGTGACCAGAAATGGTAATGACAGAATGTCTTGGGGTCACCTTCAAGGGTCCGTTGAGGCAGACAAGGATCTTAACCAAAGTGGTGGCCATGACCATGGAGAAGGGGAAAAAGAATCCAAAGCAATTTGGAAAGAGAGGGCTTATGCGAAAGAGAAGAGTCCAGGATGCTTTGCAGGATTCTGACTTTCTTCAGGGAGAATACATATCCTTCCTGTCTTAGTATGTGGCAAATAGAAGAATCCTTTGAACAAAATGAGGACTTTGAGGAAAGTGTGATGTGAATGTTACTAGAGGAAATGTTGATACCAATGAGCAAGTATTGCCCTTTGTTAATGAAAGGGACTCTACAGTCTCCAGACATAAAGAGCTCTGCCTAGATAAAACTGTAGCAGTAGGGTGAGAATAATGCATTGCTATAATTAATGCTAATTTGTGGCTATTGCTGTATTGTTGTCATTGTTTTTTAATTGAATATGTATTAAGCTCCAACAGGGTGCTATGAATAATGCCAACTTAGAGTTGATTTATCAGAACACTCAGAAGATTTTATAAACACCAATAAGTAGAAACTCACAGCACTCCTTCGAGGTGGTAAATGTCTTTGCCATTTCTACAAATGAGGAGAAGTGAAGTAGATTGTGTTTTCTCTGTTGGCACTGTGGGTGAGAACATGGAAACTGTCGAATGAGCGAAACGTATTTTCCTTGTCCCCTGGAATTGGGTTAGAATACATTAGTAAAGAATTCTCCTTAAATGTGTTCAGAGTTGTGGGATTTTAATTAAATTGTTCCAGTTATTGTTAGCACTTGGATTAGCAACAGGCAACCAAATTCTAGGCCAGCAGATTTCAAATTTAGCATGGATAAGACTTGGGGTGAGGCTGATGGGTTTGTTAAATGCTGATTGCTAGACCCTGCCTTCAAAGGTTTAGATTTGATAAATGTGGGAGTGGGCTTAAGAAAATCTTATGTTCGTGGATATCTAAGGTGCTTCTGTCCTCAAAGGTTGCTAGCTTCCTTTCAAAACTCCAGTATTTTCTTATTTTAGGACATGTGTTTGGCCACCAAAATCTAGCTTCACCTGAGACCAAGACCTTGTATTTAAGAGCTGCAAAGTCTCCTATAACAGACCAAGTGTAATCCTATAATCCTCTTTTTTACGGAACATACCACCAGAAAACATGTGCAGAAGACTTACCGTGCGCTTAGCATTCTAATGGACATATGATTTCTACTACCTTATATCACCTGGTCTCCAAAATGCCCCTGGGGGGTTGGTGTTATTACTCCCCCATTTCCTAAGAAGATACTAGAATTAAGAGTATACAACCTGGTCAAACACCACATCCAGTTTAATCCTGGTTAGGCATGTATTTTACTTTAAGTTTGAACGACAGATGGGATTCTTTTTGGCACTGAGAGAGTTTGCAGTTGACAGTAGAGCCTGTAAACCTGGCTTAAGTGGACCTATTCCATAAAGAAAAACATTCACATTGGAACAAGGGAGAGGTGAAAAGGAAAGCTGGAAGTGAGTAATTCAACTCTTCATTTTTTTTTGTCTCATTCCTTCTCTCTCTCTCTCTCTCTCTTTCTTTTCTTTTCTTTCTGTCTTTCTGTATTTCTTTCTCTTTTCTTTTCTTTTTGTGGACTCTCGTCCTGTCACCCAGGCTGGAGTGCAATGGCACAATCTCGGCTCACTGCAAACTGTGCCTCCTGGGTTCAAGTGATTCTCCTGTTTCAGCCTCCCAAGTAGCTGAGATTACAGGTGTGTGCCACCACGCCTGGCTAATTTTGTGTGTGTGTGTGTGTGTGTGTGTCTTTAGTAGAGATGAAATTTCACCATGTTGGCCAGGCTGGTCTCAAACTTCTGACCTCATGATCTGCCTATCTTGGCCTCCCAAAGTGCTGGGATTAGCGGCATGAGCCACTGCACCCTACCTGTCTCATTTCTTTAATACAAGGTACTAAACTGTCACTGAGTAAATAATAGACATTTGATTTTTATTTGACTCTGAATATTCTTTGAAAAAAGGAACATTTCATAAGAAAGCCTGAAATGAGACATGAGCAGAATTCTGGGGTATAGAAAGGATTTTTAAGTTGAGACAAGAATAGTGAAGCTTGAGACGACATTATTCCTTGCCTCCTTTAGACTTTCTTCAGCCTCCACCTAGCAAAGTAACAGTCTTGTCATAGCAGTCTGTTGCATTGTATTCCCTGTGTCTAAGGCAGAAATGTATATGTGCTCCAATAACCCTTGTTTGTTGTGCTGTGGAATCACACTCATTTCTGATTAAGGTGAAATCAGTAGCTTTCTGATACGGTCTCTCATTCATTTTTTATCAATGGCAACCTTTTTCATAAAAATAGGCATTTCTGCTGGGAGTGTTTTAATATAAATTGTCTGTGCACAGCCTGAAATATGTGTGATTCATACCATGTGTTTGTTCCCACATCAACACTAAGTCCCAAGATACAATTACCCCTGCCCACTCTCTCCTTCGTCATGGGGAATGTGTTTATCCTTTAGATATCAGCACCTTGGGTAAGAGCCAAGCTCCTTATATGCCTAGGTTTGCACACCTGCATTATCTGACCACAGCTGACCCTTTGAGTCTGCTCTTACTCTATTTTTACCTTAAAGAACACTCGTGTTTGCCAAGTACACTTGCACATTGCAGTGTTCCTTCTATATCTTTATGCTCATGTTGTAAATATGTTAAATACTTGTTCTCCATTTAAGGCCTTCTCAATTCTGTGGCCGTATAGCTCTCTCTGATTTCTCTATTCAGCTACTTTCTCTCTTTCCTCTCTTTCATTTTGATTTTTTCTCGAATATCTTGTGTGTCTTACCTACATGTATTCTGCCTTCTGATATGGATATTTGTGGATAAACTGGCGATCCGCTGATCCTGATTGATCCGAGGAACGCCTGCCGGTCGATGCCTGGCTGTTGCCGCCACCGGCGCAAACTGGAGCGCCGGTTTTGATTGCCTGCCCGGTGATTTGATTTGCGCCGGTCGCGTTGGGACAACGCACCGAGCCAGATCTGCAGATTCGCACCGCCCGGTCGGTTTATCGATCTCCAGCACGAACCGATGTTCACCGGATCGGCGTCGGCCCGGATGGATAATGGATGCCAAATGTCGAGCTGCGTTCGCACCACCGATTGCACCAGAACGGATGGCACGGATCGCCTGTTCGCAACTGGCACCAACCTGACAGCGCCCGCCCGCCAACCCTACCTTCCTCCCCCTCTCCTTCCTTCCGTCTCTTGCCTCCCACCTCCTCCTCCCTTCTGCCCTAATCTTCATTGTCAGTGGTTCAAATGATGACAACATTTCATAATGAAACCAACGAAATGGAGTATAGATAAAAAAGAGTATTAGAGCTTGGCTTTTCAATGTACTGTAGCCAGACCTGGACCTCTTGCACTAATAGGCCCATATAATCTCTGCTTGGTGTTGGAAGGGAAGACCTTTCACCTTTTGTATTTTCTTCCTAATGTCATGCAAAGTGCTAGAGCTTTGGAGCAAAATGTTTGATTTCCAAATTCCAATTCTTCCATTTACTACCCAAGTAACCCTAGAGAGTTCTCCTGTTCTCTCTGATCCTTGGGCTATCCTCTTTTGAAAACAGGAATAATAACATCTACTAAACTCTAGGATTGCTGGAATAGCTCGATGAGGTCATATATATCAAAGTGCATTTCTAAACCTGAGCACTTCTATGTGATAATGGCAGTGCAGAGGAAGCGATAATTTTTTTTCCCTTGTTTTCCCAGAAGTGACCATGTCCCAGGCTGTGTGCTGTGGACTGGGTAGTTGCCTAGTAATATTGCTGGCTTATAGGATATTTCCTGTTTTGTATGTTCTTAAGAAGATCAGTTGAAATGTACGAGATGTCGTTTTGGAAAAGATGTTTCACAGTGGGAGGTGTTAAAGTTTTAGTCCTATTTCAGCCCCTTCACTAGACAAACTACCTTACCTTTTTGGGGGAATTGTGTTATCCTTAAATGAAAATGATGGAATAGCAACATAAATTCCCCTTCTAGTTCTACTATTTTATGAGGCTTATTTCCGTTTCCTATGGTTATCAACTGTAATTGATTCTCTTGCAGTTGCTCAAACATCTTTTATCTGTACATCCTCATCAATGGTATTTAACATATAGAATCAGAACCACAAATGTTTAAAGAAAATTCTCAACCAGGCACGGTGGCTCACACCTGTAATCCCAGCACTTTGGGAGGCTGAGGCGGGTGGATCACCTGAGGTCCGGAGTTCAAGACCAGCCTGGCTAACGTGATGAAACCCCATCTCTACTAAAAATACACAATTAGCCGGGTGTGTTGGCATACACTTGTAATCCTAGGTACTCAGGAGGCTTAGACAGGAGAATTGCTTGAACCTGGGAGACGGAGTTGTAATGAGCCGAGTTTGCAGTGAGCGCCATTGCGCTCTACTCCGGGCAACAAGAGCAAAATCTGGTCTATAACTAAATAAATAAATAAATAAATTTCCCACCCTTTGTACGTTTCCATGGCATGACCCTTTGCTTTATATCTCTGACTACGTGATATGGAATATGGGACATGGGAATTGAATACTTTTTTGTGGTTTCCAATTTTGATAACATTTTAAGGGGTCAAAAAAGAGTTCAAGAAAAAGAAAAGACTTGAGAATGATGAGCTAATGTATAAAGTTAACGTCATATTTCTAAGTATTTGAATTTTGGGGAATGTGAGAAAGTAGCTTTTGAAATTTATCATGCCTGAGCTTATGAAACCTGTGTTATCAAAATGAAAAGTAAGAAACATGTCTTCCTTGAGGTTTTAAAAAACAAACTTAACAGCAAAATTACCTGACAAGTTCTTTTGATTCATGAATCCACACAATTGTTGCACATCTCCTCCAGCCCCCTCACCACATATGAAAGTTTTCTTAATGTAAAAGTAAACCTTTTTCCCCTACCTCTAAAAACTTCTGTTTACCAATTTTATTATTTCACATTATTTTGTTATGCAAAGGATTCCTGGAAAATTATCTACGATCGTAGATGATCTTATGGATATCTTTATAGGTATTTTAACATAGAAATTTCAAACAAATATATTTCCCTTTTATGCACAAACACAGAGTTCAGAAAAGATAGTTCATTTAGTGTTTGCTATACTGCATGTGTGGACTAACTGGTAAGGTGACTGTCTAGAATGGCACAGCTTGCCTAGATAATCTAGCTTGCCTAGATAATCAGTGGTTTTTAAACTATTAATATCTTAGAATTGCTTCAGGAAATATTACTAGAGGAGATAGGGGATAAAGCAGCTCTGTCTGTAAATGTTTCATACAATGAGTTTCCATGTCTGATTTCATTTTTACCAGGGGCTCTGCTGCTTAAAAAGGGAGTGCCAAATATCTACTTTACTCTCAAATAGTTCATCTTATTGTGGTTATTCTTATAGTTCTTGTTTTATTGATGAATAGATAATATATGTATTGTTCCTTATTATTATCTATGCAAATTGACCTTTATTTTAATTGTAAGGGGTTACTTTAAAAATATATTATTTGTATTGTTTTTATTTTATGAGGATCGGAATTCAGTAGAAATCATTCAACAAGTAGGTAAATATTGTGAAAAGTGGAGGGTTTTTGTTGCGTATTTAATTTTGCTTTCTTATTTGAATAGAACAGTGAACAATGAGGCTACTTGTGTATACTCAAGTTCAGACCACTTTAACCATGACCCTGCCCTTACTTGTAAAAGAATTGGCTTAAACTCGGAGTTGGCCTAACTCTTGCAGGTTTACTCTGATTGCTTTTGAACAGCAAAGATAGTGACAGGCAAGTTGTGAAATGTCATTGTAGACCTATGCAGTATTAGAGATTTAAAAAAAACAATAGAAAAGGACATGGAAGGTGCATACCCTCATTTTTATAGAGGTAAAAGTTGAGTTCCAGAAAGTCAAAGAGACCTGATAGTGTCAGGGGGACTTGGTCTTGTGTAGGCTGCTTCTGTAGGGCTGACTGTGTGAAAGAGAGGCCCCTTGGAGTAGCACCGAATAATGGAGTTTATCTTAAGGATCCATCTGAATGAAATCTGATACCAGAAAGCTCAGGGTCAGGGCAGATTTGTGGCTGAACTCTTACCATCTTTCTTTTCTTCTCATTGCTTTTTTTCTTCTCTCCCGTCCTCTTTTCCTCTCCTCCCTCTCCATTCCTCTGCTTCTCTAGTGTTTACATGTTCATTGTTTTCCTCTACCCAATGATAGACTTCCAACTTCCTGTTGTATGTTTGGATTGTTAATAATTAACCATGTACGTCATCTTTTTGGTTGATCATGGCCATAGCTCATACCTGTGGCAATTTTTCTTTTCTTTTCTTTTTTTTTTTTTTTTGAGTTCCACTCTTGTTGCCCAGGCTGGAGTGTAGTGGTATGATCTTGGCTCACTGTAACCTCTACCTCCCAGGTTCAAGCAATTCTCCTGCCTCCAGCCTCCCAAGTAGCTGGAATTACAGGTGCCCACCACCATGCCTGGCTGAATTTTGTATTTTTAGTAGAGACAGCATTTCATCATGTTGGCCAGGCTGGTCTTGAACTCGTGACCTCAGGTGATCCTCCCACCTCAGCCTCCCAAAGTGTTGGGATTACATGCATGAGCCACTGTGCCTGGCGGCAGTTTTGTTACATGTTTTTCAGTCCAAATGCATAAGAGAAGGAGGTTTATTTGCCCATCTAATCTCCTTGTCACTGTCCAAAAGTTAGGTTCGCCAGCCTATTAATGGACCCTTGGTTCTGTGGGCCTCAGCATTCTGAAATAGAGTCACAGGGCTTAAAACATGGCTCTTTTGGCAACAAAGGATGGGGGCAGGACCGTTTCCTTGAAAGGAGATTTGGGTTGGCCAAACATTGCTGACGCTGGGTGTGTGTTAGGGCTGAAAAGGATAAAATAATACTAATTGTGAGGAAAAAAATCCAAGCATTTATCAAGCCTAGCATTTATGTTCTATCTTGACGTTTAATATGGTTTGGATGCTTGTTCCCTCCAAATCATGTCAAAATGTGATCTCCAGTGTTGGAAGTGGGGCCTAATGGGAGATATTCAGTCATGGAGATGGATCTCTTATGGTGGCTTAGTGCCATCCCCTTGGTGATGAGTGAGTTCTTCCTCTGGGTTCATGTGAGATCTAGTTGTTTAGAGAGTGTGGTACCTCTCCCCAAGCCTTGTTCCTCCTCTCGCCATATGACGTGGTAGCTCCCTGTTGCCTTCATTTATGATTATAAGCTTCCTGAGGCTCTCACCAGAAGCCGACTGGATATTGACACCATGCTTTTTTATACAGCCTGCATAATCATGGGCCAATTAAACCTTTTTTCTTTATAAATTACCCAGCCTCAGCTATTATTTTATAATGAGGCAAAAATGGCCTAATAGAGCATTTTTGTGCTTTATCATGAAAAACTCTTGTCTTCTGTTGTTACCTTATTTCTTGTTTATTTAGTGCTGTGTTCTCAGTTGTCAAGCCAGTATTCCACTTCAGATTATGAAAATATATTCCCTCTTATGAATGCTCTAGTGTTTGCTCCCAAGACAGCGTTTGAGACAACTTTTCCCACTGCCCTTAACATGTGGAGAGGGTGTCCTTCTCAGATAATAATACAACTTGAGTTTCGGCTTGGTTTTGTACATTAGAAAAGTTGAATTATATTTCTGTTAGCCATTAGATAAGAAGTTTTTTAGGGAAGGGGATTGTTTTTGTTTTTAAATTTCTGTCTCTTCCACGTAGATTTACAGAGATTCAAAGAACATAGTGAATTAGATATCTCCAGGCAAAGGTGCAGGTGATATTTTTCAGTAGAATATATAGAAACTCCTCAAGATTGGGTATCATGGCTTTTCTACACTGCATACTACTTAGCATAAACTATTTTCTAGAGCAGCTTGAGAGAAAAGCCATCCACTCAAATCCATCATGAGAGTGATGCTATGCACATTGATGTCATGGAAAATTAGACAGAGGAGTCAGTTATCAAGTCAGCGGGTTATTTGTAAGTCCTCCTCCCCTGGAGAGGGTACATTTGGGGAAATGGGTAAGTAGGGTGTTTGGAAAGGTAAACAACTTCAACTGAATGAGTGGGAAAGAGGATACACATCCTAATAGGAATGAATTCATTTTTTCCCTGACTTACAACAGTTTGTATCTCATTCCATAAAATGACATTTCTATTAGATAAAATAGATCATATTTTGTGCAATTCTCACTACTGAATACTACCTGTCTCCACTAAACATTACTAGGATCTGTTTGGTGAGGCTGCTCATATTATTATACAGCATGAGAGATTATATCAAGTAGAAATGTTACTGTCTTCATTTTTGTTTTTATCCAAATACCTCTTAGCCATTATTTGGACTGTCTATTGGTATTTTCATGGCATCATTAACCACATATATGACATAATACAGGTTGTTTTTAAGGGGAAAAAAAACTATAAATTCACTCAGTACCCACCCTTACTCTCCCTGCCCCACACACTTAAATGTTCATGGTATTAGAAATCTACTTAGAAAAGTTATTTTCAAAGTGAGAACACCTCACTTTGAGAATGACTCAGACCAGCACCATCATTGAGGATGTTGAGAACATCTTCAGATCAGCACCATCACTAGCACCTACGAACTTAGTAGAAATGTAAGTTCTTGGGCCTCACCCAAGAGGTACAGATAAGATACTGTGGCAGGTGCAGCCTGGTAATCTAAAGTTTAATAAGTCCTCCAGTGGCTCCGTATAGGCTAATGTTTGAAAAACACTGATCTAGGATTGTGTTCTTTATAGTTAATTCCTGGTACCATTACACATGTTCAGATGCCTAGAAGCCCGTCTACTGAAGCCTCTCAGTAACTTAGTTTTACTTTTGATCAAAATACTTTTTAAAGTCACATACTCAATTGCCTGACTATTAACAGAGCGTTTATTTTGAGACTATTGTCAAAGTAACAATTACATAACTAGCATTTATTGAATGTTTACTATGTGAATATCACTTGATGTGCATGAACCTATTTAATTTTTACAACTGCATGTGGGACCCAGAGGGCTCAAGTGAATGGCTGAAGGTCACAAAGCCAGCAATTGGGAGATCCAGGTATTACAGCCTGATTCTAAAACCTTCACCAGTGTTCTTTTTTGTTAGGGATGCTTTGAGGAAATAATAAAAATGATTATAGATAAATAAATATTGATTGTGTCCCCAATTTCATCAAAGACAGATGATAGATAAAAGATTGATCTAGCTTACAACAAAACAATTACACTTTCCAGAGAAACTAGATAGAAACAGTTTGGATATTTCTCTCCTCCAAATCTCATGTTGAAATGTAATCCCCAATATTGAGATATGGTCTGGTGGGAGGTGTTTAGGTCCCTCATGAATGGCTTGGTGCCTGTATGAGTCTGTTTTCACACTACCAATAAAGATATACCCGGATCTGGTAAGAAAAAGAGGTTTAATTGGACTTATAGTTCCACATGGCTGGGGAGGCCTCAGAATCATGGTAGGAGGTGAAGGGCACTTCTTACATGGCGGTGGTAAGAGAAAATGAGGATGATGCAAAAGCAGAAACCCCTGATAAAACCATCAGATCTCGTGAAACTTATTCACTACCATGAGAACAGTATGGAGGAAACTGCCCCCATGATTCAAATTGTCTCCCACTTGTTCCCTCCTACAACGTGGGGAATTATGGGAGTACATTTAAGATGAGATTTGGATAGGGACACACAGCAAAACCGTATCAGTGCCCTCCCCATGGTACTGGTCATACAGAGTGAATTCTCTGTTAGTTCACAGGAGAGCTGATTGTTTAAAAGAGTATGGTGCCCCTCGTCCCTGTCTCGTCTACCCCCTGTCACCTTATGACACGCTGCATCCCGTTACCTTCCTCCATGAGTAAATGCTTTCTGGGGCCCTCACCAGAAGCAGATGCCAGCTCCATGCTTCCTGTACAGCCTGTGGAGCCATGAGCCAAATCAACCTCTTTTCTTTATAAATTACCCAGCTTCAGGTTTTGCGTTATAGCAATGCAAAACAGACTAACAAAATAGTGTGTTTTGTTACTTAAAAAGCACACACTTTAAAAATTCCTTTAGTTATCACCATCTTTTTTCCCACTGATATTAGAAAGAAGAGAGTAATAAACTTTACTCACTGTAATAGAAAAAAAGTGCAGTGAAATTCCTGTTGTATTATTAAATTTAAATGAAACCACCATTGAAAAGAAAAGTTATATGTAAACACAATGTAATGTTTTGTATTATCATCCTCTTAGGTTTTACTAAGTTAAGATAGTTTTATATTCCTAAGTTATCAGGGAAAGCTTTTCTAATTAATCACAAAAGGAAGCTCAAGCTTGGGTAGGGTCTGGGAACCCCTTTGTTTTCCATATGGGATCAGTGGTAAGACATTCCTTGAGCTCTGTGAAACACAATTGAAAAAATATTGATTTAGTATATTTAAGATAGATTTTCTAAGGATTATGTGGTTACTTTCTCAGGCCTGTCACTGAGCAGTCACATACAAATTCTGGCTTTCCGAATTCACGTTCTGTGATGTGTCACTATGGTTGTTTGTCTACCGCAAAGATTCTGAAGGTTGTTGAAGATTAGTTCATGGTCATGTGTGTTTTGAGTAAGATGCTGGGCATTGGATCTAATTCTAGTATATAAACATCCAAGGGTGGAGACTGGTTCTTAATTAAATAGACCATTCCCCTTGGCCTTTTGTTTCCTTTAATAACCTGGGTAAGATTTTCCTATGTAACAGTTTTTATTTGATGATTAAGTTTCTGATTTTTCTTTTCATAGCACGGTACTTTTCAGTTAGTCCTGCTCCTCTACCTTGAAACCGAAATGAATACTGAACAAATAAATCGTTAATGTATTAGGCAAGATCTGTTTATTTTTATCCCATTTCACAATCATTAAGGCCATAATTAGTTCAGGCAAAGATCATCTATGGATGCTAAAACCACTGGGTGGGTGAAAGGTTTTTGACAAGTAGCATACTCACAGTGCCCCAAAGTATCACCTCACAGATTATTTTTAATTTAAAAATTTTGCAGTCATGGTTAAAATGGTGAAATCTTGTAGACACTACCTTAATCGAGTCATGAAACTCGGCATCACCACACATGGGCCAGACTGACACCATGAGCTTCCTGATGGGATGCAGCAGAAAGGATGTGGCCTCATGCATGTGATATTCTGGCCTAATTTACTTAATCTGGATCCAATGATCAAGAAAAATCAGATTGGTGGACTTTTATAAGACACCTGACCAGAGTTATTTTAAAAGTTAGCTTTATAAAAATAAAAAATCAGCTAGGACCCTGCTCTAAATTAAAAGAGAATAAAAAGACGTATCATTTTATTATGTGATGTTTGGATTTGGGGTGGAAATTAACAGTAGATAAAAGGACACTACTGGCACCACTAGTGAAATGTGAGTATGGGTGATACCAGATAATACTGTTTCTCTGTTAAATTTCTCCAGTGTGATAATGGTTTTGAAAAAATTAGAAATTCTTAGGAGATGCAAACTGAGGTGGGGGTGGTTTTGTAACATCTTACAGATGGTTCAATTGCAACAGCAAATCTAATATATGTAGACAGAAAGCCAGTGTGATGAAATGGTGGCCACTGATGAATCTGGGTGAAGGATGAGTGAGTGGAGTTTATTGTAATAGTTGTTCAACTTCTCTGTGAATTTACATATTTTTGGATATAAAGAATGAACAAGTAAATAAATACAAATGAATAACTAATTGCTGGTACTCCTCGTCTATCACCTGTAGTTAGTGGGTTAGTGATAGTTGTGCTAAACTATGACCCCTTTAAATGGCCTAAGTTTATTTCATTCACACGCTGTAAATTTTGGTTCTGGGCTCTTGTTTATTGGACTGTCTTTATGTACTTACAGTGGGGGAGGCATCATCCTATAGTTCTGCTGGCGGCACTTACTATGATTTGTCAAGTCATAATAAGTCCCAACTGTGGTTTGGTGAGCTTTTATCATGTATGTATTCAGAGGATAGATAAAAATAAATATAAAAATAACATGTTCAAATGATTTATTCATGGGTCCTTGGTAAAAGGATGCTGTCACTAGACACTTTTGGTGCCCCACCTCGCATCCTCCCCTCCCACCTTCGTGTACCAGCAGCTGCTACAGCGATCAGCTCTGCACAGTTGTGACCTGGTAGCACTTGGCTTCAACTGCAACACCTTTCACTTACTTTCTGTGCCGGGCCTTCTCTACATTCGTTTACCTTCTGAGACTTGTGAGACTTATTCACAACCAGTAGAACAGTGTGGGGGAAACGGGGGAAACTGGCCCCATGTTTCAATGATCTCCCCCACGGTCCTGCCCACAACACATGGGGATTGTGGGAGCTGCAATTCAAGATGAAATTTGGGTGGAGACACAGCCAAACTGTATCTCCTTCCTTCTCTGCTTAACTCTTTCTAGTCCCTCAGTACTGTTTCTCGGAATTGATTCCCAAAATAAATGACCTACATGCAAGCTTTTCTCGCAGGCATTGTTTTTCTTGGCAGAACACAGACTAAGACGATGTAATCTTTGAAATCTCTCTAGTGATGGTCGAAGAGTGTGGGGATTGTTATAATTACATTAACTACTTTGTAAAAGTTTGTGGTGATAACTAGAAAAAGCACTAGTCAGGAGAACCTTCCTTGTTACTGGTGTTGGGAAGGTCATTTATCAATCAGGTAACTAGCAGAGCTACAAGGATAGGAAGTTAGGGAGAAGACAGGTTGGTAAGTCTATTGGATTCTGTTGCTTGGTTATAGGATTTTGGATCCTGGTCTCTGGTATAAGGGGTTGAAAGTAGCAAGAGCCCCTAAATCTAAAAGTAAATGAGTGTCTAGAGATTTGTGGCAGGACCTGGGCAGGGCAACAGTTATTTGAACTGAGATATAAAATTAAGCCTTGAGAGTAAAAAAAAAAGGCCTATTCTAGTTCATAATGGGATTGAAATATAGGAGCAAAGCTACTATAGTATTTGCACAATCTTCTCCCCCTGCCCCACCGTGCTGCCCTGTTACCCAGTTTTTGTGCAAAATCACACAGCGTTAGACTGGAACTTGTAATAAATTGCATCAACCTAATTTGAGAAACTGAAAATAGGGAGCAGTCTGAACTTAGAGGGTAGGGAGAATAAGGACGCTGGAAACTAATTGATGTCTTACAAGCACAGACTGGTTGCATATCATCATTACTTGTTTTATTGTATAGTTCAGGGTAATTCTGTGACTTGTTGAGTCTCAGTGGTTAGATATTGCAGTGACTTCAGCCATAGGCAGTTGATGTACTTTCTGCTTCAGTAAAGTACAGATTTGGAAGACCTGATTAAATCCTGTCTCTTTACTAATACCCCGAGGGAACGCTTAATGAATGATGCTTCCCTCAAGAAGAAGAAGAATTAACAATAGCTATATTATTCATATTAATTTATAGTTACTGGTTGCTATAATTAATGCTATTTAGGAAAATCGTCATAATTATAGCACTTTACAACTTACAGAGTATTTTCCCATCCATTTTCTTATCTGAATCTTATAACATCACCCTGGCTTAGGTGAAACATGTGATATTCTCTTCATTTTATAGATAAGAAAACTATGGCCCAGGGAAAGATTTAAGCAGACACCACTCTACCACCCTTGCCAATATATTGGACTATCTAAGAGTATGTGGAAATACACTTACCAAGATTATGTCTACTATAATATTTTATGTCTGCACACAAGAGAATCAACTTTACTCAATTTTTAGTTGCCTTCCATAACAGTAATGTCCTGCCTTTCCTTGTACCAGGACCCATTACCCAGAATGTTCACATGAATTTTAAATGTTAAATGGAATTTTTCTTAATAATACCACAATGTGTCATAGTTGTTACTGCCCTTTGAGATAAACATGAAATCTCCTCTGATAGAGGGATTAGCACCTTGAAAACATCTGTTTTCAGTGTATAGACCTGTTGGCCTTAAACGGTTTAATCAGACTGGAAATTCAGACTCAGAAAAGTCTGAATTTCAACCAACCTGTCGTGTCACTCTTTTTCTATTTTTGGCTATGGCAAGAGAGTTGAAGAAAATCGCTCAATTTTACAAGGCTAGCCTTCAAATCTAGGCCATCCAGCTTGATGATATACACATGCTTTCCAGTGTGAGCATGTACACACTCACACGTGTGTGCACACACAGATGCACACTGAACCTCTCTGGTTCCCTTTTTATATCAAATTCTAG
Source organism: Papio anubis (assembly GCF_008728515.1). Lineage (NCBI taxonomy): Eukaryota > Metazoa > Chordata > Mammalia > Primates > Cercopithecidae > Papio > Papio anubis. The sequence goes on from NC_044977.1 coordinate 184,589,681, forward strand.
AGTATCCACTGCTTATTGTTGTACCTCTGACTGTGTTTACCCAAAAGATAGTGCTATGAGAAAGGTTACTGCCTGTGTCACAGTCTGTCGTTATTCATTGGTTTATTTATTCAGAAATACTTATTAAACGCTTATATGGGCTAGGCCTTGAACGAGATTCCTAGGAAACAGGAACAAAACAGACAAAGCTTCTCATGAAGCTTATATGTTCTAGGGGGGAGACTGAAAATAAACAGAAAAATACACATGGTGGTAGTTATTATTAAAAAATAGATTTAAAAGGGTAAGGGAATAAGATGATGTGATGTAGAGGGGTCATAATAATATATCCAGAAGGAGAAAATCATAAGGTGCCTGCTCTAGATAATGTGATAATGTGAACTCTCTCTCTCTCTCTCTCTCTCTCTATCTATATAAAATATATATGTGTGTATGTATGTGTGTGTGTGTATGTATGTGTGTGTGTGTATGTGTGTGTGTGTGTATATATATATGTTTGAGACAGAGTCTCACTCTGTCATGTAGGCTGGAGTACAGTGGTGCGATCTTGGCTCACTGCAACCTCTGCCTCTAGGGTTCAAGCAATTCTCCTGCCTCAGCCTCCCAAGTATCTGGGATTACAGGGACCTGCCACCACGCCCAACTAATTTTTGTATTTTTAGTAGAGACGGGTTTCACCATGTTGGCCAGGCTGGTCAGATAACTCCTGGCCTCAGATAATCCACCTGCCTTGGCCTCTCAACCTGCTGGGATTACAGGCATGAGCCACCGTGTCTGGCCTGAAATCCATGTTTAAAGAGGGCTCACAAACAAGGAAGCCAACTGCCTCTTGAGGTAGGGTTGGCTCCAAGGACCTGGGCCACAACTTCAGAGACAGCTGATGTTACTGTGCTTGAGACAGATCAGGCCCAGGAAGGATTAACTCAAGCTAAGGATTAACTAAGTTCAAAAAAGAATGATCAAAGCACCAGATCCCATTATGTTTCTTTTACACAGAAAGTTAAATAAGCTGCAAGACTCAGGTAAGGTGGTTTGGTGAGTAAGCTACTAGGGCATACGGAACTAGTGGTCTTCACAGGCCATTACTTTTTACACCTGCTTCAACGTATTCACTAAAATGACAGATTGACTTCAAGGGTTATAAGATTTAGTGCTAGCTTGTCATGGCACCCTACTTGTTGTTCCTACTGAAGATATTCTAGTTTCTTGGTTGGTTAATGCTTTCTCTAAACTCTTGCAGACACCAGATACTCTCTTGATATTTTACGTCCTTAGGCAAGTCCAATAGAATTGATTAGATTATTGTAACTTTCCACTATTGTATTGCCATTGAGTCTTGCTAAAGATACACTTTGGTCTCTTAATGAAGTTTTAAGAGCTTCTTCCATACACATACATGATCATTATTAAACTGTCACTTTAAAAGGTTATTTTTTTTTACTTCACCCTGCCTCCGAATACTGGGGTCATCTCACCTTATACATTCTTGCTTTTAACTCTAGGCAGATTCTTTGCTTCTTTTTCCCAAACTTGATCATAATTCCTGGAAACACCCTGTCTCGATATTATTGCCCTCTGCTCTCCTGTTGTTTCTGACTGCAGGTGATACGAGGCTCTGACATAGGAAATCCGGAGATCCTGACTTCATTGTCTATGCTCACTGCAACATGCTTCCTCTGCAGCCCCTTGGCAGGACCCTAAGAGGTCTCTTTCCAGTTCATGTTCTAGGTGCATCCCTTGGGTCTTGCCATCTCTAGCACACACGCATACCTGACACCCCCGAACCTCAGACTTCCAAGCACTCTCACGCTCCAATGTCTTCAAGTGCTGATTCCTCTTTCTGGAATGTCGGTGTCCTTTCCCTGCTCCTTGCTACTCTGATAAATATTATTCTAGGCAGTGGTTTCAAAACACCAAGAGCTTGTGAGCTCTCTTCAGCTGGTTCTGCTCTTTAAGTGCAGGAATGGAGACATTTATTTTCCTTTACTTGTATACTTATTTAAAAAAAAACAAAAAACAAAAAAAAAAAACTTCTAAATAAGTGTGTGACCCGGGACAAATCTTTTATTTTTCAGTTTTCATATCTGTCACAAAGTGATAATTCTATCTCAGCCTACCTCACTAAGATTTTATGAAAGCTTAATTAAAAAAAAAAAAAAAAAAAGAGGTGCAGAAAAACTTGGACAAAGCCACATTATAACTTGAGAAATTTGAACTTATAATGATATCAATGGAAATTTCCTTTATTAACATGTCTGCGTTGCTTCCAGCAAGGAAATCCCGGAGGCAAGACACTTGAGGAGAGGCGCTCCAGCCTGGACGCTGAGATTGACTCCTTGACCAGCATCTTGGCTGACCTTGAGTGCAGCTCCCCCTACAAGCCTCGGCCTCCGCAGGTTAGTACCACCCACAATCGTCTCCACACAGCCATTCCCAGATATGCTACTTTTATAGGAAAGAACGTGCTGCATCTGAGAGCTCTTTTATTCTTTTCTTTATTTCTTCCTCTTTCTTTCTTTTTTTCTTTCTTTTATCCTTCCTTCCCTCTTCTCTTGTCTTCTCTTCTCCTTTTCTTTTCTTTTCTTTTCTTTTCTTTTCTTTTCTTTTCTTTTCTTTTCTTTTCTTTTCTTTTGATGGAGTCTCACTGTGTCACCCAGGCTGGAGTGCAATGCCACAGTCTTGGCTTACTGCAACCTCCACCTCCCGGGTTCAAGCAGTTCTCCTGCCTCAGCCTCCTGAGTAGTTTGGATTCCAGGCACGTGCCACCACACCTGGCTAATTTTTGTATTTTTAGTAGAGACGGGGTTTCACCATGTTGGTCAGGTTGGTCTTGAACTCCTGATCTCGTGATCCGCCTGCCTTGGCCTCCCAAAGTACTGGGATTATAGGCGTGAGCCACTGTGCCTGGCTGCTGTCTTCTTTAGATACATTCCCTTTACCTTTTCTAAACATATAATGGAATTGTCAGCAATGTGGGGATTCATGGCAACATATACTACCGCTTAGCTCTTCCTCGCTGTCCCTGCTCTTGGCTCTGTCCATCCTGTGAGCAGTAAAATTGTACTTTGTCCCTGTAAATGTGTACTCAGCTCCTCATCTGTAGCAGGCCCTGTCGTCTTTTAGGGGAACTGATGAGGCAGAAAAGTGGATAGTTGAGAGGAAGAGAAATAGGACTCCGTTCTCATCTTCTAATAGCCTGTAATGTTATGTGTGAGGCTACGGCCTATACTGCAGGAACGCAAAGAAGATAGTGATATATTCTTTTGAAGGTGACACAGTCAGATAATTCTTATTAAAAGACTTGGATTTTCATCTGAAGGGGTGAGTGGAATTGTATTGTTCGAGACAGCAGCACAGAATAGCCTGAGCCACAGGGCTGCAAGCGCCAAGGCCGCATTTAGAGATCTGTAAGCAACCAGATGGCTGCAGATGAAGCCTTCGAAGGCGTGTAGTAGAATATAGGTCTGGGACCAGCCTGGCCAACATGGTGAAACCCCATCTCTACTAAAAATACAAAAATTAGCTGGGCGTGGTGGCGCCTGCCTGTAGTCCCAGATATTCAGGAGGCTGACGCAGAAGAATTGTTTGAACCTGGGAGGCAGAGGTTGCAGTGAGCCAAGATCGTGCCACTGCACTCCAACCGGGGGACAGAGGGAGACTCTGTCTAAAAAAAAAAAAGAGAGAATATAGGTCTGGGAGTTTCCTACAGACAGCATGTAGACACGTTTAAATGCTAGATTATGATTTTAATCTGTCTTTTGTAGATAATGGGACTATTTGAAGGTTCTCAATTGGGGAAACCTAAAATTCATTCCTAAAAACGAACATAGGAAATAAGACCAACTCTAGAAAGATGCAGGAGAGTGAGCCCAGGTCAGAAAAATGTTCTCCAGCAAGCCACACTTCATACTTTCTTTCTTTTGTTTTTGTTTTTTTATTATTATACTTTAAGTTCTATGGTACATGTGCACAACCTGCGGGTTTGTTCCATATGTATACATGTGCCATGTTGGTGTGCTGCACCCATTAACTCATCATTTACATTAGGTATATCTCCTAATGCTATCCCTCCCCTCTCCCCCCTTTCCCCACCCCACAGCAGGCCCCATACTTTCAGACCATTGTTTGATGTTCAGCAATGTTTTTGATTCCACCTAAGCGAATGCCCCAAATCTCATATCTGAAGACAGGAGGGCCACTGATACTGCCACTGGACACAGTGGTATCACGCCCAAATGCTTTTTTGTGCTCCCTTTCCTTTTCTTTTTTTTTTTTTTTTTTTTTTTTTTCTTTGGTTTGAGATGGGTTCTCGCTCTGTCGCCCAGGCTGGAGTACAGTGGCGTGATCTCGGCTCACTGCAACCTCCGCCTCCCAGGTTCAAGCCATTCTCCTGCCTCAGCCTCCTGAATTTATGGAGGATAACAACAGTGTTTCTAGCTGCAGTGAATTTGGTGTAATGACTTTGGCTTACATCTACTTTATAAAAAATCATACATGACACTGCATGGATTTATGCAACTACCTTAATATTTAAAATTAAAATTTTTAACATTTTAAATGTGTTTGTCAGGGAGTAGTTTTAGAAGAATAGATGTGAAAAGTTCAGACATATTCCTGTAGTGAATTGCAGATAAAATGTGAGCATAGAGTATCAGAGCTTTAGTGGGCCTTCCTGGTCATTTAGCCAAACTTACAGGTATGTGCCGCCATGCCCAGCTAATTTTTTGTATTTTTAGTAGAGACGGGGTTTCACTTTGTTGGCAAGGATGGTCTCGATCTCCTGATCTCATGACCGACCCAACTCGGCCTCCCAAAGTGCTGGGATTACAGGCATGAACCACCATGTCACGCTGCCCCTGTTTTTTTTTAAACAGAGTTTTCATTCAAATCTTTTTTTCCTCCCCTAAATCCTTACAACCTAATAGACACTGAGGAGATCGTGCTTTGAGGTTTATTGTTTAATACAACCTTCATTCTTTAAGGCTGTGTCTATACATGCCTCTCATAAACCGTTGCATTTTAATAGGTTTGTTCTGCAGCTACGTTTTGTTTGAGGAATCTTTCTGAGCACACAAATTCATCATCACTGGTATTTGGACAGTACTGATTGTGAAGCACTTTCACATATATTCTCACTTGAGGGAGATATAGATATCTCAATTCTGAGATGTGCGTGATGTGCTTCTTTCAGGCATGACGAAACTAAGACTCACCAAGATTAATGATCTCTCCTCGGCCATATGCTTGAGCACTGTGTGAGCACAACTGGACTTTGAATTTTGACATGTGCTTGATTTTAAGTTCTAAACACCAGATTAAGGGTGTCAGGTTTTGTTTTCATTTTTGTAATGTTTTTACCATTGATGAAAGCTGGCATCAGTCATCTGAGTGACACTGTCCCTTGAATGTGGCTTTCCCATAAAAAGAAAACATTCAGAAGGTTAAAAAAATTTAATTGTAGGGCCGGGCGCGGTGGCTCAAGCCTGTAATCCCAGCACTTTGGGAGGCCGAGACGGGCGGATCACGAGGTCAGGAGATCGAGACCATCCTGGCTAACACAGTGAAACCCCGTCTCTACTAAAAATACAAAAACTTAGCCGGGCGAGGTGGCAGGCGCCTGTAGTCCCAGCTACTCAGGAGGCTGAGGCAGGAGAATGGCGTGAACCCGGGAGGCGGAGCTTGCAGTGAGCTGAGATCCGGCCACTGCACTCCAGCCTGGGTGACAGAGCGAGACTCCGTCTCAAAAAAAAAAAAAAAAAAAAAATTAAAAAAAAAAATTAAAAAAAAATTTAATTGTAATGGCCATTAAGTAGAATAAGTTCATAATTATGGTAAAATACACTTTCAATGTGTCTGTTCCATTCAGAAATTAAAGGATGATCCATTCTAATTTTTTTCTTTTACTATAATTTCACAAAGCAAGAGTTAATTGGGAGATACATCTCATCCTTTTGAATTATCTTCCCTCTGGTGGAACTGAATTAGATGTGTTAATATTTATTGGTTAACATAATTATAGGCTGTGAGAACAATAATCACACACTTAAAATATTAAAAGTATGTGCCAAGAGAAGATGATGTCTGTAGTAGACTGTGTTGTGTTATAATTAAAAGGTACTTGAAAAGTCCTAGAAATGTAGACCGTTAATGCCCAACATTGATGTTTCTATTTTTGTTCAAAGCAAATTTCGAAACCTATAGAATCACCTGACTACTTAAAATAGGCTAGTAGGTCTGTGATTTCTCATTAGTCAAACATGTGTTGTAAGCTTTTTTGAATTCATGTCTCTATCATCTTTGGAAGGCTTCTTTGACTCATGGTCTAGGGAAAATGATATATATGTGGAATGTTTATATAGTAAGAGGTTCCAAGGAGCTCCATTCTCATAACAAGTCTGAAAAATGTCTGAGCTCTTGAAAATAGGTTTTACTAGAGCATTTTCTTCCTTTCATTCTAGGGAGTATTTTCTACTCCTAGATTTTCTGACTTTAGTTCTGTTCACTTACTAATCCGTATATTGATTTTGGAAATTTGGCTTAATTCCACATATTCATTGATTCATTGATTCATTCACCTAACATTTGATGAGATCATCCTCTGGATCAGTCATTGGAGATTTAAAGGTTAGTATCAACAGGTCTTTCCTTTAGAGTGATTTTTAATCTTACAGAAGAGATAAGCCCATAATCCCATAAGTAAAAGGGACTCAAAAGAAGGGCTTCAATGTGCTAGTTAAATTGTCAAGTAAATCACCATGTGTCAAAATTATTGGGAGATAAAATACAGGAATACCAACATTGTACCTTATACCTTTCAGTGTCAGGGAGGACTGCATACAGCAGGCCGTATTTGAGCTCACTTGGCTTAAAGTGTTATGGGAAGGGCATGGGATTCAAGGTGCCAGAATAACAAGAGTGAGATAGTTAAGGAACATGGGAAGTGAATATTATTTGAAGCATAAGTTTATCTAATAGGGTATGTAAAGTGTAAATGAGATTACCGCTGAAAAACTCAGACTTACTTAGTAGTACCTAAGTAGGCCTTTTGATGCCCAAGGGCTCTCGTAGTTAGAAAGAGAAATTTATGGGGGGATAGCAACAGTGTTACTGGCTGCAGTGATTTCGGGGTAATTACTTTAGCTTACGTCTACTTTATTTAAAAAATCATCTATGACACTACATGGGTCTATGCAATTAAACTACATTAGTGTTTGAAACTAAAATTTCTAAACATTTAAAATTTGTTCGTCAGGGAATAGTTTTAGAAGAACAGATGTGAAAAGTTCAGAGGTGATCCTGGAGTGAATTGCAGACAAAATGTGATCATAGAATATCAGAGCTTTAGTGGGCTTTCCAGGTCACGTAGCCAAACTCTTACTTTGCAGATGGAAAGCTTTTGCCCAGAGAGGGAAAGAACATTGCTCAAGGAGGCTCATTTAGAGACAGTTTAGTGATTCTTTTTATTTTCCCTGAACCATGACATAAAGGCCCAGCTTGATGATAAAACCACCAGGGGAGAGTTTGGCTTCCTTTGGTATCACAATTGGTTTATTCCAAAAAGTCTTTCTTTTATGGCAACTTCTTTAAAATATGCCTCAAACAGATAATAAAGAATTAGGCATATCAAATATGTACCTCAAAGGTAAACAGAAAACTTATGACGTTGTAACATCTTTGAGCTAGTATATATCTACACCCAACCCATTAGATAGGCGTGGTTTGTTAGTATAAGTACAGCTTAGACTCTAGAAGCTATGCAGGGGTTGGAACGAAATTCTGTCTATTTCTTAGAAGACAAGGGATCAATTATGAACTTATGATTTTTGTTTTCCTTCTTTGATCAGAGTTAGAGTACAGTACTCATCTTCTAGTTTCTAGTACAAGGCTGTCTTTTTTCCCCCAAGTAAGTTTGGTAGGATTGGAGCTGATGACTAAGTGACTTGGAACACTTTTCAAAAAAATTATCTTACATTAATATTTCATGGTGGCTGGAGATTTAGTAATTTTTGAATCAAGTTGCTTTTGAATTGATTAAATGGGCTTTCACTATCCTCAGTTAGACTAGTGTGATACTGTGAAATAATAAGAAATAATATATAAACATATTTTTCTACTCCAGTTTCTGAATCAGTGTTTATAAATCCTTATAATTTCCTAGGTGATAGGGGTGCTGGTGGCATCTTTTGTTCTAATATTATTTTGTTATTGACCTTGGTTCCCAACCTAGAGCTACTGAATTCCATGGAATTTCCTGAGCGATGGAAATATCTATTGTTTTGATGAGGCAACTCTTGGTGGGCTCCTGGATTTCGGCTGGTTACCAGAATGACCAAGCAATGATTCGAAGCTTGGAACTTTAATCTCCACCTTCCATCCTCTGGAGATGAGAAAGGGTCTAGAGACTGAATGAATAGCAGATCACGCCTGTGTTTTCAAGTCTCTATAAAAATCCCTAAAGTACAGAGAGGTGCCAGGTTGGTGAGCACAGCTTTATTCCAGGAAGGTGGCATACCCCAACTCTATGGTAACAGAGCTTCTGTACCCAGGACCCTTTTGGTTCTAGCCCTGTGTACTTCATCATCTGCCTAGCCATCTGTATCCTTTATCATATCCTCTATAATAAACTCATAAATATAAGTAAGCATTTCCCTGAGTTTCATGAGCAATTTTAGTGTATTATCAAACGTGGGAAGAGGATAATGGCAACCCCAATTTGTAGTCAAATCCGACAGAAGTCTGGGTAACCGGTGACCACCCCTACTCTACCCCACCACTGCAGCTTGTGATTGACATATGAAGTAGAAACAGTCTTGTGGGACTTGAACCCTTAACCTGTGGGACCTGCAGTAACTCCAGGTAGATTGTGTTAGAACTGAATTGAGTCATAAGCCACCCATCTGATATCAGAGAATTGCTTGATGTATGAAAAAATAAACCCACACATTTGGTGCCAGAAGTGAAGTGTTCTGGCCAGGCGTGGTAGCTCACACCTGGAATCCCAGCACTTTGGGAGGCTGAGGCAGGTGGATTGCTTGAGGTCAGGAGTTCGAGACGAGCCTGGTAAACATGGCAAAACACCAGCTCTACTAAAAACAAACAAACAAACAAACAAAACTTAGCTGGGTGTGGTGGCACGCTCCTGTAATCCCAGCAACTCCAGAGGCTGAGGCAGGAAAATTGCTTGAACCCAGGAGACGGAGGTTGCAGTGAGCCGAGATCGCGCCACTGCACTCCAGCCTGGGCAACAGAGCAAAACTCTGTCTCAATAAATAAATAAGTAAGTAAATAAATAAATAAATAGAAGCGAAGTGTTCTGTGAGTAGCATAGAGAAGTGAGTTTCTCTTATTCAACTAATATAAAAAAATTTGGAGATATTTTGAAAATAAGAATAGGGTGGGGCATAGTCTGATAGCCTCGTCTCCTAGTTTGCCAACGGGAAAAGCATTGGCTTCTTGATTCCCTGAGGTCCCCTCTCTGAAAGGAGCTCCATTTGTGTGAACCTGTCCACATTACCAGTTTGTGGTTCCTTTTTGTTATTTCAAAACTGGGCAGGGTGACTACACTCCATTCCCCCTTTTCGGGAAATAGAATGTTATTCTAAAGCTACAAGAAATAAGATGTTGGCTCAAAGCAACAGCTCGCACGGTCATTCCCATTTCATTTTGGGATTGTTAGCTTGTGTCTGGAGTTTGTCTTAAAGCTTCAGGACTTTGAAGGTTGGGGGCTGATCCTTTCTGAATGCTGTTCGTCCTATAAACAATATATTTAATTCCTCACTTTAAAAACTATTCTAACTTCTTAGTCTGTTTGGAAACTGAGTACTGAAATGCTGTGTGGTCATACGGACACATTGTTAACTGCAATCTCAGCACTCCCACACTGGGTTCCTTTCCTAGAGCAATAATGTATGAGGCAACCTGAGAAATTATTTCAGGTATGTGTGTGTTGTATTTAGAGCTTTTTATAAGAATTCGTGTGGTCTGAGGGCTTGGGTGCAGTGTAATCAGTGTGGAGTCTTGTGGTGCCCTGGATCTTCCCTTCTCATGTGTCCTGTGTCCTAGCTTGCAAACGCCATGAGGAGCTGCAGGGGTGATTAATTAGTAATTAAAATGTGTAATATTTCATAGTATTCAATGCAAGCCAAACATGTAGGCTACTGGGAGATGAAAGCTACAACATGCTGATACTGTGTGATGAGACATAGACTGTCCCTGCAGACTGGAGACTTTGCTGTTTCTGGCAAGGCTGCTTGGGACTTGAGACAGGAAATGGGTAATACTCTTTTGGAAAAGAAAATGAGTGTGGATAGTGGCATCTTCCTCCTCCTATATTCTCTTGGGAAACATTTAGGAGCTTTTCATGATTTGCTGAGAAATGGATTTGTCTATGTATGGGCATTGTCTGCTTAATAATAGCTTTCTTTAAGAGCTAGGGTAAAAGTTGAAACGTTATAGAAACCTCTGTTATATGATATTAAGTGGAATACGGTAACATAAAATGTGCAGAACACCATTTTTAAAGAGAAAGGGATCTTATTCTTCACAGTGCCCATGTTTTATTTAGAGGATCCGGGTTGTTTTGGATTTACCTGTACCCGCCAGAAAACTTCAACAGTTAAATAACAATGATTTGGGGGTGGAGGAGTGGTTAGCTGACTCAGAGTTGCATGCCATGACTTCTATGACAGGCAATTAATTTTTAGATGGTATATAATTGCATTTCAATAACATTTATACCCCATCATTTTTTTTAGAAGATGATGTGTTTGTGTCATCTGTAATGAGCATAATCAACGTTAGCTTTAAATAAATTTTGTTTTGAGTGCCCTGAAAATGTAACATTTCCAGAGCGGAAATTTAGCCTAAAAATCTACCTTGCATTGCACCTCTACAAAGCTTTTGCACAAAAATATTCGTTTCACTTGTCCCAGTGTAAGAACTGGCTCTGAATGTATCTTAGCTCCTAGCGGGGATAGCGGAGGACAGCTGAGCAGATTGCCCCTGAGTGCCATGGGGTGTTCATTCAGCTAAAGCTTGGGAGAGGGCTGTCTTTGGTAGTTCTCTAGCCGTGGTCCTTGTGGTAGCCTTTAACTGTGATTTGTTTGTTTGACCTTGAGGAGTCCTTGGCTCCGAGATGATTACGTTACATTACACTGAATCACTCAATCCAGCATTGGTTTAAAAAGAAAGGAACAAAGCTGCCTGTTGAGTTTCTCTATTTTACAACAGTAACTTAGTGGAAATAATTAGCTCTATGTCTATGCAGAAGCACACATCACATTTGTAAAATTAAAGAGTGTTCTTGTTAGGACTGGTTTCTCTATTTCTTTCTTCCTCTCCCACTGTTTAAATATCTATTTTGGTCGTAGTGTTAGTATGAAACCCCTTAGTTCTTTTCTTTTTTGATTTAAAAAGCAAATAAACAAGAAAACACAAGTCTAGCTATTTTTTTTTTTTTAACTCAAGATGACTGGATATAACCATGGCAAATATGTAGGATTGTTGTGTTTTAAGAGAAAACGCCGTATCTCAGATAATCTGTAGTCATTGTTTTGTCCATTTTGACATCTATTTGTTTACATACTTTATAGCCAAACTAGAGTATAGTGATAATAAGGATGATCTCTAGACAGAAGGTTGGAGGTAGTTAATAACCCATCCTACATATCACAATTTTTCGTGTTCAGTAACTGGGTTACCCTCCACGCAAAATATCACATTGGAATGTAACTGCTAAGGTTCTTTTCACACTGTGGAAAAATCACCAGTGAAGTTAAACACTGCCTTTCAGTGGATATATTAACAATAAAGACAAAACTTTAGTTCATGTTGCATAATTTGAGCATACATATTTCCTTATACATCTGTAAGCTGGAACTATTGAAATGAAATACACAAAGTGAGCACATATCGCTTTTGAGCCAGCAGTTACAGTTTTCATTTGCAAATGCAGACAGAACCATTTGTGCATTTTTGTCTTTCTGCTTTGGATCCTACGCTGAGACCCAAATATGCACCTAAGTTATGGGGTCATGTTGAGGTTCCAGACTACAGAAGGGGATCAAATTATGTTTCATTGAATTGAGTCACAAATATTTCAACATAAAGTAAAAAGTTTGGAAGTTTTACGTAACAGAGGCTACGTTATAGGAACAGTAGAAAAGTGTAAAATGACTTCAGTTTGAATAACAAAGAAATCATTGTGATGAGTACCAGACTGTGAAGTCCCTGAGGCAAGGTTATCATTTGTTTTCTGGCACATGAGAGGCATACAAATTTATTTTTGCTGAATAAATAAGTATTGTCTTGTAGTCTTTACATTTCCATTCTAGAAATATGCTAGAAAAGCGAATCTGTAATAGACATAGGGTTCGTGAGTGCATGACGGAGTTATAGCTGCTTTCTGATTTTTTTAAATAAAGAACATGTATTTGCATTAAGAAAAATAAGTACAGCTGAAGTGATTTTTTTTATAAGAACAACCTAACTGTAACCAATGATTCATCTAAAATTTTCCGCTTTACTCTTATATTGCCTTATATCACTTGATGCCAATGTACTTTGTTGAGAAGATGATGTTATCGTAGGGTATAATTCAATATTATATCCATTCTGTTACTGTTGAGATAACATAAGAAACAAATATCAAGTCTTTTTCTATATTCTCCACAGAACTGAAGAAAACAGAGGACCATTATATTACCGTTTCCTAAATAAAGACCAATATGATAAATTCCTTTTATTCAGTGACAGGAAAGAAGTTACTTAGCTAATGTACTGATATATGCTTTTTTTTTCCCAGTAAACGTCAACAAAAACACCTGTATAATTATTACATGATTGTTTCTTTCTCTTCTCTTCTCTTCTCTTCTCTTCTCTTCTCTTCTCTTCTCTTCTCTTCTCTTCTCTTTTATATGGAGTTTTGCTCTTGTTTTACTTCTGGAGTGCAATGGTCAGCTTGATCTGTCACGCCAGCCTCGCCTCCTGGGTTCAAGCAATTCTCCTGCCTCAGCCTCCCAAGTAGCTGGTATTACAAGCACATGCCACCATGCTTGGCTAATTTTTGTGTTTTTAGTAGAGACGGGTTTTCTCCATGTTGGTCAGGGTGGCCTCGAACTCCCGACCTCAAGTAATCCGCCCGCCTCGACCTCCCAAAGTGCTGGGATTACAGGCGTGAGCCACTGCACCTGGTCATATTACATGAATTTTTTGTGTTTACTGCCAGGAAGCTCTGCTTCATTAAAGGAAGCCTCTAAGATTCACCTCCTCCTTCCTTTATAAGTCTTGACCGAGTATTTGAAGTGTGATAAATATATGCCAATTATAAAGCATTTCAAAACTAATTAATTGTCTAAATCTAAGTCATGCTTTTCAAATAGAAATAAACTTTGTGTCCATACATATATATTTGCCTATAGACATCTTAAAAATGTATCTAAACTTCAGACAATTTTAAAAAGACAGTATTGAATTTTAAATGGATTCTTTGCTTATATTGATGGTAAATAAGGGGTCCATTAAAGTAGCATATTCTGCTGGTGTAAATGAAATATAAGATTTAAAGTGGGTTAAAAAGATATAATATTTACTTGTTCCTTTTAAGAAATAAGTTGAAGAAACAACGAAGCTTGAGGCATGTGTTGTCAGATGTATGAACCCATAAAGTAAATCATTTGTGAAGTGTCTTGAACTCTTTCTAATTCCATCTTGATGTTGTACTGCTTGTCTGAAAATGCTGGAAAATGTTACTTCTTAGATACTGCTAGAGGTGCTAAGCTTCTTACCATTCAGGAATCTTCTTGGCTCCCTCCATCACCCAGCCAACACAGAGTTATGTTTTATTTCCCAAATGGCCAACTTTGTTAACTTGATGCTTACCAAGGCAGTCAAAGTCAGGAAACAATTTTTATAAACAGCATCCTGGATGACTTAATATTCGATGTGATACTAATTTTAGAGCTTTTTCTCCCATCATCTAGTCTAGCATAGCTAAAATTATGATGTTTAACTTTGTTGATCCACAGTCACTTGTGAATGAGATCTCCCAACCAGGAAGGAAGGAAAGAGAGGAAAATCCAGGTGGCCTGTTTGCAGCTCTGCTAGCACAGGTTTCCTTGAGCGCCTTCTGAAGGAAGAGTGGATAGAGATGTGTCTTTCAGGGCCATTGCCTTTCTAGCACTATTGATCGTATTACGTGGGCAGAAGAAAAGGAAGCAATAGATTTTATGACCAAAGTTATGTAAAAAGGGGCTGAAATGTATTTTGAAAACTGTGACTAATTAAGAGTGGCTTTTTGAGAAGTGAGATGGGATTCAAGACGATGGCCATTGTGTATGTATTTCCAAGAGCCGTCTGACTACTCCCTTTTATTTATTTTTTGGCTTATTCACTCATTTATTCCTTTATTCACTGATTGCTAATTGAATACAAAGTCTCTGTCGATTTGTTCAAAGATATTAAAGAAGACCTAAATCCTTGGAAAGACATATTCTGTTGATTATTTGCAAGATGTAATATTGTTAAGTGGGATACTACTCAATTTGATCGATAGATGCAAAACAATTGCTATCAGAATCTAAGCTGGCTTCTTTGTAAGAATTGACAAACATGCTTAAATTCATGGATGTTCAAGAGACCCAGAATTGCCAAAATAATCTTGAAAAAGATGAGGAACTTTCTGACACACACTTCCCAATTTCAAAACTTTCTTTCAAATGACAGAAATGAAGCAGTGTGATATTGGCCTGAGGTATACATAAAGATCAATGGAGTAGAATTGAGAGTCCAGAAATAAACCATTATGTTTATGGAAAATTGATTATCAACAGGGTGTTGAGACATTTAAACAGGGGAAAAGTAGTTTCCTCAACAAACAATGCTGGAACAACCAGGTATCTACAAACAGTAAAACTGGACTCCCTACCTCATATCATAAGACACAAATATAAAGGATAAAACTATGCAACTTGTAGAAGAAAATATAGAAGTGAGGTTCATGAAATTGAATTAGTCAGTGGTTTCTTAAACATGACACCAAAGCACAAACAACTAAAGAATAAAAATAGATGGGTTGGACTTCATCAGAATTAACCACTTTTGTGTTTCAGCTGACACCATCAAGAAAGTGAACAAACAATCTGTGGAATTTGCAAATCATTTATCAGCTAAAGGGCTTATATCTGGAATATATTAAGATTCTTACAACTCATTAAGAAAAAGACAACCCAGTTAAGTAAGAAACAAGAGATCTGAATAGACATTTCCCCAAGGATATACAAGTGGATAATATGCCTAGGAAAAGGTGCTGGACATATTTAGTGATCAAGGAAATCAAAACCACAATGAAATACCACTTCACACTCACTAAGGTGGCTATAATAAAAAAAAGACAACATGTGTTGGCAATGTGATAGAGAAATTGGAAACATCATACATTGCTGATGGATTGTAAAATGACCTAACCCTTTTGGAAGCAATCTGTCAATTCTTCAAGATTGGCCATAGTTACCACATGACCAAGTAAGTATATTCCTATTTATGTATCCAAGGGAATTAAAACATATGACCACACAAAGACCTGTATAGAGATGTTCATGGCAACATTATTCATAACAGCCTAAAAGTGGGAACAACCTAGCTATCTATCAGTTGGTGAATGGATAAACAAATGTTGTGTATCCATACAATTGAGTATTAACTCAGATATAAAAAGGAACAAAGCTCTGAAACGTGCTATGATGTGGACGAACCTGGGAAACATTATGCTATACAAAAGAAGTCAGATACAAGTGACCACAGTTTATGATTCCATTTATATGAATGGGCAAATCCACAGGCCCAGAAAGATTAGTGGTTGCCAATGGCCAGGAGGAGGGGACGATAGAGAGTGGCTACTAAGGATATAGGATTTCTTTTGGAAATGTTATTAAAGTATTCTGGAATTTGCTGCACAGTTCTTTGAATATACTAAGAATCACTAAATTGTGCATTTTTAAAGGGCATATTTTATGGTATGTGAATCATGTCTTAACTAAAAAATTTATTTTAAAAGGCTCTGTATTGAATAATTTGCCTAGAATACACAGATGGCATTGGGAGTGGCCTCCACCCTGAATAAGCTTACAGTCTATTGGGGGAAAATGCAGTCTAACAGTTATAGTACTTAAGTATACATAGTAAGAAAGAAGCACATGGAGGATGCTTATTGAACAGGAAAAGGAAGAAATCTACCTGGATGATCATAGAAACTGTTTGGTGGATAGCGAGTATTTGCAAGAAGAATCAGACTCCCGTATAGCTTGAGAAAGCAAAATGAAAACCTGTATCTAGGAACTGAGGAAGGCAGTCAGCAATCTAAGGTCAATATTTTTCTAAAAGTAATGGCTGCTAAAGTACAATTTAGGCTGCCTGAGAAGAGAGCAAGTTTTCCTTCATCGGAGGCATTTGAAATGACATTCTGGTATTTACAAGGTGAATTATTTACACTCTTTAAATCTCAGTGTTCTGAGTTGATAACACATCTCAGAGTTGACATGAGGACCACAAGGAATAATACATGTGTGTTTAATGTGAAAATACAATATCTTGTACATAATAAACAGTTATTACTGTTGGTCTCACCACCAACATCATTATCAAATGAATGTTGGCAGTAATTCTGGGAAAGGAATTTAGGCAACAGATGGGAACTGATTTGCATGATGCTAGGATTTCATGGTACTCCCATTGTTGGTTACAGAACTCCAAGAACTCTCATTCTTGGAGTCTTCTGTTTCCTCATATAAAACTTGGAAGGAAGAACAGAAGACCTTCATTCTGTTCCAGGCCCTTAAATTGATTATTTCTGTGCCTAAAGCAAACTGCTCAGCCTCAATCATGACTTTGCACAATTTGCTGTGATACCTGGTATAGATGTTTCATTTGTTAGAGTTGTTACTGACAGGAACCTCCAATGACCTTGGAACATGACCCGGCCTCTATGGGTATCAGTAGAATTTTGGTGAACACTGAGAAGTCTCTGGGTTTCTTTCAATCTGGGCTTGTTTCAGTTGGTTTGCAAACTGGACTTGTGGAATTAGAGGATCTCTCATGCCCATTCTAACTTTGAGTTGATATTACTTTTGCCCTGTATTAAAGAAAAACTATATTAATATTTCTTTCTTTGCTTTTGTTATTTCACTATAGAAAATTTTGTTTTAACATTCGGTTGGAGCTGATTATATGCAACCCAATTATATGGATTTGTTATATGCAAACATAAGGAAGTATTCACAAATTTAAAGACCAAGTTCATGTTGTTCAAGATAATTTGAACCCAAATTCATTGTGCTCAGGATAATTTGGAACTAATTTCGTAGAGTTTAAGATTATGCAAGAGGCAGTATATTGTAGTAATTAAAATCACAGATTTTGGGACCACACTCCCTTGACTCTAAACATGTGGCCTGGGATGTCACTTAAACTTTTTGTGCCTCAGTTCTTTTATCTCTATAATGAAGATAATTATAGTATCTATCTCCTAGGATTGTAATGAGGACTAAATGAGTTTCCATGTATAAAGCACTTGAAACAGTGTTTGACATATTTAGCACCATATGCATTAGAAGATCTTATTGTTAGCTGCGTGCTTATTCTTAAATTGTCTGAGTTACTGCTTTTATATAAGAAGATTGATTTATAAATTTGGCCCATGATGTCCCATCCAACTCTTTGAAACAGATTATCTACCTCTTTTCAGCTGGGCATCTTTCTTATGATATCTGAGGACATCTCTCTGTTCTTCTGCTTTGCCCAGCCCCTTTGGTTTCTAATGCATAGAGCCGAAAGCCAGAGCTTGAGTCATAATGGTCTTGTCCTACCATCTGAAAGACATGTTGATTGCTGGAATGTTTCTGTGTAACAAGCTAATCCCTCTGATAAGTGAACAACCTTCACTTAAGTACAAAAATCATGACTCATAGATTATTAATTTGTCACAGTTTACTAAACCTATCATTGGCCTGTTGATATAAGTTATTCTTGTCATGTTTTACCTACCCAGACACTAAAGCATGTGAAGCAGTGGTTAGGTTTATTGTTCATCTGATTGACTTGGAGGGCTTGTTAAATGCCATTGCTGGGCTCCACCTTATGTTTTCAATTCAGTGGGGCTGGAGTGAGGCTCAATAATTGGTATTTCTAAGAAGTTCTCAAATGTTGTTCTGGTGTGGACCACACTTTGTGAACCCTTTACAGCTTCTTGTCAGTCACATGTTTGTAAACAGCACTGTCTTCCTCCATTCCCTCATTTCTATAGCTGCACACCCCTTCAGCTTGCTCTAGTGTCCAAAGTGGATGCTAGTTTTATGTCTTTTTTGTAGAGGAGGAAAAACCATAACCTAGAGAAATATCTTTCCCTGCATACATAGTACATTGACAGAATCTGGAAGATGCCCTTTAAGAAAAAAAAAATGAACATTTGTACCTACGATTCTTTCCTTAAATTTTTTAAGTTTATTTTTATTGATATTAAATACGCCTGTAATCCCAGCACTTTGGGAGGCCAAGAAGGGCGATCACCTGAGGTCAGGAGTTCAAGAGCAGACTGACCAACATGGTGAAATCCTGTCTCTACTAAAAATACAAAAATTAGCTGTGAGTGGTGGCGGGCACCTGTAATCCCAGCTACTTGGGAGACTGAGGCAGGAGAATCACTTGAACTCGGGAGGTGGAGGTTGCAGTGAACTGAGATCGCACCACTGCACTCTAGCCTGGGTGACAAGAGCAAAACTCTGTCACAAATAAATAAAATAAAAATTATGTAGATTTATAGTGTAGAACTTGATGTTTGATATATGTATACATTGTGAAATGGCTAAGTCAAACTAATAAAAATATGCATTACCTCACATATTTATTTTCTGTGGTGAGAAAAAAATCTCTCAACAAATTTGTAATATACTTGCATCTACAATTCTTGAAAGAACTATTAGGTTTGGAAAACCGGAATTCTGAATTCAGTTCTGCCTTGCCTAGAAACATGAATGTCGTCAACTGTTTGATCTCTCTGAAGCTCATTTTGTTTGTCCATGATATTAATACCTCCTCTGCTTATCATATATGATTTTGTGAGAAGTAAATGACACATTGTACATTAAAGTGCTTTGTAAACTATAAAGCACTATACAAAGATTATTTTTCATTCTCATCCCAGTTATCACATGCAGTATCTTGTTAAACATCATCTATTTTATGATAGGCACATTCTTCTCTCTCTCAGCTAGGGTAAATATTGACTTTTCTAACTGTTTTCAGGAAGGAAATAGTGCATTATAAACTACTCGCCTGGTGCACAGAATCCTTTTATTTCCCTCTTGTGATTTTTTTTTCTAGTCTCTTGCTTTTTAAAGTAAACAATTAAGAAGCTTGTCATTTAGCCATTTATGCCTCTGAACACTTTTGTATATGTGTGATGTTGTCGCAAACATAAACATACATTATGAATTTTTCTCATAGCATCCTTTTATGCAAGACACCCTACACATCACATGTATTAAGAATGAAGTAAGTGAGTTGCTGTTTTGCCTGAAATTTATTCCTTTTTTGTTTTTGTTTTTGGCATTTGACATGGAAAAGGGAATTGAGTTGAGCCAAGAGCAATGGATTCTCTTCCCAGTTGTGTAACCAGCAGGTTGTGTTAGATAAGTCAGTTCCTCTCTCGAAGTCTCAGGTACATTTGTACATAGACCGAGATCTAGTCTTTTCTCATGCCTTCCACTCTCAATGTCTGTGTTCTTAGCTTTATAAGGAAGTTCAGAAGATGACGTTCACCGTGATGAAGCAGTCTGAACGGAGTATCCTCGTTTATCTGGATCTATTCTGCTAACATATTTTTCTTTTCATGCCTCAGGTCTGACTGCTCTTTGCAATTCCACCTGTTTCAGTGAAGCTTGACATGTCTTTCCTTCAAGATGTGACTGGTCTTCATTGGGACTCTTAATGTCTTAGGGCTTACGTTACTGTTAGTATGATCGGAAATAGAAGAGGCCATGTCCTGCCTTTAATCCCCTGGGATAGAGATGTTGGTGGATTGGGGGATTGAGGGGTGGAGAGGCTTTTATATTTTTAGTGAGTTTCTCTCTTTAGTGATTTTCAGAGGATCTCCCTATTAGTGCACTGTAAGAAGTATTTGTTCCTTTTGCCATGCAAAAACTTGCTTAGAAACCAAGCAGCTGAAAACACATGTTTTCTCTTTGTTCTTGGTGAGACAGGAATCTGTGTATGGCTTAGCTGGACCATCCACTTCTTGGTGTCTCACAACACTGCAATCAAGGTTTTGACTCAGAGTCTGCACTTGTATCTGAAGGTTCAACGGGAGAATGATCAGCTTCCGTGCTTAGGTGGTTTTTAATTTTTTTATATGGTTCAGTTTCTTCCAGGCAGTTGCATAAAGTGCTTTAATTTTTATCTGGTTGTTGGCTGGAGTCTATCCTCAGTTACTTGTCATGGGAGCCTCTCCACGTGGCATCTCACTACATCAAATCATGGAAACTGATCAAGCAATAGGTAGAGTTTGATTACAAGATGGAAGCCATAATCATTTGAAACCTAAATGTGGAGGGGACATCCCATCACACTTACTATAGTCTGTTTGTTTGAAGTAAGTGACCAGGATTAGCCCACACTAAGAAAGAGGGCATTGTAGAAGGATGTGAAGCCCAGGAAGTAAGACTATTGGGGGGAATCTTACAAACCTGCCTGTCACAAAAGAGAGGGAGGTTAGACTTACTGTCCACAGGGATTTAGTGCAAATATAAGTTTGTTTGTAGAATCTGTCAAGTAAGGAAGTGGAGGAGCCATGTGGGGTATCATGAGAAGAATAGAATCTGGAAGGAGTAAGAGGTAATGAAAGGTACTAACAGATGTAGGAAGAACTCCAGAATTGAAGAAGTTTATATCAAATGTGGTTTTAGAGGTCTTTTGATCTAACCACCTCAATTTCTCAAGGAGTCCAAGGCATACAGAGGGCCTTACTCAGGCCAGAAGTTGTGGCTGAACAATGAGTTGGAACAAAGTCCACGAACTCCTGACTTAGTACAGATTTTCAGCTCTGGATTTGAAGTGAAAAGACAGACATGTCCAACTTGTTATTTGCCTCTGAGTGGCTGTGTGACCACAGTCAAGGGAGAAGTAAAGGAAGCTTGGTATATGGTTACCTAGTTTATAACATGAAGCTATCATTATCATGTATATTCATTTATGTCTGATGAAAATATTAGCTTTTTTTATGAAAGGTCTTTGTAAACTGTAAAAGCCTTTAGAAAAAAAGTATGCTTTGTTTAAGTTATTAATGTGTAGGTTGAGGCAAAACAAGCACCCCCTTTTGACGTAAGGGATGAGTACTAGTTCATATAATACGATTTTATCTCCATCTGTATCTGTATCAGCCATTTATTTCTGTTTGATAAACTATCCCAAAGCTTAGTAATGTCTACTTTACTCACATATCTGCAATTTTGGTAGTACTCCATGAAATTAGCTTATCTCTGCTCTGTGAAATGAGCCCAGGTGACTCGATTTGAGTGCAGAGGATTCACTATCAAGATACTTTTCTCATGGCTGGCAGGTTGGTGTTAGAAGTGCGACTAGAGTTGTGTGTCAGGACCTTGGTTTCTCTTAATGTGAGTTCTTCTACAGGCTAATAGGGCTTTCTTACAGCATGGTGGATGAGTTCCAAGGCCAAGTATCACAAGAGAGAAAGGTAGAAATGCCAGCATTGTTTTGACTTAATTTTAGAACTTACATGGAGTGTCCTTTCCACTGTACACTGTTGGTTGAGGTCCACCCGGGCTCAAGGACAGGAGATTAGACTCCACCTTTTTTGTTGGGGTTGTAGTAAGGTTCCAGACAAATCTGTGGGCAAGAGACACTCTCGTGACTATCTGTGGACAGTACAGCCTGCCATTATGTTGTATTTTATTGCATTGTATCACGTTTTACTACATCGTATTTTAATGTTTTATGTTGTATTTTTTTCCATTTGTTGAGGACTTAATACCTGCCAGACATGTATATTCTGTATTAAAGTTGACTTAATTCTCACAACAACCCTGTGATGACATGGTCCTCATTTTCACAAACGAGAAAATCAAGTTACAAAGATGGCAAGTAACTTGCCTAAGGTCAAACCAGCTCGTAAGTGGCAGAGTTCAGGTTAAAAACCAGGCAGTCTAGTTCTGGATCTCATACTTTTCACCACTCTGCCGGATTGTTTCTATGTTGTTATCTAGTTTTATATCTTAAATAATACTTATGCCGTGCTGTTACTAATCACCATTTCCATCCCTGTCTCTGTATCTCAGTTAGAGAAAGTGGGTAGATAAGGACTGGATACCAGACTGGATAGGGAGGAAACATGTGCAGGAGTATTATTATTTGAGAGAGGTGGATCTGAGCTCATCCCTAGGTGCTCCCGGGCCAGTTCAAGGAGATCTCAAGAAAAGAAGCAACTTGACATTTCACTGGTTTCATACAGAGTTTATATTGGCCTTAATGATTTTGCCTTTAATTTAATAAGACATATGGGAGTCTAAGGAATCTAGGGAAGGCAGCTGAGTAAGTAACGTTATTTAAAAAAAATTGGAAATAGGGGCCAATATTTGAAGACTAATGAAATTCAGGGGCATCTATTCTCGTTCCACAAAAGTTTAGCTATCTGGTATTCCATCTGGTGATCTATTCAATCAATTAACTCTTCCATATTGGGATGTTTGTCAGAGTCCATCTTACAAATTGAGGAAATCCACAGTCACTTGTGTGCTAGTTTGTATCAGTTATTAAAATTTACTTATTTATTGATAAACTTCATCGAACCAACAATTGTTAAGCCCCTCCTGAATGCAAGACGCTGCAGATTACAATCAAGGGGAACACAATTTATACCCTTTCTCACACCACAAGAACTTCTTCTGTAGGAAAAAGGTGTGTAAAGCCATAATGATAGGAATATGTGATAAATATGATAATGAATATATGAACAAGACTATATGGATACCTAGTGGAAGGTGTTCCAATATTCTCCTGGAGAGGTCAGAGGAGGCTTTTCAGAGATAGCATTTAAGGATATATATTACAGGAACTGGAAATGTTCAGCCCAGTTGGAGCTTAGAAAATGTAGGGCAAGTGATAAGCCTGGAAAGGAAGGCACGTAGATATGTTTCTGCAAATGCATTCCCTCCTTCTGTCTTCCTGTCTGCCTTCTATACACAGTGATGACTCAGTACCAGGAATCTCAGGAAACAAACAACACACATGCACAATATAAATTCCTCCACAATCCCTCTATTTATCCTCAGTGCAAAACCTCAATTAACTAATAGCTCATCTGAAAACTGTTAGGATTAGAAAGTCCCATAACCCCTCAGGATAAAATCACACTGACCATAAGTTACTTAGGCTCTCCAAGGTCAGCCTTCTTTTATCTAGCATCCCTCTTTCTATAAAGCTGCCGGGCCTGTCTCTAACAGGATCATATGGTAACGTTCATGATTTGCAAGGGCTTTACTGCTACAGAGCACGTTTTCAATACGCTGTCTCTTTTTTTACTTGGCATTTGTGAATTAATTGTTAACCCACCTGATATATAGTGAAATTGCGGCCCAGAAATGTGAAATGACTGTTCTTAATTTTTACAAAATAAAACAAAATAATCCTTAAAGTTGTGTCTTCTTTTGCAAAAATCCTAGTACATTTTTAGTACATCAGTTGTGTTCCATAGCTGGGAGCTCTGTTCGAGTGAACCTTAATAGGAAGGGTGATGTATAAAATGGCTGAGTTTGAGCTGTCCTGGCTGCAATAAGGAGTCTGGGCTCTGGAGTGTGGCTGAGCATCTTCTTGCTCACTCCAGAAGCGGCCCTGAGGCTTCTTCATGTCTAGCGTTGTGAAAACCACTCAGTTGCAGTGTGCTTATTACTTATGTCTAACCTTGGAGCACTCAGAAAAGCCCTAATGCTTATTTTACTGTCTGAAGTGGGAAGACAGCCATTGTTAATGTGGGATCTCCCCTAGCACTCTGCTTCTGATCATAGCCTAAGTTCCTGTGGATCAAAGCCCAGCCCATGACAAAGTAAAAGAGAGAATAAAAGAACGAGAGGATGATGAAGGCGATATGGTGTGGTAGATGGAGCGTGTGAATTCTTATCCTAGTTCTGCTTCTAACTCACTTTTTGATTTTTAGCAGGCAAGCTGCTTCACTTCTCTTGTGCCACGGTTTCCGTTCATAAACTGGGGAACTGGACTTCATGTCTGCTCAGGGTCTGATTAAAAACCTTCCATGGTGATTCCTTTTCTTGGTAAGACACATAGTAGTCCACCTCAGGTCCCAAAAGGAGGATCGACCTTAGTGTTTTACACTCTCTAATATGACCTCTTGTGGTCGATGTTTTAGAGATATCTATCATATTGCATGGATTCAAGCAGTTTGACCTGTTGAGCTGGGCGAGTTATCACCATGCAGCGCTTCAAGTGCTTACTCTCTTTTTATCCGTGCATTGGTTCATTGGATTCAAACATTTCATTAGACTTCTTGCCTTATTTTGGTGGGATATTTTGAATATGGGGATAATAAATTTAGAAATCTTTGGGATGAAGAAGAGGAAAGAGAAGGCAGCGAGGGAGTGCCATGACTATAAAATTTATCAACCACTGTGTCTCTTACGTAGTTTCAAATAACTAGAAGGCAGATAGTGAATGTTTTCAACACAAAGGAAATGATAAATGTTTGAGATGATGAATATGCTAATTACTGTCATTTGATCAATATACATTGTATGTATGGAAGTTCACTGTGTACCACATGAATAGGTGTGATTATTATTTTTAACTTTTAAAAAGGTAGTTTCTCATGGAAGCTGAATGTTGCTGGATAGTTTAACAGAAGTCTGTATTGTTTTGTTGTATTTTACTCATTTTATCTCTTTTTTTGACCTGGAAAATATTAAGTTAGGATGGCTGTGCTGGAATACATCATCTCCACCTGTATATTAAAGCTCTGTGTTATTTAAAAATTTGTCTAAGAAACATATAAATTGATGGAGCCTCACTGTGGTGTGTCTACTTCTCTATTTTATTTTTATTTATTTATTTTTTTGGTCTGGTGCTATTGAGCCACTGTCTATAGGAATAAAAGGATGTTAGCATGACTGATAGTTCAGAGACCTGTAAGTAGTGATTTTAAAGACAAATTTTATAGATCTTTGTTAGTTCCGAATCTGACTACCTGTTAAATCTGCTTTATAGTCATGCTCTGGCTTTCCCATGAAGGCTGTAGCATTGTGCTTTATCTCTTTGTCTCCAGAGTACAAAATCTTGGTTAGAGAGAAGAGTGATAAACCCAAACAATGCAAACTCAGTTTACCTGAGAGTGAGTAGCACAGAGGCCTCCACTACCACTCATTTCCCTCTTCACATGACAATGGAACTTTTTATTACAAATAAATTTTATTTACTCACGTATATTCTTATGCTAAACTGATACCCTTTTTCACAATGGATAAAACAACGATAAATGTTTGCAGCCTCACACATCTATTCTCAAACCCTGTTCTGCAATTTCTGGCAATAAAAGGCTTTGCTTGGTGTGCATTAAAATCTTAGTATTAAAGTCAATGTCTGCTTTCATAGAAAGTAGAGTTTGTGACCTCTGTTACTGTATTTTCGCCAGCAATTTGCACACTAGTCATGAGGCTTTCTCTTTGTATAGGTCTTAGATAATGCAGTATCTTGACACGGTACTTTTATGGTAAGACAGAGAGGATGCTGTTTTTGTATTAATGTGACCAAAATACTTCAAAGTCAATCTTATAGAATCCCCGTATTAGACATCCCCCATAATTTTTTAATTGAACAAAACCCCTCTGTGAGAAATAACAATTTGTATATGATTTCAAAGGCATAATTCAAACTATAGCAGAATAAGAAAAATAATGCAGGATCTAACAAGGCAACACTTAATGAAAAATCGAGGGCCAGGCACAGTGGCTCATGCCTGTAATCCTAGCACTTTGGGAGGCTGAGGCTGGTGGATCACGAGGTCAGGAGAGCGAGACCATCCTCGCTAACATGGTGAAACCCCGTCTCTACTAAAAATACAAAGAATTCGCCAGGCATGGTGGTGTGTGCCTGTAGTCACAGCTACTGGGTAGGCTGAGGCAGGAGAATCGCTTGAATCTGAGAGGTGGAGGTTGCAGTGAGCCGAGATCATGCCACTGCACTCCAGCCTGGGTAACAGAGCAAGACTCAGTCTCAAAAAGAAAAAGAAAAAGAAAAATCAAACAAGTTTTTGGATATTAACCATAGTGATCACGCCCTAAGTATGTATTTATTTTAGGTAAATCTATAAAGTAGGAATTAGCTGGTTAGCTGCACTTACTGGCTTTAGGTTGCTGGTTAGTTGACTGGAAAGGCTGTTGGGCTAGAGGTGATAGGACACATAGATTATCGTGCAAAAAGGTTGCAGCCCTGGTTTCTAGAATGTATCCAATGGTATCTCTGCTGCCTAGCTCATAGGGTTATGTTTTAAATGAGATGATATAAATGTGTTATACTACATTTTTAAACATTAGTTGATGTCAGTACATCTTTTGGCAAAGAGTCTCCTTATGAACCTCAGGGAGCTTGTATTTACAGAAGGAGTTTGGCTCATAAGATATTTTCCATACAAATTATATAAATTTTTACGTGAAAAAGTAGTGCCCAAACTATTAACTCATGGAGAGAGATCAAATGCTGGTTTTTTTTAAAAATTAAGCTCTATTAGTCCATTTTCACACCGCTGATAAGGACATACCAGAGACTGGGAAGCAAAGAACATTTAATTGGACTTACAGTTCCACATGGCTGGGGACGCCTCAAAGTCATGGCCGGAGGTGAAAGGCACTTCTTACATGGCAGTGGTAAGAGAAAATGAGGACGATGAAAAAGCAGAAACCCCTGATAAAACCATCCGATCTCATGAGACTTACTCACTACCATGAGAACAGTATGGGGGAAACGGCGCCCGTTGATTCAAATTATCTCCCACTGGGTCTCTCCCTCAATGTGTGGGAATTATGGGGGTAAAATTCAAGATGAGATTTGGGTGGAGACAGAGCCAAGCCATATTACAAGCTTAGTGAGAAACCTAGTTGCTTATACACTATGTATTATTTTCAAATTCCTTTTAATATTTTGGTTCTTATCCAACTAAGAGATATAGGGAACAAATGCTGTAATTATCACCCATCTGTATAATATGGACTTTCTCATAGGGAACTTACATTTTGGTAGGGAAAATATAACATATACCCTAATAGAGGTTACAGAGTAGGAGGTTTGTTCCGTAAAAGGAGAATGGAGATGTACGACTTGGTGTGTGTTGTGGGTTGAGGAAGATTGTGGGTTGGGGAAGATGCTGGCAGCTAGTGAAGAGTCACTTTCTGCCATAGAGATCAATTTTCTATTGGTCAACTGTGGAGGTTCACTAATGTAGGTTGGAGTGATGCTTCAGGAGCGGACATGGCTAGCATCAACTATTTCAGGAAACCGTAAGCAGCTTAGCCTTATCTTCGGAGTAGGGTATGAAAAGGGAGAGACAAATGGTAAAAATCCAAGTTAGAATGATGTGATGCCATCTTGGAGGTCCTTGTAAGTCAAGCAAAGGAGTTTGTGCAAAAAGTTTGAACATTAACAACAACAAACAAACAAACAGAAAACAAAAAAAAATACATTATATTGTGTCTGTGGGACCTTCCCATCCTTAGGTTTTAATTTTCCCCTCTGTCAAATGAGAGATTTTACTTGATAATCTCCAAAATTGTGACCAGCTCTAATGTTTTATAATTCCCTGAATTATTACATCTTAACTTCTCCCTGATAATTATTTACTGATCACGTATTTATAGTAGAACTGAAGTGATTTCTGCAGTAGCTCTATAGCACCATGTGCTGGAGACTGGCAACCCAGGGTTGGATAAACTGAAGGAGTGAAAAGCCTAGTGTGTACTGGGGTTGGGAGGGTAGTCATGTATTAATGATTTAACTGTCATCTGGAAAACTTGATGGGCACTAAGTAGAGGATGCTATAAGGACCATTACCTGCTCCTAAGATATGAGCAAAGACTGGAGAGTAGGAGCGGGCCTAGTCTACAGATTAGTGTTCTATTATTGCTGTAACAAGATACCATGAAATTGGTGTCTTAAAACATCACAAATTTATTATCATATAGGGCTGTAGGTCAGAATTCTAGTCCAGGACTCAACTGGGTTAAGATGAAGGTGTCAGCAGAGCTTCGTTCTTTTCCGGAGGCTCTAGGGATGAGTCATAGTCATTATCTTTCCCAGCTTCTAGAGGCTGCCCATATTTCTCGGCTCTCGGACTCCGTCTTTCTAGTGACATTGCATTTCTCTGACCACTCTTTCATAATCACGTCTCTGACCACAGCTGGGAACGATTCTTTGCTTTTAAGAACGCATGTGATTACATTAGGCTCACCTGGATAATTCAGGCTACTCTCCGTATCTCAAAATCTTTAACCTTAATCACATCTGCAGAGTCTTTGGAATCCACATGTTCACAAGTTCTAGGAATTAGAGTGTGTACATTCTTGGTGGCGGGGGGGGGGGGGGCTGTTATTCTACTTATCACAGTGTGTTTTTAGGAAAGTAGATAATTTCACAACGTTATGACATGAAGGCTGAGATTGTGAGAAGAGGTGAAGCAGCCAGTTATGAAATGTGTTTTGTGCTTATGTAAAGAGTTCTGAAGTTATTCTGATGGCCATAGAGAGCTATTCAATTCATCCTAGTAGCGGACTATTTAATCTATAATGATGTCAAACAATTGAAGTGGGTAGCTTGTAGTACCCAACCATCCTTCTCATTTTAAACATGGGAAAATGAAGACTATTTTTTGACTCAGTATACTTGGGACACAAATTAGTGCCATGTACATATCATTATTTATCATTTATTTTTATCACGTGCTTTTCTACCCTTTCCTCCTGCTTGTTTTTCCTGTAGCCTGGGGGAATGCCATTCATGGTTTATAACACTTTGGGTAAAAAGTTCAGGTAGATCTACACTGAGCAAAGGTAACTCAGATTTGAAGACTGAAACTTGGTCTCAGGGAGGGGGTTACTTAGGACAGCACGAGACCTTGGAATGGCCGCACACTGAGCTCATGCATGTTGGAGCTGACATTACCCATGTGAGGAGGTGGATGGCCTCTTTATGTATTCAACCTAGGAGCAACACTAGCTTTTCTCTGAGGTCCCCACAAAACAGATCTAGGAAATCTAATAAAAGAATTGCCCCGCTACACTGTGTTTTTAACATAGGAACGGGCAGTTAACCTGTGTGTTTGTTCAGGAATGATTCGTAATACAGAAGATGAACTGGTGAGTAGAAGAAGCCTAGTAAACTGGAAGATTCTGTTGATGAAACAGGGAAATTGAGATTTATTATTCAGTCAGTTCCAATTACACTGTTGTGTTGCAGAGGAAAGCAGCTAAACAGGATGCTGGCTGGTAACACCAGCAAAGTGGAATCAACCTCAAAGGAGATGGTGTCAAAGTGGTGTTCAATGCCTGAGCTTCTACCGAGTGAGTCACTTGTGTGAGAATGTCTTGACACAGTTAGAATTGAGGAGCCCACACTATATCTGATCACAGAAATGTTAATGCAGAATAGCAAACTGGCTTTGATCTTCATGGGATTGCAGGCTAGGGGATAAAACAGGGTGCATTTTTAAAGGTCATCTCTACTACTTATGAGAAAACGGCGTATCGCATCCTATGTACCTGTGAGACTGTATGTCAAGAATCACAAATAAATACATTTGAAGGAAAACTGCAAGTTGTTTTTCTTGTGTGAATTTGACTTTTTTTTTTTTAAGTTTTTCTGGAAGAATTTAGAATCCTGAAAACTTGTTTCTTCTGTGTTGTAGTTGATAATATCTACCACCCACTATGGGGCATGGAGAGGAAAAACCTTCTATCCCCTACTTTATGTGTCATTGATGTGACATAATTTTTCAGAATAACCACACAATTTCAAAAGTGACTTCTTTTCTAACTTGCAAACAGAGCTGACAACAGTGAAATATGTCCTGTAAACAAACCCAAAAACAATATTTTTGAAGAAGTTGTAGTTCAATTTATACCAAATTATGGAACACTAGAGATTTACAGTGATGCGTTCTTTTATTCAGATGGAATAGGAGAACCCATAGAGTTGAAGCTGTTTGTCTGAAGGTTTGCAGCAGATCAGTGGCTCTGCCAAGCCTGCAACTATCATCACCTGACTCCAAGTTACTCTCTTTCTAGTCCAGCACAGCTGCCTCCCAAGTTTAATAGTCTATGACTCACAATCCAGATCTATGGTGACATATAATATTTTAGTTTGATTCCAAATCAACAAGCCAGTTTTAGAAGTGCTTACACTGCTGCGTTACTTTTTATACTATTGGATTCTTCAAGTTGAGTCTTATTTCTAGAACTCCAATAAGAATAACCAGAGGAGTCATTTATTTTGTTATTATGACATTTATTGAACACTTATTGGGTGGCAAGCTGTCTTATAGAGGGTGAGGATACAGCTATGAATAAAACAATGTGTATTTTCTCAAAGTGTTTATATTACTGTGGGAGAGGCGTAATAAACATATTAGGTTCTATAGAGAAAAATAAAGCAAGATAAAAGTGAAAGAGTGCTTTGGGATGAGTGGAGTGATAGTTGCTATTCTGCACAAAGTGGTTAAGAAAAACTTTAAGTGGAAGAGATAATCTGAGGAGAGATCTCAAGGAGGTGAGGAAGTCAGCTCTGCAGATATTTGGGATAAGCATGTTACAGATAGAGGGAAGCACAAGCGTGAAAAGTCTGAGAAGATCATGAGAGAACATCATGGTTGGCAACTGGCATTTTTAAGAGTGAAGTAGCCAAAGGTGCCTGAAACCAGGTGATCCCAAGAAAGTGAGGAAAAATAAGGTTAGTAACAGGGGCCCTCATGATCACCTAGGACCTCATAGAACCTCTTATTCTTACTTTAGTGAGATGGAGGGCATTTGGAGTCACATTATCAGGCTTATGTTAAGGATCACTCTGGCACCTTTCTGTAGGCTCTGTGGTAATCCAAACCAGAAATGACAACAGAAACTAGAAATTACAATCAAACTCAAAATGATAGTTGGTTGGACTTGGTAGGTATCATTGGTGTTGGGGAAGGGGATCAGAAGTAGTGGGATTCTGGATATATTTCAATTGTAGCCTCAACAACTTTTGTGAGCAGATCACATGTGGAATATAAGAGTGATAGAAGAGTCAAGAATGGCTCCTAGGTTTTTACCCTGAGCAAGGAGAAGAGTGGACTTGCTATTTAGTGAGATTTCTGGAGATAGGAAGATAAGTAGTTTTGCTTCTGTTTTTGTTGTTAGAAGAGAAAGGAGAAAGGACGGTCAGCAGTTTGGCTTTGAATATGTTATATTTGAGCTACCTTTTAGAGGTTCAAGTATTGGTTGAGTAGACAGTTGTATATTTGAGTCTGGGGTACAGGGCAAGCTCTTGACTTGATATAGATGTAAGTGTCAACAGATAGACATTTAAAGCTTTGAGCCTGGATCATATCACTTAAGGTAATGGATGAAGCCGTGAATATTTTGATGTCATGGAAAAAACAGAGGAACTATGAAAGAATGCCTGGAACAAGAAACATGGAGGTGGGAGGAGATGCAAAGGACAGTGATGTCCAGGAATAAAGTGAAAAATGTGCTCCAAGAGTTGAGTGTGTGATCAAGGTATCAACACTGTTGGATCAAATGCCATGAGGATTAAACTTTGAACCACTGGATCTAGATCTTTGTTGAGGATTGCCTTGATAAGAACAGTTGTCATCACTCTTCTGAGCTATTTGCTCACACTGGCTTTACTTTTTGTCAAAGTCGAGGCCACTCTAAATAATGGTTAAATACAAGGGCTCTGGAGTTGCCCTGTCTGAGATCAAACCCTAGTTTCATATTTACTAGTTGTTTGAGCTTAGAAAGTTTAATTAACCCTTCTCTGTGCTTCAGTTTTTTCTTTTTGTTTTTTACTTTTGAAAGGAAAGAAATGATAGGTTTTGTCTCATAGGTTTATTGGGAAGATTGCAAGAATTAAACATACACCATAGTATCTGTCATATAGTAAATGGCCAATAATTGTTAGCTCTAGTGATTAAGAATAAAATGATCACTAACATATACAAAATTACACCTGAGTTATATTTCCTTCTTACCCTGAAAATCATACAAACTCTTTCTAGAATTGTGCTTGAGTTGGTTGCACTATTTTCTGCTGTTTTGGTTTTTTGGTTTGATTTTTTTTTTCAATCAATTTTTTTTTATCATTACATGAATTAACCTCATTGTGATCTAATTACTTCCACATAGTTCTCCAGATTGTGAATGCTCTGGGAACCATAGCTTGTTCATATCTCAGAACCTTATGCAAGGGTTTGCACTTTTGGTAATTCAGGCTTGAAATTAAAATGGTTTCTGAATGCCCTGGTGATTGATTGACATTTCGCCTTCAAGGTCATTCCAATACTCAATGTAGAAGTGATAGGATAAGCTCTTAATTACTGGAATTACCTATAAATAAATAAATGACTTAAAATTCCTAAAATAATGTCTTATTAATCTGTGTTCCCTTTCTCTGTAAATTATTTCACAGGCATGACCCTCTGTAATGTTCTCACCTTTTAAAGTGATCATGAGGAATATCATGCAAGAGAGTTGACCTTTGGGGTTGATGTTCTTGCCCTATGGTAGACACCTTTGTGAAGTCTTCCCTCCCTTTCTGTTTCTGGGACTAGAACTTAAAATGGTCTCTTATGTTGAATTCTTCTCATTCATATTTCTATAAACTCAAATAATGGTGCCTTTCACATCTTCAGACGTGCCTTCATGCACTACAAAAAAAAATGATGGTTTGATATTTGTTTCCTTTATTGTCTTTGAAATGCATGAATAAAGGTAACTATTTACAAACCTGAAATAAAGCAAAACTGTGTTTATTCGATTCTTGAAAAGCGGTTTTGCAAATCTAAATCAAGCACTGGGCTAGAGGACTACATTAAGCAACAACATCAGCCATGAGTGGTGTATTTTAGGAACTGTGTCCATGGACAGAATGAGATAGCATGAGCAAATATCTGTTGCAATTCCTGTGCCAATTCATAAATGGCAACAGCTGATTCTTGCCTTGCTCACATAGTTGTAGTCTGGATGTTAAAAGGTAATATTTTCAACTCCTTGGTTTACTTTGTCAGGAGTAATAAGTTTCTAATAAGGAAGCTGTATTTATACTTCTCACCTGGCCTCTCTCTCTGCGTGTAGTCAATGCCACAAAAACTGTACATAGGCTAACACATTTATCTGAGTAAGGGTGAGAGACAAGAAGAACATGAGGGAAACTAGAGATTATGCAGTAAATTCTATTGTAGTTAATGCCATAATTTATTCAAGATATTATCTAGTCCCCAGAACGTGCATATGAATGTTCTGGTGCTCTCTTTTCTGTACTTGTAATAAACAAGACATCAGAGGACACAAGAGTTGAGAGGGCCCAGTTTCAGTACCTCTTGTTATAAATCATCAAGCAGGTTGAGAGAAGATCACTGATGTTATCAGTATTTTTGAGCAGAAAGCGTGGATGTTATCAGTATTTTTGACCTGAAAGAGAATGGATGTTATCAGTATTTTTGAGCAGAAAGCATGCGTGTTTGTACACCTTCTTCTTTACTCCACATAGATACTCTGACAAAATACTATCTCTGCCTCAACCAGTGAGTTCCTTATCTGTCTCTGAGTTATTTTGTCCTTCTACAGAAACAGGAGTGTTTCTCTTAAACTAACTCCTTCATTCTGGATAAACTGATATAACAAAAACACCAGACGAAAACCCATGCCTTCATACCATACCTCCCCACCTCACTGTTGAGCTCACTCTGCTGAGCTCATATCCTCTCTTCTTTTACACCTCTTCAATGAGCTCTGTGATTTTCCAGCTCTTGGTCTTTTCTCTATTAATATCATCTACCTGCAATGCCATTCATCACTTCCTACCTGCCATTCTCACCTTTCATTTTTTACCTGAGGAGCTGCCTACTACCCCGTATGAGTTGTTGTACATGTTGCTTTTGACGCTTGTCACGTTTATACCCTGTTATGGTTATGATCAGCTGTGTAGATTCAACTTCCTTGACTAGGCTGGAAAATTGTGAATTGTAGGAAGTGTGTTTGAGTGTGCTTCCATTTCTGGGATTCCCACTGTGTCTAACCCTGTGGTACTTGGCATGGGTTAGGCAATCAACAGATGTTCACTGAACAAATGAACACAAATGCGTAAAAAACTCAAACCTTTAATATTCATTTTAAAAAAATAGTAAATAGCATTACCAGGACTGACAGACCATAGTTAATTTGCCATTTCTACCTCCCACTTGCTGTCCTCAATAAAAGCGGAATAAAACCACAGATTTGCCAGTGGTCAAAAGATGAATCTAAAGGTCAATGATGTTACAACTGATTATTAACTGATTTCATTTCTGCCTACAAAGAAACGTATATCACTCAGCTTTTGTTCAAGCGGCATTGCTTTTGCTCTATTTTGAATTCATGGTGGAAAGGATGAGTTTTTGATAAAGATCTTGACTTTTTTTGTATCAAATAGAGGATAGGAAGGTATTATAGAGATTAGGTAATGAAATACCTAGGTTCTAATGCCTGCACTGCCTCTACCCCTGTCCAGCTCTATGACCTTGAACATGTCCTTGCCTCTGTCTAGGCCTTAGTCTCCCCAGATGTAACATGAGGAAGCTGATGTAGTGAATTGTCAGTGGCTCTTGCAGCCAAGCATACTAGACTGGAATTCTAGGTGGGATTCAGAGTAAATCCTTGTGATGACATATGACTCAACCTTCAGCTGTTAACTGGCCCGCCATCGTGGCAACAAGCACCAGATTATTCACACATTTTTGAGTATTTGAATTGCATAAGGCTGTTCAATGATGGTGAAAATTGGGTCCTAAATATGCTATCAGATATATATGTAATGTAACCTGTTCAGGATCTCATGTGAGTATAAAATGATGTGTGAAATATGCACCAAGCAAGAAACACTTTGAACATTATGATAAAAGAGTAATACAATTTGATTTTTATGAGTTAAAGATGATGGTACTATGAGACCTCTAGTTATATGAAACCTGGAACTATAGTATGTCTTGGTCTTTCTAGAAAGGAAAACAATTAAGAATGTTGTTTCTTACTGTTGTATTTTTGTTTCATAGAGTCAATATTCACTCAAGGCAGGAAGACAAGACCTGATATCAGCCCCTCTGTCCAAGTCATTCAGCACCTCACCCCTCCAGTGATATTTCTATTTATGCATATTTTATTATTCTTTTACTATGCCAGTACCACAATGGGAAATATGTTTACTTTTAAAAAGGTACCCAGAATCCTCCAATTTCTCATCCGAGAATGTAAAAACACTTACCTCACATAAACTCACTTAAGAAAATGTGAATGTAACACTGTTCCCCCAAACCGCTTTCTTCTTTGAATGCCAGCTTTTCACATAGCAGCTTTCCTGACCTCCTACTTCCAGGACCTCAGACCCCTCTGTCTGTGGGCTGGCACTTGGAATGTGGCTGTCCACTTGGCAAAGTGGAAAGAGCTTCTGTTCTTCCTGTGGCATCTGGGGCCTCAATTCTAGTTCCACCACTCAGCAACTCTGTGAATGCTGGGAGGACATTTCACTTCTCCAGATCCTAATCTCTTCACTGGTAAGAGAGGAATAATTATATTTACTTTTTTAACATGGCTAGAATAATTAGAGATTGCACAGAGAGCATCTAACACGGAGACTGACATGTAGTAGGTGTAGGTTCACTTCCCCTTCTGTAGATGGTCCAGGGTCTCTGACGCATCTCCGCTTCTTCACTGGTTTATCTCTGTGCTATGCTACCAGCAAGCAGTCATCTATGCACAGATAAAGAGGGGAAAATGGTCTGCAGTCATCACTCGGGATTCCATCCAATTCAGTGAGGTCTCCAGCCACTACTCAACAATCATTCAGCAGCACTGCAGTGTCAGTGTCCTTATCTGTTTCTCATGCTACTGTTGTTCAGTATCTACTACATAATGTAGTTCAGGAGAAAGAGACACGAAGTGGGTTCCGGTAGTCCTGGCTTCCAGTCCCCACTCTCAGATAAACCTACTCTTTGCCCTGTGCCAAGTCATATCCTTCTACATATTTAAATAACAGTCTTATACCTTAGTTCTCTCCAGAGATACATAGATTGTTCAGGCCTATGCACTTATGCTTTGATTTACTGGATATTCAGGTAATGCAGCCCATCTTTTTCTGTGTTTTCTTCTTCTTGTGGAATTCAAAGTCTGTGGGTTCCTGCCATTGCCCCTGAAGTGGTAACATTTCTGAGCCTGGCTGATCTAGAATCTCTTCAAAGGCTGTTCTTCCTTCCTGATAATGATAATTCAATGCATTTACCTAATATCTGGGCGTTTACAAAGTATTTTCATTTATTCGTTAGTATTGAAGTCTCAGTAGTAACTCCTGAAGATGGGGATTCTTACCCACATTTTAGAGATGAGGAAACAGGATGAGAGATGAAAGGATGTTCTCAGGAGTCGCACAGTACATGTTACATAGCCTGGATTTCAAGCAGCATCCTTCTCCCAGTCCCGGGTCTTGGCCTGAATGTAAATGTGATTTCCAATCCAAGTTCAAATGTCTGTGCACTCATTAGACCCTAGGCAAATCTTGTTTTTCTTGTATGAGAATGAAATTGAACTTTCAAACATTTTCTTAAGGCTGTAGGATCTACATTCTCTTCATTTTCTAATATACTTGTAACTTTAAATTACTTATTAAGCCTGAAGGATATTTCACTTCATTGTAGAAATTCACCATTGCCACTGGCTTCTGCAAAGCTTGGCAGTGAAGTTTTTATAAAAAATGTGGCCATTGAGAGTGGTCTCCTTGATACTTAAGTGTGTATTGTCTCAATCGTTGTCTTAATAGTTAGTTGCTGTAGAAGCAAATGCCATAGTTTTAATGGCAGCCTTGATTTTTCTTGTCTTTCCTTTAATGGAATTCCATTCTATACTTATTAATCCACTGAACTTGTCAGTACACATCCCTGTCATTTCTCAAAAATGTAAGGAAACAGCATGGTATAGCACAAGCACTGGACTAAAAGTCAGAGGAGCAGATTTCAGACCCCCCTATTCTACCAATTATTTGGAATGTGGCAAATCACTTCACTTCTGTGAACATCTGGTTCATGTTTTATACAGCATTGAACTATATCATTTCTAAGGTTATTTTCCACCCTATTTGTTGAATTCTCCAGCATGTTCTACTTCCTACTTTATTAGATTAAATTACTCTGCTTCATTTTTTTTAATTTTGCAAGGAAATACTCATTACATATAAGGATAGGAGATTTCACTTATTTCCACAGATATTTATTGAGTACTATGTGAAACATAATTAAAGTGTAATGGACATTTGGAGGAGGGAGACATTCCAGAAGAAGAAACTGTTATGAGTAAAGATAAAGCAGTTTGAAAGTGCACTTTCTAATGAGAACCTGGGGATTCACGGAGAATTTGCAGTGCATGGACGTGTGAGCAGTTAGCGTTAAGGTTAAGAAGAGGGCAGTGTGGAGGCCTCTACAGTGTGTACTATTTATAATCAAGCTCACGTGCATACACACACACACACACACACATACACACACACACTCACTCATCCCTTTCCAGGGTCTTCTGATGACCTGTACTGCCTGTTGCTCTTTTTATCTCAGCCAGCAGAGAGATAAATTGCCAAGATTAAGTATATCTGTACATTTGAGAAGGAACTCCATAAAAAAGAAGATGAAAATCACGTGTACCAGCATCTTTGATTCATACGAGGACCATTTTCAGTGGTAACAGTTTATCTTCATTGGTTGTGACTTCCTGCAGGACGTGACTTTTGATATATTCCTCCTTGAACTTCCACCAAGCACAGTTTCACCATAGTTGACGCTCGGTAATAGATCCTTGTTTGTTGGACCTAATTGCTGCCTACTGAAATCAATCCTAGAAAGGAGAGAAGATAGCTTTTTTTACATAGAATAACTAGGAGGGTTTTTTTTTTGTTTTTTTTTCTTTTGAATGAGCTACCAATAACAAAATAAAACTGCAGTGAAAGAATTGACAGCCTGGATCTGTAATCTGCCTGACCTGATAATTGTAAAAACTGATTCCTGTGTCAGCCTGCCAGATGGATCTTCTCCTTGAAATGTAACCTGCAGCACTTCTGAATGTGATTCAAGCTCAAGCTTCCTTTTCTCTTCCCTTCACGTTTGTTGAGTTTGGGAAAGAAGCAGTTTTATTTGAACTAAACCCACTCATTTCAAGTGTGTTTAATGACAGCAGTATGTGACAGATAAATAAAATCCTACGGCCTCGTTTGATGTTTGTTTTAATTTCAGACCTTAGTGAAAGGAGACAGGATAAAACAGTGTTGTTCAAATGGAGAAGTTGAAAACAAATGATTTGTTATTACATACTTAGCCGTATTTCTCCAGGGAAATTTGGGAAGTCAAATAATATAAACAGTAATAATAGTAGCACTTGAGATTTGCGGAGTGCCTAGCAGTTTGTAGAGTGTCTTTATGTTCATTACCACATCAAGTCTAGGAGGTTGCCTGGCCAGAAATCATCATCCCAGTATTACACACACGATTGAGTGAGTTAGGCCAAATACTACTTCTAACATGGTAGAACTGAGCTTCACTTTTGGTCCTGTTGATTTTGAATGGAATAGTTCCTCTCATTCTCTGTGCTGGCTCAACAGCCAAACATGTGTGCAGTACCTTGGAGCACATTGTAACCGGCCTGTTCCTTAACTTTACTGAAGCGTATATATGCTGGCAATATACAAATAAATTCTTATCACAACAGATTTCAGCAGTGAGAAGTATATGGAGTAGAACATAACAGCCCTCCCTCAGTACCCATTCTATTTCTTCCCCGCCAACCCCAACTCTTTTTCCAAAGAGCCATCACCATTGTCTTTTTGTTGTGCATCTTTCTGGCATATATCAATACATTTATGTGTACATTTACATATGTGTGTGTGTATATATATATAAATGTGGTCTATTATCTATTTTTTTCAGTTCTTTTCCTCTGGATCTTTTCATGTCAGTTAAAAGGATTTGCAATACTATTTTTAACTCTGTATAGTGCTTCATAGTGTAAGGGTTCATCACTGAGTCTCTTTTACAGTGGAGAGCTTCAGCTTTTCTTTATTATACACAATGTTAAGATGAGCTTTCTCACGTATATATCTTTGTGTACATGTGAATCCAGAATTGAAATTGCTTGGTTTTTTTTTTTTTTTTTTGAGATTTATCAAAATTCAGTGTGGGCCATCATCCCAAATGTTAGAATCCTCATCTTAACTCGTGTGATCGACCTGGGTTTCCACTTAGTTGCTTGGGGATGTGTTGTCCGGACCAACCCAGACACTTCTCTAAACAGACACTTGTGGCCAAGAGAGTAAATGTTGGGGAAGTTATTTTCCATGGCACTGTGGTTTGAATACAGGCACTCACCATGGAAGAAGAGTAGGGTATTCTTGTAACAGTCTTGTTTACTTAAAACAGCCACGACTCTTCGCTGAGATAGAATAAGGTACTTAACGCAATAAAAATATCTACCATAATTTAAAAATGCAAATGTAGCAATGCACTAAAAAATACCTTTAGCTTATTTTTTTGTTAAGAAACAAGTGTTTTGCATAATCAGGCTTTAAAAAATATAATTGAATTCTCTGTACTGATTCTATGAGAGGAAGGTCCAGAGTCAGGTCCACCTTCCATGCCATACTCCTTCTTTCCACCATTCCCAGCTGGTCATATTGAGGGTAATTAGCAGGGAATAACATCTGAAAATGTAGGTATGTAAGAGAATCGAGCTAATCTGCATAGCTTTTAGGATATTACAGATTTCAGAGGAGCATCCTCACGGATAATTCCCAAATCGCAGATAATTTGTTGTTGTGCTTTACAAGCAGAGACACAAAATAAACTCTCTTCCCCCTCCTTCTATTTTATTTATTTATTTTCCTTCTGTTAATAGACGTAGTCATTTTTTAAAACCATAATATACCAGAGTGAGCCAGAATTATGTGTGTCTAAGTTCTTTTAAAATAAAGAAATTGTTTCTTGGGTCTGTTTTAGTTAGGTCCTTTCAGGTTGCAGGAACCAAGATGTGCTTAAAGTTACCTCAGATGACTTTAGATGGTGGGAATTTATGTTAAGTATACAGGGAGAAGGAAGGAAGTCCAAAAACCCATGTCAGCAACTAGACAACCAAGTCTCATGGAGACTTGGAATATCATTGAGGACACAACAGCAGCTGATTTTGTCATCCCTCAGAAATAAACATCCAGTGTTTCCTTGTCCGGTGGGTCTTCGTTGGACAAGGATTTAGCTTTCTTCCGTTTTCCTTCTGTTTTCTGTGGCAGCTCCTGTTAGTGATTCTGTTTAGTCTTCTTCTGAAGACTAGGATGCTCATTATATGATGTTCTGCTGCCTCATGGCCTCCTCATCCTACACTGTGTGTCTCTGGCTTTTGCTCTATTCCATCTCTGCTCCCAGCTTTTCTTTTTCTGTATCCTTACACTGAAAAGCCTGAACCAATAGTACCATTATTTTAGCTGGTTCTTCTCCAGTACACATGGAGAAGGAATTCTTCCTCCAGCACAGCTCCTGGGTATCTAGTGTGGTTTGGGTTCAATGTCTGATCCAATTACCTGTGGCCAGAGTGCAGATTTACCTGTTATAAAACTGTGGTGATGTAGTTATTAAAACAAACAACTTTTTGAGGCTTTTTGCTTAAACAGAGCTGTTGGTGTGGTAGAGACAACGTTGTAGGTACTTCTCTATCACAGAGAGAAATTTATAAAGTCAAGGCAAACCAAATATCTGAGTCTGGGACTTCACCCCAGATGTTTGCAAGTAAACAAGTTCTGGACCATAGAGATCCGCTCCTCTCACTTTCAGACTGCAGCTTGCTTTGGTCTGTAAATCAGTGTTCCACTAGTATTTAGTTTTCATTCTGGTTTTAAAACAGTTTATCTGTAAAACTATAATTTAAAATTCTGATAAGCAAAGCTAACATAGTAATGAGCCCATTAGAAAGGAATTGTGAGATACTATTAGACTTTGATAACTTTCAAGGAACTTTATTCTATTTTTGTCGCCCATTCAAAGCTAACATTGTTAGCAGTTTTAAAACTGAATGGGGTTTTTGTTTTTTCATAAATATGTTTGATGTATATTATATCTTATTATGGCAAAGAAACTTAAAGTACCAAATAGAATGAAGACATATTTGATATT
Organism: Papio anubis; assembly: GCF_008728515.1. Lineage (NCBI taxonomy): Eukaryota > Metazoa > Chordata > Mammalia > Primates > Cercopithecidae > Papio > Papio anubis. Next base: position 184,631,154 of record NC_044977.1, read on the forward strand.
AAACTAATGAAAAACATTCAATATTTGATAACTTCAGAGAGACTTTGACTAAGCTTCAAGGTTATTTTTATAAACATGTACTACTGGACAATATAGAAGTTTCTTAACTCACAGATTTTCACTTTGGTAGATGCGGACTAATGTGTTTGCCAGAATGTGCCACTCTTCTCTATTTACTGTAAGGGGAGGGGTGGGTAGGAGATTGCGCAGTGTCATTTACGGCTTAGAGGCAAAGGGATTTTGGAATAGCTTTTAGTTTAACCTGCATGTGAGAAAGAAAGGTTTCATTGTGTGCTTAATAGGCATTTTCATATGATAGGAAAATGGATTAACAAGATTTAACTTTATATTCTCAATAACTTCCCAACTAACCAGTGTCTTTGATGAGAAAAATTTGAAAATTTTACAGTTGTGTTTCTTTTCAATCTTCCCTTGCACGATTACAAGATGATATAAAAGTGCTTACACTTTGATTGCTGTTCCTAATAACCATGTTAGAATTTCACAGGTGACCTGGAATATCATATCTTGACTTTCATATGTGGGAACAAGAGTCAGCAAACAACCTTTCTGTGCTTAGAGATGATTTTATACATAAAATAATATTTTTTTGAAAATGAACAGGGATGGGAACTATGTCATATTTTCTGTATCATATTTCATGTTAGCTTTATTAGTTAGCTCTCATTACCTCACCAAACAACTCAGATTTAAAAATATATATCTTAACTGTGAACAGCCTAAGGACTCTATTCAATGATTAAGTCAAATCACAGTCTCATTGCTTAATGTGTTCCTTTGATCCCCTTCCCATCTCTCCCTCCAACATTCATACCACATCCTTGGATGTTTCTGTTTAGTTCAAAAAGCCATGTTCTCTCACTATGTAAATTATACCAAGAATACCACTAATCATATACAAGAAGCTAACTATCTATGCTTGAGTTGTGTCTTTTTTAATATCATGCTTTGGGATATGATGCCAAATTGGATCTCCATTTTGCTTTTAATTAGTCAGCAACACTTATTTAATGCCCAGTAAGCTCAGAGCAAGGCTTGGAGGGTGGAGAAGGGGAGAAAGGAGATCAAAAAACAAATACACTATCATTTCCAGAATAGCTTACAGTATCTTTATGCATACAGAAAACAGATAAATGAAAGGATTAAGAAAACTTAAAAGCAAAATCCAAATGAGTGCAAATTGGTCTGATATAAACTAAGCTATATAAATGCAAAGAGGATGCAAATTATAAAAACTTGAAATGTTTAAAATTTCTATCTTTCTACTTTTATTTTCATAATACTTTGCCATGAGAATTCTTAGATCTCAGAACACCATACCCTTCAGTGAGGAAAGTTTACTGGTTCAATTGTATCATTTAGAGAAACAAACCGAATTCTTAGTATTTTACGGGCTTCTGAGAGATGACGCTGTAAAGCTTTATGAGTCTCTGTTAAACTTTTCTCATCATTAAAGCTTTTAAGTAACCTTGAACAAGTTCCTTAACCTCTCTGTGTCTCAACTTCCACATCATTAAAATGGGAATGGTAATAGGACCCATCTCATAGGATTGTTAGGACTATTAAATGTATTATACTCTATTACTTGTATCCTATAAAGTGTCTTTCTCACAGTTTAATTTCTTGAAAATTGAAACACATCCTATGCTTGATGTGGTAAGAAACCATTGTGACACATATTAAGTGGCACCAGTTGGTTCTTTGTTCATAGGTTAGTAGAAAAAAAAAAAAAAGAAGCAGTTTATAGTCAAAGCCGTGTGTAAAGTGTGTCTAAAGTGCTTAAAACAAAGCCTGTCTTATAGAATGATGCTGTTATCATCATTGCCTGAATACCGTATTTGTGATACGTAAAACATTTGTCCCTAATTTCACTGGCTTCTGTACTGTGAAGCAGATATATTTATAATTCCTGGTCTTTGAGTAAATAGAGCCTAGAAGAATTATCAGATATTATACAACTGCCAAATAATGACTTATAGCAAACCAGTAGTTTGTTTATTCCTCTTCTCATGCATATCAACACCTGTTTAATCTGATCATGTTTTCAAAAACCCACTAGTGTTCTATTTATTTCTAGCTATAGCTTTCCTACCTGTATTTGGTGATTTGGTGCTGGCAGAGTCCATATTCGTAACACTAAATCTGGCTACTGTGATCACAACAGTCTTTCTAAGTTAGACACTACTAATGATATTGATTAGGGAGAAGGCATTCTTTGTGATCCTATTTGCAGGATCTTGGGTAATTCACTGACTGGACCCAATTGTGAGTTGTGAAATGTGCGTGTTGAAAGCAATGAGTCTTCTAGCTGCATGATTTGTGATATCACTTCAATTTACCTACTGAGGAGCTTCATGTAAATTGGTCATTTGTAGAAAGTAGTTCAGTGGCTCAGAATCTGGCATCATATTTTATTTTTATTAAATTTCGGTAAACATTATTGAGCAACTTGTAGGTTTCAGGCTCCACGATAGGGATGAAAACATGTAAGACCTCTGTCCAGCAACGCTACAAGGAGAAAGATAGACTGGTGACTCAGATTTACTTTTAAATGATAGCTTTTTGAGATATAATATACTTACCCTTCAATCCACTGACTCTGTTTTTAAAGGAGATGATTAATACATTCACTCAACAGATATTGAGCATCTGATATCTGCCAGAGACTTTCTAGGTGCTAGGGTTATGGAGATTGACAATAGTTAGACAAAACTGAGCCTATCACAAAATGTGTATCGACAGACGGTTTTCCATTTTGTGCTATAGACCAGTATTTAGGGTCAGCAGAGGGTACTCTGGAAGCATATTCAGGGACAAAGCAAACCTAGTCTTAGAAGATCTGAGGAATTTTCCTATGATCATGTCTGTGTCCTGCCATAACACCCTGAATGCATCTGATCTGAGCTAAACAGAGGTCTGACAAACTTGTAGGAGTTTGCTAGGTGAGTGGCTTGTGGAAAGTAGAGAGGAAGAAGTTTTTCTGGAAGAGAAAAGAAAATATGCTGAGGCTCAGAGGTGAATCACACATAATGCACAATAGGTTAGTATTGGTATAACATTTGGGACTGTGTGGACAGACAGTTGCTGCAGGGCCTGAAGGGTGGAGAGGGGCAACTTATGCTTCAGTAGGGGTGTATATGTCTTATTATGAGGTCACAATGAAGATTGAGGTCAGCTAGAGGATGTGACATTCGAGTTGGGTCACAAAGGACGTACAGGAGTTTTTCAAGGCTGACCACAGTCTAGGCAGAAGAAATTGAAATTGTGAAAGGAAGATTTGCGTGAAAGAATGGTGTTTTTGGCTGAGCGAGGAATTTGAAGTATCTGGAAAATGGAGTAAGTGGCACAGAGAAAGAAAACAGCCAAAAAAAAAAAAAAAAAACATTGGTGAGGGTTCAGAGAGCAGCTTACAATTGGATTCGGTGCAGTGCAATGACTTTGTATGTTGTGCACCTTGTCCTTGTAGGCAGTTGCGGGCACTAGGGGCAGGAGTTTGAGGGAAGACAGGGCATTGACAGTTTGAGGAAAAAATGAGAAGCATGCTTTAGAAAGATAATCTGAATACACTTGAATTGGAGGGCCCTGGATTGTGAATGAAAACCAGAAGTACGTCATCTGTATTGTGTAGGATAGTGTTATCTACAAAGAATTTTATGTAGAATTCCCCCTGTCAGATTAATCCTTTGCAGCAATAGTCAATTATTTCCGATATTAAAAATTATAATTAAATAAAAGATATGGATTGGTAACTAAACATTTATTGAGAAGTTACTGTATCACTTCCACATATCAATTCACTTGTTTTTCTTAGTAATCCAATGATGTAGCCTGTCATTTCTCCCATTTTTCAGCAGAGGAAATTGTGGCCCAGAAAGGTGTATATAACTCATCGAGGCACTAAGTGGCAGAGGTCATGTTTCAGCCACGGCCATCTGGCTCCAAAGCCTAAATATATGAATTGACCACCAAAGGCACTTTTGAAAATACTAACAGTCACTGTGTTAGTGAAGAGGGTATTTGGCAAAAGTTTTTATTTTGCTTTTTTACAATTCAGTGATTTGTAATTTATTTACAGAGTCATGCAATCATTACCTCAATTTAATTTTAGAACATTTAAAAATTCCATCCTCATTTGCTTCTCATTCTCACCCCAACACTAGATAACCTCAAATCTACTTTAGTGGTAATCGGTTTGTAAATGAATGGCAACTTCAGTTTAATGGCTGTTTTTTTTTTTTTTTTTTTTTTTTTTTTTTGACTAGTTGCAATCTGATAGCCGTAATCACTAATTCAGGAGAATAACATTGTTTGATCTTATCATTTCTAACTTCTGCATGCAATTAGTATCCTCTATTCATAATTTGATGCAGAGAAGGGTAAAAGTGACAGGGCTTAGTGTACTCTATTCATAACTTGATGCAGAGAAGAGTAAAAGTGACAGGCCTTGTGGCAGTCATTGGTCAGAGGCATGTGAGTAAGACTGCCCGAGACCCTGCCCTGGAGTTCTGTCTTGCAGGTAAGGCAAATAGACAAACTATTAAGCAATATTGGAGAAAAAAAATTATTGTAGAAATCCTGATGTTTTTGGTGAATGGCTTATGTTAAACTTCTCTCTGCCATTGAATTGTTTTTAAAAACTTAGTATGTGTGAAGCATTTGGAATGCTTGGCAGTTTGAAAATAAAATCCACATCAATTTAAAATAAAATAAAACTCCCCATCCAGAATAGAGTAGTAATTGCAAGGCATAAAATAGCCCAGCTGTGGAGTGGTTTAAAGGACAATTGGTCTCAGGCAGAGAGTACCAGATAGGACACGCTACACAAATGACTGTAATGTCTGAATTAGTGTACCTATTGGGTAGCACATATATGTGAAATGGCTTAAAGTAAAAATTGCAAATGCACCAGATTTAATCAATCTTAGTATTTCTTTCTCTGATGCTCTCAGTCCTTAGTTAAAAACAAAATTTGCCTGTCTCATTCTCCTGTGTGCTAGCTAGTAGGATTAACTGGAGTTCTCAACAGGAAAGCAATAGATCTAGTAGACGCCATTGTCTGGTGGGTGAAAGCCCGGTAGAGATAATTATACAGTCACTCCCACTATATTACCCTTCAAAGAAACTGAGCCTAATATTCTCCTCCTAAGCAATTTAACCAACTTCTAAAAAAAAAGTATAAGATATTATTTAGAGAATGAAATAGCTACTGTATATAATCAGGAGGGAGAATTATAGCAAATTATACTCATTTGATAAGTGTATAAAGAGCTACGCTCAAAGCTTTGTATTGTACCTCCTAAGTAATTGTTCAGTTGTGCTAACTGTCCTTGAAAAAGGAGAAGAGATAAAGAACTGCTAAAGAAAAAAATCAATCGTTATACTTGTTCAGTAAGATTTTCCTTCTGGGCAAAGATTAAGTCTTATTTCATGCTCCATGAGGATCAAGCACACATTTAGCCCACCCATGTTTAGTAGTGGTGATTTCTTTGCCTTTCTCACATTCGTGTTCATGTATAAACATAGACACCAATATGAAACTAAATACAATAAAAGTGTGTTTTAAGATCTACCACATGTACATCCTAGTAGGTATAGATAGATGTTATATGTCTGTGTTCACTGCACTTACATCCCAATATTTTCAGAAGATAGGACTGTATGCAAATGTTTCCAATATCTCTTTCTAGGATCACCAAAAAACAGAGCCCCGGAAGTCTTTCTACTTGTTTCAAAAATGAGCTGGTAGTAATATTAGAGCCCATTTCCTTTTGGTTTGCTTTAAACAAAATAAACAGCCCATTATGTAAACTGTGTAAGACTTTTACACAAGTGTTTGAGCACTTTCCTTAGAGTTTGTAAGTCTTGTGCCCCCACCATCAAAAAGTAAACAAATAAATAATAAAAAGCCAATCTAATTGTTATTATGAGAAGTCATACAGCATATTTGCTAAGAGCAGCTCCTCTAAAGATGTCAGACTGCCTTAGATGGAACACTGTGTATCCTCCGCTTGCCAGCTGGGTAACGTTCAACAAGCAGCTTAATCTCTCCATGCCTCAATTCCTGACTTCAAAATGGTTGTAATAATACGGTGCCTACTTCATACAGTTGCGGAGACGTCAGTTAGGCACTGTTCCTCTCACATATGTCATCAATCCTAAGACCCTTTCACGTGCTTAACATTTCTGACTAATTACTGTTACATGGTAATCATGACATAGCACTCATTGTCTGTACATGTACATCAAAATCTGCTTTCTATGGAGATTAGTGACTTGGAAGAAAATCCTGGAGTCAATAGTGGACCCCTTTTTTATTAAGACTCTTGATGGCCCAGAGGTCAGTATCATGAGGAAAAACATAGAACTTCCATGATTTTGACTTGAAAAGTAATTCAAATGGTTGAAATTTAAATGTAAAGAAATGTTTGGAATGCTTTCATTTGTTGAACTTATATTTTCCTTTTTATATATATAGAGGGGTGACATATGATAAAAAAAAAACTATGGATAATTTTAAGCCATTTACTTCAACAAACATATAATAGATATTCTAATGACAGAGCCCTATGTTATAATTTAAATGGCAGTAATTTTTGTTTCTGGTGTTGTAATAGCTAGTGGTGTATTTTATAATCAGTAGCATCTTTGATTTGATGGAGCAGTGTAGTAAGAACTCAATAAATGTTAGAGTCCTCATTAGGATGTTGGTAGAGGTTAGTGTCAGTAGATACATATATTAGAGTCAAGGGTCCTAAGGCTTTTTAATGTGAGTAGAGTGCAATGAAATAATATTTTGGATTGACCAAAAATCTAGAGAACCTGACTTGCAACTGTATCAATATGACTTGCTGAACTTCATTCAGTAAATATTGCATTAAAATGAGCTGAAATTCATGTCTGCTAAATAGGTATACTCTGCCCTTTTCTCTTCATTATGAGGATTGAATCTAATGATAGGGGTATAAGCACTTTGTAAATCCAAGTAAGAATTATTAGTTAGGGTAGTTCAGGTAGTGCTGTAGTAACAAATACTCTCCAAATCTCGGTGCCAAAAACAAGGGTTTATTTCTTATTTATGCTACTTGTCCATCATAGGTCAGAAGGAGTTCTTTGCAGACTAATAGTTGCCATTTCCAACACTTCTGACCTCCATGCCAGAGGGAAAGAGCTCTGAGGGTCTCAAACTGGCAATTCCACACTTTGACCTGGATGTAACACATGTCGCTTCTTACAGCTCCTTAGCCATAACTATTCACATGGCTCCACCTAGCCATAGGGTTGCCGCGGAGCAGAGAGCTGGAAATACGTGGAGAACAGAGTCGATAACTTTGTAATAGTAACAATGGTTAACAATCATTGTGTGCTTCCTAGTACCAGGCACTGTTGTAAGTGCTTTTTGTGGGGAAGAGTCCTTTAGTCCTCATTAAGTGGGTATGATCACGATTCCCGTTGTACAGATGAGAACCCAAGGCACAAAAAGGTAGACCAACCTGCACAGAAGAGACAGGGCAGGGAGTTTGCTTGTGTGACATTGACATGTGTCTCAAACTATAATGGATTTGAATGCATTTTTTAAAATGTAAAAGGAAGATACAAATATAATTGAGAATCTTCTGTTCTGAAAAATAAGAGATGAGGTTTGGTGATCCCCAAGCCTCCTTAAATTTCACCTGGATCAGCGCAAAATGACCCGCACTTACAATGACTGCTGTGTTGCTTTGCCACCTCATCTTCAGAAACCACGGGCCCTCTCCTGGCCACTCACTTACGTGGTAGCTCAGCAGAGGGGCATTGTCCCAGCGTTTCAATAGATACTTCCTCCTTAGACTTATTTAACCTTTCTATTTTGGGAGTTTTCTAACATGTAAAAGAACAGTACAGTGGCCACAGTCTACTCCATTATCAATGATCAATACACAAGTATCAATACATTCTCAATTTTGCTTGATTTCACTTTGCAAGTTAATCTGATTGCTTGTCAAGCTGAGCTGTGAATACAAAGTGTGTTCCTTGGGGTTGCAGGGTATAGAGCTCCTAAAACAGGAAGCCAGTGACCAGGGGAGGGTCAGAGAGGACGTGTGGAGGACAGAATTGAAGAGCTTCAACTGGAAAAGAGGGCATCTCTCTCTAATCAATAGTTTAGACAAGTTTGCAAGTGGAAGATAAATGATATGACAATATTTAATCATTCATAGGACATTCTTGTAATGTAAGGGGGAAAAGGAGAAATACATTGTTAATAGTGTGGCAAAATTATTACCTTTCTCCCTACATGCAACTGTAATCTTACTTGCTATTGAGGTAGTTAATAAACGAAAGCCTGTGAGCTCTGTTCAATGGGACAGCAACCAGAGATGCTTCTTTCCAGGCTCTCCCAACAGGCCAAGAAGCAGCTGAGCTGGATAGAAAGCACGCCTTCAGCACCCTAGGTTTCCTCTTCAGTGGCATCCAGAGGACCTTGGGTCACTTCACCTCTCTGTCTGTTTTTGAAAAATACATATAATAACTGTCCGGGTGACTCACAAATCTATTATAGCATTTAATTAACAAATGTTCCTCAAGTGCTTTGAGCTCCCTGTTTGGATAGATGTGACTGAAATGTAAAATACCTTTCACTGCCTTATTTATTGCTCCAGCGAACACGCTCTATGCTGGCACCATTTATCTCATTTTAATTTTATCTCCCACAAATATAGGCATTAATTTAAATCACATACAGAACATAACAGTTTTTATAGAGGCAAACTTATTCCAGTGTGCTGCATTTTAATATCGCACTTTACCATCTTTTCTCACTTGATTCAAGAATAGTATCTCTTCCTGCCTCAGCATTTAATCTTAGGACAACAGAAACTTTTTTGTGTGTGCATGTTCTTGCTCTCAAACTTTGTTTCTCACTGCTTGGCTGCTTGTTGCCTGAAAGTTGTTCTGTCAGTGTGAGCACAGGTGTAAGTAGTTCCATGTCTCTTTTGCCAGCTTAATTTCCTGTGTGTGTGTTGAGAGGCTAAGCAGGGAGTGTAACATGATGGATTTTACAGCTGAAGCTTATCCTCATTCATCTTCAGATACCTTTTCTAATAGAAATAAAGACAATAAAAGTGATGTCCCCCTCCTGAAATTTACATATTAAAGACCCCTTCAAACTGCTCACTTTTTTTATGTCTTTTTTTTTCATTCAGAGGCAAAATATCCCCCTTTTTTTCATCACTGTTATATTTGTGGCAGATGAGTCTTTTCCCTGAGGGGAATCATGGTAAATGGGCCTGCTGTATTTACAGCAATGAAACATTCCAGTTAGCTGTCACACCCTAAGCAAGGATGGTTTCCCCATCCTTAATTTGCGGCCTGAAAAGCTGTGGCTCTCCTCAATTAAGACTTTCCAAATTGCCTCTGACATGGGAGCATATTCCCAGAAGTCAAGTCCTGGGAGGCAGTAATAACATGAGCATCACTGTGTAACAACGTAGTTTTACAAGCCATTTTGTGTTCTTTTCAGAAGCTTTCAGGATGCTTTTTCTCCAAAGTTGTAAATTAAAAAGAAAACAAAACCTATTTTGATTTTTTGTTTTTAGTTTTCCAGGTCTCTGAATGTCTAGGTTTTAGGGACATCTGTCATAGTCTTATTTATTTATCTTACATTTCGTCTGTATTTAAAATGTACCAATTCATGTTTAAGTTCTCTATTTTATTCCTGTAACAATCCTACAAGACAGTTTCCATTATTATGTTCATCTTACAGATGAGGAAACAAGGCCTAGAGAAGTTGTATATTTTTTTGTCTGAAATGGTACAGCTAGTACGTGACAGGGCTCAGATTTTGGATCCAGTCCACCTTAACTAAATATGCTTTTGATGTAGCTCTCTTCAGGCTGAATTCTTGACCTCTCATTTGATGCTGACTCTTCCCCAAACCCTTAGTCTTTGTGCTACTAGGTAGATTTTATCTGTGGCAAGAACACGGTTACCCTGGAAACCCACTAGCTAGAATGGCAAGCCAATTATAGCACCACCGCTTTTTTTAAATTAAATTAGCGCTGCTGATGACGTGGACTTCTTGATTGAAGCATGCTGAGAAATGGGTTCTCACCAGTTGTTCTTGCCTGTTAGGATCATGTGGGATCATTCTCATCTATTCTATCAAGCCAAACAAGAAAATGCCTCTATGTGATTGACGGGATTTGAGGAATAAAATGTGATGATCTTTTAGGACCCTGAGCTTTCTGTAATGACCAGAGACGCACGGAAGTGTTTGGAAAGAAGCCCTATTGGAGAAGAAGCCTGTCATCTGAATACTTTCCACCCCCAAGCACACAAGGGGCCACTGATTTAAAGCCCTGCTCTTAACTCCTGAGGCGAATGTTCTCTATTTTAGTGATTCTTATTTTATTTAAGACCATTGGTTTAAATCCAGACTTGATTCAGGAAAGGTTGTAGCCTTTTGATATTTTTTGGTCTTTGCACACTTCAGATAGGGCAGGAATTTGCTTTGGTTCAAACCAATTGGTGAATTTCCTTTAAGTACACAGAATTTAAGCAATTGCATTACTATAGCCGCTGTTGAGCTGAGTGGCACCAGGTTGGAGGAACGGGCATTCATTATGTAAGTTAGTGGATTGTGGGCTCACTCTCTGAGATGGTAAATGGTAGGCTGGTATAATGTTGAGTTAGCTCCTTCTGCATAACACACATGGTGCCAGGCACATTACCTAGTACCTCTATGATTTTCAATAGCTTTATTTTCTGTTGGGTAAGGAGACGGGCTTGCTCGTTTGCAAGGCTCTTCTGTGATGCAGAGTTTTGAGTACAGGTTTCCTAACTTGCAGTCCAGTGCTCTTCGCTTTGTACCACCAAGTCACTACACCGTCTCAGGGCCTGTCTTCTGTATTGCAGAAAACAAGTCAAGGATTAGCAGTGCTGAATCTTAATTCTTGAAGTTCTAACATGAGAATTATTTTAGTCTTGCTACACATCATAGGCATATTTTCTCCAAAATGATAGTAATCAGGGAGGAGAAGAGGCTGCATCTTACTATGTCCTGATGGGTGATACTTCCATTACTATCTCCATCACCAGTAGGCAGATTTCTAGAAGCCATAATTCAAAATGATGAAGAGAATTACACATTTTCAGAAAACATTGTACATTCTTTGTTAACTTTTCCACCTGTAAAATAATTTGTTTTCAGACATCCAAGTCCTTTCTCCATGATTTACTGGGTTGGTGACATTAATCAGCGTGGTTATCTTGGAGCCTCATTTCCCTTTGGGTAAAATGGAAGGATAACATTGGCAATCATATGGACGTGTTGTGTAGAAAGGAGTCAGAAGCATTTTGTAAGTGGCAAAGTGGTAATAATCCCCTTTAAGACAGTAGTTGTTTTTAAGATCACTGAGCTCTCAAACACTGGCTTTTTCTGCCCCACACTTTCTAGATTTGTAAGACTTAATCTGAAAATGTCTTTGATATTCATTATGTATAACTGTAGGGCCTTGGATTTAAAAAATCCTAATTCTGTTATTTCCCTGACAATAACAAAATATTCTCATCTAATTATCTCTTATGTGAAATAAGAAATATACCCTAGTTACTTCCATGTCTAATATGATTGATAAATCTATATGTTATCTGAATTGTGAATATATTTTCATACATATATAAGTACATGTGTGTATTTCTTGAAATCTAATGGTCAATATACACTAACCAATTATTTCTGGGATTTGGGGAACCGGCTTCTTTCTATACTTCTCTACTTATCTTTAAATTTTCTCTAATGAGCCTACTTTGTTTTTGTTTTACATATAGTAATTAATATATTTATAAATGTATGTATACTACATATTTTAATAAATTTATATAAGTATATGTATGTATATACATATATATATAGTATGTTTTGCAAGTAAAAAAAATCTTCAGTAATAAATATCTACAAAGGCAAATTAAAAACTTACATTTTTTCTCCCTCCATTCCTTTCTACTGTTTCCCTCCTCTCCTCTCTTTGTTTTCCTCCCTCCTTCCTTCCCTTCCTCCCCCCCTCCCTCCTCCCCTCCCCTCCCCTTCCTTCTTCTCTCTTGCCCTTTCTTTCTCTTTCTCTCTCTTTTCCTCTCCCTGCTCTGTCTTCCTCTCCCCACCTCCGTCTCCCTCTCTCTCTCCTCCCTCCCTGCCTCCTTCCTTCTTTCCAGAAAGTCACTAACCAGAATCTTTCACAGAATAAACTGTGAAACCTAGATCTTAAATGTACTACGGTAGAAAAAGAGATGAGATTTTTGAAAGAAGGTGGATTGTCCTTGTGTCCATATATCATTGTCTCTGTACTTGAATCTGTCTCAAAACAAAGATACAACTATGGTTCTTAATATTAATTTCAATATAGAGTGACCCTCCTTGCCTACTGCCCTGAAGAGAGAGAACATTTAAACATAAGACTGGTGGTTGCAGTAAACCCCTTTCAAGTGGAGTGGCCATTATGGTCCTTCCACTTCCCTTCCTTCCCTTCATTCTCTTATCCTTTCCCCATTTTCCTTCTCTTCCTTTCCTTTGTTCTTTTAGGTTCATCAAATCTTGATTGGCTTCCTTCCTAGCCGCCAGGAGTTTGAGTGCCTAATAGCTAAAGCTTATATATTTTATTTTCTTCTCTTTTCTTCTCTTATATACTTTATTTTTTTCATCTTTTCCAGATGGCTGTGGTTATGAATTTTACTCCCCACCCCAGGACCACCCCTGCTATACTTAAACTAATTTTCATTCTATAATATTGTCTTCGTCAGTCCATGTTATGCTGCTAGTTTTAGTTATTATAATACTCATTTAATCCACAATGAAGGTGATGGGTTTGTGTGTCATTTAATTTTTAAAGGGGAAATATTCTCTCTCACTTTAAGGAAATTAACTTTAGCAGCTCATTCCCTCACTTTTTTTTTTCTTTCAACTTGATTTGTTCAACGAAGGAGACCACATTTAGTACTTGCTAGTTGAGACTTCTGTTCTACAATTCTGAGTTAGTTCCTCATCCGTCCAACCCTCTCTCCCTGTGGTGCACTGAGTCACAATGTGATATCACCAGCTGTATGTGCTGCTATTACACACAACACGTGGGCTAGCAGAGGAGCCAGGATTCAGCCTTGGAAGTAGTTTCAGGCAAAGGTGAAGACCCTTTTCCCGCTCTAAGCATCTTTCAGTGGTTTAATGTAGCTGGTATTAATGTTATAAATGGTCATCCCTAATCCTGTCTCTGTTCCAGCCCAGATGGAGTTTTGATTTTAGACAATCATTCAGTGAAATGTATTTCCTGTGCCTGGTAGTCATTGATCACTTACCAAAAAAAAAAAGGGAGGGTAGTGGGAGACCAAAAATAAACTTATGATAATTCACATACACTTAACCTTTACTGACTAATACCAAAAAGGGAATGAAGCAGGCTCTGCTGACCAGCACTTGCAGATGGATTCCAGGAACGTGGCTACAGCTGCCAAAGCCATCTCTGAATCCTGCCAAAAGCATCCCAGGGGATTTTACTAAGGGTGGGGAGAGCAGAGAACATGGAGGTGTGTGTGTGAATGTGCTTTAAAACTCTCTTACTTAATACTGAGCAGTGGGAAGAACACTGGGAAAAAAGGTCGGAAAGTGACATTCTAGCCCGGGTTCTACCCAATCTCTGTGACACTGGAAAAGTAATGTGCCCTCTTTGAAACTTCAGGTATCATGTGAACAATAAAGCGTATCATATTAAGGTCTTAACATGTTTACATGCTGTAATTACTTAAATTATTTCAAAACAGAAATATCATACACGTTCATCATGTTTCTGTGTTAACTGAACAAAACTACACTAAAATTAAAAAGCAATAAAAACAAATGTGTTAAAATTTTGTTTTTAAATATAGTACCTCTAGTAACTGAATATCTAACTTTATTAAGAATTCTAGATCTCATTTTTTTTTTTTAAACCCCAGTGAGGCTGGGCACCGTGGCTCATGCCTGTAATCTGAACTCTTTGGGATGCTGAGGTGGTATAATCCCATGAGCCCAGGAGTTTGAGACCAGCCTGGGCAACATAGTGAGATCCTGTCTCTACAAAAAAATTTTTTAAATAGCCAGGATTAGCTAGGCATGGTGGCATGTGCTTGTTGTGTCACCTTGCTGGTAGGGGGTTGGGGGTGTTGGGGGTGGGCTGAGGTAGGAGGCTTGCTTGAGCCCAGGAGGTAGGAGGTCAAGGCTACAGTGAGCCATGATTGCACCACTGCACTTCAGCCTGGGCGACAGAGCAAGATCCTACCTCTAATCAAATAAATAAATGCACACACAACACACACATATAAAATAAAATAAAAACCCCGATGTGTTAAGATCTCAAGTTTAAACCCTGGCTTATGCAAACCATAGTACTACCATGCAATAGCTGAATTGACAAGATATCAAGACCTATTTTAACCAAAAAATAACATAATTTTGTTACATTTTCCATGAGAGTAATGCTCTTGAAATTAAGTATGTTCTCAATAGAATTGTTTCTCAATTAAAAAAAACTTATTCAAAACATTTAGTATTTAATTATAATTATAGGCAGATAACATTTATAAAAGATTATCAGTAAGATCAACAACTTCTGCCTCTTTAATCATATTTTTCTCTACCTTTTGCTGGCCTCTTCCTGATTTTGATGACCTCTTTGTCTATATGAGTATTAAGACATTTAGGGTAGCTTTTTACGTTGTGTACTTTCTTTCCTTCTCCTTATGAGATGGCTGACACCGTCTAAAGGATTCAGGAAGTTTCCATCTTATTGCAAGGCCCTTATGCAAATTCACTGGTGGTGTTCTCAGCTTATACTATGAAGGCATGTTTCTTCAGAAGCAATATTTGTTTTATTTAGGGTGGGAATCATCATGTGACAAAGAGTGGTGTACATATTGGTCTTGCAGCAACATCAGCACGCCTTATGAATGGTTTGTTTCCCACCAAAGTCACAGATTAGTCTATGTGATGGATGATGCCTACAGAAAATAGTGCCAGAAACACAGAATCAGTCGAAGATATATATTAAGAGATTAATTGGAAAGGAGTAGCTTGCATGATTTTGTGGGCTGGCTAGGCAGTCTAACATCGACAGATTAGGCAATTAGGAAGGGCAGGCTGTAACTCTGTGGTGTGAGATGAAGCTGCTTGCCACAACCAGAATTCCTTCTACTTTAAGGAATCCTCAACTCTGCTTCCAAGACTTTTCAACTGATTGAATCAGGCTCAACCAGATTATCTAGTGTACTCTTCATTACTTAAAAATCAACCGATTAGAGGCTTTAATCACATGTACAAAACACCTTCCCAGCCACATCTAGATTGGAGTTTGATTGAATAAATGGAGACTTTAGCCTGAAAAACTTAACACAGAAATGGACCATCACAGGAGCATAGTTTTTTTCTACAAAAGTTAAATCTGTGGTAGAGAAGCGATAGATACCTGAGGGCAAAAAAAATCCAGGAAGAGCAAAAAGGTTCAAACAGAACCATGAGAATGCCAGCATTGTCGTTGGAGATGGTGACTGAAGTGATGATAGGCCTCAGGAACAGTAAATGTGTTCAAACTGGCATTTTACCTTGGGCACACTTGGACCTGTATAGGCTTCACCAGTCTGCTCTGGAAACAGAACCACAGTGGCTCAGACAGTCTTTTGTATTAGTTTTAACTTAGAAACAGCAGAGTTGATTGTCTCTCTTGCATTCTTAACTTGCGGTTTAGTACTGTTTATATTCTGCTTGAAGGTTAGAGACATTGGGCTAAATAATCTTTTTTCCACATTGCTGTCATTCATTAATGTCCTGGTCCTGGACTTTACTCGTTGACCGCAGGACAAGTGGCTCAACTCTCTCCTGTCACTACGCAGGCTGTTAGTCCTGTTGGGAAGCTCAGGGCCCAACTCACTCATCTCCTGTAACTCTCATCTCCATTCAGCTGCAGCTTCTATAGCCCCTGGTTATACCCTGGATCTTATCATTGCTTGGCTCTATTTTACCTCCTAAATCGTAAAAATAAAAACTAAAACCAGCCTTGAAACACAACCCCCCATTCTTCTGGCACCCTCTCATTCAGGTAACTCCTATTCTACTTTTCTTCAGCATATTTACCTTCTATTACCTTTCTTTTTCCTCACCAGTCTCTTATGTTTCCTTTATCATTCCAACTTACAGTCTGTGATTCAATACTTCAGCACACTCTTCCAACACATGACCTTCTTTCAGTAGGCTTGTTTCAGAGTCTCTCTTTTTGTACTTGCTCTTGTGTAAATCTGTGGCACAGTCAGGCCATCTTGCCAACTTTTCAAAGTTAATGCACACCACACTCTGTTGGTTTTCTTCCTACCATTCTGAACAATTTCACTTTAGGAGTCTCCTTAGTGACTCTTCGTCTCCCACTCCTTGAAGGTCATTTTTATTTTTTCTTTTTTTTTTTTTTTTTTTTGTTGAAATGGACTCTCATTCTGTCACCCAGACTGGAGTGCAGTGGCACAATTTCGGCTCACTGCAACCTCTGCCTCCCATGTTCAACCGATTCTCTTGCCTCAGCCTCCCGAGTAGCTAGGTCTACAAGTGTGTACCATCACGCCTGGCTAAATTTTATTTTTTTATCATTTTTTCATTTTTTATTTTTAGTGGAGACAGAGTTTCACCATGTTGGCCAGGCTGGTCTCAAACTCCTAACATCAACTGATCCGCCCACCTCGTCCTCCCAAAGTGCTGGTATTTCAGGCATGAGCCACTGTGCCCGGCCTTGAATGTTGTTTTTCTTTGATGGGGTTTGGGGAGGGGTGTCTTTCCTAGGGCCTGCTCCTGTTCCACTTCCCACACTGGGTTAAGAGAGCCTTTAACTACTATGGCGTCAACTCTCAGTTCTACAGTATGATATAAATTTGTTTCAGTAAACTTTCTTGCCCTTCAGATTCAGTTGTTTCTAACTGTTTATCATTCAGGTGCATTTGGATGTATCACAGAAATCTCAGCCTCAGTGTTTTCAAAATAAGCTCATCCACTTCTGCCAGGAATTTCTTCTACTCCAATGTTGTTTTGGTATGTGGCATCCCCATCTAACCAGTTTCCTAAGCCAGAAGTTTAAGTATTATTTCTAAACCCTCTCTTTCCCTTATTGTCATTTTTACCTCCTAAATATTTCACAAATCTTTCTACTTCTCCTCATTTCTGCTGCTGGTGTGTGATTTCAGATCAGCATCATCTTTCATGGGCCGTTGGTGATGCCCTCCTAACGGGTTTCCTTCTATCCATTTCCCCACCATTGCCCCGATCTATCCACCAAGGCCTTCCTACAATGCAAATCCGACTGTATTACTTTCCTGTCTAATACCTTATCTCCTTATCCCTGTAGTATAAGGCAGTGTTTAGGAAAACAGGCTCTGAAGTCAAATGGAAATGTCTTTGAATCTCATATAACCATGTGATCTTGCACAAAATAACCTTTTTTGGGTTCGTTTTCCACGTGCGAAATAGGAATAGTAATTGAACTTTTCTTTTTAGATGTTGTATACCTCTGTGGTATACATGAAGAAGATGTGAAGTATCTCATTCCTGCCCCACTTATGCACCATGCTATAGCCACACACTGCCTTTGCTGTGATCCCCAGAGACGTTGAGTCACCACTGGAGAGTCACATGGTATTGTTTTTAGCCTGGAACATTGTTCATTATCCCAGTCCTTTATTGCCTTGTCTCAACATAGATGCCATTTCCTTAAGACATTTTCAGCTCACTCCTCTGGTATAATTTAGTTTAATGTCCTTGCTGTGTCCTTCTACGTCTTTCTCCTTGAACTTTCTAATCTCCACACCTTTCACCCTGCAAATGATCATTCTCTCACCGCCTCTCCCAAATGATAACCTCTTTCCACTCATTTTAAGTTCCACGGGACGACGACCATTGACCCGAACCATCTTGTTACACTTCTAGTCTCGGCTGCCAAGAGCTGAGCACAGTGTCTAGCAGACTTCGGACACTTGGTAAATATTCGAGGATTGTTTAGTGTGTGACTGTCTCGCCAGTGCACATACAGCAAAGGGATCCCATCTTTCCTTCTGTATCATAAAACAGAATTTTCTTACCTCTGTCATTCCTCCCAGGAACCTGACTGCCTCTACAGAGCTTCTTCACAAGATCAAATCAATTGGTATTTTACAAGGAGGGAAAGTCCCAGGACAAGTCCCTTCTCTTGACCACAAAGTTCTGTGTTTCTCGTCTTTCCTCTTGATGTCTTGGTTTCAGCAAAGCAACATTTCTATCCCTGCCCCCCGCTCCCCCATAATCCTACAAATGTACTATAGATATGTGTAAGTACTAAATCCCCAATCAAGTACAGCATTTGGCCTGGGGTGGGAGTCAAACGGCAAGCTTATTTTTAGCATTACTTGGAAGAAAATTTCTAGGTATATAACTGACAAACATTCATGGAGAGCTACTTCATTTTTCTGTCAAGCTTTGGGGGATTTTTTTTTTTTAATAGTTCTGCACTTTGAAAGAAAGTTCACAATTTTTAAAAGGAAATGTGGCCCTTTTCATTAGCTCCTTTTACCTCATGCTGAGTCATGGATGAGAGAGAATTTGTAGGCGGGTGAGCTGCAGGAAAAGTAATACTGTCATTTACACTTGTAGGCTGTTATGCTTTCCAGAAAACTTTTTCCGTAGGTTGCGAAAGTGATTAATCTGCTGTTAAAACTGACAAAGAAGGTTCTCTGATAAGAGAAAGAATTAAATGAGGAATTTTTCTTTAAAAAGTAAGCGCCTCTTGCCCATTTTAGATTAGAAAAATAAGTTTAAATGTTTCTTTTAATTTTAGTGTGTGTGTGTGTCTGTGTGTGTGTGTGTGTGTGTGTGTGAATCTGGCCATGACTTAATACAATCACAAGCCATTTTCTATTTAAATGATGGTTTTTTACTTATTGGCATGGCTTATTCCTCATGCCGTATATCTAAATTATTCATTTCTACATCCTGTTCCCTTTCTTGTCTCTCTCTTTTTTTCCTTTCATTTTCTTTATTTGGGTTTTTTCAATACTTTCAACATCATCTTACTTTGGAGCCCCAGATCTCTTCTTTTCTACCAACCTTTTTTTAAACATTAAAACTGGTGAAGATGGCCTGAGTTCCCTCTGTGATATAAATTTCTCCCTCCTTGAAAAATTCCATTCATGTAACATTTTTATAACACTTTTTAAAACTGGAATAAAAGTTTTTTAGTGTAGTTGAAATGAAACATCACTGCCTAAAGGGTTTAGAAATTTTTTTACTACTGGTTTTAAGAAATTACTCTAAGATTTCCACTGAGGACTGGCAAGTATTGGTGAAGTTTGATCTTCTCTCAGGGCTCATATTTCAGATGGCAACTTAAAGGGACAGATAAATCAATCAATCACACGGCATAGTCTAACTTTAATATAATTCTGCAGAGAACCAGTGAGTCATTTAGATAATTCAGAGTCCTTAAAAAGGTGGAAAACATGTTAGAACTTATTAAGCTTGTTGCCTTTAGCATGTCAATGCCTTGTTTTTATAACAAGATCCAAAGGGTTGTTAAAATGCACTGCCTTAACTCTCTCCCCTTTATATTTTTCTACTTTTAAGATGCATCATTTTATGTTGGGACATATCAATTTATTTTACTTTTTTTTCTTTCTTCCTCTCCTTATTTTGAAGGCTGACTTCTGAGCTTGAGCCATTTCCTTGGCAGCTGAATGAATTCACGGGGAGTTAGTAGAAAATATTTTCTCACAACTCTGGCAGCACTGCCCCCTAGTAAAAAAGAGAAGAGACAAAGAGAAATGGTCCCTTCTGTAACTGAAGGGACCAGCCCAGGTGACTTGACATTCTTCTTTTAGTCCTAAAGCTTAGACATATGTACTGCTTTTGCCCCTGGGCTACAAATCCATGTTTTAAAATTCTGGAGTTGAAAAATGTCAAAACCATTTATAATGAAAAACCTGCTGCTACCTTATGTTTATACAAGTATTTCATAAGGGAAAAAACATGTAAATGTATTTGTTTTATGTCTGAAGTTCCAAGATTATTTCTGTTTCTTTACTGAATGTGTTTGAAATACATGCAAACACACATGTAAACATACCTGTATATTTATTTACAGATATAAGTCTACATGGAGACCAGCATTGTTAGATAACACTGTTTTACAGCCCGTCCACCCATCTTTAAGGTGCTGTAGCATAGGGTCTATGGCTGCATCTTGTCGTAAAAGATGGCAGGTTTTCTGCAGAGGGTCTCTTTGGGGTAGGAAGAGGTGTGAAGATCTTTTGCATTCTACTTTTAAATTAGAACAAGTTAAATTGCTACCTAATAAATTGGCTTTATGGAGGTTTGTTTCAGTTTTTATAGCAAAATCGAATAACTTTTCAATCAGAGGAAAAAATCTTTTGTTTTTTTTATTCTTGTTATTGAGATTGGCTGTCTTACGTTGAGTGCAGTGTTTTTCAGGTGGAAACATTTTGATTTGACATTTTTGAGAGGAAAAGGTTCTATACATAATATGAAAGAGTCTTTTTCTTAACTAAATGCCAGCAACAAAATTTAAACCAAAAAATGTAGTAATGAAACAATAGTAATGAGATATGATTATGGTTTAGTGAGAGAAAAAAGCCCTGCAGGGAACAGTACGAGCACAGTAAATTATGAATTGCTACTAAATAGGCCTCATTAGTCCACTGTGTTTTAATGTTTAATTGATATTAGAAAGGAATCTAGAAAACTTTGGAAAGTGCATGTAAGACAACTTGCTGTTAAACTAAGAAAAGTCGTTAGAGTGTCTGTTTCCAAAATTAGTAATTATTCATTGTGTGTGAGGGTCCTGAGGCAGTGCCCATTTTACTAACACATGCTTAGAGAAAAGATATTTCTATGAGAAATGAAACTGCCGAACGCTGAGCAGCGTCAGTTACCTGGGAGTTTCTCCCCTCTTCGTAGATATTTTTAACAAAATAGTTTTCAGCATTTTTTTTTGTTTTTTGTTTGTGTGTTTTGTTCTGTTTTGTTTTAAGAAAGAGTCTCGCTCTGTTACCAGGGTGGAGTGCAGTAGCATCATCTCGGCTCACTGCAAGCTCCATCTCCCGGGTTCCAGAGATTCTCCTGCCTCAGCCTCCCAAGTGGCTGTGACTACAGGCGCACACCACCATGCCCAGCTAATTTTTGTATTTTTTAGTAGAGATGGGGGTTTCACCATACTGACCAGGCTGGTCTCGAACTCCTGACTTCGTGATCCACCTGCCTCGGCCTCCCAAAGTGTTGGGATTACAGGCGTGAGCCACCATGCCCGGTCCCTTAAATGTTGTTTTAAAGAAAGTTGAGACTCTACTAAAGACTGGAGCACAAGAGGACATTTATAAGGATTGTTTATTTTCATGTTGTTACTACACTCCATGGTCTGCAAAACCAGCGTGCCAGATGTTAAATTCTATCAGCATAATGCATCTTTAATTAAATATTATATATGCCATACAATTAATAATGTGGTCTGTTTCCAAAACTTTATTAAGAAATTACCATAATTTTGTATAATAGGCTAATAAAAAGGCAGTGTACTTTGAAACAGCCTTTCGTAAAGTGGTTATATGATTTGTATCTGTTGAATTTGGAATTTAGATTAAGAGATTGTGGGCCAGAATTATCTGATGCAATGTACTCAGGACTTTAAATAAGTTGGGAATCTTGTAGGGTGTAGTATGATTTGGCTTCCTTTAAAATAAAATAGGTTTCTTATTTGTCAATGAACACACTCTTTAAGAGTTTTAGGAAATAATTTACCTACTTGCTTTGTGTCCCCCCACCCTACTTTGTAAAAATCTCAAACAATACAAAACATGATAATTCCAAATATACAGTACATTGGGCTATGATGTTTCTTAATGAATGGAAGGTCATGCATCTGGTTCTGTGGTCATCATTGATGTTTTAATTTTCACAATGTGTTAACATGATAATTAAATTCCCCTAGTTGTCCTGTGAAGAAAGAATTTTAAATTCACATTTCACATGTAGACAAACTCTGATGTTTAACAATGATAGCTATCTTTTAAACTGAGATCCTATGTGGATATGGAATAGAGTATACAGCTCTGACAATAGGGCTTCAGTAAAATAACATTTTGCAAGCTGCATTTTTCAAGACTGAAAATGTCACCCTCAGCTAAACAGAAGTAATTTGCATCAAGAGGTTTGTGTGTCCTTACTCTTAATGAAAAAACAGTCCCCTCTCTTCAGAAAGTAATTGCTGTCTATACAATGTATTATTTTCATCTCTGTGTCCCTCCCCTGCCCTTCTTATGCCCTAATATTTGTCGCTTAATTCTATTAAATTAGTTGTCAACTAAAATTAAAGGTAGATGTTATCCTTCACAATCTGTCCTGGTCTAATTTTGCAGTCCTGTTTCAGGTGCTTTCCTTTATGTAGTGTAGAGGTGGCTAACAGAACAACTCTGGAGCCACAACGTGTAGATTCAGATACCAACATTAGCTTATGCTAAAACCTAGGCCAAATTACTTAAGCTCTTGTACCTCAGTTTCCTCGTCTGAAAACTGAGGATAATAATAGACTCTTCTTCAGTTATATGTAAAACGTTTAAATAAGGACTAGTACATTATATGTACTAGCTGTTATTAAATTCTGCCACATTTGTTTGTTCTCCATACACACCTTAGCCTTTTGTCTGTG
Organism: Papio anubis; assembly: GCF_008728515.1. Classification (NCBI taxonomy): domain Eukaryota; kingdom Metazoa; phylum Chordata; class Mammalia; order Primates; family Cercopithecidae; genus Papio; species Papio anubis. The sequence goes on from NC_044977.1 coordinate 184,653,893, forward strand.
TCTCTGTTCACATTGTTTGCTGGAAACAGGATCCACTCTTCCCCTCCAAGGCCAGTGTATGTGTGCCCACAAACACACAGCCATCTATGAGTTCTGATTCTATGCACCTCAGAAGATATGGCTCAGAGCCACCCTCTGCTTGCCAGATTGAGCATAGTTCATCTGGAACTTTCATACACTTGTCTGTGTTACTTAGCGTTTGCAACTGTATAGTTATTTTCAAGTTTGTTTTGCCTCTTTTTCTGGTGTGTGAACTTCTTGAGTCTATGGATTTCCCTTGATAAATTTCTCCCTGCTACAAAGAGCTCAGTGCCTTGTGCTGAGCTGCTGTGCTTATTAATAGATAGGGGAGAGGGTGATTTTATTTTATTTTATTTTACGTTATTTACATTTATTTTATTTTATACACACATACACACACACACACATAATTTGATACACTTTTGAGTATACATGATGTGGTTCCTTATTTTTCATTAAACCTATCACTTCCGGGCATTGGCAAAGATCTGAAAATTAAAAGGAACCAAAATAAGAAACACATTTAGCAACACGTGAGTTCCTCTTATTGAGTTTCTTCCCTAATTTAGATTCCAAGTTTTGCAAAAGAATGACAAATTCCTTTATTTAAAGAAAAATGAAAGCAGATCCATTACCTTCTGTCCTATGAATGCCAATTCTCTATCCTGGATAATTAGATAAATAAGATATTTATCAGCGTATGGTTTACGCACATAGACATGACGCTCTCGTGCCTGCGTGATTTTTCTGTCATGCTCATGTGGGTTAAAGCCCAATAGTTATATTCTGAAAACTCGAGTGCCAGTGTGTCTTTAAAAAGATTATATCCTGAAATAAAGTTTTAACATCCTATATCCTATGATAACAGTTATTTTGCATATTTTTCTTTACTACTGAAAACTTGCAAGGCTCAAAGCAGTTTAATTTTTATATATTGAAGCTACTTATTTGCCATTTTTTACAAACAAATCATAAAACATGGTAATTTCACAAATTTTATCAGGGAATATTTTATTACTAGATTAAAAAAAAAGTAACGGTAGATTTATTTAAAAAGCACATTTTGAACTGAAGACCTGAAATGTATAGCTTGTGTAGCTCCATTTGGAAAGATGAAGGTTTTGCTATTGTTTGCAACAGTTTTGCCTGATTTTTGTTTTCCCCCTTTGCTCTGTTTTTTGTAGTTTAGTTTGTTGCAGCATTGTTGTCATGTCTAATTTTTGTTTACATTGCACTGCACGGCACTCTTTCCTACACTTAAGTAACCTTTCTTGTTCTTCACTGCTGAATGACAGCTCATTTATTCTAGGGTGGTAATTGCAGTGTAGCAGACCCAGGTGAGCAATGTAAAAAGTTGAAGCGCAGATAAAATGTATCATTTCTTTTATAATGGTGTTGTGTGCTGTGTTCTCCTTTTATAGATGCTTTTTGTTTACATAGAGAACATCTAGGAACAATCTACTTTTTCTTCAAAATCTCTTAAAAGAAATACTCTTTCATTTTTAAAAAAAGATATATTATTGGCCAGGTGCTGTGGCTCATGACTGTAATCCCAGTACTTTGGGAGGCCGAGGTGGGTGGATCACTTGAGGTCAGGTGTTCAAGACCAGCCTGGCCAACATGGTGAAACCCTGTCTCTACTAAAAATACAAAAATTAGCCGGGCATAATGGCACGTGTCTGTAATCCCAGGTACTCGGGAGACTGAGGCAGGAGAATCGCTTGAACCTGGGAGGTGGAGGTTGCAGCGGGCTGAGATTACACCACTGCAATCCATCCTAGACAACACAGCGAGACTGCTTAGAAAAAAAGGAAAAAAAAAAGACATAATTGCAAAAGAAGTATTTCACTTCACCCTTTATTATAGGACAGACCACAGTGCAAGCAAGAAGATAAATGGTTAACTGACAATTGACCTCTGATTGGAGAATACTAGAGAGTGGTGAGGACTGTGGCAAGCAGGAGGGCTCATCAGCCTCCCAGATTTAACCCAGGCTGCATGTAGGAATGCAGACCCCGTGTTGCTAGGTCTCTGGAATTAAGTTATATTTAACTAGCCTGTGATCTCTAAGACCTTCAATTATGAGGTTCAGCACCACTGGAAAACTGAGTCAGTTTAGTACTTTATTTCACAAAGGCAAATTGATGGTCCTTTCTGACCCTAAATTCCCTGAACTGTTTAGACAAATCTAAGAAGTGTGTAAAATAAATACAGTGGAGCTTGAGGATTTTTGTTGTTGATTTTCTGTCCTTTTATATTTCCTCTTTCCCTCTGAAGGTTCACACAGGAGCCTCCACAGCCAGATGATTACTTTCAGATTTGAAGGCAAGATTATTTCTTGGAATTTTGGTCTGAGGAGAAATTACTTAGGTCACTTGGACACCTATGTTGTGCTTTCCCACAAAATTGTCTAGCACTTCTCTTGAGACATATGCATGACCACTGCCCAAATGAAATAATCACCCTTTCTCTTAGAGGATCCAAGACTATTAAATATGAAGAATGTCAACTAATTTGACTAGCAGAATGTAGGCCTTCAGTGTTAACATAGCCTTTTTCTGTTATTGCATTTCTCTGCCTTTGTTCTGCAGCCCCAGTCTAGTACCTTTCTTAATGCAGATCTCTTTAAGCATTTTGTTTCCATTAAGCCAGCCAATGGATCTCATTTGCTCCATACATATTCATATTAGGAAATATTATTGTACAAAGTAAAAGATGCTAGAAAAAGATATACTGGGACAACATTTCTGAAAGTATTACTTCTCCAGTAAATGCTCTAGGAGGCTTTTTCCTTCAAACTCTCTATTCCTAGTTAGGGCCTCATCATTTCTTGCCTAGATTATTGCAGTAGTTTCCAGGCTGACTTCCTTTATGCCCTTCGTAAACATATGACTGTCAGATTAATATGTTTTCCGACACAGCCGTGATCCTGTCATTCTGCAATTGAGTTCCTCATCATCTACCTGATACAGAGACAGAGGGAATGTGATAATACAAATAATAATGGTACTCACAACAACAATAAATGACTGCTCTTTGATATTTAATCTCTAATATCAATTGTCTTGAGACAATAAGGCTTTTGGAATTCAGTATCAGAGGGTTTAACTGTGAGGTATTTGGCATGGGTCTGAATTGCATGTATATTGTATGGCTGATGGGAAGATTATCTGATACACATGAGAAGTGTGGAGGTGGGAGCTGACATTTTGTTAGAAGTGCATGCCTGGCATTTTGAGATACTATTGCACCTCCTCAAATCTTTTTTATCAGAAACAAACTACTTTGTGATGATAGAATAGCATAATATAGTACAGCGGAAAAATCTTCGTGCGTTTTGTTCTGGTTTTGATTTTGCAACTAAACATGTATGATAAATAGGAAATGATTGCATTGGAGCATATGTATCTGTTAAAGCAGATTGACTACTTGGTTATCACACTATAAACAACATTTTTGAAGAATTTTAAGATTTATAATCTCTGATATAATGTTAAGTGAAAAAATAAGACACAAAGCCACACATAAAGAGGGTTCACATTTAAGCACCATCACCTATACAAAACACACATGCACACAGTCACACACACACTTACACATAGATACATGTATACATAGAAATACAAACCATGAAAATAAAGTTACCAAAACAGTTGTTATCACTAAAGTTTTGAACAAGTGTTTTTTTAATTTCTTTACTAACCTTGTTAATACTTCTCATGTTTTCTACAATGAGTATCACTGTTTTTGTTTTTGTTTTTTAAATGGAGTCTCTGGCTCCCAGGCTGGACTACAGTGGTGCTATCTCAGCTTACTGCAACGTCGACCTCCTGGGTTCAAGCAATTCTTCTGCCTCAGCCTTCTCAGTAGCTGGGATTACAGGTGTCCATCACCATGCCCGGTTAATTTTTGTCTTTTTAGTAAAGACAGGGTTTCACCATGTTGGCCAGGCTGGTTTTGAACTCCTGACCTCAGGTGATCTGCCTGCCTCGGCCTCCCAAAGTGCTGGTATTACAGGTGTGAGCCACTGCACCCGGTGTATCATTGTTTTAATGAATAAACTATGTCTTACATGAGGGTTTGCCTAACTCTCTCAAAACTCTAAGAAACAATGAATAATATTATTTTGTTTAAACATTATTTAAAAACATGAAGAGACAAGAATAAATACAAAGTTGAACTTTCCTCTTACAATAGTAAAATATCTTCTTGAATCATTCTGTATCCTACCATTCCATGAATGGTATCCATGGAAAAGGGTACGTTTTTCTGATTCATTTATTTATTTGCTTCTAGGTTATTGAATGAAGAACTCTAGGAATAGAATGAATAACTGTATAGATTACACCTCTGATGTCCGGGGTGTGTGTGTGTGTGTGTGTGTGTGTGTGTGTGTGTGTGCGCATGCTTCTTTCTTCCCTTGTGATTTTTCTCTCCTTTTCTTACCTAATAATGATGTAGCTGATCTGCTTATCAGGTTTCTTTATTTCTATAATGCCATTTGTTGTAGATCCCATAGAGGTGCTCACTCTTGCTCTTGCTGTCTCTCTTTCTCTCTCTCATACACACACACACACACACAGAAGAGAGAGAGAGATTAAATAGAAAAAATTAAGTAAAGAAAAGACAATGGGGAATAATTTCATACTTTAAGATATTCATTCATTAATTGCTCTATGATAATTTTTTCTTTTATAATTTTGTTTTTCCATTAGTTATTGGGGTATAGGTGGTATTTGGCTGCATGAGTAAGTTCTTTAGTGGACATTTGTGAGATCCTGGTGCACCCATCACCCGAGCAGTATAAACTGCACCATACCTGTAGTCTTTTATCTCTCTTCCCCTTCTACTCTTCCCCTCAAGTCCCCAAAGTCCATTGCATCATTCTTATGCCTTTGCGTACTCATAGCTCCCACATATCAGTGAGAACATATGATGTTTGGTTTCCCATTCCGGAGTTACTTCACTTAGAATAATAGTCTCTAATCTCATCCAGGTCATTGCAAATGCTGTTAATTCATTCCTTTTTATGGCTGAGTAGTATTCCATTATATATATGTACCAGAGTTTCTTTATCCACTCTTTGATTGATGGGCATTTGGGTTGGTTCCATGATTTTGCTATTGTGAATTGTGCTGCTATAAACACAGGTGTGTAAGTATCATTTTCGAATAATGACTTCTTTTCCTCTGGGTAGATACCCAGTCATGGGATTGCTGGATCACATGGTAAGTAGGGCTCTATGATGTTTTGATACTCTTCTATGGCATAGTCTTCGTGCTGCCATGTTCTAAGTGTTATGAAAGGCTGAAGATAGGAATATTAGAACGTGGCCCCCTTCCTGAGTTATATAGCTTAGAACAATGTTACTCAAACTTAAGAATGTGTAAGAATTACCTAGGTCATAGCACTTACACATGGAATATCAAGAGGTAGAACAGACTAGGGGAAGATGTTTGAATTCAGCTATCCATGTAAAGTTTAAAGAATTATTTTTACCCAGAGTCTTGAAGGGGAAGGAACTGAGTCACACAGACAAGAATGTGCCTAAAGCCATTCAGCAGTTCAGAGTGGAATGAAAAGGACCTGGTTCCCTGCTCTTAAGCCAGTGTTCTTTGGCTGGCTAGAACTCAGCTCTCTGTTTAAAACATGAATGAGTTGCAGTGGAGCGCTGTGTTCCAAGTAGGGTTTGTAAGACTTCTGGAAATCTGAAAAAATTCTACTGGTTTTCTGCCTGTTTCTCTGTCTATACTTGAATTCACTGAGGCCAAAAATGGTAACTTTTTACCCAGTAGCTGGCAACATTCCTGGTAATTAGAAAGTGACCAGGAAATGCTCAGTAACTATCTGAACAATTGCATTTTTCAAAAAGAAATCTGAAGTTCTAAATTTTGAGCCAACTAAATATCATATTTCTTTGTTTTTGGGTGGTTTGGGAAAAATCCAGTGTGTTCTCTGAAAGGAAAACATATTTGGAGATATGATTATTTTTTCTGTAAATAAAGTTAGTTTGTTGTAAATATAAGTATACATGCTCATTTTATAAAATAAAATGAAAGGAGGAAAAAAGAGCAAAATATCTGTATTGACACTACTCATAATTACCACTCATAATTTTTGTTTTGTTTTTGTTATTCACATATAGGACTTTAATCATGATATATGTATGAATTTATATCCTGTTATTTTCCTGTAACATTATAGCATAATAGGATTAAGCATCCTATTACCTATACAGTTCTTGAGATTTATAAAAATAAATTATGAAAATACTGTTCGAATGAGAAGGGTTTTTCCGTTTATATGCTGCTCCAAAGAACCTTAGATATCAGAATTTATCTGAGCCCAAAAACGTCCCTTAGGTACCTTAAGCTACCCAAATTCTTTGAATTCTTTCAAACAAATCCCCTAATTTTATAAAGAGGAAATTGAAACCCAAGAAACAATATAAGTGAATTGGTTTGAACCCAGGAATTTCAGTAATTGTTATCCTAATTTAAAATTGCTTCCCAAAGAATATTTATCTTTGAATTTGTTGATGTTTGCTGTTTTAAAAAAGAAAGAATAATAATAAACAAATTCCTCATTTTACCTTTAAAAGAAAGTTTCACTGGAGGATTAAGATCCAAATGATTGAACCCCCATCAGTCATTTGTATCCCCCGGCTGATGAGGATTTCAGCGGTTGTGCTGATGCCTCGATCTTGGGCTAGCCACCATCCCCTTGCTCTGCCATGGAGCTTGGTCACCTTGTACCATGATCAAAATAATGGTGCTCTCTTTCAAAAGCCATCCTCAGATTTCCACCTAATAGTGTGAAGAAAAGAGAAAACATAAATTTTTTAGTGCCCCAAATTCTAGGTTATCTACTGCACTGAACGATCTAAAATATCAGGTAGGCGCTTTCAGCAAAGCTTTTAGAAATATAAATATACAAAATAGGAAAGATTATTTGTGGGATCATTCAAACTATGACTATTGTTGTTCTCATCATTATTGTTGTTTTTAAGGAAGACTTCATATATTGCAAGACACATTGCCAACTGCCCTTCACCTATGGGATTATATAAACGCAATCCTAGTTTTTAAATAATTGTGCCGAAAATCGAGAAGGGAGCTACCTTAACTGTGTATTCAATTCTTGAGTGACAAAGACAGGCGTGAGAGAGAGAGAGTCCCTTGCTTCCAAACCACCCCTCCTTTGCCTCACCCTTTTCAGGACAAAACAACTACCAGAAATGAATCTACCCCATGTGGTCACTACAGGATTTATCTGGGCATTTGCTGAACCTGCTCGCAATTTATTTTTATTTCTTCCGATAGACATGGATTTGGCACAGGAGAGTGAATTCTTTTTGAAACAGCAGATGTGCCTGGTACACCCGTTTGCTGTAACCATTTGTGCTGTGGTTGAAAAAAAAAATTTTAAGAGTGCAGAATTGTTGAAGGGGGAGGGTTAAAAAACCAGAGCCATTTTAGTGATTATGCAAAGTTAGAATGTGAGTAATTTTGCTGCAGTTAGTCATTATGTGCTTTCATAGCTTGTTTTACAGGGATAAAGGGATGTGTACGGGTTTGGTGAATAGAGCTCTTATTTGTCCCTAATAGTCACTCTTTATGAAAACATTTTCTACCCTTCCTCCTACTCTGTGGCAAAAGTGTTCTCTCCTTAGAAATTATACCTTTCTGTGATCCATTCCTTTTATCCATCTACAAGTAAGTGGACAGACAGCTCCATTTTGGAGAACAAATATGTTCAAAGAAGAATTTTTTTCTCCTATACAATATATAGTGTAACTGATACACATTCAGATCATCGTAATACAGTGATCATTATAAAATGAACGTGTTTTCTGCAAAGAAGAAAAAACTGAGCAAACATCTAGTGACTTTGTCAGGAGCCTAGTGTGCTGTAAATATGATGTCCTTTAAATATTTTATTTGAAATATTTGATAGCTGTTAGCAAATTTTATACATGGAATTCTGTGAGAACTGTAACACACCACCTATTCCTTTTTTGCTTTGCTTTCGGTCACTCAATTTTTTTTTAGAAATATATGAACGAGGGTCTGTTTGTTTCCACTGAAGCAAATATAGCCACTTGCTCACACTGGTGGCTTCTCTCACTGAATTCCGTGAATATGTTAGAAACTCTTGTATGAAAATACAGCAACCCAATTTGTCCCTATTGAGCCTAATTTGTGATTTCCATGCACTGCTGCCTGGTGCATATACACTGAGATCCACTTTTGTTGAAGAACAAAACTGGGTTTGTTACTTTTTTGTAGGCTTATTATTAAGTCTGACCATTCTGGTGTGGTGGTAGGAACACTGGTTTCAGACTCTGGAAACAGAGCTCTAATCCTGACCCTTTGAAGACCTTCTCACTTTGGGCAAATCTTTCCTGAGCCTTGTTTCCTTGGGGAAAATGTAGAAATTTCCGATCTTCACATTTCTCACACCCTACAATTATGTGAAGAATATTGTATGTTTCAATTATGCACAAATAAATTAGTTATTTCTTCTCAAAGAATCATCTGTTAAAAATTATTCCCCAAGTAGCTCTTTTTGGACCCTCATCTGAAGGTGGTCACATTTTAATTTCTACCACTGATACACAAATTTCAGCAATAAGGAACCCCTGTAGGACTTGAGAGTTTCCAGAGAGATGGGGTCCCACCCATTTTATTATCTTTTGTCTTTTTATGGCTTCTGAGTAGCAGTAAAAGATAAGAATGGTTGGTTCTATTACAGTGGTTGATTATAACAAAAAACTAGTGAACCACACTCACCAAGTGTCCAGCTACCTACAGCTAAGAAGAAACCCAACGTTTATAAACTAACTCAGAACTTTTAAAATCAGATGGAATTACAGAACCCTCTATCAAACTTAAATCCTTCTTAGATGAGTGGTTCACAAAACTGATGGGGGATGGGAAGTGTGAGCAATTTTATTAGCCAACTATTGCCGTTATTGTTTTATTTGATTAAACACTTCTCTCTTATATGGAATTTGCCAATAATACATTATTGAAAAAACTGATTTCAATAATATGTTATTGCAAAAACTAATTTATTGAATAAAAACCTATGGTAAGGATGGAAAGCCCAAGTTTCTACCCACATGGAATTTAGAGAGGAAAGGAACACTAAATAAGTAATTGCAAAACAATTCGTAAGGGTTATCATAAGGATAATGCAATCTATTAAAGAGACATTAATAGCAGGCACCTTGTCTAGTTTTGGAGGATCCAGATTGGCTCCTAATGGAGACATCATTTCGTTTGAATTCTGAAGGATGAACAACCAGTTAGAAGTTGCAAAGTGGAAGCAGGTTGGAAAGTGTTCATGTCAGGGCAACCACAGGATAGCTGGAGTGTTGACTACTGTGTAGAGGAAAGTAAGAGAGGAGGCTAAGAAGATAAACAGTAGTTCTATCAGGAAAGACTTTGGACTTCATGGTAAGAACAACGAGAACTTTTGAGAGATTTTAATACAGGAAGGCAATGATCATATTTGAGTTTTTAAAATTTGATTTTAGAATAGAGTACGTACTGGAGGGCAATAAGCGGTCAGTTTCTTTAACAATACACATATATGTGTGTGTATGTATTTGTTGCAGTAAGTTAGGTCACTAATCATAGTGGACTGAACTGAGGCACCAGTAAGTTAATAGAAGTAGAAACATTGATGGTAACTAGGAGAGAGAACAAGAGGAGAAAAAAATATTGTGATCACATTTATAACATATAATCACATTGCTAAAATCTTTAAAATATGTGCTAACCTTGAAACATACCTGATTTATATAGTGTTTGCCAATATACATATGCACCATTATCTTACTTTTCTTTATAAACTGTTATTTTGAATTACTGTTTTCTGGCTTTCCAGCTGCATACCATTCCATTAGCTCAATGTTCCAGAATTTTCTCAACCATCCTCTGATTTTTCCTTGAAAAAAACAAGTAACATCACTTACGAGCATTTTAATAGCTCTTCATTACAAGTTTGTCCACCAAAAAATTATTTCAATTTTCAGTGCTACCAGTCATATAAAAATGCACCTGTAATATTCCCACTGGGATGGAGTTTTATTATTTCTTGGCTAATTGGTTGAACTCTCAGTATTTTTCACTAAACCCTTGGCCTGATTGGAGAAAAGTGTCTGGTCCCTTGAGGAGATGCTTCAGCAAACGAGGTCGCTTGTTATGGAAATAGGCTCTTCTCTCACTGCATTTCTAGCTTATAGAACACACTCCGATTGAATTGACCTGCATCACAATGGCATTGTGTCCAGTGCTGGACACATACATGCCAGGAACTGAGAGTGTACTATACAGGTATTTATAATACCCATATTCATTCTAGGAACTAATTCTACATGGATGGGTGTTTACATAAACAGGAGCCCTAGAGAGCTCTCAAGTTCAAAACCGATGGCATTCTATGTCATTTGAAAGTTATTGGGGGTGGGAGAGGACACTCCTTAAAATATCGGCTTTCTTAGTTTTGATCTGATGATATGCTAGCTTTATGAAGATGCAGTGCACACCCTCACCTGCATTGTTGCTTCTCTTTTTAATAGGAACTAGAAAATGAAGATTTTCAAGGTAGCATCTGGGTGCTCCTAATTGTCTTGATTTTACGTTTGAGAAAACACCTTCACGTACCGACATGGGGGTCTGTAGAAGTCCGGGGACATGTTTTTAGAAGTCCGGGGAGACTCTGAAGCTATTAAGAATAGCCTATCACTAGCAGAACTCAGTGCTGTGAAATGAATAAGTGCTGATACATTTCAGAGAAGTAAGATATTTATGTGTGCATCTCTCTGGCAAAAACTATCGGGGACTCAGGTGTGTGTGTGTGTGGTGTGTGCGTGTGTGTGTGGTGTGTGTGCTTTTTATGTGTTCATTGAGGACTAAAAATTAGTATTAGTGGTATATTGGCAGCAATGTTTTGAACTCGGTGGCACCAATTAAAATTGTGTGATTTTTATTTCATGCATAATATTTGAGATTATTTTAACTCATCACCAGATTTCAGCTACCATTTATCCTCATTTAAAAAGTTACTTCTTTTCTTTAATGTGGAAAGTAAACAAAAACATAAAACCGAGAACAAAATTTTCTCTTAACTACATCACCTAGTGTAAAACTGTAACCTCTAAAAATACATTTAAACCATTTTTAATTTTCTGCTATTCTCCTTCCTTTTTTTGTATGTACATATACACAGACTTTGGAATGCCACAATATTTTAGAGTGTGTTTGCTTGGTTTTTAAAATAGTGTATATATTTCTGATATATATTATGTTAAATATATATTTATTTTTATACATTTATATATAATAAATATATAATATATACTATGCCTATATAATATATATTTCTTCCTTTGAGTTAAAAAGCAATATGTGGTAGACACTGAGCAAAATAGGAAAAGTATATAGAATACCCAAAAATAACCCCTTTAAAATAACCAATGTTATCAGTTTGGGAATAAATCCTTCTAGTCATACGTGTGTGTGTGTGTGTGTGTGTGTGTGTGTATGTATAAAATATATATGAGATATCTATATATCTCATATATATATGAGATATAGATAGATGCATTACTTATCAACAGGTATAAAACTGTTTTCTAACTGAATTTTAAAACAAAGACAATTTTTGATACATGTTATTTTTATTATATAGTGGTAAAATATACATAATATAAAATTTAACATTCTAACCAATTTTAAGCATATAATTCACTGGCACTAAGTACATTTACATTGTTGTCCATCACCACCAGAACTGTATCTCCTCAAACTGAAATGACGTATCCATTAAACAATAATGCTCTAGCTCTATTCTTCCTACTCCCTTCCCATGGCAATCACCATTCTACTTTCTAGCTTTATAAATTTGACTGTTCTAGGGACCTCTTATATTTAGAACCATATGGCATTTGTTTCTTTGTAACCGGATTGTTTCTTCAAGCTTCAAGCTTAATCTCTTCAGGCTTCATCCATGTTGTAGCATGTGTCAGAATTTTCTTATTGCGTTGTGTGTGTATCTATATAGACGTATAGATATATAGATAGGGGTGTGTGTGTGTATATATATATCACATTTTACTTATCCATTCATCCATCAGTGGACACTTGACTTGCTTCTTCCTTTGGCTATTGTGAATAATACCGCTACGAACATGTTACCATGATTGTACAAATAGCTGCATTCCTGCTTTTAGTTATTTTAGGTAACTTCAACCCAAAAGTTGAATTGCTAGATTATTGATATATTTTGAAATATTTTTATGACATTGTTTAATTGCTGTGTAGTATTCCATTATATGAATATACCATAATATATATAAACAATCCCCATGTATTGATTATCTAAATTTTCCATAATCTTTTGGTTTTATAAAGGACACTGTTACCGCTGAGTTTCTTGAAACTAAACATTTATGCTCTCTGGTCATTTCCATAGGCTAAAGTTTAAGAAATAAAACTATGGGTTTAAAAAGTATAAACTTTATTAGGGCTTTTGTTACATATCACCAAATTACACCACTGATTTCCCATAAAAATTTTATAGAAACAAACATTAACTTAGTCCCTAAATCTAAATTATATAATCAATTTTCCTTCTAAGACAATTAGAGTCACACCATTATGTCACTCATAGCCCCTAACTCCAAGTGGGATTTCCTGTTCGGCTTTAGCAGCAGTATCTAAAAGTAGTTTTGAACTCTGGTTTTAACTGAGAATCACCTGCCCCTTCCCTTTTGAATTTCCAGATTTCACTTTGTTGAGTGGGTTTATCTATAACTTGTATTTAAAAATCCCTAAATGATTCTGTTGTGCAGCCAGATTTAATTGCGGCACTATTCACAATAGCAAAGACTTGGAATCAACCCAAATGTCCATCAGTGACAGAGTGGATTAAGAAAATGTGGCACATATACACCATGGAATACTATGCAGCCATAAAAAAGGATGAGTTCATGTCCTTTGTAGGGACATGGATGCAGCTAGAAACCATCATTCTCAGCAAACTCTCGCAAGAACAGAAAACCAAACACCGCATGTTCTCACTCATAGGTGGGAATTGAACAATGAGATCACTTGGACACAGGAAGGGGAACATCACACACCAGGGCCTATTGTGGGGAGGGGTGAGGGGAGGGATAGCATTAGGAGATATACCTAATGTAAATGATGAGTTAATGGGTGCAGCACACCAACATGGCACATGTATACATATGTAAGAAACCTGCATGTTGTGCACATGTACTCTAGAACTTAAAGTATAATAAAAAAAAATACAAATATAGAAAGGAGATAATTATAAAATTTTTATACTAAATTCTAGATAAAGCAAAGATGTAAATATAAGCAATAAAAGTAACCCCCCCCCAAAAAAAACCAGGGTAAATATCTTCAATAATCTTGTAGTGAAGAAAAGACTTTAAACATGAAAACTCAGAAGGCATAATGAGTAATTCACTTAAACCCAACTTGATCAATATTAGCATTTATGGTAAAAAAATGACAACAACATAACATTTATAACCAACAAAAGGCTGATATCCACAATATATAAATAACTCCCACAAATAAATAAAATAGAAAAATATACAAGAGACTTGAGCAGGAACTTCACAAAGTTGTATATCCAAATAAGTAACAATAACAACAAACATATGAAAAGATTTTCAACTTAATTAGCAGTCAGGGAATACCAATTAAAGCAACACTTAAATGCCACTATACACTCAACATAAAAGGTGAAGTTAATAAGACTATAGTACCAAGTATTGAAAACCAAAGTGGAGGAACTAAAATCTCACATACAACTGAGGAAAGCTTAAATTAGTATAACTACCTTGGAAGACCAAAGTAGAACCTGCCCATAACCCTTTGATTCAGTAATTCTACTCTTACCACAATCAGAAATGTGTAATAAGCACACTGAGACATATACCAAAATGTTTATGGCAGCAATATTCATAATAGACAAAAACTGACAACAAAATTGTCCATCAGTAGAACGGATAGATTGTAGTATGTTTATTAATGAAATATTGTAAACAGCAGAGTGAGCAAACAACTGCTACGAGTAACAAAATGAAGGAATCTTCTAAGACTGAGCAGGAGAAGCAAACCATAGAAGGCATACTGCATGTAGTCAAACGCAGAAACTGCATTCAAAGTCAGGACAGTAGTTACTCTGAAGGAGGAGGAAGGATGTAGAGATAGAGAGAATGAACACAGGGGGCTTCTGAGAGGCTGGGAATCTCTTGTGGTGAGTGGTATACACTTATGAGTTGTGCACTTTTGGTAAATATGTTTGGGCTTCGACAGAAATTCCTAGCATGGTAGAAAATGAGGCTGTTCATCACTTGTATGTGTTTATCTTAAAGACTTTTTTCTCAGTGTTTTTTTTCTCATGTTCCACCCTGAGATGAGATCAGTACCGTTAAAGCATGATCAGAAATGGTCATCTGACACCACAGCTTACCTAATTTACACTGTTCTTTCTCCTTCACTTGTAGTTCGTCAGTGAGTCTTTGAATCTCTTCATGGGCCACCCCTAACTTCTTTGTTACTTTTCCTAGGCAGTTTTGTGATGTTTTGTGTTTTTCCGGGTCTTCATTATGAGACTGAAATAAAACTTCTTAGTAATAAAACAAAGAGCAAATGTAAAAAAAAAAAAAAGAAGTGCTTTTCTAAATGTGCAGTGTTATGTTTATATATCGCACTCTTGGCCAGGCATGGTGGCTCACGCCTGTAATCCCAACATTTTGGGAGGCCAAGGCAGACAGATCACTGGAGGTTAGAAGTTCAAGACTAGCCTGAACAACACAGTGAAAACCCCATCTTTTAAAAACACAAAATGAGCCAGTGTGGTGGTGGGTGCCTATAATCCCAGCTATTTGGGAGGCTGAGACACAAGAATTGCTTGAACATGGGAGGCAGAGGTTGCAGTGAGCTGATATAGCGCCACTGCACTCCAGCCTGGGCAACAGGGCAAGACTCCATCACAAACATATATATATATATATATGTGTGTATATGGCATTCTTAATCTCAAATATATATATTTTTTAATCTCAAATATATGTATATTTGATATATATAATTATAATTCTTAATCTCACATATATATACATATAAATGGCATACCTATATATATAAAAATACATATACTTATATATATAAGTATATGTATTTTTGTGTGTGTATATATATATTTGGCATACTTAATCTGTCAGGTTATTTTCCAACTCATGGGGTCATCTATCAAGTCGATAGTGTAGGTGACCTGGTTGGATGAGGTATGGAGATATGAGTACATACCCTGAATTATGGAAGATAATTAGTGAGATGACTTGAGAAAGCAAAATTTAGTTATTCCTCTAGTCATGGTTGGGAGAAAATGATGATGTAATTTTTGTATAGAGCCAAATGAAGCAGCAAATTAGGGATTGCATTATAACTGAAATAGGTTAGCGGTGTTTGCATTTTTGTTCATTGTACAAACTCAGAAACGAATTATATTTATTTATCCAGCCATTATTTATTAAGTACCTACCTGATATGAATCCTTAATAATGAGACCAAGCTCTTCTTGGGCAATAAAACTCTGAATATTGCACATTTACTCTTGGAATCACTGGATTTTTGGAAGTCAGGTACCTCAACCTCAGTGAAGCTCTTTTTTTTTTTTCGTGAGTGATATAGAAATATTTTTTATTTGAAGAGAAAGACTGTTTATTTTTTTAAAAAAAAGAGAGAGAAGAATAACTTAACATTTCCCCTCCTTTATTGTTCAGATGAAGTCAGTCTAGAGAAGTCACGTGACTTTCCCAATGTCACTAAACTCTAAACGGTGGCAAAACTGGTACTTTTTTTCTCGGTCTCCCAAGTTCCAGTGCACAACTCTTCAGTGGCATGCTTCCTAGTGATACATTCATTTGCCAGTATCCATAATTTAAACTGGGAATTGCAAAGTGCACCTCATGCACTACAAGTGGACTGCAGAAATTCTATGTTTTATTTCTCTTCCTGTGTCTGAGTAATAATAATAATAATAATAATAATAATAATAATAAACACATCTTTAAAGTCAGAAGAGGAATATTGAATTCATATTCCACATGTCAGCAGTGAGCTGGCATGGGAAAGCAGCTGCCTTTCTAACAGAGTAAACTCTTCAGTTTTACACAGTTCACATCACACTGTTGTTTCCTAGACACTGGCATTGTCGTTTTCTGTTCATTCTCCAATTTATTCAATTTTTCTTCTAGGAGAGAGAGATTTTCCAGTGTCTACATTTTGATCACTTACCTCTTAAAAATAGGAAAACTACAGATAGACTGAGAAAGAATTTTGTGTGTGTGTTTTTTTTAACATGTCAACTATTATATTTCACTGTTCTCTTACCTGAGAGAGGTGGATGGTTTTTAAAACCCCAAAGTATGGAGCTAGATGACCCAGGCTTGAACCTTTGATCTGCCACCTGCTAGTGATGTGTCCTTGGGCAGTTACTTAATCTCTCATCAATATCTTCTTCTGGAAAATGAGGATTAGTTTCTGTCTCAGGAGTAATTGTGAGGATTGTATATAAATTATGTTCAACACAAAATGTTTGCACCGGGTAATTTCTATATAAATGTTTGCTATTATTACACATTTTGGGGATTACCAATAGGTATTTTAGTTTGTGTTTTCTGCCAGAGGGATATCCAGACAAAGTAGATAACTGAAAGTGAAAAGCACTTGAGGTATTCTTCAAATAGCTCAAATAATTGCCATGAAAATATAACTGAAATGGAAATATTCATCATCTCTAGCAAGTCAACCATCCCCCTTTTGATATTTTGTATATTCCTTGGCCATATGAAAATATCATTCTCTATGGCCTCAATTGTATTGTACAAATGATTTCTTTTTTTTTTTTTTTTTGAGACGGAGTCTCGTGCTGTGTCACCCAGGCTGGAGTGCAGTGGCGCGATCTCGGCTCACTGCAAGCTCCGCCTCCCAGGTTCACGCCATTCTCCTGCCTCAGCCTCCGAGTAGCTGGGACTACAGGCGCCCGCCACCACGCCCGGCTAGTTTTTTGTATTTTTAGTAGAGACGGGGTTTCACCATGTTAGCCAGGATGGTCTCGATCTCCTGACCTCGTGATCCACCCGCCTCGGCCTCCCAAAGTGCTGGGATTACAGGCTTGAGCCACCGCGCCCGGCCAAATGATTTCATATTATGTGTTTTTCATTTAAAATTTACATTTAAATCTTAAGTAGTTTCCCATGTCATGTTGCTGAAATTAAAATGTAATACAAGGATTTTGAATTTCCTGCTGCTGTTTAAATGTTGACCTTTTGCTTCTGTCTACTTTCTCCTTCTGTTACATTAGAAAACTTTCTAAATAGGAATCATGTTTATTCATCATGCTAAATTTTGCCCCAAATATTCTATAACTAAGAACTTTCTGAGTGCAATGAGTGTGACTTTCTTTGTCTCATTGTGAATCTAGTAAGCAGCTCAATGCCTGTTACATAGTAGACTTTCAATAAATTTCTATTGAATAAATAAATTGGATTGAATTTCTGGGATTTGTGGTATTGTGTTTACTTGGCAGTAAATTCAGAACGTACTTTGTTTTAGTACATGTTGTTAAATACTATTTTTTTTTTTTTTTTTTTTTTTGAGACGGCGTCTGGCTCTGTCGCCCAGGCTGGAGTGCAGTGGCCTGATCTCAGCTCACTGCAAGCTCCGCCTCCCAGGTTTACGCCATTCTCCTGCCTCAGCCTCCCGTATAGCTGGGACTACAGGCGCCCGCCACCTCGCCCGGCTATTTTTTGTATTTTTTAGTAGAGACGGGGTTTCACCGTGTTAGCCAGGATGGTCTCGATCTGCTGACCTCGTGATCCGCCCGTCTTGGCCTCCCAAAGTGCTGGGATTACAGGCTTGAGCCACCGTGCCCGGCCTAAATACTATTTTTAAATGCATTCGTCTCTTTCCTTTCTTAGTAAGTGTATTTAAAAATTGCCCTTTATTTCCAGAGGGGATTTGAGTCAGCAGCAAGTAAAACTTACACATATAATATGGCCATAAAACTGAAAATAAGCACCTCAAAGGCTTCTTGGAAAAATAATGCTATCAATACATTCTAAATTGAAATCATTAAACTATTTAAAGGTGGGAGGACACTAATGAAATGACTGTAATTAAGCATGCATTACACATTTTTACAGAATTTCTTGATTGTCTAGTCAATAAGGGAAATAAGATAGTTCATATTTTTGCATGGTCAGTTATAGTCTGACCAAAGAAATGCATTTTTCTTGGGATATTAACCTTCATTCATTCATCAAATATTTGTTAAATGCCACCTTATATGCTATGATATGACAAAGCATAATGAGGAAGCAGCAGGGAGTAAAAAGGATAGTCTCTACTTGTTTAGAAGCAGATATATACACGTGTGATATGTACAGGGAGGGAGAAGTAAAGAGCACTCACTGTGCTGGAGGATTCAGGCAAAGTTTCACGGAGGAACCTGACATTCAGGTTGAGATGTAAGAGATTCCTAGGAATCAGCTAGATAATTCAAAGAGAATGGTGAAGTGCATTGGTGTAGGTATCATCGCTGAGATGTAAGAGAGCTTGGCACAAAGGATGTGAAAGAAAATCAGTGTGTCTCAAAGAGAGGTAGAAGAGGTGGATTTGCATCCATCATTCCACTAACCTGTTGAAGATTTTTGAGCAGGAAAGTAATATGATTAGATTTGCATTTGCAATAAATCACTCTGGCTACCAAATGAAGGACTCATTGAAGGAGAACAGTTGTAGACACTGGGAGACCAGTTTGGATGTTTTTGGAGAATTCATAATGAAAAATGGCGGAATCTCGGCATGGGATTGTAGTAGTGGAAATGGTAAAATGTGGACATGTTTGTGAGTTATGGAATTCCCTATTTAGAGAGTAGGATCAACAGGATTTAGTTCTTGAATGGGAAGTAGGTAGAGTCTCAGAAATGATTCCCAGTGTTCTCCTTTGAGCAACAACTGGGTGGATGAGAAAACCAAATGAGAAGCAGATCAGGGTAGATGATGAAATCTGTTTTTTATATTGAGTCTGAAAAGCATATGAGACATTCAAGCAGACTCATGAAATAGACAGTTGAGGATTTGGGTTTAGTATTCAGAATACAGATGAATTCTGGAGATAGAAATTCTAAAGTCTTCATAATATAGAAGGTATATCAAGTTGTGGCCATGGTGCTGGAGACAGTGAATAGAGAGACAAAAGCAGAGGAGAGGTCTGGTGTCAAATAGAGGGAATCCTTATTTACCAGCTGTTGGGCAATATGTTGGCTATTGTCATTAGTAACAATTTCATGGAAAGATTTAAGAAGCATTTTATTTTTCATAAGATGAAATTCCATTTGATGAAGATAGATAGCTTTCTGGTAAACTAGGCTGATCCAGAGATAAAGATTTAAAAATTCCCAGGGACATTTGGTTAACATTTTACTTCCAATGATTCTCAACTAGAGAGGAAACCACCTCCTGATGGGGAGTTTGGAAATGAATGGGCACATTTTAATAAACTGTCACAATGACTAGAGGACACTGTTATCATTTAATGGGTAGGCAGCAAAATACCTTACTGTCAAACTCAAGAAGACCATAGTACTCTGTTGAGAGACACTGATAAACTCTTGTGCCACATGTGTTTCTCTGGCTTGCTGATTGTAAAGTTCGCAACTGCCTGTCAAGAATGGTCACGGACCCTCTCTAGATTTTCCTCTCTACAGCACTATCTTTGTCCTGAACCTAGAGGAGATGACGGCTCTGCCTCTGCTAGTTCCACATTATTTCCCTGTTCTTCATGACTCCTCTGCAATTACATGGGGATATGTACATAATACCTGTATAAATCAGATCCTTGAGAAGACCTAGTTGGTGCGTGCTGTCATTTTTGTTTGAATCCTGACTCTTACGGCTCTCTTTTCTACATATCATTTGTCTCAAATATAGTTTCCTAGGGATCTTGTAATTCCAGATTTAGCTTCCCGATAAGTTACAAAAAGCTCTTGAATAAAGTGATATCTTTCTGTTTGGTTTTTGTTTTGTTTTGGTTTGTTTTGTTTGGATATTAGTCTTTCAAAGGGTAAACTTGTCATTTACTTTTGTAATTTAAGCAGACTGGATATTCTTGTCTTGTTGGAGTGGCTTTTCCTTTCTGCTTGAAGGTGGTCCCAATAGTACTAAAGAGAAACATAGTTTCCTCTAAGCAATTTATTAAAATATGTATGTTCAAAACATTCCTAAAAATACTCAGTTAAGACTCCAACGTTCTATTACAGAGGACATGGAAAGTCACTTTGAACCTAGGAAAAATTTAAGGTCAGATTTTTCCAGTCAGTAATGCCAGTCATAAAAAAGTCAGCGTAGATGGGCATTGAATGAAAGAGGGAATAAAGCTTTGCTTTTCTTTGATGACTCAAGATCAGCAGAAACCCAGAGTTCCTATTTTGAACACTTTACAAACCCAACTATAAATGGAGACAGTGACTGAGCAACTGGGCTGATGACAGGCATGCTCTCTGCTGCAGCTGTAAAGTCTGCCCCAAGAAAACAGTTCAAAATTCGCGTATTTTGAAATTGAAAACCAATAACATTCATAAACAAAAAAGAATTAATATAGACCTAACTCCTTAGAAGTAGCGTTTTTCATAAGTTTCTTCTTTCAGTCTCCTTCTTGGTGAAGACACACACACACATACACTATTTAAACATCCTAAAGTCTTTGAATTAAAGCATCAGGGCACAATTTTGGGAGCCATTGCTTTCTTCTAGGAAATATCTCACTGCTAGAGCTCTCTTTGGAGATGAGAAAATTTTTCTCAACTTTCTTGTAAATTCCGTTGTGTACGTGTGAGCATGTATCTGAATATTTTACGTATTATCACTATGTGTTTGAAAATAGCATATTTAGCTATATACATATTTTTTTTCCTTTGCAATTTTACGTGCCTTACATCACAGGAGGTGGAAGGGGTAAAGAATAGGAATTATTTTAAAGCATATTTATTTATGTTCTTCATGGTTCAAGAAAACTATGCCAACATTCTTCTGGCCCACATATTCAATTAAATACATAGTGAATCTTTTCTACTTACTGGATTATTTGGTGCTTCCAAGCATTTATTTTTGGCATTTCATTTCGTTTTTGTTTTTACAGGAATTTTTGAAGTTTTATTGTGATTTAACGTTTTTATTTTGAAAATCAAGCACAGTTTAAAAATTACTCTGCTGCAGCTGTAGTTTGCCCCCAAAAACAGATACTTCAAAAATCACATATTTTGTAAATAAAAATGCAGGTATAGAAATATACAGATTACTTATTTACCTATGATTTGTTATATGTATATAAATATATTTATGCAATCATCTATAAATACAGATATGCAAATAGATGTTATTTTTTGAGACTTGAATTTCTGTAGCAATCCTTTTTTTTATGTGTTATTTTTCCATTAGTCATTTTCTAAGCATCTTCAACTTGTAAAGCTCTGTGAGGTTAATTGGGGGAGGGTAGTATCCTAGGATGAATAGTATATGTCTCCCTGTCCCCCAGTCTGGTAGAGAAGCTATGCATAATAGATTAGACCAAATAGATTTCTACATTTTCAATCAGAATTGGCTGTGCCCAGGAGATAAGAACAGACAAGGTGCACCCCTGTGTGTCTGCCCTCTCTCAGAGCAGGCCCTCCACTTCCCTTTTGTTTAAGTTAGGATAGCATGTTACTATTCTTCATGACCAATGTCATGAAACTTTTCCTCTACGTTACTTCTTTTAGAAGTTTTAGTTTCAGGCCTTTTTCATTTTTAAATCATTAACCCAGTTTTAGTAAATGATGTCAGATAAGAGTCTAATATCATTCTTTTGTATGTGTACTTCTAGTTTCCCTAACATCATCTATTGAAGAAATTGTCCTTAACTATCATCTATTCTTTGCCCCCTCATCAAAAATCAATTGACTGTATATGTGTGGATATATTTCTGGGCTCTCTGTTCTGTTCTTTTGGTCTGTATATCTTGTTTTTCTTGCCAGTATCTTACTGTTCTGATTACTCTAGCTTTGTGATATATTTTGAAATTAGGAATTGTAATGCCTTTGGCTTTGTTCTTGGCTTCTAGATCAATGTGGCTTTTTGTGGTCTTTTGTGGTTCCATGTGAATTTTAGAATTATTTTTTCTATGTATGTAAAACGTCATTTAGGTATTTAGATAGGGATCTCACTGAATCTATAGATAACTTTGGGTGGGACATACATTCTAACAATATCAATACTTTCAACCCATGAACACAGATGTTTATCCATTTGTTTGTGTCTTGTATAATTTCTTTCATCGATGTTTAATAGTTTTCAGTATATAATCTTTCTCCTCCTTAGATAACTGTTTTCTAAGATTTTTATGCTATTGTAAGTAGAATTTTTCCCTTTCTTTAATTTTCTGTTGTTCATTGGCAGTGCACAGATATGCAACTGATTTTTTTGCTTGTCTGTGAACTCTTTGAAGGCAAGATCATGCCTTATTTGTATTCTACATAGTAATACATAAATAATAATTAGCAGTTATTAATATTTTTCATTTATTTATTTTTATCGAGTTTCGTTCGCAGTAATTTTTGCTTTCTTTCTTTTTTTCCTATTCTTCTTAGAGCTCCACTGGTTCAACAGCCTCTCCTCCAGTTTCGACCCCAGTCACAGGACACAAGAGAATGGTCATCCCGAACCAACCCCCTCTAACAGCAACCAAAAAGTCTACATTGAAACCACAGCCTGCACCTCAGGCTGGACCCATCCCTGTGGCTCCAATCGGAACACTCAAACCCCAGCCTCAGCCAGTCCCAGCCTCCTACACCACAGCCTCCACTTCTTCAAGGCCTACCTTTAATGTGCAGGTGAAGTCAGCCCAACCCAGCCCTCATTACATGGCTGCCCCTTCATCAGGACAAATGTACGGCTCAGGGCCCCAGGGCTATAACACTCAGCCAGTCCCTGTCTCTGGGCAGTGTCCACCTCCTTCAACACGGGGAGGCATGGATTATGCCTACATTCCGCCACCAGGACTTCAACCTGAGCCTGGGTATGGGTATACCCCCAACCAGGGACGCTATTATGAAGGCTACTATGCAGCAGGGCCAGGTTATGGGGGCAGAAATGACTCTGATCCTGCCTATGGTCAACAAGGTCACCCAAATACCTGGAAACGGGAACCAGGGTACACTCCTCCTGGAGCAGGGAACCAGAACCCTCCTGGGATGTATCCAGTCACTGGTCCCAAGAAGACCTATATCACAGATCCTGTTTCAGCCCCCTGTGCACCACCATTGCAGTCAAAGGTAAGAAACTCAGTAACATAATGAGGAGAATACAGGGGTGCCTATCTTAGTCTGCCTTCTCCAGGAAGCAAAGCCTAAGGCAAAAGTGTATGTGTTACTTTGATTTCACTAATAAATACAATCCCAGGGAAGGATGAGTGAAACCAGAGAGGAGAGAGAGACTATTTGGTGTATTACTGATATGGCCACTGTTTAGTATCAAATGGAATTGCTTGTTCAATCTCGAAGAATCATCTTCCAAAAGGCCACAGAAACTGTAGTATCTCAGGACAAAATGTTCTGATGGAGAGAGAGAAAATAATTTACTTTTCACATCCTTCCCTGTATTGGTTAAAGCTTCTCTCTATTGTGCAGAAACTTCCTATACACCTTGCATTTGCTTGGATATTAAATAGGTCTGTAGCATCTCAAGCCTCAGCAAGGGTAGCTATCTATAGGTGAGACATGTGGAGGGCAAAACTGAGTTGAACTGTTGTTAGGCTGTGGCCCTGTGAAGCGATTATAACTCCCGCAATGTTGGCACCACAGCGGTTGCTGGGGCAGAGCAAGTGGCCAAGGACCCAAGAGATGGGTGAGGCCAAGCGTGTCGAAGATAATGCAAACACCTTGGATAGTTTCTCCTTTGAGAAGGGGCTGCAGTATAATGCAACTTGATTGGGACCCCTTATTTATTCATTTTACTAACCCTCCAGAAACAATCTTATTCTTCAGCCTTTAACACTATTAAGCAATGTTTAAAAACTCCTTATAAGTGACAGTTACTTCTTATTTGATTTAATTGTCCGTATGTGAACCTTTGAAGTTAACACTCTCTGTTACTTTGTCTGAATAGGTAAGGTATAATACTACACAGGCCCACTCACCACAACTTCGATTTTTCATAAGTACTGGAACCAACACAATGTTGATTCCTCCCATTATAACCAGAGGAACCAATAAGAATAACTTAGAATGGGTGAAAATAGAGGAACTGAGCCAGTTTCCAGCCATTTGGGTTGGAGGAATGCCCTTCTTTCTTTTCAGTTAGAACTGTGAGAAATCAGAAATTTGAGAGCCCCCAGTTAGCTAGAAGATCAATGGTAGTTTTGGGGGATGGATTGGGTAGAAGTTAGGACTGTATTTTTAAAAATTCTTTCCACATTTTTAACAAGATTGTCAATTTCAAGACAGATCTATTCACATATTCAACATTATATCAAAAATTTCCTTATAGGGTGTTTACTAAACTATTTTTCCTACAGGAAACTTGGCCGTATTAATGGTGTCCTATGTGAATTTCACGTTCTGTAGGGGAATAGAGCTCTTCCTGACAGTGGCGACTGTGAAGAGCGGGAGAAATCCTATAGCCTTATGTGTGACCACTATATAAAATTGGCCAGCCATGATCCTTTTTCAATAGATAGATTCCAAATTAGAATTTTAAATGATTTTAAACATTACTCAGTTCCTGAAGTCTCTCTATGAAAAGAAATGTTGTTACAGCTGTTTATTTCTTTTTAAAATAAATGTGTCCAAAATAGCCAGTCTGGACAGCCTTGCTCTTTGTTAATGTCACAGTATATTTGCATCAGTTCCTCCTGACCCAGACAAGGGGAGTCTGTTTTCAAAACAACCAGTTCAGAGAAACAGATTATTCAACTTAACCACACTTTTTGTTTTTAACAGTTGTAACAGATTTACCTAGGGAAGATTACAGTAAAATAAAACTTTAGGCCAGAACAATTGCCGTCAAGGTTTAAGTTCACATAGATAGGCAGTTTTGCCCTGCCCAGAGCAGGGTGACTGAAAGGATGGCAGAATGATGTTCCTGAAGGAATGACATGGTGTCTGCCTTGTTTGAGGACTGTGTTATCCCACATAGGAACCAGACATGAGAGAAAGCAAAACTGTGTGTCTTGACGAGACTCACCTGGTGAGAAGTACTGCACTAGTCTTCAGATGCTGTTTTCTCACTAAGTCACTGGGTACTCTGGCCAACCTCTCTTCAGCATTTGGAACCCATCCATTGGTGTAGGAAAAAGAATTAACCCCCCCCTGCTAGAACTGGATCTAAAATGCTGGGTCCAGCCACTTCCTTAACATTTGGCCTGTCCTCACCAACCAACCCAGGCAGATGGAATGAATTTTTACAAACCACGCATCAGAAAACATGGAACTTTATTTGGCTTCTTATCTGAGCAAGGTAGTTATTCAAGATGTTCTATTAGATGATTACAGATTTGGGGTATCAGTAGATTTTACGTTATTTTTAAAATTTTTGATATATTTGTTTTTCAACAGTTTCATGTGTTTTCACATCATATTCGGTTGTGCATTTTAAAAATGAAAATCAAACCATGTACTTTTCACTCTGATTATTAAGAGTGGTTAGAGGTTGATATTTAGCCATCTGTCCGTCTGTGCTTTGGGAAAGGGGAAAGAGGCTGATGAAGCTATGGATAAATTCTGGGCGCGTTGTGAGGGCATTGGCTGATGAAGGGGTGGGTTCCATCACAGTTGTCCTTTGAGCAAAACACTACAGTATTCTACTGCACCTGTGCACAGAGGACCTTATTGTCCTTATATTGACTGTTCGGCTTAATTATGTGACTACGGGTGTGAGAAATGAGCTCTGAATTCTTATCCCAGTTCTTTCCTTGACATTCCGCTTCGAGTTTGAGGAAAACCTCTAGACCTCTTTATGTCACGCTTCAAACCTCAGTAAAGAAGAACATCATCTTTACTAATTAATTAATGATTGCAAAAGACTTGGAAATTTCCAAGGGCTGAATAATTGCCAAGTGAAGACTGTTCGGCTTTCCACTGGCTTTCATTTATTTTTAAATTTTTTTAGTCACTGGTGGAAAACTTACCCTCATGTCTGAAAACAATTATACTTTATTACCTTGAGTACTTCTGGGGAGTTTGGCATTTAACCCATTAAGGAAAAAGTTTAAAAGATGAAATAAATAAATCTCCCCTATATTTGAGATGAGCTGCTTTAGTTTTCCTATATCAGGATAGTATAAAAAGAGGAATATGATATAGTAAGAAAGAGGAGAGACAAGATGGGGAAATGGAGAAAGGAAAGAAAGAATAAAAAGGAAGAAATGAAGAAAGGAAAGAGACAGAATGAGAATCTGCAAGGCTTAGGGATCATGATTGTATTTATGTTCCCATAATGCGCTGAGCAGTGAATTTGCATGCTGCAGTGGGCCACACTATTTCCTACACCATCTGAGCTGAGTTCGTTGGAAAATACTGTTATAAATAAGTCTTTATAAGGCAGAAATGTTCTCTTCTCATTGGAAATCCTCTTAAAGATGCAGTGGAATCTCTTCTCTTTGCCGATTTATAAAAGCTAATGTTAGCTACATCTTGCCATGTAGTTCACAGAACTCGTGTCCTGTGCGTTATATATATCCCTGTGAATTGAGATCCACGTGTTCTCCAGTATTTAGATAAGGTGGCTCAGCTTGAAAGTTCCAGAGCCAGGACCTGGAAGCTAGTCACAACTCTCAGGTCTAAAATGACCAGGCAACTTTAGCCTCCACCTATCATAAAAACTCATCTCCATCAGCCTCAGCTGTTAAAGGGACAGGTATTTGCTACATAGTGTGGGGAAGTGCTGGGGCTGTGCATCCCAGGGAAGCTGGAGAATCTTGTCCCAATTAGTGTAGAGGTTATGTTACATTCTGAAACCATCTACTATTAAAATTTCCTTGGAAAATATTTGAGGAAGATGAGACCTTGGAGGTCAACTAACCATCTTTCTGTAAATCTGAAAGTTTTTCTTTTCCGGAATTAGAACAGATTGTTACTTTTCATTTGGATTTCAAGTTTGGAGCATATTTTATGGTTCAGAGAAGAGTATAGAGGTAATGAAGTGATCTTGGCCCACTGCAACCTCCACCTCCTGGGTTCAAGTGATTTTCCTGCCTCAACCTACCAAGTAGCTGGGATTACAGGCACCCGCCACCATGCTGGGCTAACTTTTTATATTTTTAGTAGAGACAGGGTTTCACCATGTTGGCCAGGCTGGTCTCAAACTCCTGACCCCAGGTGATCTACCTGCCTCGACCTCCCAAAGTGCTGGGATTATAGGTGTGAGCCACCATGCCCAGCCTATTTTAATTTTTGAAAAGAAAAAGTTATATACATTGGTTGCACTGTAAAGAATTGTTGGCATTTGGAGAGAGTTATCCCTATGTTTATCACCGTGTTTATTGTCTCTCAATTATAGGATCGGAGAAAGAAAATGGAAGAGATGATTAGGGTGGGCAGAGGAATGAATGCAGATAGATCCCTCAAGTCAGTAGCTAACACCAGAACACATGTGAAGATGAGAATGGTAGATATTGCTTGAGGCCAGTGACTGTAATATTAGTAATTCCTCTTTGTACAGCCTTTATAGTTTCCAGAGCACTTTGGGGAGCTCACAAAATCCATGATTATTAAGCCCAAGTAGAGGTCTTTGTCTTTCTTTTTCTGATGAGGGTTCAAAAGCCCAGTGATGAGAGCCACTCACTTAACGTCATATGTCAAATTCATCGGAGAGCCACAACTCCAAGTCAGGTCTTCTACAAATCGTTCCCATGCTTTGACCATGGCAAGTGACTGAATGTTGGTATGCTTTGGATGGCAGGAGCTCCTCATCAGCACCAGTGTACATGCCTCCACTGTGACCCATATTACACGCAGAGATTAAAGTGGGCTTAGGCAGTCATCATGGCCTTTGGATAAGATCAGCAGTTGGAGGGGAAGCACCCATTAATTCCCTGCCTGGCACCCAGGCCTGGTGCCTTGAAGCTGTACTTCCCCATTCCCATCACCCAGATAAAATTTGTCCCAAGGTTTTTTCTACCTACACTAAGTACTTACCATGGCGTTCAGTCATCCCCATTTCTCACTTGAACCATTGAAATGACTTCTTACTTAGGGTTTCCTCCCCCAGTCATCTCTGTACCCATACATCCTATATGTAATATCAGATTAATCTTTCTATGGTACCTTATCATTAATTGCCTTTTGCAAAAACCTTAACAAGTTCCCAATTAGTTACAGAATACGTTGAAATCCCAAACTGGATTTTCAGTTTTGTCTCCCCCCTGTATCCTGGATTCCAGCTGATACATTACATTTTTAGTTAATTCTCATCTCTATGGCTTTGCTCACCAAGCTCCTTCTTCACAGTTCTTCCCCAAATAAAATCTACACATCTAGTAGTGACCCATTAAGACCCAGCTACAGTGTTAATTTCTCCCATAAGGCTTTCTCCTCTTCCTAAAATCTAGTTGTGTGTTATTTCACCCTCTCTTTTTGATGGTTTTACACTCTTACTGTACTAGAGTCATTTGTGTTCCTGTCTTCTATCAACTTGTGCCCAAGCATATATTAGACTAAGTTTTGGGAGATAGAGATGATATCTGAATAAACCCTGTATCTCCTGGAGTAAGTAGCACAGAACCTAATATGTGGTTGTTGAATGAATATGTTTGAAGAAACTTTTTTTTTTTTTTTGTCCTTCTAAAATCAGGTCTAAATCTGCTTTAGAACTTAGCAGATTGCTCAGCAAAACACTGAAACCAAAATCTGTTCCTGCTAAACAACTTACTTACCTCAGTAACATGAGAATTGTCACACGAGCAACTCAATATTCAGAGTAGCTAAATAATTTTTCAGGTTCACTCTTGCTCTAATATTTTAAGTTTCTTTATATTATTTTTTGAAGAGTAGATGATTTTGGTGAAGGTCAGTTTCTCACTTTCATCTTCTATATTTTGTACTTTTTGTTTTTTAAGATGTTTTGTGCCTCGCTGCGATCACAAAGATTTTATTCTGTTTTATTTAAGATGAGTTACAACGTAAACTTAGGTTTATGATTCAAGTTAATTTTTGTATATTGTGTGAGATGTGTCAAACTTCTTTTATTTTATTATTATTATTATTATTTTTGCATTGGACTATTCTAATTTTTTCCCACACGCTTTTTTGAAATCTCTTTTCTCCCCTTAAATTACCTGGATACCTTTGACAAAAGTCATTTGATGTCAAGAATGATATTTTCTAGATTTTCTTCTAGGATCTGTACAGTTTTAGGTTTTACATGTATGTCTTTAATTCTTCTGGAGTTGATCATTGTATATGGTGAAAGGTAAGGGTTCAATTTCAATTTTCTGCATATGACTAGCCGGTTATCCCAGCAGCATTTATTAAATAGGGAGTTCTTTCTCCACGGCTTGTTTTTGTTGGCTTTGTTATAGATTAGATGATTGTAGGTGTGTGGCTTTATTTTTGAGTCCTTTAACTCTGACATCAGCCTAGTCAAAGACTTTATGACACACACTCCAAAAGCAATTGCAACAAAAACAAAAATTGACAAGTGAGACCTAGTTAAAGAGCTGCATAGCAGAAGACACTGTCAACAGAGTGACAGACAGCCTATAGCATGGGAGAAAACATTTGCAAACTATGCATCTGACGAAAGTCTAATATCCAGAATCTATAAGGAACTCAAACAAATCAACAAGCAGCAAACAACTAGCCCCATTAAAAAGTGAGCAAAGGACATGAACAGTCACTTTTGAAAAGAAGACATAGAAACAGCCAACAACCATATGGAAAAGTGCTCAACATCACTAGTCATTAGGTAAATGCAAATCAAAGTCACAATGAGAGAGTATCTCACACCAGTCAGAATGGCTATTGTTAATTTTTT
The DNA here is from genome assembly GCF_008728515.1 of Papio anubis. Classification (NCBI taxonomy): domain Eukaryota; kingdom Metazoa; phylum Chordata; class Mammalia; order Primates; family Cercopithecidae; genus Papio; species Papio anubis. Next base: position 184,684,033 of record NC_044977.1, read on the forward strand.
TTTTTTTTTAAATAACAAATTCTGGTAAGGTTGTGGAGAAAAGGGAACACTTAGACACTGCTGGTTGGAATGTAAATTAGTTAAGCCACTGTGGAAAACAGTCTGGAGATTTCTCAAAGAACTTAAAATAAACTTACCATTTGACTCAGCAATTCTGCTACTGGGTATATATCCAAAGTAATGTAAATCATTCTGCCATAAAGACACGTGAATGTCTATGTTCATCGTAGCACTATTCGCCATAGCAAAGACATGGAATCAACCTAGATGTCTGTCAATGGTAGACTGGATTTTAAAAAGTGTGGTGCATATACAACATGGAATACTACGCAGCCATAAATAAGGAGGAGATCATGGCCTTTGAAGCAACATGTATAGAGCTGGAGCTCGTAATCCTAATCTAATTAATTTAGGAATGGAAAACCAAATACCACGTGTTCTCATTTAGAAGTGCTAGCTAAACATTGAGTACACACGGACACAAAGGAGGGAACAGTAGACACTGGCACCTATTTGAGGGTGGAGAGTGGGAGGAGGATGAGGATTGAAAAATGACCTATCAGGTAGTATGCTGATTAACTGGTTGACAAAATTATCTGTACACCAAACCCCCGGGATGTGCAATTTACCCATGTAATAAACCTGCACATATATCCCTTGAACCTAAAATAAAAGTTGGAAAGAGAAAAAAACATCAATTTGGCTATATATCCATATATGTTTGGGCCTTGCTAGACTCTATTCTTTTCCATTAATTTATATATCTCTCCGTATGCCAGTGCCACACTGTCTTGATCACTTTTTTTTTTTTTAAGTTCCAGGATACATGTACAAAATGTGAAGGTTTGTTACATAGGTGTATGTGTGCTATGGTGGTTTACTGCACCTGTTGACCCACCTCTAGCTTCCCTCCCTTCATCCCCCACCCCCTAAGAGACCCCAGTGTGTGATATTCCCTTCCCTGTGTCCATATATTCTTATTGTTCAACTCTCACCTATGAGTAAGAACATAGAGTGTTTGGTTTTCTGTTCCTGTGTTAGTTTGCTGAGACTGAGGGCTTCCCACTTCATCCACTGCCCACTTCAAAACATGAACCCACCCTTTTTTATGGCTGCATAGTATTCCATGGTGTAAATGTGCCATATTTTCTTTATCCAGTCTATCATTGTTGGGCATTTGTGTTGGTTCCAAATCTTTGCTATTGTAAATAGTGCTGCATTAAAAATACATGTGCATGTGTCTTTATAGTAGAATTATTTATAATCGTTTGGGTGTATACCCAGTAATGGGATTGCTAGGTCAAATGGTATTTCTAGTTCTAGATCCTTGAGGAATTGCCACACTGTCTTCCACAATGGTTGAACTAATTTACATTCCCACCAATAGTGTAAAAGCTTTCCTATTTCTCCGCAGCCTCACCAGCATCTGTTGTTTCCTGACTTTTTAACAGATGTCCTGTCATCAGATAGAACTTTTTTTCCCCACTTTTTAAAGTCAGCAAGGCTCATTGTTACAGCTCTCCTGTCTGCCCAGTTTGGTTACAACAGTTTTGCAAATCCTTTCCTATACCTTTCCAGCTGAAGATAAGCACTTCCTACTGTATTTCCAGAGCTTTCATCTATGTCTTGGTTTAAACATTTGCCTTTGTTTTAACCTTTTACCATTTTTGCTTTATATTAGTAGCTAATCTTACCCCCAAATACATAGACTATGAGCTCCTTCGGAGCAAACTCATTTTTTTCTGTTGTTCTTTGTGTCTTTTTTTCCCTATCCACCTCCAAATCTTACCCCACGTTTCTGAAAATAGCACCCAAAGCAATACCTCTCACTTTGGGGAGTACTTAGTACATTTTTTAAAAGTGAATGTATTATACAGCCTGGACCACCATAACAAAAATACATGGACTGAGTGGCTTAAATAACAGAGATTTCTTTTCTTATAGATTGAGGCTGAAAGTGCGAGATCGGGGTGTTAGCACGGTGGGGTTCTGCTGAGGACTGTCTTCCTGCCTTGCAGATAGCCACATTCTCACTGTGTCCTTACATGGTGTGTGTGGGGAGGGAGCAAGCCCGCTAAGTGTCTTTTCTTATAAGGTCACTAGTACCATCGTGAGGGCCCCATCCTTATGACCTCATCTAAGCTTAATTATTTCTCAAAGGTCCCATCTACACATACTATCACTGTGGGGTTAAGGCTTCAACATATAAATTTATAAATGGACTCAATTTACTCCATAGCAATAAATCAGGCCTTTTGGCTATAGATCTGTAAGTGCATAATTGGCACTGATTGATGGAATGCAGATCAGAATAGCCTATGTTACTAGAAACATATGTATGTAGAAACTACATGATTAGTTATTTAACAGAGGTTTATTGAACTTTGTGCTGGCTTTGAAGAATTTTCCTAGACACTCAGTAGGGCCCTATTAGCATCTAAGACATTGTACAGCTCAGGTGCATTTTCCTTTAAGGATACATTTAACTTGCCAGATGTCATCTCATTTTTAAGACCAGAGAAAAAGAGAGCAGCATCTGTTGTTTCTTGACTTTTTAATAATAGCCATTCTGACTGGTGTGAGAGATGGTATCTCATTGTTGTTTTGATTTGCATTCCTTTAATGATCAGTGATTTTGAGCTTTTTTTCGTATGTTTGTTGACCGCATAAATGTCTTATTTTGCGAAGTGTCTGTTCATATCCTTTGCCTGCTTTTTGATGAGGTTTCTTTTTTTGTTTCTTGTAAATTTGTTTAAGTTCCTTGTATATTCTCGATATTAGACCTGTGTCAGATGGGTAGATCACAAAAATTTTCTCCCATTCTGTAGGTTGCTTATTCACTCTGATGATAGTTTCTTTTGCAAAAGCTCTTTAGTTTAATTAGATCTCATTTGTCCATTTTGGCTTTTGTTGCAATTGCTTTTGGCGTTTTCATCATGAAGCTGTTGCCTGTGCCTGTGTCCTGAATGGTGTTGCCTAGGTTTTCATCTAGGGTTTTTATGCTTCCTTTTGGGTTTTACATTTAAGTATTTAATCCATCTTGAGTTAATTTTTGTATAAGGTATAAGGAAGTGGTCTGGTTTTAGTTTTCTGCATATGGCTAGCCAGTTTTTCTCGCACCATTTATTGAATAGGAAATCCTTTCCCCTTTGCTTGTTTTTGTCAGGTTTGTTGAAGATCAGATGTTTGCAGATGTGTGGTGTAATTTCTGAGGTCTCTGTTCTGTTTCATTGGTCTATATGTCAGTTTTGGTACCAGTACCATGCTGTTTTGGTTACTGTAGCCTTGTGGTATAGTTTGAAATCAGGTAGCATGATACTTCCAGCTTTGTTCTTTTTCTTAGGATTTCCTTGGCTATACAGGCTCTTTTTCATTTCTACAGGTTTTTTTTTCATTTCCATATAAATTTTAGCATCAGTTTATTGATGTCCACAAAATAGGCTGCTGTGATTTGGAGATTGCCTTGAATCTTTAGATCAATTTGAAAAGATCTGATACCTTAACAATACTGAGTTTTTCAATCCATGAAGATGGCCTATCTCTTAATTTATTTATGTCTTCTCTAATTTATCTCATCTATATATCATAGTTTTGCATATATTTTGGTAAACTTATCCTTAAGAACTTCAAATTTTGGATGCTATTGTACATGGTATTTTAAAATTTGTTTATAATCATTTGTTATTAGCATATAGAAGTAACAATAGATTTTTATATACTGCCTTTGTATCCTATAACTTGTTAAATGTAATAGTTGTACTAACTTCTTTTTTTTTTTTTTTTTTTTTTTGAGACGGACTTCTTAGGCAATTCTACCTGATCATTTTATCTGAAAATTGTTGATGCAATTGTTTATTTCCTTTATGGATAAGTCTATTCATCAACATTTTATGTCTGAAAGATTTGCTTGCTGATTGAAAAAGAAACAGTATCCTACAACTTTGAAGGAAATAAGTTGGAAAAAATAAGAAATCTTTGTTCTCCACTTCCATAGGCTAGCCTAGTTAAACCATCAGACATAGAAGCGATTTTCAGAAACCCCATGAGTCATAACCCCTTACCTTTACAGATGAGAAAACTGAGGCCTGAAGAGTTACAATGACTTTCAGAGTTATGTAGTTAGTAAATGACCACATGTGAGTGCAAAATGTAACTCTTCTATTCTGCGATTCTTCTCTACATTGGTTAAGAATAGTTCAAGACAGGGGAGGTCAGAAGTAAGTAACCTTTAAAAGGTGTAATGATAACTATTGTCAGAATGATCTTATTTCCTATCTTTAGAACCCCATCATTAGTTTTGTAAGGCCATTTAATAATAGAAAATGGTTCCGATTCTAGTGCTCCCTATTCTGTCTCACAGCTGCTCCTGTGAAAACACTTGTTCATAGGCTCTGTGTAATTTTGACTCAGTCCATAATCTCTCTATCCTGTTTTTAAATGTTATCATCAGAATGGATGTACTGGTATACTAAGAAATGTCTGTGAATATTATTTATTTATTTTACTTATCTAATCATTTTCATAGATTCGGTTGTTTAAAAATACCCCAGGTCTCAAATCCCTTTGGAAAGTTCAGCAAATCATTTTAACAGGGGATTCTGGCAATATGTAATTCTTTGTGTTTACAGAGTGAGAGAACTTCTATTTATCAGTGTTTTTTATTTGTTTTGTTTTACTTCAGTTCTAAGGAAAGCAGTTATTTTGCTTATTGACATATTGATATATTCCTTTGGGAATCTCATTTGTTTCTTGGCCAGCTACAAACACTCATAGTGTCCAATTTCAACAAGAGACTATAGTTATTCTCTTCTTCACCAAAGAAATGTGAACCATTATTGATAAATAATTTCTGGTGAATATTAAAGCTTTTAAATGTTTTGCACACAGAGTGTTAGGAAGTGTCTTATAGTGAAAGACACATATTTTTACTACTATAGTATCAAAAGTGCCATTGTCCCACATACAAAGATTTGCTAGTTACTTTAGTTCTTTGATTTTCTGGAATACAGCAACCCCAACTTTTAGCAATACTCTTAACAAAGAATATGGTCTTTGATCTGTTTCATCTTTGGACTTCAGAGAATGATCTTCAAATAATACAGTTTGGTTTATTTCAGAAGGTTGCTTCCCTAAAATAAAATTTTGAAAATATGAGATAATAATATTTAAATTTTTTTTCAATCACTTATAAAATGTACTAAACTCTCTCATATAAGAAAAACTCTATAACTTGTTCAGAGGCAACTTCTCTAGTATCCTACCAATACTGAATGCCTAAGGGAGGGTGAGAACTGATGTCACCTCACTGCCAGCCCAATGTTCTTTCCACTCTGTGAAACTTGCCTCCATTTATAGCTGTCTGTGTTTGTATATGTTACCTCTATTTTATGTAGAGTTGTCCAAACATAAAATATTCCTTGGGCACAGCAGTTTAGAGACTAAAACTTCTGAGTAGTATTTCTGGGACATAACATATATTTAACATTATTTGAAGCCCAAGATTCAGTCAACATTGCTATTAACAGTTAAGGAGTTGAAACTGTGCATACCCTAAATCTGAATTCAAGATAAGAGGCCCCTTGTTATTCAGTCTTTATAAGTGTTTGGTATATTTATGCCTCCTCAAATATGACACCATCTTTTTTTTTAATTCACATTTAGGGATGATTGTTAAAACAAGAAGGAGAAGGTATAAGTGTGGTAGTTGTTTTATTTATGGATTTATCAGTTAGCTGTTACTTATTTTTTGTGGTTCATAATGCAATTTTAACATAAGTCTGAATAAGTTTACTATAGATGATATTAGTAGTCTTTACCAGAGGAAATCATGCTTTTTTATTTTTTTTCTTTTTCTTTGAGACAGAGTGTCACTCTTGTTGCCCAGGCTGGAGTACAGTGATGCAAACTGGGCTCACTGCAACCTCTGCCTCCCGGGTTCAAGCGATTCTCCTGCCTCAGCCTCCCAAGTAGCTGGGATTACAGGCATCCGCCACCAGGCCCAGCTAATTTTTGTATTTTTGGTAGAGACAGGGTTTTACCATGTTGGCTAGGTGGGTCTCGAACTCCTGACCTCAGGTTATCCACCCACCTTAGCCTCCCAAAGTACTGGGATTGCAGGCGTGAGCCACTGCGCCCAGCCGGAAACCATACTTTTTAATCCTCCTAGCCACCCCATCCAGAGCACACAATATATTAGTTAAGGAAGCTACCAGAAGACAACTGAGGCTGGTGGTCTCTGCAGGGGCAGAAAAATGGGAAGTGGAGAGGAGTTCAGAAAGGCAGCCCAGAGAATATGAAGTAGGACCCAGCACAGGACAGCCTGTGGGCCAAATGTCACTTCTCACCTGATTTTGTAAATAATGTTTGCTTGAAATACAGCCATGCTAGCTTCATTCCATATTATCAATGGCTGCTCTCACACTACAACAGTAGAGCTGAGAAGATGCAACAGAGACCGTATGGCCTACAGATTTTAAAACATTTTCTGTATGTCTCTTTACAGAAAAACATCGTTGACTGCTGGTCAAAAATATGGGAAGAACTTCATGAAATTTAGATTCTTATTAAAAGTTCTTGAATATCCCTGAACTATTTAATATTATTTCTTGTCCGGCAGATCCTGAATCTTAAATTAAAAGTTGTTGTGACAGGCCGGGCGCAGTGACTCATACCTCTAATCCCAGCACTTTGGGAGGCCGAGGCGGGCTGATCACCTGAGGTCAGGAGTTCGAAAGCAACCTGACCAACATGGAGAAACCCCGTCTCTACTGAAAATACAAAATTAGCTGGGCATGGTGGCGCATGCCTGTAATCCCAAGTACAAGGGAGGCTGAGGAAGGAGAATCGCTTGAACCCGGGAGGCGGAGGTTGCGGTGAGCCGAGATCGTGCCATTGCACTCCAGCCTGGGTAACAAGAGTGAAACTTCCGTCTAAAAAACAAAAACACACAAACAAACAAAATAAGTTGTTTTGACAGTAAGTGGAAATTTTCAGGGAGGGAAGAACAGAATATCACAATCAACAATTAACGTGCTATGTGCAGAATAGGTTCTATATCCCTCCTTTTTTTCCCACCCTAGTAAACTCTTATTTAAACTTCAAGATCTATCTCTAATATTAACTTTTGAAGAAGTTTGACCATTCTTCCAGTTCTCACATACTATTAGTTTATCTTTTCTCATTCATTTACTATAATATGCACCTCATTCAGTATTTTTATATAATAACATTTTTAAGACAATTTGCATATAATATAATTCACCCATTTAAATACACAATTAAATTATTTTAGTACATTCACAGTATATTTTACTGTATTCTTAAATATAGTATATGTGCGATCATTATCACAATCAATTTCTTTACACCAGGAAGAAACTCATACCAATGAACAGTGACTTTTCTTTTTCCTCAAACCCTCTAAGTCCAGGTAACCATGAATTTAATATCTGTATCTATAGATTTAACAATTCTGGACATTTAGAATAATACAATACATAGTCTTTTTTTCAAATTCTGTTCATGTTAGAGCATATGTGATTGCTGTATTCCTTTTTATTGCTGAATAATATTCCATTGTATGAATACATCACATTATATTTATAGTTTCATCAATTGATGGGCATTTGAGGTTTTTCTATCTTTTGGCTATTATAAATAACGCTTCTATCAATATATGAGTATACATATGTTTTCAGTTTTCTGGGGTATACACCTAACAGTGGGATTGCTGGGACACATGGTAATTTAATGTTCAACATTTTGAGGAACTGCTGACATGCTTTCCAACGGGGCTACCCCATTGTCCATTCCCACCTGCAGGGTATGAGGATCTCATTTTGTCTGCAACCTCCCACCGCATTTGATTTTATTCGTATTATGTGTCTATCTTTCAAATACAAATCCATGTTCTTCAAGAGTGGAAACCATGTCTGCTTCAGTTTTGTTTCTGTATGCCTAACATAGTACATTGCATGCATCAGGCACTCATGAATAAATGAAAGAGTCAACCAGCAGGTGAAATAACATCTGCTGAATTGACATGGAACCACACAGAGTTCCTATTATCCGGAGTTGTTGGGTTGATGGATACAGAAAACCACCATGACACGTGTATATCTATGTTAACAAACCTGCACGTTCTGCACATGTACCCCAGAACTTAAATTTTTTTAAAAAAGCAATTTTATTCCAAAAAAAAAAAAGAAAAAGAGTTGTTTATGTGGGCTTGAATAGCTGTGCTTTTATAGATGTTCTTTTTTTTTTTAATTTTAGCTTTTACTTTAGATACAGGGGATACATGTGTGGGATTGCTACATGGGTAATTGGACCCAGGTAGTAAGCATAATATCCAATAGGTAATTTTTCAGCCCATGCCCTCTCCCTTCCTCCCCATCTGGTAATCTGCAGTGTCTGCTATTCTCAAGTTCATGTCCATGTGTGCTCAGTGTTTAGCTTGCACTTATAAGTGAGAACATGTGGTATTTGGCTCTCTCTCCCTGCATCAATTTGCTTAGGATTATGGCCTCTAGCTCCATCTATGTTGCTGCAAAGGATATGATTTCATTACTTTTTATGACTGCACAGTATTTCATAGTGTGTATGTACCTCATTTTTTTAAATCTAGTCTACCATTTCCAGCTATGTTCTTCATCTTTCTACCATTCACATCCTAGTGTGTGTAACCAATAAATTAGTATTCTTTTTTTTTGAGAGGGGGTCTCATTCTGTCACCCAGTTTGGATTGCAGTGGTGCAGTCTTGGCTTACTGTAACCTCTACCTCTGGGTTCAAGTGATTCTCCTGCTTCAGCCTCCCAAGTAGCCGGGATTCCGGGCATGCACCACCACACCCAGCCAATTTTTGTATTTTTAGTAGAGATGAGGTTTCTCATTGATAGCCAGGCTGGTTTCAAACTCCTGACCCCAGGTGATCCACCCGCTTTGGCCACCCAGAGTGCTGGGATTACAGGCTGGAATTACACCACTATTTTTCATGGCATTTTAGCAGTTAAAAACTGAATGCTCTAAAGTCAGGAGTGGCATGGGCACAGGTGAAAGATGAAAGTTTTATCTTTAGGCCGGGCGCGGTGGCTCAAGCCTGTAATCCCAGCACTTTGGGAGGCCGACACGGGCGGATCACGAGGTCAGGAGATCGAGACCATCCTGGCTGACACGGTGAAACCCCGTCTCTACTAAAAGATACAAAAACTTAGCCGGGCGAGGTGGCGGGCGCCTGTAGTCCCAGCTACTCGGGAGGCTGAGGCAGGAGAATGGCGTAAACCCAGGAGGTGGAGCTTGCAGTGAGCTGAGATCCGGCCACTGCACTCCAGCCTGGGCGGCACAGCAAGACTCCGTCTCAAAAAAAAAAAAAGAAAAAAAAAGAAAGTTTTATCTTTTTCTATTTCTATGATGAAATCAATTGGGTTAACAAGAGCATTCTTCTAAGCAGCTAGAGATCGTGCTGGTCTCATCCAGCCATCACCCAGATGGCAATACAACCAGTGAAAGGCAGATAATGGTATCTGTTTTTGCAGACTTTATGTTCACACCAGTGTCACTCACCTTAACCTGGACTCTTCTCATCAGCTTGGTATTTCCTCACTTTCCTCTTTCTGCCCTTTTCAAGTTGTATCTGTGCCTTGAAATGATTTACCCAATACTTCGTATTCTCTTCGTGTTTATTAATAGGCTCATTTTCCAGAACTAATATTGGGGCATCTTAAGGACATTTTACATAGCACATGAGCAGCTTACAACATAATTCTGTCTAGTTGGGACATACGTCATTTAGCCAAGCACATATTAGTTTCGTAGTAATTTCTAGGAAAAAAAAATGTGGAGGAAATATGTGGTTTTCGTTATACTTGCAATGTTACTATATTACTGCTTTTTTTAAAGTTTTGATTTCAATAAATACCTAATATATATTTTCAGATGCCGAAGGACATACAATGATGAACAAAAACTTAGCTCGTCCTCAAAATCAGATATGTATTATTGGTGATGCTGGACTCCACCCACTCATAGATGTTTTTCATTATTGTGAAGTGTTATATTTTTGAAAAAGAGAGCTGGGCCAGGCACAGTGGCTCACACCTGTAATCCCAGCACTTTGAGAGACCGAGGCAGGCAGATCATGAGGTCAGGAGTTCAAGACCAGCCTGACCAACATGGTGAAACCCTGTCTCTACTAAAAATACAAAAATTAGCCAGGAGTGGTGGCGTGTGCCTGTAATTCCAGCTACTTGAGAGGCTGAGGCAGGGGAATTGCCTGAACCTGGGAGGTGGAGGTTGCAGTGAGCCCAGATGGCAGCACTGCACTCCAGCCTGGGCGACAGAGAAAGATTCTGTCAAAAAAAAAAAAAAAAAAAAAAAAAAGCTAAGGAAATAGACATTGTCCCTATGATTAGATATGTATGGATGACTAGATCATGTAAAACAAAAATTGTGTAAATGCTTAAAGAGTGGCTCTTAGTGTAAATGCTAGAAGGCACCCAGTTAGTTATTATTTCTTCTATGTGATGCCTTCGTGTACATTGGTTCATATGACTTCAAAAAGTCTATGAAGATACTTTTTTTTTTTTTGAGAGAGAGAGAGAGAGAGTCTCACTCTGTCTCCCAGGCTGGGGTGCAGTGGCACAATCTCGGCTCACTTCAACCTCCGCCTCCCAGGTTCAAGTGGTTCTCCTGCCTCAGCCTCCTGAGTAGCTGGGATTACAGGTATGTACCACCATAACTAGCTAATTTTTTATTTTTAATAGAGACAGGGTTTCACCATGTTGGCCAGGCAGGTCTCGAACTCCTAACGTCAGGTGACCCACCCGCCTTGGCGTCCCAAAGTGCTGGGATTACAGGCATGAGCCTCTGTGCCCGGCTGAAGATACTATAAACATCTTGATTTTTTAATGAGTCAGAAACTGAGAAAGGGAAAAAATTACTTCTGAAGACTGCATGCCCCAAGTTTATACCCATTAAACTACACTGCCTCTTTGTGAAAGTACGTTTTAAAAAATTCTCACTGCTGTGCAGCAACTCAACTTTAAGTCTTAAATGTAGTTATCTTTATATCTTGAGCAGGACATATATGTTAAGCTGCTGAGGATACTCCTTAACAGGAGGCCGTTGGGCGGGTGTCTGCCAGACAATCCTCCTAGTTGTTTCTCTAATGCAGAGCTTCAGGTCATCTCTTCCTTTTTCATCTTCTAGCCTGCCCTGGCCAAGTACCTATGAATCAACCGGCAGGGCGAAGGGTGTGATTGGTGGGCTATAGGGTAGAATTAAGCAGAATATCAAAAATTTTAGCCAATAACATTGAACCTCAAAGAGGAAAGTATTGCTGAGTTCTGATACATGCAAGACAAGCTAAAGACCTCCTCAGCTCCATTGTTCTGCATCAGCACAATATGTCCTAGTGAGAAGGAAAGACGTAGCAAAACTAAAAATGACCCACTTTTCAAGAGCGATGTCTTTTCACCCAAACTTGTGAACTGCTTGCCGATTGTCAGGAGTAACACTGTTTTGTACATTTGCATTAAAAGAAATTATATCACTGTTGAAGAGCTGATCAGAAAAAAAGGGTATAGGAAAAAGGAAATGTTAAAATAAGGTGTAAAATCCAGCCCAGTTTATATCTGGAGTTTAGAGGCAGTCTAACAAAACGAATGTTCCATTTACTAATCACATTTGCCATTTATTCAAAACAAACATGGCTTGAGAGAGGATTAAATAAACATCCAAAAACTGTCATTCTTGAAACCTTTGGATAGAACATTGAGTTGCATTCCTACAGGAGAAGTGCCAAGTGAGTGAGCCTAGTCCAAGTTTGTTTAGAAAGCCTTATTTGGGAGAACCATGGAAGTGTGAACTTGATCATGTGAAAAGCCCAGGACTGTTCAGCCTTCTGTGGTAGTTCTATGAGTTCTAATAGCAGACTATTAATAGGGAGTCAAGTAAAAATATCCTTCCTTCCCCTCCCTCCTTCCCTTCCCTTCCGTTTCTCTTCCCTTTCCCTTTCCCTTCCCTTCCCTTCCCTTTCCCTTCTCTTCCCCTTCCCCTTCCCTTTCCCCTTCCCCTTCCCCTTCTCCTTCCTTCCTTCCTTCCTTCCTTCCTTCCTTCCTTCCTTCCTTCCTTCTCTTTCTCTCTTCTTTAGTGTTCTGAGAAGAATCTACAGTGACTCCACAGATAAGGATTCAAATATTTTCCTTCCTTCCTTCCTTCCTTCCTTCCTTCCTTCCTTCCTTCCTTCCTTCCTTCCTTCCTTCTTTCCTTTTTAACCACATGATTTCTATTTCCTTTAGCAAGATGTTATCATGTGAGGGAAGTCTTAGGTTTCTATATTCCTTTATTCTTACTGTTAGCATTTCCTATTAAAGACAGATGTCCAGTTTTCTATTTTAAGGGTTAACTAATTTCAAAGTCATAAAAAAGCCCTAGAAATTAAGACATAACTTTGTCAATAATCTTCTAGAACATAATAGCTACCCTAAAATATTTGTTCAATGATGGGAAATTCATTGATATTTAGACCTTCAGAGATGAGATAAATATGTTGCCTTTGCTTTTCAAAGATGCCATCTTGCCCATTCATAAGAAAACTAAGACCCACAGAATGACTACCCAAGGCCTCACAGTATAATTAGGACTTAAAAAAAAATTCATAAAACCTCTGGTATTGGGATATTTAAGAGAATTTTATGTGTACATTGATAAATACTTTATCACTGTCTTTGATAAAATAACAGTAAAAACATTTTAATGGGACACATTTTTATAACCATTGTGAATTTGGTACTCAAAAACGAACTCATTGAGATGATGAGATAATGCATATTCATCCCTTTTACAGATGATGAAACATTTTGGAGAAGGCAAGTCAGGTTTCCAATTTTTCATTCTATGTAGATCATTGAATCTTTGTCCCTTATATACAAAATCAACAATATGAAATGCGTGGAACTTGAAATGATAGTTTCCAAATTTTCTGTCTAGAGAATGCCCATTTCCAGTTGCTTAACATTTAGATTGATAAATATGAAATTCATTAAACAGGAAACTATTTAATGAATAAAAGACCTGGGCTGATATTTAGGTATTACTTAGTATTCCATCCAAGAAGTGTCTGCGACAGTGACTCCATAGATGATAAGGTTGCACATATTTCAGAAGCCAAACAAATGTTGTGATTAAATGATTCAAGTCTGTTAACCATTTGGCAGTTACGATGTAAATGGCTGTTAAATGGAAAGCATTTGTGAAAACGTATGTGCAAAAAGTAAGGATTTATAACAAAACAGAATGGGACTTAAAGTAAGGATTTATAACAAAACAGAATGGGACTTACCTATTTTAGTTAATACTCTCAATATTGAGCAGTGAGATTGATTTGTAAGTGTGTGTGTGTATGTGTTAAGATATATTCACATTTTATGAGACCTGAAGCTTTGAAGCTTATCACTTTGGGAAGAACTTCTTTATGCATAAAAGTATTATATTGTTTTGGTAGGACAGCTATAGCAAAATACAGTCAGCCCTTCATATTCGAGTATTCAATTATTCTGCATTCAGAATTCAACCAACTGCCAATGGAAAGTATTTGTAAAAAATAACAAGTAACAATACAATAATAGAAAATACTACAAATTTCAAAATACAATATAACAACTATTTACATAGCATTTACATTGTATTAGGTATTTTAACTAATCTAGAGATGATTTAAACTATGTAAGGGGATATGTGTAGGTTATGTACAAATAGCATACCATATATATAAGGGACTTGAGCATCCGTAGATTTTGGCATCTGCATGGAGTCCTAGAACTGATCCCTTGCAGATATGAAGGGACAACTGTACCACAAACTGAGTGACCTGAACTACAGATGTCTTTTTCCTCACAATTCTAGAGGCTAGAAGTCTGAGATCAAAGTACTGACAGGGTTGCTTTCCTCTAAGAGCTTTCTCCTTGGATAGAAATGGCCAACTTCTCTCTGTGTCCTCACATGGTCTTTCCTCTGCTTGTCTGTGTCCTAGTCCCTCTTTTTATAAGGACATCTCCAGTCATATTGGATTAAGGTCTACCCTGGTGCTCTCATTTTAACTTAATGGCCTCTTTAAAGGCCCTTTCTCCAAATGTAGTCACAGTCTGAGATATTAGGGGTTAGGACTGCAACATATTAATTTGAAGGGAGATGTGATTCAGCTCATAACAATTATGTAGGCAAATGAATATTTATTTTACATGACAGAAGCGAATGCAACATGTTATAAATTAATGAAAGCTATGAAATACCTCAAAAAATCACAAAAATCTTGAAAAATAACATTCTTATGAATTAAATTCCTGATTGCTTTTTCTTACATCTTGTAGCAGCATATTCATTGATTACCTAACTGTACAACCTAATTTCATAATACTTTCTACAGAGAGAATACAAAGATGACTTCATGCTGAGAGTTTTTTACTACCAGACCTGACTTACAACATGTCCTTAAGGGAATGATAAGCATGGAAATGAAAGACTGTTTCCTACTACTACAAGAACACATTTAAGTACATAGCCTGCCAACACTATAAAGCAACTATACAGTCAAGTCTACGTAAGAACCAGGTAACAACATAATGGCAAGATCAAATGCTTATATATTAGTATTAATCTTGAATTTATGTGGGCTAAATGCCCCACTTAAAAGATACAGAGTAGCAAACTGGATGAAGGAGCAAGGCCCAACTCTATGCTGTCTTCCAGAGTCCCATCTGACATGCAGTGACACCTTTAGGCTCAAAGTAAAGGGATGAAGAAAGATCTGTCAAGCAAATGGAAAACAAAAAAGAATACAGATTGCTATTCTATTTCAGACAAAACAGACTGTAAACCAACAATGATTCAAACGGCCAAAAAAAGTTCATTACATAATGATAAAGGGTTCAATTCAACAAGAAGACTTCACAGTTCTAAGTATGTCTGCACCCAACAAGGGAGCACCCAGATTTATAAAACAAGTTATTAAAGAACTACAAAGGGACTTAAATAATCACACAATAATAGTGGGAGGCTTGAACACTCCACTGACATTTCTAGACAGATCACTAAAGCAGAAAACCAACGAAGATATGTGGTACCCAAACTCAACACTTGACCAAACGGACCTATGAGACATCTATAGAATATTTCACCCAAGAACAACAGAGGAAACATTCTTCTCATCTGCACGTGACACATACTCTAAGACTGACCACACACCCATTCATAAAGCAATTCTCAAAGAATTCAAAATAACTGACATCATACCAACCACATTCTCAGACCACAGTGCAATAAAAATATAAATCAATACTAAGATCTCTCAAAACCATGCAATTACATGGAAATTAAACAACTTGTTCCTGAATGACTTTTGAGTAAAGAATGAAATTAAGGCAGAAATAAATACAATTCTTTGAAACTAATGAAAACAAAGACACAACATACCAGAGAACACAGCTAAAGCAGTATTAAGAAAAATGTTTGTAGAGACAAACACCTACATCTGTAAGTTAGAAAAATCTCAGCAACCTAACATCACACCTAGAGGAACTAGAAAAACAAGAACAAACTAATTCCAAAGTTGACAGAAGAAAAGAAATAATTAAAATCAGAGCTGAACCGAACAAAATCTGATGAAAACCATACAACAGATCAATAAAACCAAAAGTTGGTTTGTTTTGAAAGAATAAATAAGATTGGCAGACTACTAGCTAGATTAATAAAGAAAAAAGAAACAGAACCAAATAAACACACACAGAAATGACAAAGGGTACATTACCACCAACCCCACAGCAATACAAAAACCCTCAGAGACTATTATGAAAAGCACTGCAGATACACATTAGAAAACCTAGAAGAAATGAATAAATTCCTGGAAACATAAAACCTCACAAGATTGAAGCAGGAAGACATTAAAATCCTGAATACACCAATAATGAGTTCCAAAATTGAATCAGTTATAAAAAACCTACCAACCAGTAAAAGTTCTGGATAGACCAGATGGATTCCCAGCTGAATTCTACCAGATGTATAAAGAATTGCTGGTACCAATCGTACTAAATAGTTTCCAAAAAATCGAGGAGGAGGAACTCCTCCCTCAATCATTCTATAACGCCAGCATCATTCTGATACCAAAACCTGACAGAGATACAACAACCAAAAGTGAAAACTTCAGGCCAATATCCTTGATGAACATAGACACAAAAATCTTCAACAAAATACTAGCAAGTTGAAGCCAGCAGCACATCAAAGAGCTAATTCAACTCAATGAAACAGGCTTTAGCCCTGGGTTGCAAAGTTGGTTCGCCATACACAAGTCAATGAATGTGATTCATCACATAAAAGAACTAAAGACAAAAACCACATGGTCATCTCAATAGATGCAGAAAAGGCTTTTGATAAAATTCAATATCCCTTCATGTTAAAAACCCTCAACAACTTGAAATTGAAGGAATATACTTCAAAATAATAAGAACCATCTGTGTCAAACCCTCAGCCTGCATCATACGGAACAGGCAAAAGCTGGAAGTACTCCCCTTGAGAACTGGAACAAGACAAGGATGCCCACTCCCACCACTCCTATTCAATATAGTACTGGAAATTCTAGAGCTCCAAATAGAGAGAGAGAAAGTCAAACTATTTCTGCTTACAGATGATGTCATGGTATACCTAGAAAACCCCATAGACTCTTCCCAAAAGCTCCTTGATCTGATAAACAACTTCAGCAAAGTTCTAGATAGAAAATCAGTGCACAAAATTCAGTAGCCTTTCTATACACCAATAATGTCCAAACTGAGACCCAAATCAGGAACACAATCCCATTCACAGTAGCCACAGAAAGAATAAAATACCTAACAATACAGCTAACCAGGGAGGTGAAAGATCTCTATAATGAGAATTATAAAACACAGCTGAAAGAAATCAGAGATGAAACAAAGATATGGAAAAACATTTCATGTTCATGGATAAGAAAAAACATCCATATTGTTAAAATGTTGGGCAATCACACTGGCCAAAGCAATTTATAGACTCAGTGGTATTCCTGTCAAACTACCAATATTATCTTTCACAGAATTAAAAAAAAACTATTCTAAAATTTATATGGAACCACATAGAACCCAGATAGGCAAAGCAATGCTAAGCAGAAAGGACAAAGCCAGAGTCATCACAGTACCTGACTTCAAATTAAACTGCAAGGCTGCAGTAACTAAAGCTTCATAGTACTGGTAGAAAAACAGACACATAAACCAAAGAAAGAGGTTAGAGAACCTAGTAATCATGCTCCATACCTACAACCATTGATATTCAACACTTGTCAACTCAAGACTTACATGTAAGACGTAAAGCTATAAAAACCTTAGAAGAAAACCTAGGAAATTCTATTCTGGAAATACTATTCTACGCCTTGGCAAAAATGTCATATGAGGTCTCCAAAAGCAATTGCAACAAGAACAAAAATTGACAAGTGAGACCTCATTAAAGAGCTTCTGCAGCACAGCAAAAGAAACTATCAACAGATAGACAGCCTATAGAATGGGAGAAAATATTTGCAAACTATGCATCTGACAAAAGTATGATATTGAGAATCTATGTGGAACTAAAATCAGCAAGCAAAAAACAACCCCATTTAAAAACGGGTAAAGGAAATGAACAGACGTTTCTAAAAGATGTACAATTAACCAACAAGTATGTGAAAAAATGTTCAACATCACTAATCATTAGACAAATGCAAATCAAAAACACAGTGAGCTACCTTCTGACACCACTCAGAATGGCTGTTATTAAAAAGTCAAAATTAACAGATGTTGGCAAAGTTGTGGTGAAAAGGGAATGCTTGTACACTCCTGTTGGGAATGTAAATTGTTCATTCTCACTGTGGAAAGCAGTTTAGAGATTTCTCAAAGAATGTAAAATAGAACTACCATTTGACCTATCAATCCCATTACTGGGTATATACCTAAAGGAATATGGTTGGTGCAAAAGTAATTGTGGTTTCTGCCAATGACAGAAATGCTCTTATATGAAAAGACAAATGCACTTGTATGTTCATTGCAGCACTATTCACAATAGCAAAGACATGGGAATCAACCTAAATGTCTATCAGTAGTAGACTTGGTAAAGAAAATGTGGTATGCAGCATGGAATACTATGCAGCCATGAAAAGAATGAGATCATGTATGTTGCAGGGACATGGATGGAGCTGGAGGCCATTATTCTTAGCAAACTAACATGAACAGAACACCTAGTACCACATGTTTTCACTTGTAAGTGGGAGCTAAACACTGAATACACATGGTCACCAAGAGGGGAACAATAGACACTAGGACATACTTGGTGTAGAGGCTAGGAGAAGGGTGAGGGTCGAAAAACTATCTATTGGATACTGTGTTCACTCCCTGGGTGATTAAATAGTTTGTACACCAAACCCCTGGGACACACAATTTACTCATGTAACAAACCTGCACACGTATCCTCTGAAACGAAAATAAAAGTTGAAAAAGAAGCAAAATCATGTTTATACCTAGGAAAAAAATTATCTTTCTTCTAGCCCGACTGATAAACATTTTCTTTTATTATTATAGTTTTTAAAAGTTTGGAAAACTGCCTTTAATCTGCACAACTTTTACTAGTATTGTTTGAAATGTAAGATAATTATCAAATTGGGGACACTCCTATTAAGTTTCTTTTATTTGTGAGCTATTACAACACCCTTACTCTTACTGCAGGTTCATAGCTGATGAGTTCTATTTTGTGCAATTAGCATCAAAAAGAAAAATCAAGTCAGCAGTGCTTTTATAATTGTTTTTAGTGCTTTAGTAAGCACATTCCTAAAGAGGAAGTATCTCCATTTGCATCATTGAAAACCGAGTAGTACTCCACATGTATACTTTTACACATCTGAGTATCGGTTGAATTTCCAGCAGACTAAACTTCTGTCTCTATGCATTTTACTCCTGTTTCTCTCCTGTACCAGTCTAATTTCCATGCTAGGTGTTGTATGACACATTAATGACATGTGACTTCTGGTCCCACAAATCTGTGTCACAAGGCTAGGACAGGAATGGACCCAGGGACTCTGAAGCATTCCAGGAACTCATTCCTACACAATGACGACGGGTAATGACTTAAGCGCACACCATAGTGACTGCAGACCATATAAATATATCCCATGGCACTCAGCTAAATGTCTCCCTGACTCAGCCGTTGTTAACCAATCTCAAAGGTCACATGATGATTCTAACATTTCCCTACGTGAGCGTATACAGAAAACAGTCAAAGTGGAAGAACCATAGTGAACATACAACTTGGGCCCCTTAGTAGGGACCACTGTACATGAGGGCTCTTGAAGCTTCATTTTCTTCCTCGTCAATGCGTGTCTATTTAAAAGTATTTCTTTTACTCTGGATACTGCCTCAGAAATAGTTATTCCTTTCCTTTTTTTCCTCCCTCTCTCCTTACTTCTGTCTTTTCCTCAAACATTTATTTAGTGTGTACTATATTCTAGACCCCATGTTGAGGGATAAGATATATACGCTGATGTCTACAGCACTCAGTAGAAAGTAATGTGTAACCTAAGTGGTTACAAATAAAATCTACTAGCTATCCTGGTGATTTAAAGGTCACCTTCAACTGAATGTTATGTTCAGGAAAACCTTTATGAGGAAGTAGCATTTGATCTAACCTATAGAACCAGTAGGACAGGGCCTGGGGAAACTGGGACATGGAAAGGCATTCCAGTGCATTCCAGTGCACTGGTGCTGCACATGGTGGGGGTTCTACCACGTATAGGCTCTATCTATAAGTTTTTTTTTGTTGTTATTTGGCGTGGGTAATGGCCTAGCAAATGTACTAAAAGAAAACCTGGTTTTGTGGCCACCTCAGTTCCTTTGGAGAATGTCCTCTCACAGCTCAAGGCTGAGAACATCCAATCACATTTCTGTTCTGGAACCCCTTGAGTCATTTCTGTGACAACATCTGAAAGAATTAAGCTCTATCCAATTCACCAGAAAAGGGCTTACGTCAACTGTTTCCCTAAGACTACATTTCAATACTAACACCTATGGCCAAGTGGAGGGTATTCTTCAGTGACATTTGGTAGTTCTTTTGTAGGGCCCCTTTTGGCTTCCTCCATTTCTCTCTTGCTAGCCCTCAACTCTACCCCACGCTTGTTTTCATTGTCTTTTTTCTCACCTCCATTTGCTCCTTATTTGTTTATTCTGGTGACTCTTCTCTCTTTCATAGATGACATGGAAGCATGACCCTCTTTCTGAGCTTTCCTTGGCCCAGAGGGAGAAAAGTCTAACATACTATCTTATTTATGCAATCTGAGGAAAGTTGTTGGCCAACCGTCACCCAGCGTGACCTAGTGACAGAACCAATAGAGATATTTGAGTATTCAGTCTTTGAATGATTCTTCCAAGTCATATAGATCTGTTGATTACTTCGATCTTGAACAAAATATGTTGTCACCATCATACTGGACTCTGAGCCACTTGAGAACAGGGAACTGTGTAGTGAAATTCACCACATATGCTGGTAGTACACAGGCATCCACCGGTCTAAACAGAACCCAGCCTGGACACCTCCCACATCACTGCTAAGACACCGTTCTTTACACTGACCATGTAAATGCTGTTGTGCTGATTTTGCCAAGGCTTCTATCACTCTTCTTGCTGTAATTTGAGAAGCAAAAGCATTGATAACCAGTTACTTACATAACTGGTATTGTAAACCTTACTGGTGTCGGACAGCATTCCTATGAGCACTATTAGCATACCTCTCTGATGAGAATGGCTGTGAACTACATTATTTGGAGTAACAATAAGAAAGACTATACAAATCCTGGTCCGCTGTTTACAGCAAATGAACACTCTCATCTTTTCTTCCCACAGTGATTTTTTTCCAGATAACGTATTCTAATGGCATGAGTATATTAAAATAAAATCAGATAGGGTAAGGAGGGGCATGCTAACAAAAATAATCTGTCACTCTTGCCAAATGGAGGTAATACAGTCACAATATTTACAAGTAAAATGGCAGGGATATAACTGATAGTACATCTATCTATCATCTATATATCATTCATATCATTCTTCAAGCTGTTATCACAGGTCCATCTTTGACTGATGCCTCTTCAATATGTTGTATAATGTACTATAGAGTTATTCCTTTTTACTCTTTTGCTCATGGAAATAATTTGAAGGCTTTTAACCTTCTGATCTCATTTTTCGCTTTGTTCCAGACATGGCTTACTCTCTGTCATGGAACTATCAGATAAAATGCATAGTTTGATTAGTCCAAAACTGTACTACCATCAGTCTGTCAGTCAACACAAGATATATTTTAAAGGGATCTATACAAAAGTCTGCATGAATATGCAGAGTAGTTACATAAACCTTAATATAAAAAAAATACTAGGAAGCACTTAGTGTCTCAGATTCTGGAATCAAAGCTCTCTTTCTTTTCGTTTCTTTTCTCAGTGATTCTAATGACTACTCTGATATTTTCTTTATCAAATTAACTTTAGCATTGGAGGGGAGTTTATATAGTATCTGGTTTAAAACCATTATTTTTCTCATTTTCTCTGCAGACATTTGTTGATCACTTACTATGTGCCAGGCCCTGTGATAGGAATAGAGGTAGAGAAGACACAATCCCTTGCCCTCAAAGGTATCAGTGACAGAAGAAATAGATGAAGAGAATGAGGCCTGGAGTCATTTGCTCATGGTCCTACAGGCACAGAGCAGGGGTCCCCAGCCCCCGGGCCATGAACCTCTACCAGTCCATGATCTGTTAGGAACCAGGCTGCACAGCAGGTGGTGAGTGGCGGGCAAGTGGGTGAAGCTTCATCTGTATTTACAGCCACTCCCCATTACTCGCATTATGGCCTGAATTTCACCCCCTGTCAGATTACAGCGGCATTGGATTCTCATAGGAGCGTGAATCCTATTGCGAACTGCGCATGTGAGGGATCTAGTTTGCGTGCTCTTTATGAGAATCTAATGCCTGATGATCTGTCTCTGTCTCCCATCACCCCCAGATGGGACCATCTTGTTTTAGGAAAACAAGCTCAGGGCTCCCACTGATTCCACATGATGGTGAGTTGTATAATTACTTCATTATATATTACAATGTAATAGTGATAGAAATAACATGCACAATAAATGTAAACTACTTGAATCAACCCGAAACTATCCCCATGCCCCAATCTGTGGAAAAATTTGCCTTCCACAAAACTGGTCCCTGATGCTAAAAAGGTTGGGGATCACTGGCGTAGAAGATAGAATAGGGACCAGAAAGAGATTGTGCAGCTCTCCTGCTCGATCTCGCTCTTGTCAACCACTCCATCTCCCTAACGTAGGACATGGCAGAAGAGTTTCAACTAGAGTAAAATAATTCTTGTTTTGAGTTGCAAACTTTATGGGCTCCATGTTTAAGTTATATTATTAAAATATGTTTTATGTGTTTGACATTAATCTCATAGACGTTTAGGAGAACGATTAGATTTCTGATGCCTTGGGCTTTCAGAAGTCTCTAACTCACATGCTGCGTAGTTTGAAAGGTTCTATTTTGTGATAGTGCTTCTTGGGCATCGGTGGGGATGGTTTAGAAAGCTTGTCATTGCATCTAGATAAATACTGAGTTTGGATATGTTTCTAAGCTCCTTTCATTTGAACTGTGGAGCATAAATCTCACTAGACAGCTTGTTCTCAAGAGGTTACCAGTATGTTTGGTTCTAGTCTCTCCACAAATATTGTGAGAACAGCCTTATTCAGATTATTTTGACATGCTCAGACAAGGCGTTCTGAACCACGTGAGAACTGAACGTGTGTGTGCAAAGGAAATACCCACAATACTGCTGAGCCTGTAAGAGGCTCCATTCCTCGCGTTTTGAGCAATGGAAATTGTCACAAAAAATCAGCATCTCAGCTAACATTCCTAATGTATCAGAATCTAGAAGTTCTGGTTTTGGAATTTGATATAGTGAGAAATCAGAGGATGTCCTGGGGTGTGGGAGAATGATGTGTTCTTTAGAGTTTAAATAAAATGAGTTTGTTCCTTAACTTAGCACTTCCCCAGTGGCACAATAAGTACTCAGTAAATGTTTATTGAAGTGAATTCCAATTCCTGATTTGAATTTAGTGTTGGAGAAATTCCAGTGACCGGGCTGATAAAAAATGGTATTAAATTACTGGAAAAAGGACTATGTCGAGAAGCTGCTTGCAAGTAATAAACTCTTTGTGTTAGAGTCACCTGTTTTACCCAGTGTCTAGCCTAGATCTTTGAAATGGAAATTGAAGGATGGTATTCAGATTAAGAAACAGATCCCTAATGATATCCCATAAAAGTCACCTCAATTTATGAAAATCCAACGTATGCAATATGGGTATCTCTTTTACAATAGAAGTAATTTATATGGGGTACTCTTCCCATAGCAAGAGTCTCATTGCCTTATCATATATCTCTTTTGGAAAATTCTTTTTTTTTTTTTTTAAACTTCAGTAGATCAGAATGATAGTAACTGGCTGCTGAAGAAAAAGCTCTGACCTCAAGCCAAAGAGCAGTCTGTCTACATGTCTATACCATGGCAGTGATTATTGATAACACAACTGATTATTGTAATCACAACTTCCCATACAGAAATTACTATTTGTATTATTCTCCAAAACATAAGGTCAAATGCCATAATGTGTTCTTTTAGAAACAGTAGAACATACTGTTAAAATGATGTGAGTGCACACTCACTCTCATTCTAGTGTGTTCTAAACGAGAATCTGAGATGAATGTTCCAAATCTCCCCGGTCGCAAGGGAGGAGGGTACATTTGCAGTGGATTTTTCTCAGTAGGTTAAATCTAAAGAAGTAATTAAGGCTCCACATTTCTGATTTGCAGGAAACAGTGTTATGCATTTCCCTTGGATGAAAATAAGTAAAGAGGATAAAGGAAGACTCTCAAATTGCAGTCTGTGTGACCTGTTTTTGAATAAACATCATCATATTCCACAGTCAATTATCTCCAAAGTACAGTGTGTTCTCCAGCCAGAGCGAGAGACTGAGAGGAAGAATGTTGGTTAGAAGTGGTTAGAAAAGAGGACACATGCATTCAAGTGTACATCGTTCTATTGTCCTCTGAAAAATTTTATACGATTTGGGAGGCAGTAGTGGGGAGGATTATACGGTATTTTTAGGTGATTTCATAAATATCGAATTACAGTCATCAGTAAGAGAGACAAGCACAGGAAAACAAAATGAGGTATGTTATGTTCAGCACTGTAATAAGGCTCCTAATACCAAAGGAAAAACAAGTCAGTAGTTACAACTGTTGAATAGAAGTGGTCTAATCGGAGCAGCAGGATGCGTATCCCATTTTATTATGCCTTCGTTGTATGTTTTGCAGACTCTTTGGCTTGCCATTAAAATAATTTTGTGCAGCAGCGCTGTGAGGACTCAGAATCCAGGAGCGTAACTATTATTTTCTTTTCTTCTTTTTTTTTCTTTTTGAGGTAAAGTTGGCAGCAAAGGAAGGTTTCAGATGGACCAAGTACAGACACAACACTTCTGTTAATTCACATGGGGACTAGGCAGCCTCCCACAATGGCTGTGACATTCAGCCTGTTCTGATAGAAACTCCCTTCTTTCTGTGTGGCCTGGGATTTGAATCTGGAAGTCTTTGATCCTTAGCCTCTCCCGTGGCTGGTTACTGGATGGAATGGACCTGATCTTTCATTTTCCAAAGAAGGCCTATTACTATCAGAAGCAAACCGCATCCTTGCTTTTATAGCAGTTACTGTTGATAATTATTGGTGATACTGACATCTGCCCATGCTTACTTCATATTCATGAGCCTGAAGTAGTATTTTTTTTTAAGCTAGCTTACCTAATTTTGGGGAATAGAGTATTTCCTCCAATGTTAAACCCTGAGGTTTATTTCAGAAAACCAGTAGTCAAGTACCCTTCTTCTCATTGAGCTAAGAAATCCTCATAAATTATTTATTTCCCATTTTAGACATTGGACAGTGACTCAGTGTGTCCTGGAAATATTATCACTGTATTAATTTTCTCATGTGGCTCAGCATAATGTTAGAGAAATGGGCAGTTACAGGTCCAGACACTATAAAGATGGAGCTAAATATTCTTCTAAAAATAGGATGTTTGGTTAACGTTTAGTAG
The DNA here is from genome assembly GCF_008728515.1 of Papio anubis. Lineage (NCBI taxonomy): Eukaryota > Metazoa > Chordata > Mammalia > Primates > Cercopithecidae > Papio > Papio anubis. Next base: position 184,709,227 of record NC_044977.1, read on the forward strand.
TCAACAACTTTCCTGAAGCCACACACAGTGCCGGACTAAGAAATGAAATAAATGTCCCCATACAGTATTCGGTGAATTCTCCCTTTAGGAGATTAAGCTTTTAATGTTAAAGACTCAGAGTGTTTTAGCTTTATCCCTGAGACTTATTATGTGACACGATGACATCTTTAACTCAAGAGGTCAACAATTGGGATAAAATGCCATGCTTGTGGGTGATGGATGCCATAAAAGTAACCTGATAATCGGCCGGGAGTGGTGGTTCACACTTCTAATCCCAGCACTTTGGGAGGCCGAGGCAGGCGGATCACCTGAGGTCGAGAGTTTGAGACCAGCCTGACCAACACAGAGAAACGCTGTCTCTACTAAAAATACGAAATTAGCTAGGTGTGGTGGCGCATGCCCGTAATCCCAACTCTCGGGAAGCTGACGCAGGAGAATTGCTTGAACCCAGGAGGCAGAGGTTGCGGTAAGCTGAGATCACGCCGTTGCACTCTAGCCTGGGCAACAAGAGCAAAACTCCATCTCAGAAAAAAAATAATAATAAAATAACCCGATAATTGAGTTTTAGTTATAAAGGTGCCAAAATGCTAAAAGAACTTACAGTTTCTGACCACTGAAATATTTTGCTCTAGCCTGGGTATAAGAAGTGAGTTTGAGACTAGGAATGAATGAGAGGAAACTTTTGATTCTTACTACATACATTCCTTTCAGAATTATGAATGTTTAGAGCTAGAAATTGAACATTCACTATTCTAGCCCAGACATTTTACAGAGGAGAAAGTCAAAGTTTCAGAGATTGAAGTTGTACCCAGGGCCCCGCAGCTAGGTTGCAGCAAATATTAGGCGAACTTACTTCACTTAATTTGGTGCATTTTTATTCTTCTATTTATAGACGAGTAGAATGTGCTGAGACCAGTGCATTTTAAACTCCAAGACGGTCACTTCTTCATTTTTCTTAGCCTTTTAGATTCAATTAAATAAGTCATGCACCTAAAGATTCATCAGCTGGGAATATTGTCACCACTGAATAACAGGAGAGATAATATTGCATTGCTGAAGACATACTATAAAAATCTGAGAATGAGCATGTGTGAAGCTCTCTGATACTCTTACAAGAAATGAAGTATAAGTAGTTGTGGATTCCTTCCAATAAAACAAAATTTTTCTGAACGCCTTTTTAGATAGCGTATACGCAACCTAGGAGTATAGATGTGATGTCTCGTGTCCTGTACTCAGGCAGGTTAGGATTCTAGCAGACCATGGGCCACCCCTGAGCCATCGCTTTAAAATACTCCATATTTCAGTAGCTTGTATGTTCTAGGATTTCTGTTCGGGAGTACAAAAAGCAATTAGATCGTTTTTCTTGAGTAACCTGAAGTCTATTGGGAAGAACCCAGTGGTAACCCAAATAACTATGACACAAGGTAGAAAATAGTACCAAGCTAGATAGAGATAAAATCTTTGATACTTAAAGGAAAACAGAATTACTCCTGACTGGGAATTTTAGAGGAATTTTCATGAACAAAGATCAGTAACATCATCCAATATCCATGAAATATTTAACTATAAGGCAGTTTTAGTACTGGGAAAGAAAAACTACATCATACCTACCAGTAAGAATCTCATGATCGTCATATTTTAATAAAAGATGAAGAGATAAGATCGTTTATTCTGTGTTCCAAAGAAATTCCTGGAGGAGAAGGGATCTGAGCTAGACTTTAATAAACAGAGAGGATTCGGTTAGAAGAACAATTTAGAGCATCCTGGTTTGAAAGAACAAAAGGATCTAAGGCAGTAGCCCTGGGAATGTACTTCACAAGTTCAGGATCAATGAGTATCCAGTTTAGCTAAAGCAAAGGATTCTAGTGAAAGAAGTAAACAAACGTTTGGTAGGATGAAATGGTTCCATCTTATGCAGAAGCTTAAATATTGATCCAAGAATTCTGAACACCCTGGTGGACCTCAGGAGAACCCTGTGACTCTGAGCAAAGATAAAAATAAATTGATGTGGGAAATGATGTTCCTTTCAGATTAGAGAACCCCTGAATTAATCTCAAATTTGGAGGCCGCTTAGTAAAACATAAAAGTATATTTTCAACATTGCTGATATGTAATCTAAGAATGGTTCTCTCTCTTCCTGCCACTGAAATTCATCTATTATTTATTCCAAGCTTTAAAAAAAAGTTCTAAAATAAAATTGTGTGATTGAGCATTGCAAAAGAGTGGGTTTTTATCATGTGGAAGCCAAAATTTTTTATCAGAAAAGAAAAGAGAAGAATCTATGCTGAGAGGAGATGGCCAGCTACTACATAGATTTATTAACCCAACATAAGGGTAACCAATTCTTCCAAACCTGGTATTTGTTGGAAGTATCTATTACAAGGTAGCTGTGACTTGGTGTGGGGTGCAGACAAGAGAGGGAACAGGAAGAAAGAGATTAGTATAAACTGTGAAATCAGGCAAAGCTGGACTCAAATTTTGTCTCTGTTTTCTAGTAACTATGAGTGACCTTGAGTTATTGAAGCTCTTTAAACTTCCACTTTCTTGTTTGCAAACTGGTATGATGGCATCTACATATAGAATTATAGTAAAGAGTAAATGAGAAATATATGTAAATACTTAGCCCCTTCTGGAAAATAGTATGTACTCAGTTGCTGGTTATTTTTATTATTATTATAATTACTATTTCCAGTGATGTGATGCTTATTACCTTCCAAAGCAAGTCCTTTTATATCTGAATAAGTGAAAGCTATTTCTCATTATTTATAAACCCTTGTCCTACTTCTCAGTGCTAGAACTTTTTTTTCCTTAATGGAAGGAAAGAAATAAGGAGGGGTTGGAGGGAGAGAGGAAAAGCACCTTTGTCTATATGCTTTCGTTAGGTATGTTGAAGACAATACTCATAAATCTCTTCAGTCTTCTCTCCACCTGGGTGGCCATCCTCAGTGCTTAAGCAATTCTTCATAAATATGATTTTCAGAACCATCTGAAACATCTGTATTCGGGGTCCTGTCCTCATCCCTATTCAGAAATGTAAGGCTCAAAATCAGATGTTGTTATGTGAGGTGTGGTCTCATCCGTGGAGTGCAAGCTCACTTTTCATTAGGAGACAGATGCTCAGTAATACCTAAAGTGTGGGAACGTGGATCCCTTCTCTTTAATATCAGTTTTGCCAGTGCCCTCCTTTGTAACCCATAGTGGCTTCAGATAAACCTACTGAGCCCTTCTTTTCTTGTTCATAGGAAAATATTTGTAAAGGGATAGTGCATTTATAAGTAAATTTTTGTATGCTTCTTTTACCTTGAGAGGATTGTAAAGTTTGTCATGCCCTGATTGACAGATATCAGTTCAAAAAAAAAAAAAGAAAAAGAAAATAAATTCCTAAAAGATCTAAAAGATTCCTTAAATAATTTATATCCGACAAATGAATGTGAATCTAAGCAAAATTTGCAGGAAAAATATGTTTATAATCATTAGGTAAAAGTAGAATTCTGACCTTATGTTTATATTTTAAAACTTTGCCCACATATTCCAAGACTTGGCTTTCAGTTTTCATAAATCTAAACAGAGAAATAAATGAAATCGTGTCTAAAATTTCTTCCGATTTTGACATGGTTATATGTCCTCACCTGTAAAATGCAGAAAATATTTTTTCCTTATAGCAGGGTTGTTGTCAGGAAGAAATGATAGTATAGATATTGTGTGGCAACATGCTAGGGACAGATACTTTCATAGCATCATCCATTCACCCTAAGGTCCAAGTATCAACGTTTTCTTCTTTTTCCTTCAGGATTTATCCCTTGGTCAGGGAGTGACCAAAGGTGGTCAGTCAGAACCTCAGTTGGCCACCTGGAGCATAATATGATAAACAGAACTGTACCCAAAGTTCTGTTTACTGAGGCAGTCCTGGCTACTAGTGAATGATCAGGAACCCTATAAGCTAGCCCCTGGAAGAACAATAATGCTGATTTTATCTGTAAAATAACAAAGTACTATAAACTCAGTGGGTTCTCCCTGCAAATTTTTGAATGAGTGTAGGCCGAGTTTCTGTTACCTGTTTTACCAATGATGCAAGTGAGCCCCATAGCAGTCAGGTTGCCCACAGAGGTAAGGATGTGTACATAGGGTTACCCAGAGCAAACTGGTATTTTGTGGGGCACAACCGCAAAACCACTGATATCTTGCTACATTTCAGTACAGAAAACTCCTATGTGCCACAGATTTGGAACATTACCAGATCTTAAATGTTCCTTAGAAATCACCTCAACTGATGCCCCCCATTTGGTAGAAAGCCAAAGTTTCTCAGCTGGGAACGAAACAGAAGTTCCCTTTCTATCACGTGGTGCTGAAGCTCGGATGCATAAACCGAACAAATCATCAGGAAACTATAAAAGGAACAAACAAATACAGTCTCTGGAATCATTGCAACCTCAGTGCACATCTCATTGCCGCTTCCTGGCCATTGGTGTCTAGCTAGGTTCCCCTGCCTGAGCCTTACTGTGAATATGTGCCATGCGGAGTATTGCTGTTTATGAAGCTAGATAACATGCCAGTGCCTGGCCTACTTCTTGGCCCATAATAGGTATTCGACTAATGTTTACTTCTTTTCATCCACTCACCCTTCTTGTTAACGATTGGAACCCGTGTTTTGAACTGTTCACTTCTACTCCGGATTTCCCTGTGTAAGCTCACTTGCAGAAGAGAGTGGAGGTGAACACGTTACATTTCGCACCATCCAGCCCCGACCTGGTTCCACCCTGTGCAGGACACTGCTGACTGTGGGATGCCAGCTGTGGTCCTCACACAGGGCTCACTGTATCAGGGGACCTGGTTTGATCTGGTAAAGAGCATCTGCTGCAGTGCCTGATGGAAAGTGCCCGCTTAATTGGGAGATAGGGCTTCATGAATGGATCTTTCATTAGTTAAAAAAAAAAAAAAATTTTGCCTGCAAGGACTATAAACAGAAGACTTGATTCACTTGTTCCTTTTCTCTTGCCCTCTCTTGAGTTTTGTTTGACTTAGCGTGTTTATACCTCAGGACACAGCTGGTACTAATGCCTTTCCAAGGTCAAGAAACCTTTCCCTGCCATTCCCTATGGTCCCCTTTGTATACCTTCAAGAGACAATAAAGGAGGTGTGGATGTGAGACAGTGAATGCATTTACATTAGTCCTGGTTATTATGGGGACCCCAGAACAAGCATCACTTCCACACTGTCTGCATGGGTTTAAGAGAGTGCATCTGAGCACCTGAGCTTACCTCAAACACGTTCTTTCAAGAAGAGTCACTGCCGGTCATTTCCGTAATATATCACAGCTGTCCTGACCTGATCCTTCTCTGCTCTATCTTGGCGACTTTAGCATATTTTTTCAAAAAGTGTTCCTCTTTCATAATTAAAGGTGAGGGAAGATTGGATGAAAAAAGCTATGGGATGTGGTCAGCACATAAGGCCTGTGGTCAAAGATGGGTCTTCAGTTAAATCATTTGGTCTTACTAAGCCTCAATGTTTTCATTTGTAAATCTGGAATAGTCATTAGACCTTTTTCACTCTGCTTGTTGTGAGTTTCAAACATGAGACTCAGTGAAAAAGAGCTTTTTGGGCCGGGCGCTGTGGCTCACGTCTCTAATCCCAGCACTTTGGGAGGCCGAGGTGGGCAGATCACAAGGTCAGGAGATCGAGACCATCCTGGCTAACACAGTGAAACCCCATCTCTACTAAAACTACAAAAAATTAGCCGGGCATGGTGGCGGGCGCCTGCGGTGCCAGATACTCGGGATGCTGAGACAGGAGGATGGTGTGAACCTGGGAGTTGGAGCTTGCAGTGAGCCGAGATCGCACCACTGCACTGCGGCCTGGGTGACAGAGCAAGACTTCATCTCAAAAAAAAAAAGTACTTTTTGGACAATAGAACACTATATAAATAGGAGAATTTTCATTGAACCTTCCTGACGTTCCATGAATAAGTTGGTGCTCTGCTTATAGTAGTACTTTAGTTGACTTGAGTACATGATGTAGTTGACTTTTGATTAAACTTTATCTAAGTATTACTTAGAAAAAAATGAGCCATCGTGTGATTCTACAGTCTTTACAGGCTACATAGGGATGGTGAATTCTTTTCACCACCAGCAAAGGCTCCCAAAGGATCCGGCCTTATTCCCACTCCATAGATGAAGACCTTAGGCCTCTGGGAATCCATTGAGCTCACAGGTTTGCATAATGCCAAATCAGGATGGGAAGTTCGATCCTGCTTAGTGCTCATAACTGGCTGATAAGGTTTCCATTTCAGATAATGAATACTCATCAAGAAGGACTGGTGGGGAACCACGAGCTGTTCATGTATAATGCCTGCACTCAGGTCCCATCCAGACACCCAGATATCATCTTTGGTGCACTGCAGTAAGATCAGATCCCTGTCTCTGTCCTATTGGTCTCTCCTTCATTCATTCCTTCGTTTGCTCTCTCTGGCCTTCATACTTCTTGAATCACTTTCAGTATGGTACCCTTATTTTAAATAAATAGTACCCTCATTTGGGTATTTGTTTCCAGTATTTCTGAGGCTGGGGAATTTCTCCAGAGTTTAATGATGACTCTGGTGCTCAAGCACCAAGAAAATTTCCACTTGAGATGGATCTGGCACTGGAGGTTTATTTTTTCCCCTTTCTATTTTATTGTTGGCCAGTTTGGGCCAGCATGTTGCTAGGTTGTATTGGTTTCTTAGCTCTTGTAACCAAGCTAAGATGCACATGTCAAAAAATATTTTTTCTTCCTCTCTAAAAAGGTTTTTCCTCTTTTCTGTAATGCTTCAGGAAGGGAAAAGAGTGTTTGCTTGATTCTAATTCTGGCATATGAAGTGTTTGCTACAAAATGTTTTTATCACTGTGTTATCTTGTCAAAGTGCTATCGTCATTGTCATTTTCAGTTTAATAGCAGGAATGTTCTATTTTCACAAAGGATATTCTATATTTTAAGTAAACTCAACAAAGGAAATTTCGAATGCAAAAAAAAATTGATAGTGAGAAACTAATTAGTTTTTTTATTTCTCAAAGCCCTACATTTAAAATAGCTTTAAGTTTCCAGTATGTCATGCTCTGACAGTAGCATTTGCAGGTAAAGGATGATGCTTAACTAGGATTATGGTTACATTGTAAATACTCAAGCCAAAGAAAAATATATCCTTGGACAAAGAGGTTGGGATGATTTGCCAGACTGGCCTCCTGGTTTTGGATCACGGATAAATATCACTGCGATTTAATGCGCCTTTAGTTTCAGGAGTTGTATCCAGACTAGTCCTCATCTCAGCCTCACCAAAGGGGACTGGACTTAACCACAATAGAACTCAGAGCTCCTGCAGTGAAACCCAAGCCCTTTCCCTGTGGGAAGTGATAACCGCAGGTGAAACTTTCAGCTAGAGAAATACCATCTTGGTAATCCTGAAGTGATAGCACCTACATTCTTTTGCCAGGCATCCAAAATCCTTTATTCTTCAAATAGCTGTGAAGGTTTTTTTTTATTATTATTATATAAAGCCTTTCAGTGAGTCATAGAAGAAATGCACTGGGGTCTGAGACAGAGAGAGAGAGATGAAACAACTATAATTCCTGAGTCAACTATGATTCCTGTCTTCAAGAGTCTCATGATTAAGAAATGGAGACAGATGCGGAAATAACTAATGCCAACTTCCTAAGCTAAATGTCATATGGAACAAGGTACCAAGAAGCACATAGAAGGCTTAGGTAAATTCTTCCTCAGGGAATTTGCCTCCGTTGTAGGTAATAATTATGAAGCTTCCACCTTGTCCTGTTTCTATGTCTCTATCATTATTTAATATTTACAGCTACAGCTGTCTATCTGTCTATCCATTTGTCTGTCCTGAGTTCCTATCTAATGGTGTGTTTCAGATTAGGATAGCTTTCTCACTTGAAACACAGTCCGTCTGGTGCTGTGCATCCATCCATCCATTCATTCTACAAACTGTTATGCCCTCTATATGACAAGCATTTTGCTATATCCTTACTACAGAATTCGATTAGGCACCAATATCTAATTTAATTATGGAGACAGAAACAGCTGAGAAAATGTTATCACTCCATAGATGGGTTAAAGAAAAAAAGCAGAGAGAATTTCTTGGAGGCAATGTCAGTATTATCATAAACTCAGGCAGTCCATGCTGAAAATGATTTTTTTTTTTTTTTTTTTTTTTTTTTTTTGAGACGGAGTCTCGCTCTGTCGCCCAGGCTGGAGTGCAGTGGCCGGATCTCAGCTCACTGCAAGCTCCGCCTCCCGGGTTCACGCCATTCTCCTGCCTCAGCCTCCAGAGTAGCTGGGACTACAGGCGCCCGCCACCTCGCCCGGCTAGTTTTTTGTATTTTTTAGTAGAGACGGGGTTTCACCGGGTTAGCCAGGATGGTCTCGATCTCCTGACCTTGTGATCCGCCCGTCTCGGCCTCCCAAAGTGCTGGGATTACAGGCTTGAGCCACCGCGCCCGGCCTGAAAATGATTTTTTTGTGTGAGCCAGAATCCCTTGTGCTCCTCATTTATTCCCTGATTTACTGTGCATTTATTCTGTATCAGATGATGTGCTAGCATAAAACAGGGACGTATCATCTTCTGATATCATGAGACATTGTTTCTAAACCTCTTTTCTTGGCAATTAGACCCCTGCTCATGCCCATCAGAGTAAAGGGTTGTGGACACTTGTTTCGCTGCTTGTTTTCCTCTGCTATCTTCTGTCTTTGTTGGTTGCATTCTAATGGACCTATACCAAGTGCTGTCAGAAGGTGAGAGACTAAAAATCAGATTGCCCAAGGATTTTCACAAATTTTAAGCATGGGGTTGCAATTTAAAATTGGTTGGCAAAGAAACAGGGCATTTGATTATTAGGATTTGACATTATCTGAGTGACTTGGAAATAGAAAAAAAAGGGACTTGTATTATATGTCCAGAAAAAAAGTCCAGCAAACTATAATCCATAGGCAAAATCCAGTGCACCACTGTGTTTGTAAATAAAGTTTTACTGGAATTCAGTCATGCCCATTTGCTTATGTGTTGTCTATATCTGATTTCTGTCTACTTGGTAGCATTGAATAGTTTGGAGAAACCAAATGACCCACAAACTTTGCAATATTTACCGTCTCTTTATTGAAAAGGCTTGTCACTCCATAAAAGCGAATTAATCCTGAAGGAGAAGAAAAAAATTAGTGGCCCTAATCATATTTTTAAATTTATACAACATGTAGTTTTGAAACTTTCAGTCAATTATGTAGAACAATTAAAAAGAAAAAAAAAAAAAACAACTGGGCTAGATGATAGAAAAATTCCCTTTCAACTTGCACCAGTTTGTTCTGAGGATATTGTATGCTTCAGGAATTTCTGCCATGCGCTGGAATTTTCAGACATATATAATGCAGTCTGCCTTCCAGGAACCCTTAGTCTGTTAGTGGAGATGGACATACAAGGCAGCAAATACTCCTTTGTGTAACTCATGCTGTATCTGAGATAAGATAATGAGGCAGAGAAGAGTTGAAGAGTGGAGATGGCCTGGCTTTTTGGAATTATGGAAAGATATCATAAAAGAGTAGAAACTTAAACTATGTTTGAAAGCATGAAACCATGATAGATGGTCAAGGGTAGAAACAAACGTTTTATTTCTAGAAGGTTCAATTCTATCTTGAAATAGTTTGTTGTGTGTATCAGTCCGTTTTCACACTTGGAAATAGAAAACAAAGGGACTTGTATTATATGTCCAGAAAAAAAGTCCAGCAAACTATAATCCATAGGCAAAATCCAGCACACCACTGTGTTTGTAAATAAAGTTTTATTGGAAAGACATACCTGAGACTGGGCAATTTACAAAATAAGGAAGGTTTAATGGACTTAGGTTCCCCATGACTGGGGAGGCCTCACAGCCATGGCGGAAGGTGAAAAGCACGTCTCACATGGCAGCAGACAAGAGAAGAGAGCTTGTGCGGGAAAACTCCCATTTTCAAAACCACTGGATCTCATGAGACTTATTCACTATCACGAGAACAGCACAGGAAAGGCCTGCTCCCATGATTCAGTTACCTCCCACCAAGTCCTTCCCACAACACGTGGGAATTAAAGATGAGATTTGAATGAGGACACAGCCAAACCTGATCAGTGTGTTAATAATGGCACCACCATTTCTAAAGTATTATCCATTATCTTTTTGGTCTTTATAACAGAGGTTGGTTGTAATCATTATCTCCATTTTATTATTATTTCTTAAAAGGCTTCATCAAGTCAGTTAAATGACTTTTTCAGGGTTTCACTGCTTATAAATGGTAAAACTTACCTGACCCTACCTCTGACTCTAAAGCCACAGGATTGTTCCCTTAAATCAAACTTTCTGGCCTAAGTCTACAGATGTTCCCCAGAATTTCTAATTGATCTGAAATGCAAGAGAAAAGGGTCTTTGAATTTTCCTGCATTGGAGCAACCTGCCTTTTTCCAGACATTGCCAAGAGATTGTTTTTGCCCCTGACATTATTGTACATGCTGCCAGTGGAAGGAATAGTGATCTGGACTTCATATGCTTTCCCCGAACATGCATATGGCCCTTCTTATTAGATTGTCACAGGGCTCCCTTACTTTCAACTTTCCTTGGAGGTTTCTCTATTTTCTGTCCTCATTTTCTTTTCTTGTTTCTGATATCAGCCTATAGACCCTCTGTCACCAGTTGGGTTTCTTCATCACATGGTTTTCACATGGTTTCTTCATCACATGGTTTCTTCTCAGGTGGAATTTTGGCCAGAGGGAGGACAATCTGTTCAATTAAACAGATTCTATACAACAGATTCTGTAGAATGCAAAACAGAACTGATTCTGTAGAATGCAAAAGACCCTTTTCCCTGGCATTTCAGATCAATTCTAAATTCTGGGGAATATCTGTAGACTTAGGCCAGAAAGTTTGACTTAAGGGGACAACCCTGGGGCTTTAGAGTCTGAAGTAGGGTCAGGTAAGTTTTACCGTTTATAAGCAGTGAAACCTTGAACAAGTCATTTAAGTGCCTTGATGAAGCCTTTTAAGGGATAATAATTAAACATCCCCTGGTGTTTGAGAAAAGAGATATCCCAAGTCCCACCATTTACCAGGTCCTGTTACTCACCATGCTGGTAACCATAGGTCTCCATCCCTTATGCTCTCTCCTCTTACCACATCCTGTCTAGGAGCTACTTCTACTTCTGTATTTATGTGCTCAGTCTTCTTTCCAGATCCCTACCCCCGAATGTCTAAGCTCCCCACGCCTCAGCTTTCTGTCTTGGGTCGTGGAACCTCTAACACTGGTTTGGAAGTGTGTGTCTTTTTCCTCAGGCAGCTGGAGCAGAGACTGATTCGACTGCCAGTTCTTGCCTCAACAAGAGTGGTCTTGAGACAATAGGTTGAAGCTTTCATTACATGTTCTTTTAGCAAAAAAGTAATAAAGCATAGAGGTTAAGAGATGGGCTCTGGAATCAGACTATGAAGATTCTGATCTTACTGCTTCAATTATAAGCTCTGGATGTTGAGCACCTCTCCTAATCTCCCCGAGCATCATCTACTGAAAGGGGATATCATAGGACTTCCCTCATTGAGCTGTTGTAAGGATTAAATGAGCACATGGTAACTTTCTGGCTGTGTAAGTTTTTGTTATTACTTTTCTTTTGTACTTGAACTTGTCATACCATGTTTCTATTTTGGGTTCAGAAAATATGGTTAGCATAATTATAGGTTTAATAGAAATTTTGGATTAGCCTGTGAACCTAACACGCAATTATAGCACTGTTTTTTTACGGAGAGAATGAATTCCTGAGTTCTAAACAGATGAGTTACAAAGAAATTATTGGACTGAAGTCATCCACATAGAAGAGATGGTCCAGTTTGGAGTAGGAGACTGACTGTGAAAGATAATTGAAAGTCTGCAAAAATATTTTTTACTAAATGCACTGTCTTTTTGAGTTTGCATTCATAGGCATGTCTAACTCACCCACCCCAGTGTAACCAATCAACATCATATACAGCCTTCAGTTACTAAATTTATGGGGTAAATTCATTTTCCTTCTTGGTTTTTGTTTCTTTGCATTTTGATATTTTTATTTCTTTGTTTATTAAATAAGAAATTAGAATCTCTGATCAGTAGATTGGTTAGGATCTGCTTATGAGTCTTAGATGCAAAACTGAGAAATCTTTAATTGGTTGTGCTATTGTATCTGTTCTCAGGCTTGTTAGCTAAAGCTCAGTTAGTGATTTGCCACCACTGCCATTGCTTGGTGGTAGAATGGGGTAAAGGATTATCAAGCCAGCATCCCTTGTCCCCTGTGAGCTTAGTCTCAGTGAACGGATTGTCTTGTGTGCTTTATAAAATGCCCATGACCCTTAGTTTATACTTAGGAAATAGAAGTCACAAAGATTTCCTGAGGACCTCATCATTACGTGGAGCTAGGAAAAGTGCTGTGGTTTATAGCACTGTGGTTTATACAAAGGGAAATCCAATTGATTTGCACGAGTACACAAAACAAAATTAAGTAACATGAAGAGAAACGATGTTCTTTAGGAATTAAGAGGAGGTTCAGAAGGAAAATGGTGTTGATTGGATCTGGCCAACTGAGCCTGGACAATCAGTGACCTCGAGGAAAGGAGTGTTAAGAAGGGGACATTCCTGACAGAGGAAATAACATAAGTAGACAGGGAGGTAGAACATTCTGGAAGTTCAACCTGTCAGTGTTAGAATGCCTTAAAAATGGTGCATCATACGAATTTAGCCACATTTCACTTCAAGATTCTTACATACTGTAGGTTGAAAATCAACAAAGCCCTTAAAATGCAGACAGTTATTTCTCTCTGTGTTGCGTGTGTGTGTGTGTGTGTGTGTGTACACACATATACTCCACATATCTCCACAAATCAATGACAATACCAAATGGAGCAATTTTCCACAATTTTCTCCAAGTAACTGATGCTTAAGCATTGCACTCAGCAAAATGTTGAAGTCTGTCAATATTTCTACATCCTGCTGAGTTTTTGTGTGGCCCCCAGTAACTTACCCAGTCTCCTCCTCTATAAGTAGAGATTGCAGATTCTGCATCTGCAAGTGTAAGAATCCTTTCACAGACAAATTTCAGAGGACTCCAACCTGCAGTGTCTTTAGTGAGTCAGGAATTAGGAAGATAGCTTCAATTTGGTTATACCCAGCAGGAAGGAAACAATCCCAATCATACTAATACCGATAGAATACTGTAGTCCAGGACTTTGATGGAGTTCGACCAGCATCCTTTAGAAAGGAAAATTGCATAAATTAAATAATTCATATGGAACAAACGTATATGTAATATGTGTGTAAAATAAAATGGCACTGGCTTTTAATCAGGTGAATACATATATATCATAGAGAAGTCAACTATGAACAGAAGATACAAAATGAACTGTTCTTTAGGCTCATGTTTTGTTTTGCAATAAAGGGCAGGATATTCTCTCTTCTTTTAGCCTCAACTGATCTGTTTGCATGTTCTAGTCACCTGAACTTTGATATGCGTCTAAAGGAGGCCCCTGTTTTTCCATTAACTAGAAAATAAAAAAGTGCCCAGAAGAGAAGCTTCCATTTCTGGCAGCACATAGAAAAGAGCCCAGAGTTTGATCAATAAGTGGTATCAGGGTCAAGATGAGGGAAAGGACATCAGAAAAAAAAAGTAGAATTATCCTGTTCACTTCAAGGAAGACATAAGGTGGATTTTAGAAACAGATTAAGATAAAATTGGCAGACAGAATTAGGGAGATTGCTTAATCAATATCACTGTATAATGATGCTGGGTAGAAGATGCATGGAAGAAGCATGGATTATCTCAATGACTATCTTACTTTGAAGATAGTGTGATTATCACCCCTGGGGAGGCTGGAACATTACAGTGGGAATTTAGTCACCAAATGAGGCAGTTCTGTGAATTGAATAGATCACCATGGCGGTTGTTCCCAACCTTAAGTTTTCTTAAATTTTAGAAGTTCAATGAGTTCTTCTCCAAGGATCAAGGAGAATATCTACTAGAAATCCACTACAGAGTAGAGAGAATTGGTCTATATGCAAGTTTATTTAAATTAAATAATCCTGATACCGTTTTGAACTTTTCAGTGAAAACCTACCATATGCTGCTCTTACGAGTGACTTCAGTGCTTCCTTATACAAAGTGCAAGCGGTGCTAATCTCACATTTAAAAAGCGCTTTGGGCTGGGCGCGGTGGCTCACAACTGTAATCCCAGCACTTTGGGAGGCCGAGGTGGGTGGATCACCTGAGGTCAGGAGTTCAAGACCAGCCTGGCCAACATGGCGAAACCCCGTCTCTACTAATAATGCAAAAAATGTAGTGGGGCGTAGTGGCGCATGCCTGTAATCCCAGCTACTCAGGAGGCTGAGGCAGGAGAATTGCTTGAACCCGGGAGACAGAAGTTGCAGTGAGCCAAGATCGCGCCATTCCACTCCAGCCTGGGCAACAAGAGCGAAACTCAGTCTCCAAAACAAATTTTGACTTTAGAAAGAAGGCCTGTGCCCAAGTGCTCCCAGGTGCTGCCAGGCCTCAAAGGAAGGGTCCTGAAGACAAACCTGAGTGCCTCCTTCGACATGCTCTGCCTGCAAATATTGGCTGCCTTCAAGCTCACAGCCTGTGACAGCAAGTTGGTTTCATTTCTTAAAGTTGATCTTTAAAACCGTGAGGCAATCGCAAACTGTTTGAGATCCCAAATCAAAGAACAGATTGTGTAGACTCAAAAAAAGCAAACAAACAATTACATTTAAAAACAAAGTGTTGGAAAAAACCAGCAACAACCTTTTTGCTCACCTGCCAAGGCCTTGTGGCTAAGCTTCTCTTTTTGCCAAATTGTAGCAAATCACATCAGACAGTGTCCTTCTTGTCCTACTGACAGGTGACCCATTTCCTGGTGGTTAAATCTGGAGGGATTTGGGAGCTCTTGCTCTTAACATGACTTTCCCACTGACTGGATTTGTGATTGTAAACAAATCACACTCATTTCCTCCATTTGAAATGCAGGTTCTGTGAAGCCTCCTGGCTTGAAGAAATAATAGTGAATAATACCTAACATTGGCATTGTACAGCATGCCACTAAGGGCTGCACAATAGCTCTGTGAACTAGATGAGGAAACAGGATTAGAGAAGGGACCAGCTCACAATCACAGGACTAGTAAATTATGAAGTAAGAATTCAAGCTTTCCAGCGTCTCTTGTTCTTTCTACTACATGATACCACTTCTAGCTAACCACTCATTCAATAGCTCTTGAAAAGGATATTCTGTTACCTCCTTTGAAGATAATATTTGATCCCTACTTTCTCACAGGGCTTTCCAAATAGAGTCCATGTTGGCCCATTTCTATGGAACATTTTGCTGGCCTTTAGGTATTTTATTAATTGCTGAATCGTTTAGGGGTTTTAAGTTGTCTAAGGAGACTATATCTGAATTCAATTATTTTTTTCCTCTTTCCCCTCCAGCATGCACGTAGTGATGTGTAAGTTTTCAAGAGCTGTCAAGGTGTATGTGTATATATACACACACACACACACACACACACGTATATATATATCCAAAAGCAGATAGTACAAGATATTTACTACAGTTGTTTCATTTTGATATGGATAAAAAATATATTTAAAAAGGCAAAGAATTGTGTGACTGTCATTACAACTTTAATTTCAAAATTTTTGTCCTTATGTTATTTGCTATACTTGGCTTTCCTTGACATTATAAATCATTGATCACAGGCTGGTATAAATTTAGCATTACCAGTGGATTCTGCATATTTGATATGCTCTTTTTGTTTTGGTTTTGTCAGTTTGCTACTCGTGAGTTTATCTTTGAGCAGCTTCCCATGACTATGGGATTAGGTCTGTGCTCCGGAGCCTGATATCTATGGGCCTTTTTTTTCTTAGTCTTTCTAGTCTTTTTACCCAATATTTCTTCATGATATCCATAGTTTGTCCAACCCAAACAAAGAGCTAGTCTCCAAGCACACTAACCTGTTACATTCATCCCTCTGCTTTTAATACAATTGTTTCTCTATAGAGAATGCCTTTAATAAATATGTAAGTTGGCTAAGCTCAAAAACACCACTTCTATGATAATACTGTCACAGATTCTGCCATTTGTAAATATGCATGCTCATAGTACTCTTATAGCATTGGTCCTCTCTTATAGCGTTATGAGAGTAGGTACTATAAACTGAAAAGTAACACATAAAAATACATAATGGTGCAGCTCAGATATGTGTTATCTTAATATTCCTATTAACCTTAGAACTTTGTGACTGCGTTGGGGTTACTTGACATATTTGTTTATCGATCAACACAGTGACGATGATGAATGAGTAACCAGTGTTCTTGTTATTGAAACATTTGAAGAAGTATTCCATATTCCTGAAGTTATTTTTTTATTTTATTTTAGTTTAGTTTAGTTTAGTTTTTGAGATGGAGTCTCACTCTGTTGCCCAGGCTGGAGTGCAACAGCATGATCTGAGCTCACTGCAACCTCTGCCTCCCGGGTTCAAGTGATTCTCCCTGCCTCAGCCTCCCAAGTAGATGGGATTACAGGCGCCTGCCACCACGCCCAGATAATTTTTTGTAGTTTTAGTAGAGATGGAGTTTCGGCATGTTGGCCAGGCTGGTCTCGAACTCCTGACCTCAGGCGATCTGCCCACCTTGGCCTCCCAACTGAAGTTATTTTTTATTTAAACTAACACATGCGACTGGCTTAACAAACTAATAGGCCTAATGAGTCTAAAACAAATGATATCCGTTCCGTGCTTCTCCTCTCTCCACTCTCTCAGTCCTACTTCACAGAAGATACTCTTGGCTGCTTCTTCCTGGCATTTGCACAGCTTCATGTCTGAAACAGAAATGCATTTCTATCTTTGGAGGCATAAATCTTAGATGCTATCTGTGGATTAATAACACAAAAGACACAGATATGCCATTCATATAAATGTTTGACTGTTTAGAGCTTCCGACTCCGGGGAGGATTTACCCATCTCCCTCCAAAATTGAGAAAAGGGACCTTCACTGAACATTATCTTCAAGTCCTTGCAGTGTTCCAGAAGGTATGACAATCTGGTCCTTTGGCCGACTTCATTACTGACCTGCTGACCTGCTGTTTTAGGTTGATTATATTTGCCTTTGAGCCAAAAGAGTTTCTTGATGATCCTCCAGAGCCCCATTTCCACACAACACTTCGGTTTAAAAGCTGCAAGAATGGATTTAATGAAATAGTGATGGAGTGATTTGAAGATTTTTAATGTCTTTCAGGAAACACAAGGTGCTCTTAGTGACCACAGAGCTGGCAGCCTCCCCTGCATCTCAACTTTATGTTTCCAGATAGAGTCTAGATGCTTAGTAAGTGTTAACAAATAACAGTGCATCTTGATGCATTCTTTATGATATAAAATAACCTGTTAGGTATCAGAGATAATTTTTCTTCAGCATTAGATGACTGTTTATATATGATATATTTCTCTGTGTCCCTGGGACCTAATGATTATTGAACAGAGGTGAATAGAATGTTATACAGTAGATGAAACATGATTCTCAAAGTCAGGAGACCTAGACTCAGTTGCTTTCCATCAAGGCAGTCGTTACTTACATGTTACATCTTTTATCAGAACCTCAGTTTGGATCTATAAAATAGGATTACTCATTTTCACCTTGGAACTGTTTTTATGTAACCATCAAGTAAGCCGGTAAACATAGTTATTTGTGTAGTTCACTAGCTGCTAACAAAGGAATCCAGGGTGGCCTTTAATATATGTTCGGAATATATTTATTCAACAAATGTGTCTTCAATTGTTTTCCGAGTTAGATTTATAAAAAATGAGAGTCTGGCAGGCAAGCAGGTAAGTTGGTAACTTGGGATGGGATCCACTACAGCACAGAAGTACAGCCAGAGACTTGCTCCTAACTCCCCACGATTGCTACAGATCCTTGCTCTGTCTTACAGCTTGGCAAGGGATCTTGCTATCAGCCTTCTCTCATGGAACCCATTGTACATATGTGTATTTGATTAGCTTATTCTATTTTCATTTTATGTTTTTGATTCTCCTTGTGGAGTTAGATCCTATAGGTGCACACACACACACAATTTAAGAATAGGAAAGAAACTATTTTGCAATCTATATATGGCCTCTGCCTTTAATTGTTATTGCTCCCGATCTATCCCCCACTAATTCTTTGTCTGTTATCCAAATGGTTTTCACTTTATGTGTAACAGGAGTGAGCTTATTCTGGACTACATTGGTTAGTTCCTTGAAAGCATAAGCACGAGAGAATAAAATGAGTGGAATGGCACAAAGCACAGCTCACGTATTTGTTTTTTAGTTTGACATTCTCATTTGCTTTTTAGTTTTACATGTATTTGTTATACGTATCTCTCATAGGTTTGCTTTTTACATTCTTCCTTATTTTTGCCTTGGTTCTCCTGATGTGTGAAAATGGTCCTAAGGCCACCAATCACAGGATTGTGACTCCTTTCCCAATTTTGTTTATCTACAATAATTGCAACAGCATGATGTTGTTCAATGTTGGCATATGCAAACATAAAACCTAAGATTTGGGGAGCCAGTTCTTTGCAGAAGGCGCTTTAACGTATCTAAAAGAAAAAACATTCAATAATGTGTGCAAACTTTAAAGTGTGTGTAATATTTATGTGTTCATAACGTTATTCTCATGGTGACAAAACTCCTTTCGGGTAGATATTTGTTCCCATTTGATGCATGTAGAAATTAATGTTTAGAGGGGTTGTTAAATAGCTAGTTAAAATCAGAACCAAGAATCATATTCATTATTTCTGTCTTAAACGTCTCTTTCAACTATTTTAGGCTCCAGTAGTAAGCTTCATAGGACTTCTTGTCATCTCTAGTGTGAAATGGTTTTCCAAAGATCTGTGAGTGTGTATGTGTATGTGTATGTGTGTGTTTGTTTTAAATAGGCTTTTTACTTTTAAAAGCAAAGTTCACAGTAAAACTGAACAGAAAATACAAGCAAGTTCCCGTATACCCCCTATCCACACAAATCCCACAAATACATATTCTTTTCCACTATCAACATCTCCCACCAGAGTGGCACATTTGTTACAATTGATAAACCTACATTATCACATCATTATCACCCAAAGTCCATAGTTTACATTAGGATTCACTCTTGGGGTTGTAGATTTTATGGGCTTTGATGAATGTGTAACGTTTATTTCCCATCATAGAATCATACAGAATACTTTCACTGCCCCTAAAAATTATTTTTGCTCTGCCCATTCATTACTTTCTCCCCCAACCCCTGGTAACCCCTGAAATTTTTACTGGCTTCATAGTTGTGCCTTATCAGAATGTTTTATAGTTGGAATCCTACAAGATGCAGCCTTTCCATATTGCCATTTTACTGAATAATATACGTTCAAGGTTCATCCATGTCTTTTCATGGCTCGATAACTCATTTCTTTCTAATGCTGGATAATATTTTGTTATATAGATGTCCACAGTTTATTTATCCATTCACCTACTAAAGGACATCTTAGTTGTTTCCAAGTTTTGGGCAATTATGAATAAAGTTGCTATAAACATCCATGTGCTGGTTTCTTTGTAGACATACATTTTCAACTCATTTGGGTAAATACCAAGGAATGTGATTGCCGGATCGTATGGTAAGAGGATGTTTAGTTTTGTAAAAAACTGCCAAACTGCCTTCCAAAGTAGCTGTACCATTTTTCAGTCCCACCTGCAATGAAGGCGTGTGCCTGTTGCTACAACATTGTGGCCAGAATTTTATTGTATCAGTGTTATCAGACTTTTGGATTTTGCCTATGGTAGCAGGCTTCTTTGCTTATTTGCCATCTGTATATCTTCTTTGGTGGGATGTCTGTTCAGGTCTTTTGCCCATTTTTAATGGCTGTTTTTCTTAGTAAGTTTTGAGAGTTCTTTGAATATTTTCAATAATAATAGTCTTTTCTCAAATGTGTTGTTTGCAAATACTTTCTCCCACTCTAAGGCGTGTCTTCTCATGAACGCTTGACAAAGATGCATTTTTCACATGCACCCTGCCTCATCTATAGCATGTCTTCAAATAGGCTTAAGCGACTAACTCGAGGGAAGCTGATTTATCTTGGAGAACTCCTAACTCATTTTTCTTTCATTCATTTAATAGGCAGCAGACTTGGGGGTGTAACAGGAATATTCTGATGTTTAGTTAGTGCTTAATTTTTTTTGCACTCTTAAGTAAAGCTTTTGACTATTATTGCAGTGCACTTGCACCAAACGTGAACGTTTCAACATCTGCTATTAGTGTGACTGAAAGAGAAGAGAAAGGAAAAGAAAGGAGAAGAAATGTTGGCTCAATCCTGTCCTTACGTGAAACAATAAAAATATTTTAAAACTTTCTCTCACTTATGCAGACGTAGTGCTTTATTTTTTCCTAAACTGGAAGCTCCCTAAGGGGAAAAAAATCATCTCATAGAATCTAAGGTGCTCAGCAGGTAATATTCATTTGAGTAGTGTTTCTTGAGTTAAACTTGCTAGCCTTATTTATCCTGAAGTGATACAGCATCACTGGGCTGCTTCAAACTGTCTTTATCCTAATGGGCTCGACTGGCACAAACAGTTACTAAGATTTGGGAGAGTCAGAGAGCCCGTAGTTACCATGGACTCTCCTGCATCTCAGTTCTTTCACTGCATGCCTTTGGAAATCTTTCCTGCTGGTGAGGTTCTGTGAGTGACTATGGCCTGATAGAATTTGTTTCATTTCTGTTTGTTTTTATTCTTTAGAAAGGCAGAGTAGAAAAACCAGTTTAATGAGATAACAAATAGAGGAAAATACTTTGGACTTACACTTACTGTTTAAATATAAAGGTTGACTTTATGGTAGCTATTAATAGTTCCAACATCTTGTTAAATACCCAATGCTTAATTACGTAAAGAGCTTCTTATTTCCTCTCTCCTGCCCCTTTTCTTCTCCATCCCCTTGCAAAGCAGCCACAAAAATTAAAGCTATTTAAAGATATATGAATCAGCATATTGCCTATATCTAATTTATCTTTGTGCAATGCACACATTCATGAATTTCTCAAAGGCATATGACTCTCCAGAAATCTTTAAATATGTAAATAATATTATAAAGCCCCTTAGTGAATAGCAGATGCAATACATTATTCTAGGTGTCTTGAGTAATGTGAAGAAAAGATCAAATTCCCTGTTGTACTGCCTGTGTCACATGTTACATTAATAAACATCAGTCCGTTTGCAAGAATAGTATGTTATCTGAATTTAATGAACTTCTGAACTGAATGGAATGCATCTAATTGACAAACTGTCATCAAAGAGAACAGAAGACACTAACTACAAAGTCCAAAGGGAAAGAAGAAACAAGTGGGAAGAAAAAAAAAAGCATGACGAACTGTGAGACGGTGGGATCAAAATCATTGGAAGGCATCTCCGTGTGAATGTGAGCCTGTGCAGTAACCTGCACATGTGTGGATGCCTTGTGGTCTTCCCATGTGAGACATCTTGGATCTGATTAAAGGGCCTTGTGGTGTCTGGCATTTACAGCTTTGTATTTCCCTTAATTGCATATCCAGACTCAAGAAAGGGATGGGGGAGTGTCACATAAAAGATAATTCACAGCAAAGATCTCAAGCTGTTAGGTAAATGAAGTGTTTCCACAGGAGGGTTTATTTTTGCCTTCAAAATCTCCTGGTACCTGATAAATTAAAGATAAAACTCTTTCAAACAAGTTTTTACTTTTCTTTTCTCCACTCCCCATTTTGTCATATTGAGTGTCAAGTACATTGCTGCTTAAAACTCCAAGAGGTAGAGTGGCTACTAAATTCAGTATGTACATATATGACATATATTATGCATATTTTCAGAATACATACTATGTTACCGCTTTCTGACCCAATGAGAAAAGCTATAGTAAGGACTTTTTCAGGACTGTAATTGGGCAAATGACCTTGTAAGGCAGTGGTCTCCAACCTTTTTGGCACCAATGACCACTTTTCTGAAAGACAGTTTTTCCACGATCCCGGGATTGGGGGGTAGGGGATGGCTTCAGTATGAAACTCTTCCACCTCACATTATGAGGCATTAGATTCTCATAAGGAGTGCACAAACTAGGTCCCTTACATGCGCAGTTCACAGTAAGGTTTGCACCCCTACGAGAATCTAATGCCACCACCATTGATCTGACAGGAGGCGGAGCTCAAGCTGTAATCCTGGCTTACCTGCCACTCACCTGCTAGGAACAGGCCAAGGACCACTGTCAGTCCATAGCCTGGGGCCTGGGGATACCTGGTGTAGAATTTATACTGTTAAATGTCACTTGATACGCACACTAAAACTATTACAAACCACATATTGTCAGTTGTCATATCGGACAGAGCTGCAGTGAGGGTAGAGCAACATTTTGGTTTTAAGTACCGACTCACCTCTAAGCCTTTTCAGATCTTTGAGCCAAAAGTGATTGTCCTCTTTCTGAAATCCTATTACCATTTATTGTATATCTGTAATGAAAGTTTTAGTCTTTTCCTTCGTATTAATGTTATTCATTGATTTGGCTTAGCACCCCTCTTAGAGAGAAAGCTCTGTGAAGATGTGTTTCTTACTGATTCATTTGGTATGCTGCTAAATGCATAAAACTTAGAAGATATTCCATAGCCTTGTTTGAATAAATTAAGTTACACATGGTGTTTCAAGTTCACCTCTTCCTTTGACTACCAAAAGACTTCTCGTTTTATTAACACAACTGTGAAGTTCAAGTCTTGTGTATTCTAACACTTTGATTTGCTCAGTGGCCTGATAGAAACTGTTTTTAAAAATTATAGTTACCCTTAGCATTTTCCTGAATATTGTCTTTAGCTATGGGTGGGGAAGATGGTTATGTGTGTGTGTGTGTGTGTGTGTGTATGTGTGTGTGTATGTGTGTGAGAGAAAAGAGACACATGGACCCATTGCCACATGTCCTAATTATGTGAAGCAAAAATATTTAAATAATTTTGAGGTTGTCCATATCTTCTGTACTATATTCTGTGTTACTGATTTTTTTGGATCAAATAGTGGTTTTTCATGAGCTAGGTATGAAAATATTACCAGGGACTAAAATTAGGGGAAACGAGGAGTAACTTAAGAGTGTAGTCAGTTTGTTTTTCTACTGGTGCTACTGGCATTGAAAGCAAGAGAGTTCCTCCCTGTGTGGGAATGACCTGTACATGGCAGGACCTGAGCGCGCCAGGTCTCCAGCCTTTACACTTTGATAGCGTCTTCCCCACACACCCGGTGCAGTACACCCCTAGAGGGATCCATTTCTTCAGTGAGCACATCTTTGGAGAGCCACTGTCTAGATTTGTAGTGCACAAAAATGGAGTGTGATTACGGGTCTTCTGAGGATGGTGTGTTGTTTTATCTTTTCTCTTGCTCTATTCAAATTCAAATTTTGCAGCCATTACTCCCTGTTAGACTTATCATTATAATGAAATTGAATGTTGGTAAATATTTTTGTGAAGTATGTGCCCTTTTTCTATGTTGAATGGACTACAGGCATTCAATACTCCATAACACCCAAAATATCGTTAATTTCCAGAAAATATAAATTTGTCACAAAATCTAAAAACTGAAATATTAGGAAAAAGGAAAGAATAGTGTCCATAAATCACTTTGCTTAACATATTTTTGAGACCAAGTTTTGCTCTTGTTGCCCAGGCTGGAGTGCAATGGTGCAATCTCGGCTCACTGCAACCTCTGCCTTCCGGTTTCAAGCAATTCTCCTGCCTCAGCCTCCGAGGACCTGGGATTACAGGCGCCCGCCACCACGCCTGGCTAATTTTTTAGTAGAGATGGGGTTTCACCATGTTGGACAAGCTGGTCTCAAACTCCTGACCTCGTGATCTGCCTGCCTCGGCCTCCCAAAGTGTTGGGATTACAGGCGTGAGCCACCTAGCCCGTCCAGCTAACGTACTCTTTTGTTCCTCAATACAATTTTAAAAGCACATGTCTTGAGACCAACTTGTCCTTTCTTTTGTAACATCAATCAGTTTTCTTAAAGAAGTAAGTGAGGAACCATAGATTTTGCATTTTAGGAAAATTTTGCATTTAGTATATAATTTTATCTTAGCCTGTGCCTTATGTGGCAGGATATAATCCATGCTATAATTCTGCAATTAGTGTTTTACTCAGAAATGCAGTCATTTACATTTATCCCTTTGACATTTCGTCACTCTTATTCATTTATCCAGTCATTCAATTTCAGAATACTAACTTTGCCAGATACTAATATCAAGGACTGGCCAATTCATTCATGAGTAGATGAATAACATAAGTGTCCTGACTCAAGGAGCTTGTAAACTAAGAATTGTAATGTTATAAACTATTTATATTTCTCTAGTATTTTACAACTTAACAAGTAAAATTGTGTGGTTCTATTTGTAGTCAAGAGACCTCAGAAACTCTTCAGTCTTCACCATTTCCTAACTTATGACTTGATCTATTCTAGCTAGTGACGCTCTACGGTATTACATTTATTATGTCATCCTTAACGGTGTGGAAGGTGAAGGACCAGAGAGATTCACACAGACTTGTCTTTGTTCACAGGAGTAGACCCATGCCTCTAGATTTAAAAGGTTCATCAAGGCAGTATAACTTAGTAGAAAGAATAAGAAACTGTAAATCTGGGGTGGGATCTGGCCTCAGGAATTCTCTGGCTATGCAAAGTTAGGTAAGATGCTTAATTTTAAACACAGTATATCCTTCTTTGGGAAATAAAATATACCTTATGGATTTCTTTATATCAATTATTTTTCAACAGAGAAGAAGGAAAGGGAAATGCTTGCATGGGGCCATCATTTATATCATTTATTCAACAGTCACTCATCAAATACTTTTTGAATGCTTACCGGTGCCAATCACTTGTCCACACACTGGGAGTCAGCAGTAAACACAATCATAAAAATTCCTGCCCTCTGGGTGCTTACATTTCTGGTTGTGTTAAACTGCAGAGAGGAAGAGAATTTCAAAGGTAATAGTACCTAATACCATCTGAAATCCTAAAACTTCTGCCTTACTGTCTTCCACCTACCCATCCCCATTGGGGAAACCTTAGGTTAGAGGAAGCCACTGTATAGTGGCTATATAATAGTGTTTTATTTTATATCGTTTATCACTGTTTTCTGCACAGAGTAAAACAGTGATAAAAATTATCACTTTCTTAAGATTTTGACGTTGCTGTACAATTCTCATTTGTGAACAAAAACTTTGCTCTGATTACATAGGATTCATTTAAAATCCATGGAATCTTTTGAAACTGAATTAGAAGTCATCAAGACATGTTCATTTTATCAACAAGTGAAATAGTCTCAGGCATAAGGTGGAAGGATGTGAGTCCTAAAATCTTTGGTAGGAGTTGGCTGGGCACAGTGACTCACACCTGTAATCCCAGCACTTTGGGAGGCTGAAGCAGGCGGGTCATGAGGTCAGGAGATTGACACCATCCTGGCTAACATGTGAAACCCCGTCTCTACTAAAAATACAAAAAATTAGCCGGGCGTGGTGGCGGGCGCCTGTAGTCCCAGCTACTCGGGAGACTGAGGCAGGAGAATGGCGTGAACCCGGGAGGCGGAGCTTGCAGTGAGCTGAGATCACGCCACTGCACTCTAGCCTGGGCAACAGAGAGAGACTCTGTCTCAAAAAAAATTTAAAAAATTAAAAAAAAAAAAAGGTCTTTGGTAGGAGTTTTACATAGATTCCCTTTTGACACCTCCCACCCCAGCAACTCCGTACCGTAGTTATTAGTAAGCACATCTTCCAGATGTGGGAACTGTGGCTTAGAAATGCTATGGAGACACTTAGTAGAAGAGCTGAAATTTGAGCTTAGGATCCTCAGCCTCACCATCTAGTGTGCTAATCTTTTGTGTGTTTGTTTTTCCTCCTGGGACAGATATCATTTGCGACCTGTTGCCTGAGACTGATTTAGTCCACTGTGTTAACGGGAAAGTTTTCATAGTTTTTTTTTTCTTCCGTATTGTTTTTAATGGCAATGTAAAACATGTGAATCTGAAAAGAGAGGTTCTGAGAAATTTGTGCAGCTCCTTTTTCCAAATAAAAGATAGATTTCTCTTGATGAAGCCTTGATGGTTGGAAATTAAGACAAGAACTGAAAGCAAAACAGCCTACTCAAGGTTAGGCAGTGACTCGAGTCATTCCATGCACTTAAACAATATTTAGGATGACCCTATGTAAACTCACATTATCACTTAAAAGCCAGTATAAAAATACCACCCATCTGCCGTGCTAGTCCTGCTGTTGCTTGCCACATTTCTCTGACAAGCTGTTACCTCAGTATATAGAGAGAGTATACATTTTGGAATCCGGAGTTTAAGTTTGAAAAAAAAAAAAATGGTATCTGGTACATATGGACTAGATTCTGTTCTTCCAAATGTAGATTTGTAACCTCATTTATTCTTAAAGATAATGTGTTAAATTAGCTTTTTTTTCTTGACTCTGAAGATTGAAGCTCTTATAATTTTATGCCTGGACATGAACAATGTACAATAGGAAATCATTTAGTTTACACTCGCCATATGATATGCAAAGTGGGTGTTGGGAGGTGTTTATATCAAACACCATCACTAAGTTCTAAACCGCTCTCTGGAAGCTATGTAACTTTTCAGGTATTAAATATTTGGAAGATTTGTAGGTGCAGTATGTATAATTGCTTCCATACAAGTAATTCTTTAGTGCCAAAAAACTCTAATTCCATAATTTCCAGTGGCATTGTAACAGCCGAGATGTAATCTTCCTTCTTAATAGGTATTTGAGCAGAAGAGGCAAGATTGGAAGTTAGATCCTCAGGCTTCTCTGACGCATCAATCTGCGGATAAAGCCTGTAGCTAGGAATTACAATCTGGCACAGACATGTAAGATCACTGAGTCATTTGCTGCTTTTCCATGGGACAATTACTTATTCTTTTTCTGCACATTTCCTAGGAAATACCCCCAAAGTAAAAAATATCAGGAGCACCAGTATGTGATCCTCCTTGCTACTTATTGTTCATACTCTTTATTGCTTCTCAGCTTTTTGGCTAAGATCAAGTGTATTGTTTATACTGTCTCCAGGATTTTCCTGGAAATCCTTTTTGGTGAATATAACCTTGTACATTACTTGAAAATGGGCATTTTAATAATTTTTTCACTCCACTAGTATTTATTGAATGATCATTATTTGTAAGCTCTTAGGAGACCTGTCAAAGACAAGCATGAGCTCATCAAAATCTTAAACTTGTATATAAACTAGTAAAGAAGGAGCACATGAACATATAATTTTCTGAAAATTGAGAAGGGAAGTGAGTGGGGAGCCTTTTGAGGCTGGACAGAAACAAGAGGGCCATGACACTGAAGAGGACATTTTTAATTTCATATTCACCCCGAGATTGGTAATCGAGAGTCTTATTTACTCAGAGCAAGCCGCATAAATCAAAACCACGATGAGATACCATCTCACACCAATTATAATGGCGATCATTAAAAAGTCAGGAAACAACAGGTGCTGGAGAGGATGTGGAGAAATGGGAACACTTTTACACTGTGGGTGGGAGTTCAACCATTGTGGAAGACAGTGTGGCAATTCCTCAAGGATCTAGAACTGGAAATGCCATTTGACCCAGTGATCCCATTACTGGGTATATACCCAAAGGATTATAAATCATGCTGCTATAAAGACACATGTACATGTATGTTTATTACAGCACTATTCACAATAACAAAGACTTGGAACCAACCCAAATGTCCATCAATGATAGACTGGATTAGGAAAATGTGGCACATATACACCATGGAATACTACACAGCCATAAAAAAGGATGAGTTTGTGTCCTTTGTGGGGACATGGATGAAGCTGGAAACCATCATTCTGAGCAAACTATCGCAAGGACAGAAAACCAAATACCGCATGTTCTCACTCATAGGTGGGAACTGAACAATGAGAACACATGGACACAGGGTAGGGAGCATCACACACCAGGGCCTATTGGGGGGTGGGGAAAGTGGGGAGGGATAGCATTAGCAGAAATACCTAACGTAAATGATGAGTTAATGGGTGCAGCACACCAACATGGCACATGTATACATATGCAACAAACCTGCACCTTGTGCACATATACCCTGGAACATAAAGTATAATAATAATAAAAAATAAATAAAATTTCAAAAGTCACACTATTAAAGTTAAAAGCCATACCCTGAATCTTCCAGTCAAAATTCCTTGTTTACAGATGGGAGAGTGAGGAAGGGTTTCGCCAATGGTCACATAGATGTCAAATATCATTTACTGAGAAAATCAGCATGAGAACTCAGGTTTTTTTTTTTTTTTTTTTTTTTTTTTAAATCACTCAAGCCAATAATGCTTCCATCCTTTTAGTTCTGTTATTTGTCTCCTCCACTGTTACTCAAGGCTATCTCAGGCCAGCAGCAGAGGTTTGAAGTCTTTTCAGAAGAGAGCATTTTTGAGACCGGGACCTCATGTTGAACTAAACTCACCTCCACGTTGGCACGCACGTTACTTCCTCTTGCACTGTATAATTTTGCCATTGGATTAAACTCATGTGGTTGGTGCTAAGGCTTTGACCACAGGCACATTTGAAGATTATGCTTATTTTTGGATACAACCTCCTTTGCCTCCCAGCTGAAAAGTTGGAAGGATGAAGGGAACAAAATCAAGTCAAGGGATTCCAAATGGTCACATCTTATGACCACAGGCTTTATATGACGATGATTAATGTGTCCTCGTTGCCATCCTAAGACTTGCATCATTTGCTTCCATTGTCTTTCTGGCTTCGTCTCTGTTGCTGCTTCTTGGCAGTTATAGGTTTCCAACCCAACAGGGCAATTTCAGTTTCCCCCTCATTTTCTACATAAATTGTCCTTTCTCCACATATTTGTTTATGCAGTTTAACTCCTGCCAGATTCTTCTCTCTACCTTCTGAAATCTTTCCAGTTTTGAAAGTCTTAGATCAAGTACTACACAGCTGAAAATGGCTCTGCCTCTTTTATGGCATTTAATATCTACCTTGGGTTATAGTTATTGTGCCAACCATAGATACTAAAATTTTGAAAAGAATAGAAGTTTGAATTCCTATGTCCTGTCCCCATAGGACCTAGTGTTGCCTCTTTCAATTAACAAATGTGTAAGGAATAAATTATTTTGGCATATTATCCCTTGTCTTTTAAAAGTTTCACAGAAGTCCCTTTGCACTCAAGTTAAAGGCTATAAAAATTTAACATCTAGTTGTGTTGGCAGAGTTGTCCACATGTACTTCAGTTTATCAAACTTCGATATATATTTAAATCGAAAGCTATCAGCCATTTTTTTTCTATGCAAATCACAAAACCCGTTTATCAATGCCTTCCCCTCCCCCTTTCCCTTACTACATCTATAGGAAGATTACATCCTGACATGATAAAAGGAGACAAGCTTTTGTTAATGTTAAGCGTCTGCTCCATGGCCCCCTTTGCCCAGAAACTCATGAATTCTGATAATCAAGGGGCAGTTGCCTTTGTTATTTTTTTTAAGTTTGTACTTAATTCTTTGTTCTTCCTTTTGAGATGTAATGGTAGAGCAGTTCACCCATTCTCTCCTGAAAACAATGAGTCTGTTTCAGACAAATTACCATAATAGGCTCCCACCCTCAGTAGAGGTGCAGGAGACTCTAGGCCTGGAATGGGTGTAATACCAGAAGTTGCATTTGAATATAATATTGACCTATTTGTTAGCCAGAAATGAGAGCTCTAAACATGCTCTTTTTGTGTCATGTACTGCCTTTGTGGAACATCTAATTAGAAAGAAAATAAGTATTCTTCAGTGGTTTCCAGTAAAGCTGCTACAGAAGGGCAAAAAGACATGTAGCAATCATTGTTTAAATAGAAGTGCTTGGAAATTTCCCATTAATCTTCATGTTTGCATTTTGAATGCTTTCTCGCTCACACTTTAGGTATCAAACTGAACAAGTCTGAACTGACTGTGTAAGAATTTAAGCAAGAACTGGGAGGGGCAGAAATGAGGAAGCTATTTGCATTCCTGGAAGACAAAACTCACATTTATAATCTTTCTTGATACTAAGGCAGTTTGTTTCCCAAATGCTATTTATGGTGAGCTTTTTGTCTTCAAATGTTTGTTATAAAACTTTTCTTTTTTTTTTTTAAATCATCCATTGTAGAAGTTCATGAAGGAAAGTGAAAGTGCACCCATCCCCCCGTTCATTTTCCAGAGCTTACCCTGTTTGGCACATTATCTTGTTGGCTCATGTTTTACTTGGTTTTGTTTATGCAACTTTTTCTTATTAATGTGTTGTTGTTGTTGGATGGAGATAGGAAGGGTTAAAGGACCTGAGTAGAAATGCTATTTATGTTTACCCCTTCTTCACTTTCAGTGCGTGTATGTTGATGGAGGGGGTGGTGGGGATAGCGGGTGATTTTACCTACACCATTTTTATTTCTGTTTGCTGCCACCAACTTGCTTCTTAACCCTGGGCGGAGGCTGCCCTGCAGGTAGGAGCAGAATAAGCTGTCTGTGCCCTTCCTCTTCCTATACCTTTGAAGATTGGTGCCTTTCACTGCTCTCTAATCGCTTGTTCTTTCCATAAGCTCATTCCCTTCTCTCCACTGCTTTGACAACACCTGTTAGAGATGCTCCTGGAGCTGCTGCCAAGGCAATAGCATGTTTTCTCTTTTAAAGGTCTGGATCCTGGGAGGAGAGGAACTGGAGCAATTGAGTCAATGTAATATATGAATCACTTTATGTTTTACTACCTAAAATTTAGTTTCTGACTTCCATATCTGAGGAAAGAATGTGATGTATTTTGTTTAATTTTTTTTTTTTTTTTTTTTTTCTGTTTCCATTCAGCACTCATTTACTGAGAATCCCCAAACTATATTAAATCCCATTTGGGACATTAATGTGGATGCAACATGGTCTGTCTATTCAAGTAGAGAAAAAAAAACATATAAATAACTTTCTTATCACTGGTTAGTACGCTTTGAAGGAGTACATATTAAATAACCTGTGAAAGTTCAAGTAAAAGAAAGCTTATTTCTAGTCACGAGAAGTTAAATGTGAGCTGGGCAGATTCTTAGTAGAGAAGTACCGTCTTTTTTTTTTTTTTTTCTTAAACTCTGAGGGCCCTGTGAGCTTGGTCAATTTACATCATCTCTTGAATGACATAGGGCCCTATATGTGGAAACAAACAACAACAACAAAAACAAGAACCACTGTAGAGTCGTAGCAAAGAAAAATTCATCCACATCAGTATTAGGATACATTATTAAATATTTATAAAACTCTTTGACAGTATACACCCTCTATTATTAATCAATGTAGCACTTTCTCAATACTTCCCCATTTTAATTAGTACCAACATCCATAATAATTAGGCTCGTGCTTTTGTCTCTCTGAGACTTTTGAAACATCATGGGTGGGGGGCATTTTCAGGATTCAGATATCAGCTAAGAGTTCATTTAGCCAGTAGATTATGGCCATTCTTCCTCTCCCTGAGGCTACGATTCTGGATACTGTGGCTCTTCCTGCTCCTCCAGACATAGAGAAAATGGACCAAGTTCTTCTTCCCCATTTTGAGTGCATGGTGTGAAAACTTAGCTTGTCCAGCGAAACTGGAGGGAGGAGAGGTGAGACTTATTGGAGTAACTGAAAAGAGAAAAATTGGAGTGTGAGCAGTACCAATACTCAATGTCTTAAGGAAGGGTGGAGTCCCTTTCTCTCTCTCTCTCTCTCTCTCTCTGTAATTTTTTTCTTTTTTTGTTTTTTCTTCAAAGAAGATTGAGTAAGATTCTGTCTCTCTAGGAGATGACTGATGAAATATGCCCCCTGGGCCATTTGCATCGTACTCCTTTGTAGTGTAGGGAAGAACATTCCGAACCCATTATAAGCACTTACTGTTGTTGGGCGTGTCGTAACAAACACAACACCTTTCTGGAATATACTGCTGAGCCCTTGGCTTTTTGCTGAATTTGCCTAAAAGCCCTTCTGCCTACTGAGTGGCCACATTCTGAACTAGTTATACTTGGTTAAGTTTTCACACAGCACACTCTGGGATACTAGGGATGCAACAATTTAAAAAAGAAAGTAGTTGGAAGCTTTATATCTCAAAAAGCTTCTACCTTTGACTTTCCTAATAACTTTTCCTCCTCCTGCTCTTCAACTCGATGTTTCCCAACTTCGTTTCCGTGAACTCTAAAAGCAGATTTTTTACCATTTTATGCCTGATTCCTCTTCTTTCTCTCTTCTCTTTTTATTCATAACAGGAATGCCTTAGCTTCCCTCCCTTCTCCAATCTGCCTGTGGTATAGAGTCACGCCTTTAAATCTTTTAGCATACCACAATGTAACTTACATAAGGAAATGTTTAATTTGGGAACCTCAATTAGTTTTGTTAACACTGCTGCACCCAAACTCTAGCTGAATTCACATAATCTCATGCTTTTAGTAAAGGTAACAAAGGAAAACTGTTATATAAGTACCTGCTTTTAAACAAACATTGGGCTGGGTTTCTTCTTTTACATTTTCTTATTTAATCTTCATAATAACCCTGCTAGATAAGGTTTACTGTCTCATTTTGCAATGTGGAATCTGAAGCCCAGAGATACTAAATAGCTTGTGCGAGAGTAAGTGGCAAAGCTAAGCTTTGAACCTAGGCATCTCTGACTTCAAAGTCTATGCTCTTTCCACCTCATAGAAAGGCCATCCAGAAGATCAAGTATTGGAACCTTCAGAGGCTGTGACATATTTATTACTTCAAAGTTTATTATCACAGGACATGCATGCTGCTTTAGCAACTAGAAGTGTGTGAATGAATATGCAACTATTGTGTTGCATAAGTCCTTGGCAATATTACTTTTTAGATGCCATTCTAATCCTGGGCTGTTTGGAAAAATTGTGATTATGAGGGCATAGGAGTAATTCAGAAAATTTTTAAAGAAATTTCTCCACACAGCATTAGCCTTAGTTATGAGTATAATATAAAAGAAGAGGAGCAGCCCTGCTGGAAGGTAAATGAAAAGATGGAAGAATTAAACGATTACATAACAGCTGTTCAGACTTGTGGTACTGATGAGAGTCATTTGTAGAGATGAAGTAGTGTGTCAAGCCAGTGTGGGCTAGGGTATACTGGGAAGGCCTCACACAGGGAGTGAAGTGGGTTGCAGTGAGCCCTGAGGTATGGCAAAATCTGGACAGGTAGGCTGGATCTTCATTTTCGTTAGTTGGCTTCCTTACCTGCCCAACAAGTAGACCAAACAAACAAACCACGCATACACACAAAGGAAAGAAGTAAATAAAGAATGGTGGGGCTAAGACTGTGAATAGCCCCTAGCAAATTAGAGAAATAGCTTCAAGTATATGCCCTCTGGATGATTTATGTTTGTGTATGAAGGACAACACATCAAGGAGTGTTGGTAGTAATCTGTGCTAAGCTTAGAAGTCGGTATATCATTGTTCTAGTTCTATTTCTACTATCAAGTTGTTTTATAGCCTTTGACAAGTCATGTAACCGTTCAGGTCACAAATGTCCTTCTGGAATTACAGGGACTGAACTGGAGGAATAAAACGTTCTATTTCAACTCCAACATTTAATAATTCTAAAGTTCTTAGTGAGCTTTGGTTGCTCATTTGCATTACATAGGCATATATTAACCATTTTAATATGCATCAGAAAAGGTATGTTCTTTTTCCTCAGAAATGTTGAAGCCTGACCTTGTTATAGAAAGCACCCAGCAATCATGTATTCAGAGTTCCTAATTTTTCATGTTTTCTCGTACTTTACTGCCCCTACTGCTGCAGTCCTCTCTCTTACATTGGAATTCTGTTTTAAGTTTTAGTGATTGGAATCCTCTTTTTGATTTAAGAGAAAGAATCCTAGGGGTGAAAGATTACTATACTGGAAATGAAAGATTACTAGTCTCTAAATGAGAATTGGCTTCGGGCTATAATAGATAAAAAGATAATATTTTTAAGGAAAAAACATTAGAAAAGTGAAAATGTTTAAAAAAAAAAATAGGTAGCATTCACCACTGTATTCTGGTGGAATCGAATTCTTCAAGATTAGATTTGTTTATTCATGGAATGATCTAGATAAAATCCTGCCTCGCACATAGTGGGGGGGGAGGGGCATACACGAAAATGCTGAAGTAGCTACATTGTATTCAGGTGAAGCTACATAGTCGTAAATAAAGGGCAGCCAGCCAGTACTAGATCTCAATTAAGTGTTTTCAATAGTCTACTCCCTGTCTCCACATCTTAGAAGACAGGTCATTAGCACTGAAGTTGAGAACAGATTTGAACTCCAGAATGGGATTAATGCATCTCCAAAAATGTATTTTCTAACCCTGTGCAAAAATTATATTTGAAAAGATTAAAACAGACAAACAACAGTTTTCTTCATTCTTTATTATATGTCTTTGTACTTGGAAAAGGTAAAATTCTGCATTATGTTTTAAACAAATCATGCCAGGGTAAAGGGTAAAATCTCCATCAACATCTAAAAGTCTTTCTTGTTCAGAAAATGAAGGCTCCTCTCCTGCATTAAAGACCAATGTGGCCTTATAGATCTTTATACAGAGGGCAGAAAGTGACATTAAACAGACGCTAAGGTGTCCTCAATTATTTCCACCTGGCGGTATTCATGCTTTTGTGTAATTGCCTCCCACTGAGTGTGGGAAGGACCTATGACTGACTTCTAACCAATAGAAACAGCAAAGGTTACATGTCGTCTTTGATGACTTGTCTGTGATTGTGTTACATATGACCGTAACATTTGTTCTGTGAGGGGACTTTCACCCTTGTAGGCTTTAAAGAAACAGGCCGCCATGTTGTCAGCTACTACCTGGAGAGGTCCATGTGGTAAAGAGTGAGGGCAGCTAGTAGCTGACAAGAAACTGAAGCCATCAGTTTAGCAGCCTGCAAGGACCGATTGTTGACAACAATCATGCAAACTTGAAAGCAGATCCTTCCCCAGTCAGTCCTCAGTTGAGACTGCCACCCCAGCCTAACTTTGCTTGTAGACAATGAGACCCTGAGGCAGAGGACCCATCTAAACCATACCTGCACTTGTGACCCACAGAAACTGTGGGATAATAAATGTATATTGTTTTACTCTGTCAAGTTTTTATTGTTTTATAGATCGCTAATACAATTATGTTACTTTCAGAATCTAAAAGTTGTCACCTTTCGTTGTCTACATACTAGTTACTAAGTGAATGTGACTTGTTATCCCCATCCTCAAAATCATTAAGGGTATTTCATTTATATTTGATTTATTTATGGCTTTGTGAAATTCATAAATCTGCTCCTCAGTTTCTGGTATCTCTTCAAGAGAGATGCCCTCTTACTCTACTGTATATGGAAGTTGAATAAGATTGAAAGTGATAGAGAAATACCTGTTGAATCAAGTTGAATTACATGAAACAGGCTTCTTTAAAAGCTGTCTTTAAATCTTCCTGTGGCTGTCCTAGAGAAGATATAGCAGAACTTCTGCTGGGAAATGGGAGGAGGGAGGGAAGCATTCCGTGAGCTGCTCTGTCTTTTGCATACCAGTGAAATTAAGTTTGAATTTACATTAAGAGGAGTTTTGAAATTTAGGATCTATCTTACCAGACCACAATTCAGCCCAACACATGTTATGGAAGTACGACAGGAGCCCGGACTGTCCATCATCATCTAAATGGTGGATGTGTTTAAGGTACTTACATCAGTGCTGTTTCTCCCACCCACCGTAGGTCTGGGTGGTTGCCTGGGATTGTTTACTCAAAGACGGTGGCTTAACAATTTGGAAATGACAGAGGACGCTGATACTCTAAATAAAACTATAGCCCTGGAATGGCCCAAACATGGTCCCAGAGTGGTCTTGCTTCTGACTTATGTGGAAATGACCAAATCCTCAACTGCATTCTCTAGCTTTTCTTTATTCACCCAGCCAACTGGAAGACGAGTACCTATGTTGGAAATTTCCCAGAAGCAGCACTTCATACTTTCCTTATAACTCTTAACACATTGCTGTATAGTTTCTGTTCCAATGTCAGCAAAGCCCCTCTTTGAAGACTCAGTTTCCATCGTGCTGCTCTCTTACAACACCCTTTCCTCAATTCTGAATGAATGAGCAGATGAGGATGCTTAAATGTTAGTGTAACAAACCAATCTCTTCTTCTATTGGGGGACATTACATTTAATGTAGCTTTATACAGCCCAGATTTATTTCTGTAGGTTACGCATTTTGTTAATCTGTTCCTAAAACACTTCTGAATGGGTCACCAGAAAGAATATGGAGCAATCAATTCTACTGTAACCTAGCCAGGAAAATATTGACTATTTCCCGGTACCAGCATATGTTGTATATTTCTGCCTTACTAGTGAGCAGAAAATCTGTGAAGGTTTTTAGGAATTGCCTAAGGACACACAGTTCACAAATGGCAGGAAGGAGAGTAAATCCTAGTCTTTCTGACTCCAAATTTTATATTTTTTCTATTAAATGAATACAGCATACTTACATACATACATGTATAATACAAGTATTTAGCTGTGAACATTTTTGGGGCACCCTCAATGGCCCATGTGCTGTGTCAGAGCTGATGAGGGATATGTAGATGAGTAAGACCTAGATCTTGCCCTTACAGGGAAAAATAAAATTTGAATAGGTTAAATCCTAGTCTTGCGGGAAGATAGAAAAGATGTACGAAACGAAAGCCAGACCCGAATGAGTAAAGTCAGATTGTTAAGTCTGCAGATGTAGGTAGGTAACCTGAGCTTTCCAAGAACTGTCTCCTCACTTGAAGAATGGCAGTTCATAATCTCTGCTTTATAGATTGGTTGAGTGGATTGAATGAGAAAACGTGGGAAGATGCTGGCATTTAATAGGCAACCCATAATAGAGATGTTAACATGTGCTTTGGGGTGTCTTCAGAGGTATTGGGAGAGGAGTCCCTGCCTAAGAAAGAAGTAGTGCTGGGTAGAGGAAGGAATGTGGACTTGGAACTCACTGGATCTGGTCTCCAGTCACCCAACAAGCCCTGTGACTTGGGCCGACTACTAACTAGGTAGGCACCTTGGATTCCGCAATTGTAAAAAGGACATCATTGGAAGGCCCTCCTCATGAAGTGATTAGAACAGATGCAGATAATAGCACAGGTGTGGCTGAAAATTGTGAACATTCATGGAAAAGTTCACTTATTTTTTTTGTTGTTGTTGTTTGTTTTACTCTCAAGAATATAATATGAGCCACTTAATTTATGATTCTGTCCTTTCACTTATTATTAAAATTATGATATTCCTTTTGCTACTCCTATGGACAATATAACCAGGCAAATGAGCATTTGAGTCTTTCTCGTCGTCCCGTCCCAGTTTGCCAAAGCTTTGAATACTGTGTGTGTGTGTGTGCATGTGCATGCACGCGTGTTTAGTTGCTGTTGAAAATATTTGACCACTGTGAGGAACTGGTGAATTTGCCTGTGCTCAGGAATGTGTTACATGGATGCTCTGGATAGTCACTTTGTACTTTACGTCTGATTTTTCCTCCATCAGAGACAAAATTAATAATAATAATAAACAATTTTTAAGGTTTTGGATAAAAACCTTATTAAAATGCATTGCATATTTTTCTTTTATCTTATGGGGCTATTCTAAGCATTTGAAACCTTTTGATGACTCAAGGTCATCACCATGACCATCTATTGTTATGCTCTGCTGAAACTCAGTGATTTTTTCCTCCTGTCCCCTCAGGCTGTCAGTGGCCATCTCTGCTGTCACTGTGCTGCCTTTCACAGTCTTTCCCACCACCTTCTAATGTTCATTGGTTTTAATCTCCTCTGGTATGAGGAAGAAACAGCAAAATTGTCATTAGAATCATTGAGAATAGGAGTCAATAAACATTTACTACTGACCCAAAGGAGCACTCATCAGAGGAAAAAATACTGTTTTATTTTTAAAATTTGCTATTTTACAAACACAGAGCTGCCACTCCCCCTTCTTTTCTTCTTCCTTCTCTTTCTTCATCTTTTTCTTTTCTTTCCAACCTTCAAGAAAACTGGAAATATGGGCTATGACTTCATATGCTCTTACTTACCCTCTGCTGGGATTTTGTTCTGCAGTTGTAACAATTAGAGGAGTGTTTCTAAATTGGATCTCTTCAGATTGTCTCAGTTCTCTGTGACTTTAAGAACAAGCTGATTTGAAGCCACATACTGTTGGCAGCTTTCATCCATTTATTTGGACTATCAAGCAAGAATGCTCACAATCTTTCATATGAAAGAAGACATCTTTATTTCCAGTTCACACTCTTCATAATAAGAAGGGTATTTGAAATAAAGCCAAAAAGCATAACTTACTTCTCTAACTTCATATTTCAGATGCCTGCAATAGTGGGAGAACATTTTTTTTACTACCCCACCTTACCCTCAAATCAGCAGCAGAAAATAACAGTGGTGCATTCAGACAGCAAAAAGAGAAAATAATGATTTGATTAAGTTTACAGGAAAGGTCTCAGCTTTCTTAAAAGCCTATCTTTAGGAAGTAAGTACCTGGAGCTGCACACCCAATAGAGGAAGATGACTTTACTTATCATTTACTTAGAAATTATCTTTGAAAGGATCATTGTGCTGTTGTTAGCATAAAAGAGCTTCTGTAAATGTCACCCCAAACTTTGAAATTTGGGAAAGTCTCATTATGAAACACAAGTTTTATGTTTCATACTCAGAGCTGGAGCACTGACTATCTTCCCAGGTGCATTTCCTTTTTTTTTTTTTTTTTTTTGAGACAGAGTCTCATCCTGTCACCAGGCTGGAGTACAGTGGCAGGATCTCTGCTCACTGCAATCTCCATCTTCTGGGTTCAAGCGATTCTCCTGCCTCAGCCTCTCAAGTAGCTGGGACTACTGGCATACACCACCACACCCAGCTAATTTTGTAGTTTTAGTAGAGACGGGGTTTCACCATGTTGGCCAGGATGGTCTTGACCTCTTGACCTCGTGATCTACCTGCCTAGGCCTCCCAAAGTGTTGGGATTACAGGCGTGAGCCACCACGGCCGGCCGCATTTCCCTTTTGTACACCAAGAGCTACCCAATGCCACAACTCTTTGTTAGGATGCACAGTTCTTTGCTCACTCTGCCTGGGACAGTGGCTCAACATCTCCAGTCCCCTTTGAGTTACCTCAAGAAGGCTCAGGAAGAGCCTTTCCCTCCAAAATTTTCATAGCATTCGATCTACCCTTCTCTAAGATAAGCAGCTTTTGTCACATTGTACCTAGGGTAAAGATTTTTAATGCCTTATCTCTATGCCATCTGTATGCTCCCTGAGGGCAGGATATGCTTCTAATTTATTAGATTCCCTTAAGAAACTACACCCTGATGCACATCTCAAAGTATGCTCTTAGCTAATATTTATGGGAGGAAAAAAGGAAGGAGAAGGAAAAGGAAGGAGGAAGGAAATAATATAATTGCAGAGAGTTTATGTCTGGGACCCTTGTGTAATAATGTTAAATAATACTTTTGACTTCTATGCCATTTTTCCATATACAAAATTCTTTCACATTTATTTTCATCACTATCCTGATACTGTTTGCATAATATGTAGTATGTATGTATGTTTTTAATCTGTGTGTATATTGTCTCTCACACATACAGCACCCCCAACACACACAAATCTAAATTCTACAAGCACAGGGAGTTTGTTGTGTTCACTATTGTATCCCCAGCGCCTTGAACAGCGCCTTTCAAGGAGGAAGAACCCAATTCACGTTTGTTAGAAGAGTGAATGACAATATTACCTCGTTTGATCTTCACCATAGTCCCGTGAAGTGAATACCGTATTCATACTGTATCTTCCTTTTTTGCAGATGGCAAAATTGAGGCCTTGAGACCTGCTCAGGTTTGCATAACTAGTTTTTGGCCATGCCAAGATTTGAATTCAGGTTTTTCTATTTCCTTATTCTCTCCTTTTTGTCTTCTGGGAATTTGCTATATTAATAGCAAAGCAAGAAATGTCACACAAAGAAAAATTGTTTCCAATTTTAAATTCATGATGCATATGCAAGAAATTACTGACTTTTCAATCCAATGGTAACACAGATTGTGTGATTTTTAGGAGGAAGAGCCTTTCTTTTCCATCTCTTGCGTTTATTAGCATATGTGTCAGTGCACACACATCCACACCGTGCAGCTCTCACCTTGTACTTTTCCAGTCTGAATTCCTTTTGGAGGCTGTCCCTGCCCTGACTATCCCAGGTGCCTATCAGGGCTGTGTCGTGGTCAGGCTAAGGCCAAGCAACAGGCAGCAGCATTTGTTATGGTTACCTTGGCAAGTGAATGGGGTTTGAGGGAAGCTGGAGAGCAGGCACTTCAGGGGTAGAACTAGGCTGGTTTGTTTTTGTAAAAAGTTGATATTCACCCTAATTGTAGTTCGTGTTGGCAAGCTGAGTAAACACCCATGCAAATTACTAAGTTGTACTGAATGTCCAAGGATGTCAATAATCATCTTGAAATCCAAATAAATATATTTTTTACTGAAACGGAAGCCAGGCACCACATGCAGTTTCTCTCCGTCATTGGAGACAGATTTGGCACATATGTATGAGACACAGAAGGGCAACTCTTAAGGCCCTCATGCATACGGGAAACTAGGGATGTGTATATCATCCTTGGCAGCAAAATAGAGGTGGGGCAGCCATCACTTTCTGTTCTCAAGCACCTCTCTTTTTTCCTGCATTTTAAAACAGGATGACCACAAAGAAGAATCAGGTATACAGTAACATCGCATCCTAAATTGAAGCATGAGGGAAAGCTAGCATTGGTTTTTCATCTAAAGCCCATATGGGTAGGAATGAGTCAGTGCAAAACTGTACAAAGGTGATCTTAAGTAATGTTACCGACTCTGTGGCAATCGCTGTGAGTAGCCCAGGAACTCTGCAAGGCCTATTTTTAAATTCACTTAGACCAAGCATAATGAGGTAAAGGGATTTCTACACACGTTCTCAAGTTTAGTTCTCTGCCCGTGAGTCAGACTGTGGGCCATGGACTCGGGCTTCTCAGTGGCGGCAGGACTCACTTTTTCCCCTTTTCTTTCTCATAAATGACTTAGGAGACGCACTGGAGAACCATATGTGCTTCTTTTACTGGAATTATCTTTTAAGGAAGTACTGATTTCACCTCCTGTGCATGGTTTGCTGAGATGGCCTATTGGGGTTTCCCACCAGTCCACAACTGGAAGTTTCTATTTGCACATTTTGACTGCTAGTTCTATATTTAGTCAAAAGCCTGCCTTTTGCCTGGTTTCTTAGGGAAATAATCTGTGGGAGTTGCTGTGTCCATTTGCCTTGTTCACTTGGGTATCTATTTGACTGTATACCCTGATTATTTCCTAAATTAACAAAAAGGCGCAAGGCCCCAAATGAAGGAAGACCCCTTGTAATTTGTTAAGAAATAAGTTTATGAAAGTGAGTAGTCAGGAAATCAGAGTTATGTTGGGGGGGAGGGTGGTGGGGAGCATGGTATACATTTGTGTTTATATGTTTCTAATTGTCTACACATTTACGGCCTACTGTAACAAAGCCATTGTAAGTGTACAGTGGGAGGGTCAAGAAACTTTATTCTGTAGATTCAAAGACATTATGCATATAATTTACACATAGGCATAAAAATATCCCTTCAGAGACCCTCCAAGCTATGGTATAGTTGAGGAAACACTATACTCGAAGTCGGGAAACCGGAGTGTTGTCATTTTAATCTCAGGCTGTATCGGAGCGTGAAACAGAGAACCTTGGGTTGTTTTTTGTATTTGAACTCTTCGTGCTGAAGATTCTGCAGTCAAACTGCAAGACACGTACGCATTGGCTGATCAGAAATGACATAACAATTCTTGCTGCACTGAGTTGATAGTCAATAAACAGTCTAATCTTGGGTAAATGTTTGCATATTTTCAGACTTTTAAAAATTTGAAATCAACCTCTGAAGTTCCATTAGATAGTTTTATCACGGACGCACCAAGTTCCATGTATAACATGTTGAGAATCATTAAGCTACAAAATTTCTAAAACTTTCTCCAGGTTCTCAGTTGCTAAATTCTCTCTTGAACATTTTTGGGGATAAAAAATGGCAGAAAAAAAGAAGAAAGTATGCCTTTTTACATTATGAAACACCTATGTTCACCTTATCCATGGAGTTACGCCAGTGAGTGTAATGCCTATTAAGTTCTTCCATGTTCCAAAGGTCTCTTTGTACTTGAAAACTCATAGGTAAGTCAGGTCCTTCACTGATAGCTCATAGATAAAAACCACTTGGGAAAGGGGCTGTCCAGGTCTTACGTCAAAACATTGTCACATACACTGTTAGGATTACAAACAGAGCCATCAGCAAATAGAATCTATTGTTTCATTTAATTACTTTTCCATAATGCATTACCAGAAATTTTTATGTAAATACATATTTTATTCCCTGAGGCTTGTCAATCTGAGACCAAAATTATACAACACTGGAAAAAAAATTATTTTTACTAGTTCTCTCCCTGTGTTACTGTGTCATCTCTCATGCATGGTATAGGATGATGATGGTACTCAAACTTAGCCAAAGACTCTTTTGTTGGGATTCAATCTGCAGAATTAATGAAACAAATATTTTAAGATCCCTGATTATGTACTAAAAGCATATAACTACACTACTGGCTAGTCAGTAATTGGTGCCTCAGAAGAGTTAGGTATTTGTTCATTTACCAAATACTTATATGTTTACCAAATACTTATAAGAAAGCACTGTTCCATGTGCTTTCTTAACCCATGTCATTGTTAAAACAGCTGTTTGAAATGTGGGTACTGTGATTATTTCCATTTTGCATTGAGGAAGCTGAGGCACAGAGAAAGTAAGGAACCTGCCCAAGGTCATGCCATCAATTGTAGTGGTGCAAGACAGCGGGCTCTGAAGTACATTCTCTCTATGACTATCCTGTGCTCTGGGGGAGTGAGAGAAGGAAGACATTGTTTGGGGCCCAGTGAATTAATAAACAAGATATCTAACTAGGATCTGAAGACTAGTCGAATTGACCCTACAGAGAATGTTTGGGAATGGCTGGCTGTTGGTGTTCATAGCCATGAGCATAGTATGAGCCATATCCTCAGTGTGGAAAATGGTCTCTATGGTTGTATTGAGAGAAGAGCAAGTGAACTGGTCTGGAATAGGGTGTACATGTAAGTAGAAGATAAGATTGAAAACAAATTGACTGCCAAAATGTGAGGTACCTTGAGCCCCATGCCAAAGAGTCTGTCTACCTTATCTAATTTGTTTAATGGGGCCACTAGGCAATTACGGGTCCGAGACCAGCATGGCAAGAATGCCTTCCATCCA
This sequence comes from Papio anubis, assembly GCF_008728515.1. NCBI lineage: Eukaryota > Metazoa > Chordata > Mammalia > Primates > Cercopithecidae > Papio > Papio anubis. Next base: position 184,752,625 of record NC_044977.1, read on the forward strand.
CAGCAGCCCTTGATGTGAGGTCAGAAAGCTAACTGCTAAACTTGCAGTCCTGAGAGAACACCCTCAAATGGATAAACCCAGCTAAGCAAGCTGGACCGTTTCCTTGGGAATTATTCACCTCTCCATCAAAGAAGGAAGCTTCCAGAATTCAATCCATTTGCTTTAGCGTAATGTGGTGTCCCATTACCACGAATACCGAGTTGTATACATTCTTCCCTAGCTTCCTTGAACAAGCTTCTCTACTTTTCTTAAAGAAAATAATTACCCATTTATTACTTATTTATTATTTATCCCCTTCCTATAAGGGGATGTCCACTCATTAAGATCCTTATTCTTCCTCTATCATGATGATGTACTGATGTAGTCAAGGCGCTTCCCTGGCCTAACGTGTATGAGGGCAGGCTTTGGAGTTTGACAGTCTTAAAGCTAGAGTGGTGTCATGCATTGCTCACCTCTCTAATCCTAGATTCCCCCAGTATAATGGGATAACTACCTTTCCCATGAAAATTTTCAGATTTTTAAATATTAATAATGCATATGAAATACTCAGCCCAGAGCTCTGTACAAAATGTTATCCAATAAATATAGCCATTGGTATTATTAATAATGTTATTAAATATTGAGAATGAATCCTACCAAATTGCATGGCACTTCCAGTGGCTGATTCTGTTTTATGTAGCCACAGGCCTTTACCAAAGGCAATGGCAATAAAGAGAGGGCACAGCAAGATCTAGACTCCTCTAAACTAAGGTGACCCACTTCAGCTTGTCCCCACAGCTTCTCTTGCAACTCTCACCCTATTAGCTGTTTCTGGGGAGAAATGTAATGGGCATCATGGATGCTGGGTGGATGAACCATACCCCAGTGATATTCCAGAGAGTGAAAAGGAGACGTTAACACAGGGCGTGACTTCCTATGTTTAACTTGCAGTTCTTGTCTTACGTTGCCCATCAGAATTATCTGTGGTATATTCTAACCATATTCTTCCTAGACCTCACCCCTAAAGATACTGAATTAGTTGTTCTGGGGGATAGAGTCACTGCTATGCTTTAAGCTTCCCAAGCGATTCTGATGGGCAGCCAAGACTAAGAATCTATGATTTAGAAAGAGGATGGGAAGCCAAGGGAGGCCATGGGAAAGCTCTGATGGTGACTCTGGGAAGAATCAACATAAAACAAGCACTCGACAAGTGGGCATCTAGTTGAAGCCTTGCTTCTCCTGCATTCATTATCTCAGTGTGCTGTTTAAAAGCAGCACAAAAAAATAAGGAGTGAGGACCTTGATATCAAGGATGTGAAAACTACTTCTAATCTTCATTAGATATTAGGCAGGGGCTTTAAGACTTCAACTTGAGGGAAAAGCTAAGGCACCTGGTATATGTGTGCTCAGGTGAAATATTTGTACTGATTGAGGGCTTCAGTGTCAGGCTGTCTGAAAGGACACGATGTCAACAGCTCTGCTGTGCTTGTGTATGAGTCTTTAAATGAATGTATCTGGTTATAGCTTATCTCTTTTCTCCATGCTCCCTTATTTCCAATTCCCAAGTAATGGAGATAATCTAGTTCAGTTTCAGCTGCTTTATTTTGCAGTTGAGCAAACCCACTGATGCCTGTGGTCTAGATGGAGGCAGATTTCCTATATCCCCCCTTCTAATATACCATAGTCTGTTCTAATGCTGGGATCAAGGATGGAAGTGCTAATTTGGGAGTGTCCCCCACTTTCTTACTGACTGATATGGTTTGGCTTTGTCCCTACCCAAATCTCATCTTGAATTGGGATCTCCATGTGTCAAGGGAGGGAGGTGACTGGATCATGGGGGCCCTTCCCCCATACTATTCTTTTGATAGTGAGGGAGTTCTCACGAGATCTGAGATTTTTAAGGCAGTTTTCCTTGCTCTTGCTCGCTTCTGTCCTGCCACCTTGTGAAGAAGGTGCCTGCTTCCCCTTCTGCCATGATTGTAAGTTTCCTGAGGCTTCCTTAGCCATGTGGAACTGTGAGTCACTTAAACCTCTTTAGAAATTACGATTCTCAGGGAAGTTTTTTATGGCAATGTGAAAGTGGACTAATACACTGACCCTTTCTTACTGCCTCATTGGTCTCATTTCTTGACAAAAGCTCTGAATATTCCCATGCCATCCTGGCTAACCAGGTGTCTTATTCCTTTTTTTTTTTTGAGACAGAGTCTCGCTCTGTCGCCCAGGCTGGAGCGCAGTGGCGCGATCTCAGCTCACGGCAACCTCTGCCTCCTGGGTTCATGCCATTCTTCTGCCTCAACCTCCTGAGTAGCTGGGACTACAGGCGCCCACCACCTCGCCCGGCTAATTTTTTTGTATTTTTAGTAGAGACAGGGTTTCACCATCTTATTCTTAATGGTGTCTGAGGTGTTTTTGAAAACACAATTCTTACCTTAACTGCCCCAGGCACCACTGCAGAAGCACCGTGACCTTGCTGAGAGGCACTGCAGGCCAAATGAGACTCAATTTTTCCAAAGTACTTGGGAGAAGAAAAACAATAATCTATATGATGGGCTTTTGGCCTAAACCCATATCCTTTAGATGATGGAATTTGGCAGAGCTCATATTCTGGTTTAAAGACAAATGTTTTGTTATGATGTCATTTGCCTAATTAATAGGAAAAGAGGATTGAATTTTCCCTATGCAATGTCATCTAGCCTTTGAGATTTTAGAGTTAATGACTCAAATCAATTGTCCTGTCTTCTGTGAAACCTTCCTGATACCTTCAGTTGGATAAATCTACCCTTGGTGTTCATAAGGCATTATATCGATGCCTCTGTTATTATGCAGATATATCCCTTCTTGGCTTTGTTTATCCATTCAATAAACATTGTTGAACACTACCTATATGCCAAGATAGTTGGAAGATGGAAGTATGGTACACAGAAGATGTGGAAGGGAATCACAGAAGATGAGACTATGAAGCCAGGTCCTTCAAGAACTTTCTAAGTAGTACTCAGGAGTTTGATAAAGAGGAGCTAGAAGAGGTTTGTGAAGACAGATGAGTAATATAATTAGATTTGTATTTTATGAAGGGCAACATCTGAATATGGCTTATTTATTCAGCAAGCACTTATTAAGTGCCTTTTGCATGGTAGACAACATGCTTGATGCTGAAGATACAAGAAAAAATTAAAAATGGTCCTTGCCCTCAAGGAGCTCACAGTCTATTGAGTTTCCTTTCTGACTTTCCCACTAGATTGTGAGCTCCTGGAGGGCAGGCACTTTTGTTCATCCAAAAAAAGAGCATAAGTTTCAGTGTTCATCCTAGATGACAATCCCAACTCTATTATTTTAACTTTATCCACATCTGTTAACTGCTCTGTAAATCAGAGCTAATACTGCCTACCTCATCAGGGAAAGATTAAACGAGAAAAGGATGAGATGTGATTGATAACAGCAGGAGCTCTGTGTATGCTTTCCTTCTCTATCTCTGTGCCTGGTACATAGTAAACATTCAGGACACTTCTGCTGCCTGCTTGGCTTGAGAGCCTGTCTATGCAGCCTCAGTGTTGGGAGGATTTCAGCCTGGGGTCAGCCTGGCACCCAGCTATGGTAGTTAGCAAATCTATCCTCAGCTCAGTCAGGGATCAAATCACTGGCTCTAGGCTGTAAACTAACAGGGCCAGAATTGGGTTCTGGGCTCTGAATCCCAGGCATGCATATTGCAAAAGTCAGAACCAAAGTCATAGGAAAATGATGAAATTTCCTTTCTGGCCAAAATGCTATTATTTCACCAAGTGCAACAAATCTTCTTGGCAGGAAAAGCTGATTTGCGTGTGCTTTGTGTAATCAATTGTATTTGCAAGTGATGGAATCCTTCTCACAGTGGCTTAGAGGAGGTGTTAACCACTACTCTACTCTGTATTTCTATGAGATCAACTTTTTTAGATTCCACACTTGAGTGAGATCATGCAATATTTGTCTTTCTGTGCTTGGCTTATTTCACTTAACATAATGTCCTCCAGGTTTGTTTGACATTTCATTGTTTTCAGAGAATTTTCACAGTTCATTATCTCACTTTAAAGTTCCTAATAGTCTCTCTGAGGTCCATATGGTAGGAATTAGTACCCTTTACTATATTTATTGAATCACAAGTGGGCAGAGGAGTGGGTACAGTTGAGACCCACAGAAGTGAAGTGACTTGCCCAAATCCATGTAGCTTATTGTGCTACCTGTTTGTTAGAGGTTTGCTGTTGTATCAGAAACTAGTGAGACAAATATTAGTAATTTTTGCACTATTGACACATGATGGTATATCAGGAATTCTGAACTCTTTTTTTTTTTTTTTTTTTTTTTTTTGGCTCAATAAGTGACCTTAGAAAATCCAGAATGGGATTTTTAAGATTAATATCCTCCTCTGACCTGTGAAATCACTGCATTTTTTTCCCGGACTTTATCACAAGGTAACCCAAGATATTGCCAATATTTACATGTGACAAACTCTGAAAGATTTGCATAATGCTCCCAAGGGTCATCATCTTCATACCTTCCTTGTAAAGTGCAGATGGAATTGACCTAGTCTAGAATAAGCAGGGGAGATGCAGAGAGATTACGTGACATACGCTAGGTCATGTGACTAGCATGCACCAGGCTTGGGGCGTAACTCCTAGTCCTCTGACTGCCGAGCCCAGTGTCCATGACACTACATGACGCGTCAGTATTGCTGTTTGCTCGGGGTTAGGCTTTTCCTTTGGAGGTTGGAGCTTGGTAACTCTAAATCGATAAACTTCTTAGTATGCCATAGTAATGCTAGCAGGAAATATTTGTTGAAGCAAAAAATACGTTGTTTCGAGGGGTCTGCCCCCTGAAAGAGAAGTTTTTTCTTTATTTGTGGTTTTACATCTAATTTTTCTAATGTCTCAAAAAACATTCTGTGTTGCTTTAATCTACAAGTTGGAATGGAGACAGTGCCCTAATTTCCGTGTTTCCTCTGAGCACAAGCAATAGCACATTTTAAAGGATGATGAAGAGCTGTGTAAAATGTAGATGGGTTCTATAAATACTTACCACAATCCCTGTAGTCAGACCCTGGTAGAAGGAGAGAATAGTCACGGTGTTCTCTCTTTCCACATTCTTCTTCTTCTTTTAGGGGTAGTTTGGTAGTTAAGAACCCAGTTGCTAGAACCAGACAGACTTAGACTTGAGTCTTGCTCTACCTGTACTAACTGTTAGATTTTAGAGAACTCCTTAATTTTCATGGGCCTCTATTTGTAGAAGGAGGCTAACAATATTATATGTAGTTTTTAGAACATTCATGTAGTATAATCCCCATGCATTTTAAGTAGGTAATTATGGGTTATCTCTCATGACTGTTTTTATCTTCATCTGAGACCCTTTCTTTCTTCCCTTCAGATACTTCTATCCATATATTTCCCTAGAGAGAAACAGTATCAGCTGCTCCTTCCTGTCAGTTTAAGCTACTGTGTCCTGAGTATTTTGCATTTCTAAGTTTATCCTTACCTTTATCATCAAAGTGCTGACTGATGCAGTATCTACCACCGTGTGCCTGCTCAGTAAATACAATTTGGGTTAAACTTTATTCATTTTTAGTTATATGTGCAATATAATGACATAGCTAAAAGTTTGAAAGTAGAGAAGGGATAACAAATGGGTACTGATAATGCCACTCTTTTAATACTACATGTAGCGGACTGGTGAGGGCCGTGGACTACAGAGTCATACTGGAATCCTGGCTTCAACGCCTTGAGTGCTCTACTTAGAAATCTGTGCTTTAATTTCCTTAGCACTGAATGAGGGCAATAAAAGTAACCCCCCTAATCAAGATGCAGGGAGGATGAAACACATCTGAAGCATCTGGAGTAAGGCCTGGCCCAAAGTTTAGCTGTAATAATAAAAAGGTGGGTAGTGACAGTGACGATGATGATGGTTTGTGTGTCCCTTTAGTCATATTGATATTCACAAATTACTTGAGTAGCCCTACTTCTGCTATTTGGTTTATTTGTGGCAAGAAATGTGTGCATTAGAAGATTTAAGACAATTGTGCCCACTTGAGGAAACTGGACCCAGAGAAGTGAAATGATTTCCTAAGTAGTGCCCAGAAAGTTTATGATAAAGAGGAACATAGAACTCTAGCAGCCAGGCTGCTCTATTCTTATTTTCTGTACACTTTGCTTGTTGGAAAAGGACACTGTTGACTCCTAGTTACCATCTAACATTGTGGTTCAAGTTACAGAGACAGTAAAGCACAGGAAGTTCTTTCAGTCTGGCTTTCATGCTGGCTATGTGTTTTAGTGCCTCATATCCACTGAAATGGAGGTACTTAAGGAGTGGATGGGAAGTACTCCTGGAAACTCACAGCTAAGCTTTTATGTAAAGACAGCACATTAGGAAAAACAAAAACAAAAAAAAACAAAAACAAAAAAAACAAAAAAACACTTTTTATAACTTTATGGAACCTGCAAAAACATCTTGGCTTCCTTCAAGATGCTTGCTCCTCGAGTATCAGCATAGATAGCCCTTGTAGAGAAACCCCAGGGTGCGTGTATTTCTCCACCCTGGCCTTGCTCTGAGCATTGGGTTGTTAGCATCAAAAAATCACCACAGCCACATTGATCCTGATTTTCTTCAGCCTCTATAGAGCCTGCTATGCCAGAGTCCTGGGTAATCTGCAGACAGCTGCCATCATGCAACCTCATATATGGGTTAACTTTACGAGCAAACAATTCCCTCACCTTTGAGACATTACTGAAATCTTCATGCCCAGCACAGACAATGAAACAAACCAAAAAAAAGGGACATAAAGGTTGGAGGTCATTTACATTTGCATTTACTTGAAAGGAAACATGCTAACTTGTTGGCTTGACTCACTTTTTCGGGACTTCACCTGGAATCTTGTTCTTGCTAGATCTCTGGATATGCAAATTCCACCTTTGTCCAAGACCTAGTTCAAATGCCACCTTTTCTCGAGAGTGTCCCTTCATCTCCTGAGCTATAACCATCTCCCCTTTCTCTGTGCTCTGATAGCACATGATTAAAACATTTTACTTTGGATTGATAGATATTTTTGTGTGTGTAATATTTTCCACTATATCCCCTAGAGGGCAAGACCTACTTCTCAATTTCTTTAGCGTGGCACTTACTAGGCACTCAGCAAATACACTTTGAATAAATGTGTTATTTGCAATCATGTCTTCAGGTATATGTAGTTTTTGTGTTAGAAGCTTGCTAGGTTGCATCTTGCAAGAGAAACAATGTGATCCTTCACATGTTTGATGTACTGTAACAACTAGTTACTTGTTCTTCTCCGAATGACTTTCTATGCAAGAAGCACTGGAGGCTGAGTTTATACATTCAGCATTGTCAGCAGAATTGAGTCTTGAATGACCTGGGTCAGTCATTGCATTAGATGATTTGATTAGAAAAAGAATAAAGCCAGTAATAACTTGCTTTCTGCCTATTACCTAGGATATTTAGAATGATGGAGATGGAGGAGCATTTAGAGTTTTTGATGATACTCATGGTGGTATTCTAAAAAAAACACCTTGTATATTTATGGCACGTAATTACATGAAACTCATTTTATTCTCATTAGAATGATACCTTGAATCTTGTTCTTTTTGGTCTTAATGTTTGGTGATTAGAACTTGGGAAGCAATTTCTAGAACCAAAATGGTTGGGTACAAATCCTAGCTCCTTCTCATACCAGCTCTGAGAACTTGGGCAGAGTATTTAACTTCATGATGTCTCAATTTCCTAATCTATAAAGTGGGGCAGCCAAAGTACTTATTTCATTATAGTATTTGAGAAGTGGGAGGACATAATGTATAGTGATTCTACAAATATTATTATTACAACCACCAGGCATTGAATAAGGCCCTAAATCATGAAACTTTCACCATTTAACAGAGATATTTCTCTCTGTAAGGCACGTTATTTGAGAAATTGTTGTTGAGATGAAAGGGGGCAGGCAAGATAGAGGCCAGCTTGATGAGCGCTTTGAACTCAGCCCTATCAACAGGAAGACCATAGGGCTGCATGGACTGAGGAGAAACACTCTTTGTTCATCGAGGAAAAGGCAACTTGCAAAGGGATGGCACCAGCACAGCCCGACAGAATTCTCTGTGGGCCACATCTGTTCATGCCAGCTGTTGTCGGTGTGTGTCGACTCGCCAAGAATAACAGCAATGATTTTCACTTTATAGCAACTTCCATCTTGGGATCTCAGAATGCTGCATAAATGTAGATTAGGGCTCCCAAAATTTTTGCCAAGAATGAGCATACTTTACAGAGCATCAAGAGTGCGTCACTCACTCTTTAATGGTGCAAAGAGAACTAAACGAATATTGAATTAGACCTTCTTTCCTGATGTGAGCTTTCTTCTTGATTTGACTCCTTATTTTCTAGATGACCTTGAATCACTCAGTTTCCCTCCTTGACTCTCAGTTTTCTTCTTATAAATGAAGGGATTCATATACTACTAAAGGGTCTCCAGTGTCTTTTCTGTTTCTGAAATTCACAGAAAGCAGGGAATCTAAAGGTACCTGCCACATTTTAGAGAGGCCTAAGTTGTTGTAGAATTGAATATTTTCTTAGCATTTTATTTATGGTGTGGCAAGAACCCAGCAGAAAATTTTTCAGTTTGGTCACTGGAAAATGACACAGTCCTTTAGCTTTTAATATTAGTATTAAAATATTAATGAATATGAATAATATGATGAATAATAATGATACTAATATGAAAGAATATTAGTATCATTTACATGTTTTTCCCTTTGCCCACCTTTAGGTACAGTACTATTGATTATTTTATTTTACTATTTTAAGATTTAGCATTAATTCTCTAGCTTATATCTCAGATTGATAAAGGAAGTTGTCTTTCGAAGAACAGTTCAACTTCTTTTGATGAGTCAAATGAATGAATGAAGACATTAAAAATAACCATGTTGGCCAGGCATGGTAGCTCACACCTGTAATCCCAGCACTTTGGGAGGCCGAGGCAGGTGGATCACCTGAAGTCGGGAGTTCGAGACCAGCCTGACCAACATGGAGAAACCCCATCTCTACTAAAAATGCAAAATTAGCCGGGCGTGGTGGCACATGCCTGTAATCCCAGCTACTCAGGAGGCTGAGGCAGGGGAATCACTTGAGCCTGGGAGGCAGAGGTTGCTGTGAGCCGAGATCGCGCCATTGCACACTGGGCAACAGGAGTGAAACTCCATCTCAAACAAAAACATGTCTCAAAGCCTTGTACTCAGACCACCTGCATCAGAATGAGTTGGGGGAACTTGTAATATTTTTGGTTTCCATCTTTGTGCACAGAGGGAATATATCATTAAAAAATAATGTTTGTCCATAAGAAAGGTTCTTTTGCTGGTTCAAGACTTTGTAATGTATGTGAAATTCCACTACAAATAAGTAAATCTCACTGACAAAAGGCAGATGAGTTGAGAGACTGAGGCACTTTTGTTGCAGTTAAGCATCACTTTCTGGAATGGATGACTGGATTTAAATCCCAGGTTCTCCACTTATTATCACGGTAATCTTTGTACTCCAACTTTCTCATTCGTAAACTCAGAATAGAAGCCACCTAATGTGGTTGCACTGGTGATTAAATAAGTTACTCAATATAAAATATTTTGAACCCTGACACCTACTAAGCGCTCAGAATACCGTATTTACACTCTTGTAAATTATACATAAATAAATATACAAATTAAATACTACTGTAGTTCTACCTTTCAGAGTTTGTGGGAATGGATAAAAGATTCCTTCGATATGACTACTATTATTTTAATCATGGTCAGTGATTGATTAGAAATATTAAATGTTGCTGGTCTTTAGATTCACTGTCAGAGCATGCTATTTCTTCCCCTCGGCTGCAGTGCTGATAAATGACACTGAGTCATTCATATTCTCTCATCCACCTTCCTGCCACATTTGAAAGACATCCATAGCTCATATTTGACAGACTGTGTGTGAGCATTTAATACAAATAATCGTGCGCCACCGTCAAATGTTAGCACATGCCACGTGTCTTCTTAAGTATTACAATGGCTCTCAGATGAAGGCATCTACCCCGCTCCTCTGCCTACTTTCCCAACTCCATTTACAGGTGAAGACACTAAGCGGCGGGGGGAAACTTGTGAAATGTTATACAAAACTAGAGGTATAATTTGGCATTTGAACCAGCTTGTTCTGCCTCTAAAGCCCACACTTTCTCCATTATACCACAATCAATATTTCTGAAAGTAAAAAAGGCCACATTGGTCTCCAACTTCTGGTTTAATTAGCATCATGCTTTAATCAGTGAGGTTGACTGTCTTGATTAACCTTTATGATAGACCATGTAAGTTTCGTATTTCTAAATGAATATATAGAGATGGCTATAAATCAGTGGGAAAACACTAAGCTGGAATCAAAAGACTCACGCCTAACTCTTGGTTCTGCCACTTAATATGGGTATGATTTTGGCTAAGTCACTTAAAAAACCACTAACTTGGTTTATACAAAAAGAAGAAATGATTACATGCATTGGACAATATTAAATAACCTAGTGTGTGCGTGTTGCACCCAAGTATCTTTTGACTGTAAAAGCACAGAAAAAGGTGAAGGAATTTTAATCCCATGATTGATAGAGTAGAATGCCACCTCAGTTCCTCTGAATTCTGTCCCTCATTCAAGTCCTAATTCAAGCTCTTTAAGCACACGGTACTCTCTCTCTCTGTCTCTCTCTCTGAATCTCTGAATCTGTATCATCCATTGATACACTTGAATAATATTTATACATCATAGTATATCTTTAGGGATGATATTAGTTTCTTAGTTGGTGTAGGCTGGAACATCTTATTTAACTTAGGGCTCATGCCTGTAATCCCAGCACTTTGGGAGGCTGAGGCAGGCAGATCACTTGAGGTCGGGAGTTAAGAGACCAGCCTGGCCAACACGGTGAAACCTTGTCTCTACTAAAAATACAAAAATTAGCCAGAAATTGCTTGAACCTGAGAGGTGGTGGCTTCAGTGAGCTGAGATTATGCCACTACTCTCCAGCCTGGGCAACAGAGAGAGAATCCGTCTAAAAAAACAACAACAACAACAACTCATGAAGTAAATTCTATTTACCCCATTTTATGTTCGAAATAACTAATTACTTAGTAAAATTAAGTACCTTGCACTGGATCACACAATTGGAAAGTTGTCGATGTGGGATTTGAACCCAAGTAAACAGACCCTAGAACCTATGTATCTAAGCCATACTGATTACTATCAACATTCAATTTTTGGCTTTGTTCTTTTATTTCTCCTTCATATACCTTGTTTCCCTGACTGGATTATAAATTCCGTGAACTGGATGCATCTCACTCACTTTGATGACCATTTTAATGCCTAACTAATTACTATTATTTGTGGATAATTTAATATAGATTTCATCAGAGGCTATAGTTTGCTACACTGCTCATATACTGTAGAAACAAGGACCCTTGACTTTTTTCTCTTCTTTGGCTATAAGCTTATCTTCTCACCATGTTGAGATACTTTGATTTGATTTTCACTGGTCAAGCAAAAAAACATGTTCTTGTTATTTTCACTTAGGCACTTTGTCGGCCTCCCTGCTGAGGCCCAGAAATTCAGTAGAAATTCAGTGTGATCAGTGTGTCTGTCAGAAGGTAGGATTGCTTGCCTAGGGTGGCATTGTTATTGAACAAAACACATGCCCTTTCTTTGCATCCTAAGTACCTTGGATTGCTGAGCAAGAACCGCTCTGACTCAAATGAAAACCACCTTGTGTTAGGTGAAATATGGGGAGTTAACCATTTGTTTGCTGGTTTGCATTTCCCACGAAAAACTCAAAAACAGAAATTTACCTCGCCATGGAAAGTGATGTGCCAAGCGTCATATTTGCATATTAAAACCGAAAACTGATTTGCATGTTATTTCAGTGTCTTGTGTCACGTTCAGGCATCTGTCAAGCCCACTAGATAGAAACAGCTTGTACAGTAGGAAAGTGTTTTTGTGCATATCACACTGAAAATCTAGGTGCCTTATTTTTATCAGCAGCTTGTCCACACTTTGGCTCTCCAATCTCTCCTAGCTTCATACCTGAAAATACTAAAGAAAAGTCTGGAACCCTGTGTTTTATAAAGTATGTTTCCTGTTATTTTCTAAGAGCCATCCATTTTTATAATATTCTGTTTAGATAATTTTAAAATTATAAAGAGAAAAACTCAAATTACTCTGAATATCACTATCCTGACCTAAGACTTGTTAACATTTGGATGTATTCACTTCTAGTAGCTGTTTGATAATACTTACATAGGTAAACACATACTGGCACTTTTGCATATATCTTTTTATACATTTGTAATTATCAGATGTACTATGTTAATATCTTCTCATTTTTTGGAAATATAATGGCAAGAATTATGACAATCCAAGTATCTAAAATAACAGATTAATAAAATCTTATTTTGAGCAGACAGGGAATTAGAACCAGTCAGGGCTGGAGCCGTGGTAACAGAAACTCTGTGCCGTCTTTTTGATAGTGCTTTATTAAAACTGTAGCTTGTAACTGAGGATGGTTTTTCTATGGGACAATACACAGAAAGCTGTGCATTGTGATAAAACCTTTTCTCCCCAGCATTAGAGCAACTAGTCCATTGCATTCTTCCAGGCAACCAAATAAAGAAGAAACGTGTGCCTGGAGTCACTGCCAGGCATGTGCGGCACAGCAAAGGCCAAAACACGGTGTTAGTTTGAAAACCCAACCTTGAATAATGGTTCATTCCATTCATCAAACTTTTATGTCATGGGTCTTGCCTAGGTGAAGCTATCGATGGAAATAGTGTCTTGGAATTCTCTTGCCTTTATTATGTCAAATCCCTAATGTATAACATCCATAAAACCTAATTAATGGGAAAAACTGAGTGTATGTTTTAGCCATAACATTGTGGAAATAGGTTATTTTAGCTTCACACAGAGCAAATAGAGATCTTTTCACCCCACAGAGACAACTCGCTTTCTCCTTAATGGAGGGCCCACATGGAGGTTTGGAGGAAAGGGACACTGAAATGAGAACTGTGAATAAGGTTGGCAGGAGATCTTTGACCTAGATGCTCCTTGACTCTGAGGATCTAGCGCTTCTGCTCTGCTACTCGCTTTTCTTACTTCTTACCTATCAGGCAGGATAACATCAGTGGTTGTACCTTGTCTGCCGAAGCCTAAGGGAGGCTGCTGTGCTCTAAATAGCCAAATGTGAGCTTTACTTTACTATTTGTCTTTTGGTCCTAAAGGCAAGAATGTACAAGAGTTAACAGTTGGAGAGGCAGCAAGGCATACATTCACCAAATGTCATGAATTTCAAGATTTGTAGCTAAAAAGTACTCACAGTAATTACATCCCTTGCTAAAGCAACAATTAATGTGGAATTCAGGTGCTCAACAGTGAAGTCCTTTATCAGCAGATAGGAAAGTAGAGAGTTACTGGAGAGATCTCATTCTGCAATCATTCTTCTTCCAAGAAGAAAATCATCTTTGTTAGTGGTTTCTAAGTTGTCCCTCCTGATAATTATAACTGACATTTATTTGATATTTAATATTTTACAAAGTTTCTTCATATGAATCAGATATTATTATCCTCCAGTATATACATGAGAAAATCAACAATAGAAAAAGAAATCATTGGAGAGCTTAAGTAGTGTCTTAAACATCAGGCCTAAGAGCCAGATGCTCTAAGCCCAGGCACTATTATGGCTGCCTTGACACGAGGAGACGGACAGAGGTGGGTGGAGAGACATCACTTTCTCCCAGCTCAGCCTAGATAAAACCCTTGTATGCAGAGACCGGGGCCCCCTGACTGGATGCCCAGGCCTTTTCCCAGCTGCAGTAACTCTTCCAATAACTCCTCCTGTCTGTAATTCAGAATCATCCATCCTTGGCTATGACTCCAAATTTGGTTTAAGAAAAGGCATTTTTAGGGGCATCGATGCATGGCATGAGAAAGGGAATATGTGGAAGTAGAGGTTTTAAGAAAAATCAAGACTTTGAAAGTTGAAGATCAGCTGGAATGAGTTTCAAAGCAAGAATCAAACTTTTAAAGTCAGAATTTCTGAGTCTTCCTCTTTGTGTCCTTACAATTCATTCTTTAAAAGAAATGGAACGTAAGAATAGAAGAACCAAGAGCATGCTCTTCGCTCTTCGACTCGCAAGGAGCTGTGAGGAATGTTCATTTAGAATATTTTAATTAAGATACTCAGGTATCCACCTTCCACTTCTTTTCTTCTCTGTGGCCATCGCCTTTAACCTGAAGCAGGAAGAGGTATCCAGCAAATCATCTGCCCCTGGCCAGAAGGGGTGCTCCTTCCATTTAAGCAGTGAGATGTTGAGAGTAGAGTATGATTCAGTGCGAGTCAGAAAGTAGAAGCCGCCACAGGAAATTGCAAGCTGCAAACTTGACACAGCTAAATAGAGGGGGGGAAAAGAACGAAAATATCAGAAATATATTTTTTCTGGCAGGCTTTCAGCTCTAAAACGGGGCTAATTCTACCTTTTGAAAAGAAGATAATTTCAATGTTTCTTTTTTTCAAGAACACATAATTGAAGTTATTTTCCCTCTGAGGGAAGGAACCTCTTGTACATCATTACAAATGGACAAGAAAAATGAGTAGCCCTGGTACCGAGTGATAGAGTATTCATTATCCTGTAATCTTTTCGAATATCTTGGCTGCCTTTTCCCGGTGTTTTATCTGCCTGAGCGGTGCTTTTCTGGTAAGGTTCAGATTTGCAGTAAATTTGACTTATCTAGCACTATGTAACAAAGAAATCAACAGCAGGTAAGGACTCAAGAAAGGAAAATGATCACACTAAGGTCAGCCCCAGAGGAACTCAGGGGGCTGACATTGCGACAGATAGTGGGTGTCTCTTTTGTAAAATGGATCCTTAGCACACAGGTTAAAGTAGGTAAACTGTAGTAACGAAGATGCAAGATGGTGTAGTGTTTTCCAGGAGCCATTTGCACCTCAGTGCCGGCTGTTTCCCATGCTTCCTTTTTCCTTTAGAAAGGATGACGGATATTTTTCTTCTCCACTCAGAAAAGGGGCAGTGGGATGATGAGGTGATTAACCTTTATGTGTTCTCGATTTCATGCCCGAAGTGTAGTGAAAGTTCAGTAGGCTGCAGAAACCCTGTGACCTGCCCATTGCTTACTCAGATCCAGAATGCTGAATGAAGTTCTGGATGTTTCAGGGGATGCTGACAACTGGCCTGAGTCCTCTCATAAATGGAAACCTCTGTCATAATGAGGTTTCCACTTACTCAGTGTGTCTATTTTTGTAGACTACAAAGGATCTGTAAATATGAATATCTGTGATTTCACTCTAAAGATTGGTAATGATATGTGTCCTGCATACTATGGGCACAAATGGGCACAAAAAAATGATAGCGTAGAATCAAAGGAATCTTTGAAAATAACATGTTACACATAAAGAAACTGAGGCTCAGAAAATGGAAATGATTTGAACAAAATCACTGGACAACTTAAAGGCAGAATTAAGATGAAAGATATTCTGAATAGTCAGGTCTTCTGTATTTATGGGTTTCTATGTAAGAATATATAATCAAATACCATGAAGTGTTATACAAATATGATGGATATTGTTATATATGTTATGCTTAATCTAGTGGAGTTTCCTTGTTCATCAAGGATCCTATTCATGTGTATATTTTGTTTCAGAAGCAAGTCTTCATTATTGCATAGTCCCACCCATAATGTTTACCAGGGATTTAGACCCAGATTTGGCTGTAAATTTGGCTTCATATTAAGTATGTTCTTGAATGACAATCACCTGGACCCCTAGCAAGAAAAGAAGAATGGCAAAGAAGAACCAGTTTTAGATCATTTCAGCTGAAAAAAAAATCTTTATTTTAAGAAAGAAAAATACAGAAACATGGAAAGAATATAAAGCATTCACTTTCCCATGACCATGACTTTCAACCATTAACCTTTGAGCATATTGTATTGCAGTAAGGCAGGTCAACCTGGACAGTGAGTGACTTATCTCCATGTGGTAGTTCAGGGCCCAGTCTCCATTCTTCCTGTGTCTCACAAGGCCACATCTAACCGCAAGGAGCATGGGAAATGTAGTCTAGCAATGTACCCAGCAAGAGGAGGAAATGGATTTTGGTGAGCAGTTAGCAGGCTCTGCCATGCTTAGTAAATGTCAGTCCTTTTAAAGCACATTAGCCACTAAATTGCTCAGAATGCCACGATAGCTGGCTGCTTTTTTTTTTTTTTTTTTTTTGAAAGTATCAGTGGCCTTGGTATTAGAAGATGTTTGCCAATACACTTACTTCAGAAGCATGACTTTAATAAAATCAGCTCCCATTTTTAAATCTCCTAATGACTTCCTGTTACTTAAAACAGTCTTGGCATTGACCATATCCTACTTCTCTTTTCTTATCCTAGTTCTGTTTTTCCTTTTTCTTTTGTTTTTTGTTTTGTTTTGTGTGTGTGTGTGTGTTTGTTTGTTTTGAGACAGGGTCTCACTCTGTCGCCTGGGCTGGAGTGCAATGACATGATCTTGGCTCACTGCAACCTCTGCCTCCTGGGTTCAAGCAATTCTCCTGCTTCAGCCTCCTGAGTAACTGGGACTACAGGCACCCACCACCACGCCTGGCCAATTGTTTGTATTTTTAGTAAAGACGGGGTTTCACCATATTAGCTAGGATGGTCTCGATCTCCTGACCTCATGATCTGCCTCCCTCGGCCTCCCAAAGTGCTGAGATTACAGGCGTGAGCCACTGCGCCCGGCCTTTCCTCTTAACAGTTTTTTAGATATACATGTTCCTCCTGGAATGCCTTTAACTTTTTTCCTTCTTTCTTTTCTTCTTCTTCTTTTTTTTTTTTTCCATTGGGTGATACGCAATTTATTCTTCAAGATCAAACTAATAGGTCTTTTTTTGGCAGCCTTCTTCCATCTCAGAGCACTGAATTCATACTTGTGTTTTAGAGCTTAGACTTTATTGTAATTGCCTATTTGCATGCCTCTTTCTTCCCAAACTGTGAGTTGTTAGAGACAGCATCTCTGAATAATTTGTCTTTATACTTACAGTTCTTGGCACTTGGTAATCCCTGGGGAAATTTATGTAAAGACAGTTTTGATGGAGTCCTCTAAAGTCTGTCACTCAGTAACTCACCTGTGGATCATACATCATTAATTTGCCTTTAGTAAGAGATTCGGGTATTTCAGAAACAAACATATTAGTGATTAAGAGTGACACTTACAAGAATGCCTTTTTTTTAAAGAAAGGTTTGTTTCACAATGTCTTTGTTTTGCTATTCAGCAGTAAACCTCCACTCTGATAAAATAAATCTTTGCTTAGATAATAGACTCAGATTAAAATCCAAACGGCTGCACAGTAAGAGAGCTAGAAAGTCTTGAGACAATGATCTCAAAACCCTGAGAGGCATTGCAGTGTAGAAGCTTGTCCAACTCAGCACACCCCAGTTTCAATGTTCTGCCGTTTTTAAGCAGGGGTACCCCAACGAGGTTGCTCGCTTATCTTCTCAAGTCTCTATTTTCTCATCCAGAAATAGGATTACACGTCATACAGGGCTGTTGTGTAGGCATTTGAGATTTCATATCAGTAAAAGCAGGCACCTTGAAAACGGTCTTGCAAATATGAGGAATTAATATGCTACAGTGAATACATTGCTGATACAACTCACACTTCTACTTTTGAAGAAATGAGAAACAAAATAACACAAATCGTTCCCTTTCAGCACCTCCCACCACAAATATTCCATCCTGTTTTGTTACCCATACAATATGCTAGAAGTCGCTTATTCACAAATAAGTTGGACACATTTGCTCATTTTTCTTAGGCGGTATTGAGCCCTAAACACTACTGAGAGAGAGGTATTAGAGTAGGTGTCTGATTAGGACAGTGAGAATAGTGCTAGATGACGACTTCTAGGCTTGAACCCTGAAAGTCCTAAGCAGTCTTTGGTGTGAGAGACACCTCTTAACTGAGGAACGCTGTGTTTTCCCTAGTATGTATTCCACAGGTGTTAAGTATTCTGCACTGGGTTAGTGACAGCTGTGGAGTGGAGGTGGAGGCTGTTCTCTAGCCAAATAAACTTCAGAAATACTGGAAGAAATGATCTCTCAGAATCTTTCATCATAAGGAAAAACAGGAATCCATAATTAGCATTAGATAAAAGAGTGGAATCTAACAGAAAATAGCCTTTCCAAGTGTTATTTCAGAAACAGCATAGCAAGCAAATAGAGTATTCAGAGAACAAAAAGAATGATACGTTTTTCTCAAAATCTGTGAAATATTGACAAGGTAAGTACTTTGAAATTAGATTTATACTTGAAATGTAAGTGCTAAGAGTAGAATCTAAATTTCTGGCTTAGATTGATAAAGGACAGAATCGGCCTTCTTGCTGCCTTGTTTATATTGAAAGGGAAACTGATATTAGGCTGAGACAATGATAAATTGTGTCTGTTCTCTGAGGGTCCACCCTAAGACTGAAGACAGGAATTATCAAGTTTTCTCTAATAGTCGTTTGGCTTAATTAAAACAACTCGCCCCACTATTATTAGAGGTAATATTTTTTACTTTTTTAGCACTCCGTCTATGGGAAGCATCGTTTGGTTGGGGAGAAAAATGCATGGCGCTTGGAGACAAGGTGACACCATATTTTGGGCTCAAGGTCTCCCTATATTGCAAGCCTGGAGAAAAGGTGTAGGTCACTTTCCCAACCTCATTTTCAGTTCTGCTACCTGAACTGTAATAATCCACTCCCTCAGAGGCAGTTTGAGAGATTCAAAGAGATCCTCTTTGTTACAACTGTCTGAAAGTAGTTAAACTCTATCGTGAAATGTGGGTTATCTCACTTTAATTCTTACAGAGACTGTGAGGTACCACTGGCGAGTCCATTGATAGAAGAGAACCTGAAGTTATGAAAGGTTGACAAGCTCACCTAAGGATGCCCAATGAAGGTCATAGTCAAATCTCTGTCTCTAGCCAGAATGATACTGCCATATAATGTATTCCTTTATCTCTGGCCACCAGTATATTAGATAAACTCACCATCTCATTTCAGTCTCGCTGCTCTCCCCTTCACCCTCTACTCCAGACAGAACTTTCTAAAGATGATTAGAACACTCTTCTAAAAACACTTATCGCGGTTTCTAATGCGTGGATGTTTCTAACTGAGAACATGCAGATATATTCCCTGTGGTCTGTGAACTTCTTGAAATTGTAAGTAAATTTTGTGTACATTACAGATACCTTTGTTGGTTGGTTGGTGTATTTGTTTGTTTGTTTTTGTCGAAAGACTGTCTAACACATTAGATTTTGAGACGTGTCCATGTTCTTACCCAAGGCCTGGAGCCCCTAGCTCACCAAGAAGCCCTAAGCATGTCAGCATGGCATGGAAGCAGGAATTAACTGACCCTTCCTACTTTTCCACCTGTCCAGACCGAAATATTGAACCACTTGCAGTTTTTCCCACTCACACCAAACTACGTCTCAACTTTGAAACTGCGCTCCTCGCAGGGGCCTTCACTTGGCCTGGGTTGGAAGCTCCAGGACAGTGAGTCATGTCCAGCATATCTTTATCACTTGAAGTCATCATGTTTTAAAACATTGATATTCATGGATTACAAAAGTAGAACTACATGCTGTACAATAAAGAAACAAATGTAGAAAGTGAAAGTCCCCTAAGATTCCACCTGCCAGAAAGAATCTCCTTTAACATTTTGGTACCTGGTCTTTATATAGATCTGTAAATAAACTGTAGTTACTCTATCCTATTCTGCAGTTGGATTTGTTGTTTGCGAAACGTGTTGTTCATCTTTACAGGCTTGTTACGTAGATTTACAATGTATATGTCTATCACTGTCTATTTAGATGATTCTTTTGCTGGTTAGTTTACCTTGTTAGTCCTTGTTACTCCTCTCAAATATGGCTCCTGTGACCAGCCTTCATCATTTAACTTTATCCACTTGTATGAGTACTTCTGTGCAATTGTCCTGGAAGCAAGTCACATATATGCAATTTTAACAATACTGGCAACCATTCGTCCAATGTTCATGTTTATGCAGACACCTATTAATATACTATGCTATATATATATAGAAATAGAATCTCCCTCTGTCACCATCGCTGGAGTGCAGTGGCACGATCTTGGCTCAAACTTCACCCCCCGGGTTCAAGTGATTTTCTTGCCCCGGCCTCCCGAGTAGCTGGGATTACAGGTGTGCGTTATCACACCTGGCTAATTTTTGTATTTTTAGTAGATACGGGGTTTCACAGTTTTGGCCAGGCTGGCCTCGAACTTCTGGTCTTAAGTGATCTGGCAGCCTTGGCTTCCCAAAGTGCTGGGATTGCAGATGTGAGCCACTGCGCCCAACCTGTGCTTTTTATAATTAATCGTTTGTGGATGTTTCTCACCCCCACTAGACTGCAAAACTCTCAAAAACAAAGGTTGTTGTGTAATATATCTTGATGTCCCTCCTGGGTTCTCACAGAAGGTACACAAAATAAACCTTGTAAGAATGAATGGACAAAACAATAAACAAAAGAACAACTGAATAATTCAGTAGCTCCTCTAACCCTCATACCAAACTCATATGACAGGTAATGTTTACAGTTCAGAGGAGGTCCTAGGTTTAAACTTTAATGTTTGTTAATAAATAAGTCAGTCAAGGATGAACTCTTGTCCTGACTTTACCAAAACTAGCCCTCCCTAATTTTTGGGGGGGGTCTCAGTTTCCCTGTCTCACAAAGAGGAGATTAGAATAATGGTTCTTCAGATCCAGGCAAGCAACTCAATTTTTTTGTCTGTAACCTGAGCATATGCCATAGTTTACTCATCACTGTCTCATCTCTAATCCAAATTGTTCAACAATGCAATAAAATCTCAGGCTAAGGTTAGTGACCAACATAAAATATTTTTGGCCTTTTCGGCCTTCTGCATGTCTGTACTTCAAATATCTGTACATTTTGGGAAACCAAAAAAATGAAAATTATTTTAGATAGGTACCAATCAACCTTCTCGACTATGTTTAGAAGACATTTAATGCTTTAGATGTCATACAAATGATTAATACCCGTCTTGGAGTTGTTGAAGTAAATGTTGGGAATGATAACGGGTTCAGGGATTTGTATTTTATAGGATTTTCACATCCAAGAGCCCATTTGGTATAGTGAAGATAATAGGAGAATGAATGTGTAGCTTTCAGTTTTGTTGAACTTACTCTTGTAAACATTCTGAAAAGAGAACCTTTTGGCCAACTATTTTAAGAATGCATAAATATCAAGGCAAAAGCATTCCCAACCCACATGTCTGCCCATTCCCCATGGCGGACATCATAATCAGTTCTAAATTTTAATAATAACATTTCTGTTTTTATAACACTTTTATTAAGAATGTTGGGGTGAAGTACTAGAAATGGTCAAATTTATAGGCAATGGAAAATGTAATAAATTCCCTTTTAATCATGTAGCACAAAGCTACTTTAAATCTAGCGTATGGCCTTTATTCCTTTCTTACACACTTTTTATTCTTCATTGATGATCTCAAGTACTCTCTCAATTGATATTTGATTCTCTTACATTGCTATAATTCTGGTTCACCTACCTATTTATTTTTTAATTATTATTTTTTATTTCAGTATTTTTTAGGGTACATGTGAGTTTTGGTTACATGGATGAGTTCTATAGTGGTGAATTCTGAAATTTTAGTGCACCCATCACCCAAGCAGCATACACTGTACCCACATGGATGGAATGGACAAAGGCCCCAGTGGCTCTGTATGTCCCATTTGGGTACAGGGGATGAGGGATAAAAGACTATACATTTTATATGGAGTCTTTTATCCCTCACCCCCTGCCCAACCTGGCCGCACCCAGGCCCCGAAGTCCATCATTTCGCGCTGTATGTCTTTGCATCTTCATAGCTTAGCTCTCGCCCACCTATTTCAACACCAACCCAGTGTCAATGCTACTGACTTTTCATCACTATTTGAAATCTGGCTGTTTGCAGTGCTGGAAAAATGAAATTACTCAACTTCCTTAACTGGAACAAAAGAACTAGAACCAAAATGTTCGCTTTCTGGACTCCTGTACTTGATAAGATTTATCTCATTTCCTATCTCAAAGTTTATATGTGGTCCAGAAGTACACCACTTCCAGAAGCTCTTTATGCTGCTTGACTTTTTTCACCTGAGTGTGAGAAAATTCTAGCTGTGTGTTTTCTCCCTTTTAGCTGAATAAGGCCTAGCCTGCTGTGCTCCCTCTCTTCAGGAAGCCCATCGCAGGCTATGCGAGAGGTCCCCGCTCATGCCCTTGTTGTGCTCTTTCTGCAACTGTTTTTCTTTAATTATTAATGTGCCTGTATCTCTCACTTGACTGTAAGGTTCATAAGAAAGAAAGACCCAATTTGTTTTTCTCATAAATGTATAACAGCACACAGTGGTCACTTAGCAATTGTTGAACAAACTCGATTCTTCCTATCGTAAACATGGATTTCTAAAGCCTGATAGATGACTCATCTAGATAAGGCAAGTGAGTAAAGAGATGTGTCCAAGGTTAGCCACTGAATAAGTGATAAAACTAATTCTAAAACCCAGGTCTCCCGACAGCCACGTCCAGTACTTTTTCCTCTCCAGTGCAATCACTACTTGTTTAGGCTGACTGCCTTGGTTGATGGTCTAGGTGGCAATTAAAGGACTCTGTGCTTTCTGCCTTTCAGGGTGGACATACAGGGCAACTGGGGCCTTCATCAGTTCCCCCTTCTTTACGCCCAGAGGATGAGCTTGAGCACCTGACCAAAAAGATGCTGTATGACATGCAAAATCCACCTGCTGACGAATACTTTGGTGAGTGGGGCCTAGAGTGAACTTCCAATGTAACTATCTTGCTCTGATTTCCTTATTTAGTAACTGGAACTATTATCAGCTCCACTGGGAAAGTATTTGAGTCCAGATGCATGGGAGTTGATACACATCCCAACACAACTAAGTAATTGTAGGATTTGCATTTGCAAGACTGCCATAAATGTGATGTCTGCTTAGCTTATATTAAACTTTCAGTGGTCCTTAGAGTTTCTTTAGATACAAATTTTATTGTTGAGACTTATTTTTTACCAGCCTAGGCAACATGGGGAAACTCTGTCTCCACTAAAAATACAAAAATTAGCTGAGTGTGGTGGCATGTGCCTGTAGCCCCAGCTACTCAGAAGGCTGATGCTGGAGAATCACCTGAGCCTGGGAGGTCGGGGCTGCAGTGAGCTGTGATTGCGCCACTGCACTCCAGCCTGGACAACAGAGTGAGACCCCATTTTTTTTTTTTTTTTTAAATTAAAAAAAAAAAAATAAGATGACGACTTATTTTTTGACAATGAATTAGCTTCCCATTAGGCAGAAATAGGATTTCCATGTATGTTCCCATTTCTCACTAGTCTAAAGATTCAAGTAAAAAAATGTGGAATTGGATATTGTCTAATATACAATTTCCAGATTGTACTCTTAATCTTTTTTTGTGTCTCAGTTTAAGAAATGATGTTTTCTTTGTAGTTTTAATTTTCCCCTCTTCAAACTTGGGAATAACTGTGAATGGTTAATCCTTCCAGTCCATGAATATAATGCAAATTTATGAATTGTATGCCAATTGTGAGGTTCTGCGGACATATAACCTGTCCTCAGTGAGGTTAAAGTTGTTCAGAAAGAGGTAAGACAAGCATACAAATAATTACTAGTCTAGGTAGAAAGTGATAAAAGACATGAGAAGGCTTAGGTCAATTGTTGCAAGTTTTATTTTATTTTTATTTTTATTTTATTTTATTTTATTTTTGAGACAGAGTCTTGCTCTGTCACCCAGGCTGATCTGTCACCCTTGCTCTGTCACCCAGTACACTGGCATGATCTTGGCTCACTGCGACCTCCACCTCCAGGTTTTAAGTGATTCTCCTGCCTCAGCCTCCCAAGTAGCTGGGATTACAGGTGCCCACCACCACAACTGGCTAGTTTTTGTATTTTTAGTAGAGATGAGGTTTCACCATGTTGGCCAGGCCTGGTCTTGAACTCCTGACCTCAGGTGATCCACCTACCTCAGCTTCCCAAAGTGCTGAGATTACAGGCGTGAGCCACCGAACTCGGCCGTAAGTTTTAAAAGTTCTATTTATTAGGAGCAGAAATACTGGTAAAGAATTGGTAGCACTTGAATCTGAGCCCTTTAAACCAGTGCCTTTCACATTTTCTGTAGTAGGAAACCATTTTCCTCCCAATCTGTTAGAGACCAGTATTTTTGTAGAGTCAGTTAAAATTAATTACTAGGGAAATAAAAGATGCAAAATAAAATGGAAGATGGAATTGTATCATTATTAGAGTTAACTGTTAATGGATTACTCTTTTAAATTGTTGTACTAGTTTCTAAATATTCATTCTTTGTTCCTGTATTTATCTCATCCAGAGTGATAAGCATTTCTTAGACACCCATCCATGGACCACTTTTTGAGTGGCGCTGCTTTAAGGACAAATAGAAAAAGGACATTTGGGGAACAGTATTAGTAAAGGCACAAAGACGGGGACATTGCACAGGATTTTTGCTTCTTCAAATATTTCCTATTTTCATGTCTTTTTTGCTCCTATATGGGAATATGTAATGACAGGTAAACTGACCACACCCATCCAAAAACACACGGTAGATGAAGTAGGAGGTATTAGGATATGAAAACCCTGGCTTTTATTTGTACTTGGGTGACAGTTTAGCTTAGCTAAAAGAGCACAAAGAGTGGGAATGAAACACCTGGTTGTGGTCTCTTCTCTGTCCCTCACTGGCCAAGCAATGCTGGCATGTCACCCGTCTGCCTGAGCCCCATTTCCCACCTGAGTATCTCAACGGTTAGGGCAAATGTTCTCTAGCATTTCTTTCAGCAGTAATAAGTTCACTGTACAAACATTCTTAATCTAAAGTATAACAATAAAGCTAAATATAAATTGATGGAGATTAACAACAATGCATGGAGAACAGTAAAACAAAACATAGAAAATCCACGAAGGTTTCTAGTTACATCAAAGTACACTAAAAGTTTATTAATGCTCTTGTCATTGCCATGTGAGGAGGGTTTATAATGGGGTCTAAGATACACTTTTTAAAAGTGAAAAATAAGGTCTCTATATTTACACCCTATTAAAAAGGAAAAGCTGACTTACTAAGTATATATGCTTCAAATATCATAGCAACAAAGTTTATAGACACACAAAAAAACTGAACATAGATGGTAATTGCATGAGTGAATATATATTGAACACTCTGGGAAACAGATATAAATTATTACCTTTCCCTTCAAGAACTGTCCAAGCTCTACTACTTAGTAGCTTAGAAAACTTGAACAAATATTATTCCCTGTAAACCTTCATATGGGAATAATAACTAGCTTATACTGTTGTTTTGAGAAATGAATGAAATATTTATACAAAGCACTTAGCCAAGTTCTTGGCATGTAGAATACACTCAATACTCAAGATTCTCCCATGCTCTTGGGGCTTATAGTTTATTTAAGACAATAAGATATGCTCATTAAAAATCCATTATGCTCAATTTAAATTTAAGTTCCTAGCAACAATAGAACGTATGTCACCAATTGGTAAATAATCATTGCCAAATGGGGATTAATAAGCATTTGAGAATTTGGAAAAATGACTATCCTTTATTAAGTGCTTATGATATGGCAGCACTATATTTTATTTATGTTATAGGAATTAACTCATTTCACTCTTATAGGAAAACATAACCCTGTGAAGTAGATACTATTATCATTTTCAGATTTTGAAATTAAGGCACAGAAATATTAATTTGCCTAATGTCAACAGCTAATACATTGCAGAACTGAATTAGAATCCAGATCTGTACATTTAAACACCACACTGTAAAAGACAGGGAAAGCTACCCAGGCTACATATTTAGAAGAGTGTTTGTGGTGGAGATTAGCTTTGGACAGATGGGAAATAAGAGATGAGCATTCTCTTCTAAGTACACAGAATTAACAAAATATAAGTTGAGGCCAGGATTATTTAAAGAAAATTTACGTTATGTAGAAAAAAAAAAATGCCTATGATAATATTCAGGCTGCTCTGCTAGGTGGTGGGGGAGGGGGGTAGATGGGGATCTTACCTTTGAGATTCTTGTAGTCTAATAGGATATGTGTGCAGGGTTATGATGTTATATTATAAGCACAAGACAAAGTGACAAGTGACTTAATCAAGGTTCACCAAGTGCTCTTTGAGAATTCAGGAAAAGGAAAGAGAAAATCAAGAGAGAGGAATGGAAAAGTGTTTATGGAATAGTTAGCCTTTGAGTAAGTCTCTAAAATTGTGCTAATTGAGATTTGGAAGTAGGAAGATAGTAGAGAAGTGAAGTCATTTCTCATGAGGGGAATTTTGACATAACAGGGAATAAAACCATGGAGAGAAGTAGCAAATATTGGGAAATAAGTTTCTTTTTTTTTTTTTGAGACGGAGTCTCGCTCTGTCGCCCAGGCTGGAGTGCAGTGGCCGGATCTCAGCTCACTGCAAGCTCCACCTCCCGGGTTCACGCCATTCTCCTGCCTCAGCCTCCCGAGTAGCTGGGACTACAGGTGCCCGCCACCTCACCCGGCTAGTTTTTTGTATTTTTTAGTAGAGACGGGGTTTCACCGTGTTAGCCAGGATGGTCTCGATCTCCTGACCTCGTGATCCACCCGTCTCGGCCTCCCAAAGTGCTGGGATTACAGGCTTGAGCCACTGCGCCCGGCCGGGAAATAAGTTTCAAGTAGTAGGTTAGGACCAATCTAGGGAAGGCTTTCAATGCCTGGCTAAAGGCTAAGAACCGTATTGTCTATAATGAGCCCTTGCACATTGAGATCACAGACCATGGGAACTGCTCTATGGATAGTGGTTAAAAACGGGCTCCAGAGCCAGGGTGCACCTCTTACCTGCAAGATGAAATCAAGAGGCAAAGGACTCGTGAAAAGAACTGTCCTTTATTGTTCTGTGCTTTAAACATTTCTCAAGCACCTTCTCTGTGCCTGCTACTGTGCTGGGTGTTAGGGACCACCGAAATGCAGAGGCTCTGCCCTCATGGGCTCGTGGGTTCCTAGAAAGGACAAGAGAGTCACAGATGTCAAGGATTTCAGTGCAGATATCAGCACTGTGTTGGGTGTGACTGAGCTGCTACGTGAGGGTCCGTAAGTCTGCCTGAAGATGAGCAGAAGGAATACATAGCAGTGTGTTTGCATCAGCAGGGCCTGACCTGAGAGCCATAGATAAAATCCTCTCTTGCTTTCTGTCAGAGTTTTACCTTTGGCCTATTCTGGACTGAAAATAGCATTGCCAAGCACTTCCCTTAAATAACTTCTCTTTTTTGCAGGACTATCCTTTCAGCCCTGCCAAAACCCCATCACCTACTCTTTCTTTACTACTTTGCCTATTTAGTGCTGGAATTTTTATTGAAACCGTAGCTGATTTACTGAAGGTAATTAAGTGCTTTCATGTTGTAGATCTCCTGCTAGACTGCAAGCTGCACTTGGGAGTGAGAGTGAACAAAATGTAAATAAACGATGTCAACAGAGTAGGTTCCTTTGTGGTCCTGTTGCTTTGCTTCCAAGACACTCTTTTTTTTTTTTTTTTTCATAAGTGGAATGATTCATGAATGTGTTATTATAGTCATTGTTTCTTTACGGAGCCCCTCATCACTCTTAACAGTTTTGTTTATGTTGAATTATAATTATCGTATGCTTCAAAGTATTGGGAGAGGTACCGGAAGATCACCTCACAGATGACTTAAGTATAAAGGAGAAAAGGAACTTTTATAATGGAGAGGTCTCCTGGAAGCCGTCTTAAACCAAGGAATGAAATTTAACATGCTCAATAATGGGACAGACTGGCATGTGCCAACTGAATGTAGGAAGTCCACAGCATCATCTAGGCAGTAGTCTTGCTAAAATATTTCAGCTCTATCCAACCGTTAGGAAGTAAAAAATGCAGATGATGGGACATGCTTCAAGACACCTGTCCTGAATTCTGCAACACTGTCAGTGTTACAAAACACTATTCTAGATTAAAGGAAATTGAAGAGACATGCCATTCAAATGCAAGGCATGTGTCTTGACTGAATTCTGGATGAAAAAAAAAAGCTACAAAGGATTGGTGGCAAACTTAGAGAAATTTGAATATGAATGATATGTTAGATAATACATCAGTGTTAATTTCCTGATGATATTAATGGCATTGTGCTTATGTAGGAAAATCTTATTTTTATGAGCTATTTGTTGAAGTATAGGGTGAGGTGTGATTATGTCCAAAATTTATTTTGAAATAGTGATAGAGTGACAGAAATAGAGAGAGAGAGGGATAATTGATAGATGTAGACAAACAGAGATAGAGATAAATGTTGTGGGGGGAGGCAGAATCGCCTCAGGTTAAAACAGCTAGAGCTGCTATAACTGCAACAACT
Source organism: Papio anubis (assembly GCF_008728515.1). Taxonomy (NCBI): domain Eukaryota; kingdom Metazoa; phylum Chordata; class Mammalia; order Primates; family Cercopithecidae; genus Papio; species Papio anubis. The sequence continues at coordinate 184,781,100 of NC_044977.1, forward strand.
ACAAGGACTCCCCTCCTCTAAAAATGTACTGAAGCCTGTCACAAATGAATTACCTTAAGAATTCCTCGTTGGATGGATAGAGAGATTGATATTTCTGCACCTTCTCAACTTCCCTGTTTTAATGACTACAGTAGGTCTTTGAAATTTCCCATTATTTTTTATTTTGTTTTTCTTATTTTTTACCAGACATACACACCTCCTATTGCTGGTGAGATGAAGACAATTGTGGCAGTGATGATGAAAGCTGATATTTACCTAGAGCTCCATATGTTTAAAAAAGCAAGTCGCAGCCACAACGTGACTAGCAGATCTGGCAATGATGTCTTCATTTCATTTTTTAGATGGGGAAATAGAGATTCAGAGAGGCTCAATGAGTTGTTCAAGGTCACATAGCTAATAATTTTGGAATGTGGCCTCACTCTTCTGATCTCATGTCTATTATGATACATTACCATTACAGAAAGGTATATATATGCTTTTCCTGCTGATTGTCAGTAATTGGCTGTTTCTCTCCCATTTCATAACTTTTCCTTATGAAGTTATGATCTTCAAGTGAGAGATAGAGGGACTGCTTCTGCCCAAGATCATATGTTTGTAATCTGGACTTCAATGTCACTAATATGTTTCAACTATCTTTAACGTCTGGAATTAACTGCTGTGACATGGCTGAGGTACATACATTAGGAAGACAGTCTACCTAATACCTCCCTATCAGCCGTTTTACAGTCTGTAGTTCTTCTCTTGACCTTGGGAGAAGGCACATCACTAATAGCCACTTTCTTGTTTTCTCGAGTCAGGTTTTTGTAAAATATAATAAGCAGAAACCCTTAACTGTCTCAGCTGGTTTTTTTCTTTTTCTTTTTAATGATTTCTTCTGAAAAGGTGATAGTTTTAGTGTTTCCATGCCTTCTGTTGTCCATGTTCATTAAAACTTGTGACTGTTGCATTACAGTATTAGGTAAATGCCACAGGTGTTGAACCATGATAAAAGTTGGATGAGTCTATATCTCTAAAGGAAAGATACAGTCTCTATACTGTGGGCATTTGCCATCTACTTGGACTTAAGTTTTGTGTATAACAGATTTCCTTACCATGGACATGTGTCTTTCCATTAACAATGGTGTCGTTGAGTGGGCCTCTAAACACTACCTGGTAGAGGAAAGGGAGGAAACATAGTAGAAAGTTGGAGGTAGGAGAAAATTCTTACCCAATTCAATAAACCTGACAGTGGGTGTTTAGCCCAGCTTATCTACAGGAAGCCTTAGTTCAAGTGCTTGCGTTTTAGAGCACATTTTTTTCCTGGACAACTAGAAAAATACGTTGATATTAAAGGAGGCTCTCAGTTCTAGTGATAGATGCTTAAAAAGAACAAGGGGTGGCCAGGCACAGTGGCTTATGCCTGTAATCCCAGCACTTTGAGAGACTGAGGTGGGCGGATCACAAGGTCAAGAATCAAGACCATCCTGGGCAACATGGTGAAACCCCGTCTCTACTAAAAATGCAAAAATTACCTGGGCATGGTGGCACGCACCTGTAGTCCCAGTTACTCAGGAAGCTGAGGCAGGAGAATTGCTTGAACCCAGGAGGCAGAGGTTACAGTGAGCCGAGATTGTGCCAGTGCACTCCAGCCTGGCAACAGAGCGAGACTCCGTCTCAAAAAAAAAAAAAAAAAAAAAAAAAGGAACACGGGGTGATGAAATAACTATAAATTATTATAATTTAGAGTAAATTCAGAGTTTATAATAGAAAATGGAAAATTTTTTAGTTGAGTATTAAAATGAATAGGAGAGAAAGGTATTATTCTCAGAAAATTGGGGTATCTACAGGGCTAGTTGCCAGCTTTAAAGTTTGTTTTTTCACATAGTTTCAGGCAGCTAAAGAAAAGTAAAGTTGAGTTTGTCTCCAGATAACCTTGAGACATCTGTTTGAAATTGTCCAAGACTTTTCCGTGTTGGGTGATACACCCACAGCCTTAAGTAATACACTCGGAGCCTCTAAGTTTTGTGCTTTCATTCATTTTGTAAGAGAAAACATCTTTGTATATGAAGCTTTTCATACATGTATGTCTGTGACTATGCCATAATTTTCTCCAAATAATAATATTCTGGCTGAGCAGCCCTTAAGGCTGAAGATAACACTATTGGAAGACAGTATCTCTGGAAATGGATGTTGTAATGCATCTAAGGGTGGACTGGAAATATCTGACAGTATATTTTTAAGCCTAGAACTGTAATTATCTTGACATGTTTATATGATATCGTCTTATTCCTTCTTTAAAAAAAAAAAAAAAAACAGAAGTATGTGAGCCTTAAAATTATTGAGTGAGCTATTTGAAGAATCCTTCAGAGCAGCCTTAGGTAAATTCTCTTCTCAGAACTTAGCATTTATCTAAGGAAACTTTTTGTTCATCTCTGAGTATCATTAGTAGGAGTTGTTGAGAATTTTTTCAGAAAGCCAGAAGTTTGTTCCAGTGGAACTAGGCTTTCATTTTTCAAAGGACAGCTAGACAAAAGTAGAAGGCATGAGGCGGCAGGGACCTAGCACATGCTAAGCCTTGAGAGAAGAAAGGCGTGAACATGAATAAAGTGCTGTGATCAATCACTTTATTGGTAATGCCAGCTCATTGTATTTGGTGCCTTGGTGTCTTCTCAATTAAGATGAAAATGGAGGGCCAGTGAATGTTCCTGAATAGAAACAGAACAAACAAAACAATGGGGAGATGGTCCATTTTCTTTCTGCACTAGTGGGACCAGTTGTTAAGTGAGCTTGTCCAGAGGACTTGACTAAGATGCTTAGGAAATTAGAAAACATGATTTGAGGTGCAGTTGAAGGTATAGAGAAAGGAAAACCTAGAGCTCTGATTGCTGTTGAAAGACTATCATGTGGAAAAGGAATTTGACTTAATATCTGTGATTCAAAAATTAGCAACAAAGGCAAGTGAGGGGAGTCTAGCCAGTTCCCATTCAGCATGATGAAATCACTTTCTTAAGAGACAGAAGAAAGTCTTCCTAAAATTCTAGGTCAGAATCTGATAATCCCTTGTTGATGAAAATGGTAATAGGTACTCAAGTAGCTGATGGATGATTAGATTAGATTTCACAAGTGCTGTCCAATTCTGACATTTTGTGACTTAGGCATCTAAACTTGTTTGGAAGTTAACGTCTTGCATCCAGCTTCTAGGTCTACCCCTAGATTATCATTATTATTACATGATTTCAACTAACACTTATATAATGCTGTTTAAAGCACTTTTCTACTTCTTGTATCACTTGAGCAAGACAGCAGTCCTACAAAATAGACAGTGTGTTTGTTTCCATTTGGGATATGAAGAAATGAAAGATTTCAGTGATTAGGGGACTCCCCACTCCCCAGGGCTCTCCACTACCCTCACAAGTCATAAAACAGGTGAGTAGCAGAATTGCACTGGGGCGCAGGCTATTGACTTTAAATTCTTTTCGCTTTTCACCCCATTGTGCTGTTAACACCATGTTGCTGAACTGGTCATGGACCATAAGATAGATGAGTTAACATACTTCATGTTTTAGCTTTTTAATCTATATAAGGAACGATGTGATTACTTTGTAAAGTGCTTAGAGGATCTCAGCTGAGAGGTGTAAAGTAATTTGTATTTCATTGTTTGTATTATTATGTGACAAGAAAATGGTTTCCAAAGTGCTCCTATCAATTACAAACTGGGAAATGACTCCAGGTGGGCAGCTGCCTTTAGTGGGTCTCGTTTTCACAGATAAGTGACCTAATTAATGAAAAACCCCAAAACTACAAAGAAAAATTAGACAATAAGTGGCTTAGAGAGAAGGTTGTATTGATTGGAGGCGGGGGCGGGAAATGGGTTTCTTGGTTTTGTTTCTCTCTAACTTTTTGTTTAGGGTATCTTTGAGTTGTGGGAATAGAATGTTTTCTAGTTAATGAGGCACATTAGATATATTTTCTTTTGTGGTAGTGACTTCTGGTAATGTTTGTTCAGAGTAGTATATGTTTACAGCACTAAATAAATAATAATCCTGAGCATTTTATGTGTTCCATCTTAGCATACGTTAATTTTTTATTAATTTAACTAGTGTTTTATGTTTGTTGGTTGGTTTTTGAGTTGGAGTTTTGCTCTTATTGCCCAGGCTGGAGTGCAATGGCGCGATCTCGGTGCACCGCAAACTCTGCCTCCCAGGTTCAAGCAATTTTCCTGCCTCAGCCTCTCAGGTAGCTGGGATTACAGGCATGCACCACCACGCCAGGCTAATTATTTTTGTATTTTCAGTAGAAACGGGGTTTCTCCATGTTGGTCAGGCTGATCTCAAATTCCCGACCTCAGGTGATCCTCCTGCCTTGGCCTCCCAAAAGTGCTAGGATTGCAGGTATGAGCCACTGCGCCCGGCCTGGCTAGTGTGTTTTTAAGCATTGACTTGGAATCCCAGACTTAGAGTAAAGAAGAATGTGATCTTAGAAACTATCTAGGAAAATCCTTCATTTTTCTAGAAAACTGAATCCCAAATGACTCATCCAAAGCCATGCAACTAGGTGTGTTTTGAATTCTATGGTCAAAATTTTCTGTCTGAGTAATAGACAGTCTCTGATGGCATGAAGAGGAATGGCAGGGCTATTTACAAAGGTGCAGATGTAGGTCAGGCCTGCTACTTTTGTAATCTCAGACCTTAGATCCACCTGATTCAAACGTAAGAACACATTGCCCTTAAAAAGAATAAAATAAAATAACTTTTTAGGAATTATGTGTATGTATTTTTCAAATACAAAAGAACCAAAGTTTTCTTATATAAAAGAACAAAAGAGATTCCCAATATCTTTTATCTCAGTGTCTTTATCCAATTTACTTGTAATATTTTCCGTCTATTTTCTGCACTAGAGGTAAGTCTGCATGAGAGCAACAATTTACGTTTATTTCACTGTTGTGTTTCTAGCATTCCTAGAATAATGCCTGGCACATCAGAGATGTTTAATAGGTGTTAATGAATGTATGAACTAATAAATGAAAACTGTAAGCAGACATTTACATTTCTGTGACAGGACATGGTATATAGTAAGCTACAGGGAGGAAATACTTCATTAATTTAAAATGTATTTATTTAGCACCTTATAAAATCATAAAATGTTAGAGCTGGAGGGAATCTGAAGACACTATCTAGGAAAACCTCTTCATTTTTAGAGATGATGAAAATGAGTGAGATTTTTAGGGTCACAAATATGTTAGTGACAGAGCCACAGAATATAACTCAGATTTTCTCATTCCTTTTTTTAAATCACTTAAGGGCACTAGAGAATATATAAACTAGAGTAAGACATGGCTGCTACATTTATTGAACTTAAATTTAAATTGAATTAGTTCATTTGGGCTTGATCTCTTTTGCATGTATCTTCTGTGAAATTTAAAGGTTCAACTGGTCCATGAAGAGAGTACCTGGTTAAGATTTTATTTTTTAAGTACTAGATCACATTTTCCCCAACTGTAGGTTTCATCCTGGTTCCCAGTACCATTTCATACCACCACAATTTTCTTCTGTTCTAATCTAATTGGATTGGATCTACAAGGCATCACGTTGAAAGAAACATACTTTTCTTATGTTTACTTGAGTTGTCCATAGCAACCTGTCCTGAAAGATTGTCCATTTAAAGTAGGCCTCTTAAAGACTGTGAACCACCACCCAGTATTGGTGTTTCATACCATCTTGATACAAACAGCAGACATCCAGTCATTCAGCTGCATTGGGATCACTATCTCTTTATCAGAAGAAAGAAGAGAAAAATATAAGAGAGTTTTCTACTTCATGATTGAATGTCCTTTGCTTATTAACTGTGGAAGCAAACTTGAAATTCTGGGAGAGAAAGCACTAGTGGGGCACACAATGCATATGGTGCAAAGAAAGTCTCAGTTTGGTACTGGTACAAGTACCTGAACCTACAAGTGCTAATTATGCATCTTCTGGTATTAACACACAAGCATGCTTAACTGTGAACTCAACTCCTTTCCCCTTTCAAACCACCATCATTCCCCCAACCTGCACTTTCCCCACAACTTTCTCTAAAACATACAGATAAGCATCTCCTTACAGACTTTGAAGTGACATTAGGATTGTCAGAAGGCATAATTAATTGACTGTCAGCAAAGCCATTGTTTGAACATCTGTGGAGTTGTACTTGGTAGGCATCTGTTGTTTTTTTTTTGTTTGTTTGTTTGTTTCTGTTTGGTTTTGTTTGTTTGTTTTTTCAGATATAGTCTTGCTCTGTCACCCAGGCTGGAATGCAGTGGTGTGATCTTGGCTCTCTGCAACCTCCACCTCCTGGGTTCAAGCAATGCTCCTGCCTCAGCCTCTCAAGTAGTTGGGACTACAGGCATGTGCCACCATGCCCAGCTGAATTTTGTATTTTTAGTAGAGATGGGATTTTACCATATTGGTCAGGCTGGTCTTGAACTCCTAACCTCGTGATCTGCCAGCGTTGGCCTCCCAAAGTGCTGGGATTACAGGTGTGAGCCACCGCACCTGGCCCTGTTGTATTTTTAATTGACCGGATTTGTTCATCTACAAATATTTATTGATTGCCTACTACACATCAATTAGTATAGTGTATACTATGGGAGATAATGGAAATAATATAATGGCCAAGGAGAGAAAGCATTTGTCAAATCCTCTAGGGCCAAGGGCTTTGATAGAGAACAAATTTCACAACTGACAGTGACAAATGTATTCTTTCCCATGCAGGTTCAGAGGATTTTGCCACTGTACTAACTGACTTATGCCATAAAAAATGCTGAAATAGTTCATGTGAAGAGGTACAGGCATACATCTTCCTGGTGTGTGAAGATGAGTAGCAATGCACCGTCTGTGGTTAGAGTTCCCACCAAAAACGGTAAAATACTTAAAAAGAAAAGCAAAAAATATCCAAGGCAATTAAAAAAAAAAAAAAAAAGGAAATCATAGAGGCAGGTCCAAGTTAATGACTCTGATGTTAGTCATGTTGTATTTAATTCTTCCAGATTTTCTATAGTACTGTACAGCTCTGATCTCAGTCCTCACTTGGTTCTAAGGTTTGACCATCAAACTTTGAACTTGTATGAGCCTTGAACTTGGCTCGACTCCTATCTGGCAGTTAGCATCATTTGTGAAAATTCAGCAAAAGCAAATAGAAACAGTGTACAGTAGTGACTTTCTGAAAGGGCCTAAGAAGATACAGTAGGCAGGAGTAATGGAAATGAGTTTTTAACCTCCACTGACTCACCCTTTCTTTCCTAGTCAGCCTTAGGGTCATGGCAAAGTTAGAGAGGCATTTAGAAATCATCTTGCTTGAGAGCTTCCCATTCTTCAGTCATTAGAGAGCATCTTCATAATTTTTTACCATATATATAAACTATCCATCATATTATTTGCCTCATATTTGTATGTAAACCAATTAACTTTATCTGACTTTGTCTTCCTTCATAGCAATAACGTCTATAGTTTGATTATGTGAGTTGAAGTACTAAGTTGCTTCTTTCCTGTAAAAGATATTAAACTGAACACTATATTTAAATTTAAAAAGTACGGCTGGAATTACAGATCACATCTGTAGTCCCAACACTTTGGGAGGCCAACGCTGGAGAATTGCTTGAGTCCAAAAGTTCGAGACCAACCCAGACAACATAGTGAGACCCCCATCTCTATAAAAAAAATGAAAAAATATTGCTAGGTATAGTGGTGCACATCTGTGGTTCCAGCTACTCACAAGTTGAGGTAGGAGGATCACTTAAGCACAGGTCAATGGTGCAGTGAGCCGTGATTGCACCACTGCACTCCAGCCTGAGTGACAGAGCAACAGTCTGTCTCAAAAAAACAAAACAAAACAAAACAAAACAAAGTGAATTCATGCACCAGCTAATGTTTGAAATATTGAGAAATGTAGATATCATTCAACCAGAAGAAAAATTGATAGGATACCATGGTGAAATGGTGTCCTCAAGCTTACCCATTAAGTGTATAAAGCATACTTTTTTCTTTCTTTTTTTTTTTTTTTTTTTTTGTCATGCGGAGTCATCATGTTCTTGTGAAAGATCGTATTGTGTTAGATATTGTTCCAGGCATCCAGCACTGAGAGGCTTTGCCGGCCTGATACTGTCCCACTGACTCACTGTGACATCTTAGGCCAGTCTCTTTTCCACAAGTCTCATCTCTCATATCAGGAGATCAGAACACATGAACTATCGTGATCCTTTAGGCCTCTTAATTCCTTTGCCTCAAACACTAGTGTCCTCTCTACACTGTTAAAATGTAGGTGAGTAAGAAAAGCAGCTGCCCCGCATGAAATTTCAGTGCTGCTTGCCTCAGAGCTCTGGAGAAGAATTGTAAACAAATCCAAGAATTCTATTTCCTAGATCACTTTATGCTCTGCTTGTTACTGTTACCCATTTCCTGAGGTTTATGAGAGGGTCACTGCATTGAAAATAGCTTTCAATGCCAGGTCATAAAAGTGGAATAGGATGTTGAATATGATGAAGAATACCACGCACTGGTGTTGGGTACACTAGTAGCGTCACTCTGTTTCAGGATTTTTCAGTAATGGTGTTCAGTCATGGTAATTGGCATACCGGCTCAGTAATGGTGTTTACTAATGGTGATATTAATATGGGTAACCATCAACGGAGCAATAGTCTTTAATGTAGATGATACAGCAGTGATGAAAATGAATAATTCGTCATTTGTCAGGTGGCTTAGTAAAGTGAGCACTAGATTTGGAGTCAGGAAATCCAAGTGTAAAGTATCATCTTTTCTGTGTGACATTAGTGACATGTGACATTTGTGCTCTGCTTAGAGTATTTTGTTATACATTCTTGAGAACTCTTCTTTTAGCAGTTTTAAGATGACTGTTATTTTGCCAGAAAAACTAACATATCCATGGACAAGTTAGAAGTTTAAACCAAATTGTTTCAGTTTTCTTGTTTAGATTAACTCTGAGTTTCTCAAGAGTCTTCCTGAATTTCAGTTATTTCACTTATTAAAAAGATCATTTTCCCTATCTATTTTATGTGCATATTGTGGGAACCAAATTAAATAAGTCAGTATGAAAAAGTTTTCTAAACCATAGCAGAAGACCAAAAATTTAAGAGATGTTAGTATCTCTACCTAATGCAGCATCTGGCTTGATTTGTGCCATTTATGATTAGTGTGTAATAATCATGCCTCTGAATTGTTAACGTCAGTGTTTATCTCTATTTGAATTAACACTTTGTGTTTTCTTATGATGTTCTGTTGTAATTGGAATATCACTAGAGAATACAAAAAGTGTTTTTTAGTCATTGTGTGTGAGAAAGCAACACACCAAGATATACCACAATGTTCTTGTTTGCTGAGCAAACTACTCTTGCTTTTTAATGTGGAATGCAGACGAACTAATTGAAAAGAGACAAAATGAATTTTGACTCAAATTGAACAGGATGAATCATAACCCACTTTCTCGTCTGAGATGTGAAGAAGAAAATGTAAAGGAAACCAACCACCACACAGCTTTACTGTCAGTGTCAGCATAATCAACATAGAGTGTTTTTCAACAGATAAAGAATATATTTCTGCAAGGCTGAGAATTGCAGGTAGTCGGAAACCTAGTTATTTTTGCTTTGTCTATAGTCTGCTAAAATTGTCTAGTTCTGCCTTGGTGAAAGCATTCTAATCAAGAGAGTTTGGGGCCCCTCAGTAATTGTTTCTCAAACCATTCAGAAATGTACCTGTGATCTCTATTGAACAGAGGCCCATCAGAGACTGGACCCCTCTGTTGAATGTCTGGTCCAAGTGTCATTTTGTCAGATGGTCAAGAGCAGGGAGACAGCGAACAAACAGAAACCTGGACAGGACTGAATTGCTGCTTCCCTGAAAATAACTTACTTGTGTTTATTGATGTGAATGATTAAAGAAAAACACTTTGTTCTATTGGATTCTAGAATTTAGATGCATGATCAACTTATCTTGTGAATGTAGCTTCAAAAAAAAAAAAAAAAAGACTTTATACAAATAAAGAGGCACTATAGCATACCCTAGCAAAAATCTAATTCCTAAGTCAAAATTTATTTCTAATTTTTGTTACTATTGTCTTTGATTCATAACTCTTATGATCTTTATTTTCTTCATGTGTATTTATATATTTTCTATTTTACTGTAATATTACTAAGATGAGAGAGCACATCTTTCTTATCTTACTCTTCCTCTCTTCCCCAAAAAGAAAAATGAGAAGAGGAGATAGAGCTAGATGATTTTATAAATTTCTTTGCGCCACTCCACCAACATTTTTGCTTGCAATAGAGGTTCTCTAGTCTGATTTGATCCTAAACCATTCTCACTAATGGTTCTGCTTAAAATAGTACATATTGAGCACTTACTATTTAACATGAGTTCTACGTGCAATACTTATATCTGGACTATAACTCTAGGCAGTAGATACTGTTCTTTTACAATGAGAAAGCTGAAGCCAAGAGAAGTTAAATAATTTTCCCAGAATCTAGTCATTAGAGTTGCAATTTGAACACAGAACCTGGCTCTTAACCCCTGCATATACCATGCCTGAGACTATAGATTTCAGAAGGTGAGCTAGCCAAGGCCTGGAAAAAGATTAGAGTCGCAGGATCTGTGCTCATTCCATGGCCTTTCTGGTAAATCCTATTCTATTTTTCCCTCTACTTTCCCTGGGGGATGTTTTTAGTATGATTTGATTTTCTCTGATTGAAGGGTCTCACCACTGATCAGAGAGCAATTAGAAACACAGGTACACCATCTCTTTGTTTGCACTGTACCAGATGTCTGCTGGGACAGTGTCTTTGCCCTCCTACATGGGTCATAGTGCCCAGCTGGGCTGCTTAGTCCAGATAACATAAGACGAGTTCTGACTGTAATGTTTTTTTTTTGTTGTTAATAACACTTGGAATATGCATCTTTATTCTTCCATTCCTTCTTGGACTTGAAACCTGGTTATTATGATTGTAGCAATATTTATGTCCAGAAACTCCCTTCTGCCCACAATTTGCCTCAATCTAGTACTGCTTTCTTTCACACATGTAAATAGTTTTAACTTTTAATGATCCATCCCTATGGCATCTTCTAGTCCAGTGATCTGTAGAAAAACCAGGCCCAGTCTCATTGCCCAGGTGGAAATAAGAGAGAGCAAGGAAAAGGGGACTGATTTTGAAAACAAAGTCACCCTGTTGACATGTCATCAGGCAAAAGAGTTCAGTGCAATAGCTAGCAATTGGCTCACTCAGTCGGAAGTTGATGCTATTTTAGGCCGTCAGCGGCAGCGTCAATGTATCTGTGAATTTTGCCATTTTATTTCATTAGGATGGTTCAGGAAGCCAGACACTGATTAACTGATTCTTCGACTTCGTTCCCACTCCTAATTTTGGATGTGTGGTGTCTTCAGGAAGCTGCTGTGTCACCTTGATTCTAAAGAAAAGTTTTGTTGTGCCTCTAGAGCAATCCGGACCAGTGTACCCTTGTATCTGATTATGCTGGAACCTGCTGTGTTCCACCTCTCTGGTCACAGGTGGTATGGGGATACGTTTGCTTCTGGTTCTCCTCTGGCAGATCAAGGAAATATGGTCCAAGTGCGTGCAGCCCGTTCCCATTCAAAATGTATCTGTCGTAATAACAGTATTCTCACTGACGCATTAGACTCAAGGTGGACTTAATCTGGAGATCACCTAAGAAGAAGACATCTATGGAAGGAATGGCCTCAGCATTACAGTCACTTTCGAAGTCAAGAGGTATTCTAGACAGGCCACACAGTATGTGTAGGTAAGACCAGGAGAATTCTAAGTTCTGTGTTGTTGCTAAGGGCTTGGAATCTGATTTTATTTATAAACATGCTCTAAATAAGAAGGATAAGGATCTCTAGATAGGAAATGTATGTTGTTCTTTGTTTCTTCATTCATTCAATAATTATTGAAGGCCTATGATATGCCAAACAGTTGTTCCAAACATTTCCATTAAACATTAGTCCACAAAATGTAGACAGAAGTGCTTACAAATAGCTCAATTACAACATGATATATTGCTGGAGTTTGGTGATACGGGAGGAAAGAAGTTAGAATGACTTACTATGAATGGAAAAGTGGGGACAGGTTTCTGAAATAGATGATGTTAAGACTGAATAATAATGGAATTTTTCAGGTAAGCCATGAATTCAAGGGCATTTCAAACAGTTCAGTAGGGACAAAGGTATAGAGACCAACACCAAAAAAAGTGTGATATGACTGCCAAAGAATATTGGAAGGAGAAGTGACACTAAATGAATGATCAGAGGCCAGATCCAGAGGGCCTCTTATTTCTTACTAAAGAATCTAGAGTATATCCTGAAAGTGTGGAAGCTCCGTGAAGGGTTTCAACAGGGGAACCACAAGATATTGATTGAAGATCACTCCAGGTACTGTTGTGGGGAGAGGTGTTCAATGGGACAGGATTTGGGGGATGAAGATCAGTCTGGGTGTCATTTGTACTAGTCTAAGGGGAATAAGGGCTGGAACCGAGACAGTTATCTTGTGACAATTTAGAGAAGGGTTTCAAAGGAGGGTAAGAGGGATGGGTTGAGACTTATTCCTGGGCTTCTCTCTTGGGTAGGTAATGACATCACTAAGTGATGTGAGAAAAAGAGAAGGAGTTCAGTAATGGTGGTGACATCAGTCCACAGAGATCCTCTGTTCATCAACACTTACTGAGTACTTGCTGTGTGTACGCACTGTTCTAGGCATTGGTGCAACAGCAGATGAAAAGCTTCTTTCATGGGGCTTACATTTCAGTGAGGAGAAAATGAGGACACATAAGTAAAATACATAGCATGTCACATAGCAGTATATCCTATTGAGAAAATTATGCAGGAGAAGAGGGATAGTGAGTGATACAGTGGTAGCGGGGTGGAAGTATCATGGTGAATAGTGTGGCAGCTATAATTGTGAGGTCTCTATTGTGGGTGAAATCTGGTCTGCCTAATTGTGTTTCTTTTTCATTTTTTGTTTGTTTGATGAATTATTATTTCTCCTAAACAAGGCAAATAAACAGCAATAGCAACATAAACATTTACAAGCACATAGATGTAGGCATAATAGTTTGTGTTGCCAACATAACACATGCCAGGAAAAACAAAAGAAAACAGCAGCTAAAAAAAGTAAATATCAAAAAAAGGGAGCTTTCTCATACACAAATTCTTGTCATTCAAAATGCTGTATAGTTTGAATTAGAACGTCACAGAATGGGACCTTAGATTTAATCCAAATCTCTTAGTTTAGGCAGAGAAACCTTCAGCCGAGCAAGGAAGTCAGTTATTCAAGGACACACAGATAGGTCTAAAATTCAGGTTTTCTAACTTCATGTCTAAGGATCTTACCCTTATCACCATCCCAGAAAAGCCCAAAGCAGCTTGGGTCTAAATTTCCACTTTGCCACAGTAACCTTGAGCATGTTTTGCTTCTCTTTGCAACAGTTTGCTCATTTGGGAGGCAGGGATGACTATAATAGTATCTGTGGTAGCGGGTTTTGGAGGATTAAATAAGTTAATAATACATGCAAATTACTTTCAAATGGGGGCTGACACACAGTTAATGTTCAGGAGTACTGAGGGTATTGAAACGTTATGATATAGGCTATTTAGGTGTTGTGTATTTGAACATAACCTTGAGACCAATTTCTGGTGATGACCACAGGTAAGGTATTCTGTGTTTTAGTTAAGATGATTTCCAGTTAAGATGTTGAAATACTAAATACTTTTCTTGAGTCACCGAATAATTATAAAATATATTAAAATAACTTTGATATTTATTTCATTCATAAAAGTTCTAGACAATCCAGTCTAGAGAAGAGTTATGTAAAATTCTACACCAGAAATAGAACCCTAACCTTGAAAGACAGGGACACTTATTCATATACGTATGCCTAACACAAATGGTCCCCATAATTGTTGACAAATACTTATTGAGCATTGACCATGTGCCAAGCAGCATGCTGAACACTTTACATAGCTGATCTCACTTAATACTCACAACAGATAGGCATTCATATCCAGATTTTTCAGATGAGAAAATTGAGTCTTAGGCAGTTCAGTACCTTGTCCAAGGTTATATAGATATCAAGAGCCTAGATCTTCATAAGCCAAGTCTCTGTTCCTGTTTGCTCAGCAAATATCTGTTTTTCATGAGGATGCTTTTCTCAACTAGCTACTATATTCTGCAACCAGACTGCATTTTACACTGTTATGCTTTCTGTGCCATTCCTAGTACTCATTCATAGAATTATAAGCTCACAGATTGTTAAGGCTGGAGGAAACCTGAGGAGTTTCTTGGTTCTCAGCATAAAGACTCAGAATCACCTGGAGGAGCTTTATCACATACAAAACTACACACCCACACACACCTACCGTGTATTTACAATGGGACTCTGATCTACTGACATAACTCTAGATCCACTGAGAAAATATTATGACTCTGAGAAAATTTAGCTGATGGAGTGTGCCCTACCCCCACGTGTGACGAGATCACAAAAAAAGTTGAGAATTACTGGTCTAGTCCAATCTTACATCACAAACATGAAAACAGAATGAGAGAGTGACAATCACTTTCTAAAGATTTTTAAAATGTCACTTATAACATATCTGCAAAAGAACCTGGGTCTTCTGCCTTATAATGTTAAGTGATTTTCTTGTTTATTCCTTAAAACTGCCTTTGTAGACTGCACGATGTTATTTGATGGTTCTGGAGTAATACAAGGCAAGCAGAAGAGAGTGATTAACTTGCCTGAGATTCTATAACAAATCAGTTGGCCAAGAAATAATAAGTTTATTATATTATGCAGATCTATACCTATTCACTTGGTTTAGTTAAGAAACAGCTCATCAATATGGAATACACATTTTCATAATAGTAGATTTGTGGGTTGCGTAGCTTTTTTGTGTCTGTTTTCAATTTCTGTTCCTTTGATAACTGAACAAATAACAGAGATGGTGAAACCCAGCAGACGACTTATCTTCCAGATTTTAAATGATCTGTCTTCTCTAGTGAGTTGGTATGTCTACTAATGACACGGTAGATTATAAGGTTATTTGGTTTAAGTAAATATTTATGCAGAGCCTATGATATGTCCATCTCTGTCTTACATGGGATGAATTAGAATTACTATAAATGCTTTCTGAAAAAAAAGTACTATGAATAAATTTAGAGATCTCTGCCCCCATAAAGTTCCTAGACCATTATAGGTTAGAGAATCAAAAATGTATGATGATCCCTTTTTCCATGTGATAAATGTTATGAAGGAGCTCTGTGCCTTTGACTGTGAGAGAGGATGTGTGGGGGCTCTAGGGAAAATCTCCATAGGGAGATTAAGAGGTGATACCTGATGTCTCAATGAAGGAATAAATGTTTCCAAGTAGAGAAAGAGAAGAAAGATGTTACATACAGAAGAAACAGCATGTACAAAGGTATAGAGGCAGGAAAGCATGGTATATCAGGAACAGGAAGACGTTACTTCATGACAGAACTTCTCTGTGACTGAAGCCACGTTCAGTTGAGGGACAAGTAGTGGGACAAGGAAGGATAGAGAATCTGGAGTTCAATGATGAAAGATCCTGTGTGATATGTCATAGAAAGGATCTTTTGAATGTTTACCTGTATGAAATGGGAAATTGTCCACTATTGTCACACAGTGGGTAACATCAGATTAGTGATTTATGTAAAAGTAAAGGAGTAACTATTTCTACTGCTATATACCACTTGAATAACCTTATAAAGCCACTTAATAGGGAATAATGGAGGTGGAAATTGTATGGGAATAGATTTAAGGTACTTGTGGGATAAGAAACATGGTATTGCTCTCTTTTGTTCTCTTTCAGTTCAAAACAGGAAGTGCCTAGGTATGCAGAAATGCAAATCAAGCCAGCTATATTTTTGGTGTGTTTTGTCTGTATTTAGATTTTCATACATCAGCAATACTGTAAGAACACTATGTGGCCAGGCACAGTGGCTCACACTTATAATCCCAGCACTTTGGGAGGACAAGGTGGGAGGATTGCTTGAGCCCTGGGAGTTCAAGACCAGCCTGGGCAACACAGTAAGACCATGTCTGTACAGAAAATTAAACAAAAAAAAAAAAACCGGACGGGCGTGATGGCATATGCTGTGGTTCCAGCTAATCTGAGGTGGAGGTGGGAGGAGGATCACTTAAGTTCAGGAATTTTGGGTGGCTGCAGTGAGCTGTGATCATGCCACTGCACTGCAGCTTGGGCAACAGAGCAAGACCCTGTCTCCAAAAGAAAACTACTATTATGTGAATAATCCACCAGATTCAACTAAAAATTGGTCATGGTGTTTTAAAAGTACATATATACACATGTAAAGATTACCTTCAACTTTCAAAAAAATTAGCAGAACTTTAGAAAATCATTGTGTGTATGTGCATATGTGCATTGTTTGGGCTTGTCCCACCTTTAAGGAGAAAATATTTCAAGATCCTGATGCTTACTTAAGAGGTTGATGTGTTTACTGTGGAAAGGACCTTGGAAGTCATCTCCTAATTCTGACTTTTTTTTTTTTTGGATGAAGAAAATGATGCCCAGATTGAAACAGGAGAGTGTAAGCCACAGCCACCAAGTGCCAGTGCTCAGGCTAAAACTTTTCTCTATTAATTCTGGAAACCCTGTTTCCTTTTTGTACCACTTATTTACAGTGTTTGGTAGTTATGAATTGAGTGAATTATCCCAAGGTTGGAGATATCTTGGTACTCACTTGTAAGTGGAGAAATACTAATAGGAAAATATTCGGGGAATTTGTTAAAGAAGTATGAGTGAATTTATCATCTTTAACCTTTGTTCAAATCACCTTTATCAAAGGGAGAAGGACAGGGAATGTGTGGGCAAGATGCAAGAATACATTAAGCCCTTTCTTCCCTTTGTCATTCTCAAACTGGATTGATATGATAGGAGGGTTGTGTCAATAAGTGTTTATGATACCTCTAAACTTAGGGCTTAAAACACACAATCTATGACCTTACAGTTCTGTAGCTTAGATGTTCAATGTGGGTCTCATCTGGCTAAAATCAACATGTTAGCAAAGCTGCATTTCTCTCTGAAGGTTCTTCCTACGGGAGAATCCTCCTTGCTTTTTATGACTTCTAAAGACTGACCACATTCCTTGACTTGTGGCCCCCTTTTTCCATCCTCAAAGCCTGTAACATAGCACCTCTGACCATTTTTTTCATAGTTATTCTGTGTCTGGCCCCAGCTGGGAGAAGTTCTCCAATTTGTAAGGACCCATGTGATTAGATATGACCCATCCGAATAACCTCACATACTCTTCCTATCTCAAAACCCTTAACTTAATCCTATCTGCAAAGTCCCTTTGGTCATATACAGTAGCATATTCATAGGTTTCAAGCATTAGGACATGGTCAGTTTTGGGAGACCATTATGCTGCCTATCGCAGTGCTCTTCTGATAAATTTTCAGTGGTCTTCTAGACATAACAATCTTAGTCCTGGGACCGTGCATGGCGGGAGCCTAAATAAGTCTGTTTTTTAAGAGGCCCTGCCCTTTACATAGATTCTAATCTTGGGGTAAAGGAAGGTTTGAGAGTTCACCCCACTTTTTTTTTTTTTTTTTTTGGGTGCTGATATTTCCACTGTGGAAAAGATCATTCTGATTTAACAACCACATTAAGCTCCTGGAGTATCTGGGGCACGTTTGCTGATTCTCAAGGAAGCTTGATCTTTTTGATGGAGCACTTAAGCTGGTAAATTATTAGAAGCCGAGCTATAATTTTCCTTGGTATTGGCCATTTTTGCCTAATCTTTTATTTTTTTTAAATTTTTATTTATTTATTTATTTATTTGAGATGGAGTCTGGCTGTATCTTCCAGGTTGGAGTGCAATGGCACGATCTCGGCTCACTGCAACTTCCGCCTCCAGGGTTCAAGCAATTCTCCTGCCTCAGCCTCCAGAGTAGCTGGGAGTACAGGCGTGTGCCACCTCGCCCGGCTAACTTTTTGTATTTTCAGTAGAGATAGTGTTTCACTATGCTGGCCAGGCTGATCTCAAACTCCTAACCTTGTCATCCACCTACCTCAGCCTCTCAAAGTGCTAGGATTACAGGCATGAGCCACCACGCCTGGCCTGTCTAATCTTCTATTTAATGCATCTAGGCTCCTCCTTTCTTCCCTCATGGTTTCCTTTTTCCTACTTCCCTATCTCCTTTTCTTTCCTTCTTTTCATTTACAGAGAAATGGTGTTAGAAATGAATGGGAGGAGTGAGCAAATAAAGATGAGGGAAAAACAGATGTGGTAAGGAGTATATGGATAAAGAAAAGAGGCCAGGAGGAAAAGCTGTTCACCCCCCCTCCCATTCTAGTCTTGCGTAGTCTTATGTTTCCTGAGAATAGTTAGTTCAGAAGTTCCAGTAGAATCTTTCATGGAACACACAAAAGGGAATTAAGTAAGGAAACTTGTGACAGATGCTATGGGAAAGGACATGTTTGTTAAAGCAATAGGTTCTTCCTGAGTTAGAGAACAATTATGGTTCCCCAGTGGAAATGTTTATCTGATGCAATGAGAACCAGGTCAGACACAATTCAGAAATGAAATGGATAAAATTATTCTAAGATCTAGATGGGAGGAGAAATGAAGGATTGTGTTTTGATAGTCTTAAGGATGCACTTACATTTACATCCCCAAATTTCCTCTTCCATGAATCACTGTGCACTGTACATTGCCATGTTAATGCCGACTATGCCAATTAGATTAACTAATATCTGTCAAAAAAGAATATCCTATCCGGGCACATTGGCTCACGCTTGTAATCCCAGCACTTTGGGAGGCCGAGGCGGGTCATGGTGAAACCCTGTCTCTACTAAAAATACAACAATTAGCTGGGCATGGTGGCAGGCACCTGTAATCCCAGCTACTTGGGAGGCTGAGGCAGAAGAATTGCTTGAACCCACGAGGCGAAGGTTGCAGTGAGCCAAGATCACGCCACTGTATTCCAGCCTGGCAACAGAGTGAGACTCTGTCTCCACAAAAAAAAAAAAAAAAAGGAATATCCTAACGAAGAGAGAAAGAGAGAAATGACAGAAATTTCTAAGATAATCTATTCATATTTCTTCATTAAATGAAAATGAAAATACATCTTAGAGTATTGGGGTATAAATTAAACTCAATAATACCAGTGAAAATGCTCTTTCAACTATGAAGTGTTAGAGTTGGGAAACTTCTTTTTGTTTGACTATTCATTCTGCCATCTCACCTTAGCAGTAATTTCTTTTGCTTGAACCATAGAGAAAAGTTGGGTCAGTACTACTTTGGCAATAGGCATCAAACTGGAAGAATCCCATGTGCAAATCGAACTCAGTGAAAAAGGACTGGGACTGGCTGCTCCTGCCCACTTCCTGCCATAGTCATGCCTGCCTTTGAACTTTGTTATTTCGGGGGTAATTACCTTGTGTAGTCATAAATTTTAATCGGAGTCTCATGTGTGATTGTGGATGGATACAGTCTAAAGGGAGCATTTCCTTATTTCTCTGCTGCTGAGTGACTCTGTCTGTAGTCAAAAGTTCTCAACCTCTCTTAGGAATCTTTCCTTCACCAAAAACGCGCGTGTGTGTGTGTGTGTGTGTGTGTGTGTGTGTATATACACTTATATACCATACACATGCACGCTGGTATGCTTTAGTTAAAACTGAAGAATTCTGTAATACCTCTGAAAAATAATTTATTTTCCACATGCTGTCTCATAAATCTGTACTAAAATCAATTTTGAAAAATTAAGCTCCCCTTCTCTAACACGGTACTCTCTCTCTTTCTTTGAATTGTTCCATACACTTCCATAGTTATTTCTAGTTTCGTTTCCTTTCATGAGGACTTTATTCCAAGATAATTCAATTTTTGTTGCTACTGTGCCATCTTTATGCTTGTTGCTGTTTATGGGTGGTTATTGCTAATTTAAAGGAAACTCTTGACGTTGCTTGCTATATCCAAACACCTTACCAAATTCAGTTGTTAACAAACTTTTATATTAACAACCTTTTCAGGTTCTTCAGTGATTATTAGGCTACTGAAGTGTTTTTGTTGTTGTTTTGTTTCATTTCACTTCTATTGGAATTCATGTTGCTGTTTATATTTTGCTAGAAAATCATGCATTTTGTCAAGATTGTCAACTGTGTTACTATGATATAGGCATGTTACTCACTTATAATTTTTAAAATATCTTTCTTGTCCATATTCATAGCTTCCTTTTGCTTTGTTTTTCCTTTTTCCTCCTTAGTGGAACTTTCCTAAGGGGTGTGTATGTGTGTGTGTATGAAGTTCGTTTTCTAACTCATTACTTTTAATGTTTAGCCTTATTATTTTATATGTCCTTCTTTAAGTTTATTTAGTTATTCATTTTTGTAGTATCTTACTCTGAATGTTCATTTATTTTTCTCTGTCTCTTCTGTTTACTGATAAAAAGCATTTAAATTTATAAAATGCCTCTCCTTGACTTTATCTGCATGCCATTTGGATATCTTTTAAAATTTATCATAAAGGTTTTATAATTCAGTCAATCTTCCACATAAGAATTATTTAGAAACTTATTTCCAAATTACTTTTACCAAAAATGTTATTCCATTTTTTTAATTTGAAAGAATTTAAGTCTTGAAATTTATTACTGACATGTAAATTCCTGACGGAGCATTATGAAACTTGTTTAGTTCATTGCTGAATTTGTTATTTTGTCAGCTGGGAACACTAAATACCCCCACTTAACGTGATATTTGCGAAGCTCAGAGTAGCACTGGGGTTCCTGTACACTTTGGCAATTGCCCCATGGCTAATTTGGCCAACTTCCAATTCCTCAGGGAGAGACAAAGAGTCGTCTCACTGCCACCTGCTATTAACTAAATGCTTAGGATTCAGTGTCCTAGGGGTGACTGGGAGACATGGGAATGGATTATTGTAGCAGCCTGTGGAACCTCCTTCCCTGGGGAATTTTGAGAAGAGCAAAGAACCATCTGTCTGGGCTGGTTTTAGGAGCAGCCCTGCCTGAAGGCAGGTGCACGGATTAGATGACCTGTGAAGATTGTCATCCATCCCAGTGACTTCAATGGAAAGGATGCATTTGCTGGATTTGAAAAGAGTCCAGGAGGAACACTGATAGGTTTGGGGAGCATATGGTCAAGAGCCTGAGTGTATTGAGCACTTCTTGAAATTGGAGACACTCAGTGCCACCCCATGCCCTGAATTCTCGAATGCCATAATCTACACGTGAACCCAGCAGTCATTCACCCTTGAAAATTATATGCAGATGTGGTTCACATTGGAGTAGTTCACATCTTTGTTGATCATAAGCAGAATTCTTTTTTAACACGTAGCTCAACCGATCTATACCCAGAACCTACTGTTGACCTTGATTCTTCTGGTTAAGCCAGATCTGCCTGTATAATACATCATTTACTGACCCACTGACCTTGAATTTTCTTACCTTGTTTCTCAGTGGTTGTTCTTTTTGTTTCAGGCAATTAAATATCTTGATGAGTATTTCAGAAGAGCTCTCCTAATAATATCAACAATAGCTTTATTATAGTTACAAAAGACAAAATACTAAATGAATTAGCCAGGTTAAGTCACATCTATTACGATCTAATTCTTACTAATTCTTACTGTATGTAGTGTAATAACGTTTTTCTTTTTTTTTTTTTTTTGAGATGAAGTCTTGCTCTTGTCCCCCAGGCTGGAGTGCAATGCAATTTCGGCTCACTGCAACCTCTGCCTCCTAAGTTCAAGCGATTCTCCTGCCTCATCCTCCCGAGTAGCTGGAATTACAGGCGCCTGCCACCATGCCCAGCTAATTTTTTTATATTTTTAGTAGAGACTGGGTTTCATCATGTTGGCCAGGCTGGTCTCAAACTCCTGACCTCAGGCGATCTGCCTGCCTCGGCCCCCCAAAGTGCTGGGATTACAGGCATGAGCCACCATGCCCAGCCTGTAATAACATGAAGTTACAGAGAAAGGGCAGTGTCCCCAAATATTTTCATGATGATATGTCAGACATTTGGAGTTTCAAACTAACACTGTGGTAATTATTGTGTGTCTAAAGAAGTGACAAAGGGGCCAGACAGCAAAACTAGACATGGGAGAAGCCAACTGATCCACTAAGCTGTCCCAGCAGAGTTAGTGGGATTATGATTTACAAAAGACCTGTGTGCACAAGGTGTTTTGGAGGAGCAGAATGTAGGGAGTGGATTAATTAGAAGAATGAGACAGGACTAGCCATAAACTTCTCCTAGAAGTTTAAACTATTTTAAAATTAAGGGTTGTGGCTCATCGAAAAAGTATGCTTTCAAAAAACACAGCCTCTTCACTTAAATGATATGCACAGTCCAGATAGACTGCAAAACTTAATGTTTAAAAACTAACAACGTTTTAAAAACTTTATTGATCTGATCTGTACTGAGAACAGATTTTCTCTGTGCTTTGTAATAAAACATAAAGAACAGTCACAAAATAAATTATCAATAAATTTTAAAACAAAACTTTTAAAGTGTATGTAAATATATAATATTAAGAAAAAATAAGTAAGAATAATATTTGCAATGACTATGAAAAGCAAAGGGTTAATATCCATATGAAAATTTTCATGCAAATACAAATATCCCAACAGAGAAAGATGAGGAATGTCAATAATTCTGAAAAAGAGAGATACAAATGGATATTTAACTTTAAAAAATTTTATTCACATTAGTATGAAAAGAAAATAAAAATAACTGAAATCTAGTTTTTCACCTATGAAATTAGCAAAGATTTAGGAAAAGAAACTACTGTCATTTGCTGCTGGTAAGAATGTAAATTGGCCCAAAACTTTTAGAAAGTTATTTTACAGTATTCCTCAAGAACTTTAAGCTTCTCGTATCTCTCAATCCAGACAGATGGATGGATGGATGGATGGATGGATGGATGGATGGATGGATGGATGGATGGATTTATCAGTAATAGATACATAGATGGATAGACAGATTGATAGATAGACATCTATAGAGATATATATTTCTATATAAGTATGTACATATATTATCCTAAATAAATATATATTTGAACAAAATCTATTTATTAAAATGTTCACTAATGCAAAACTTATAATGGCAAATAGAAAGGGAATCTGCTGAACAAAACATTATCAATCTCAAATAATGAGATATTGCCAAAACACTATATTTAAAGAACTTAAGTGATTTGGGAAAATATTATCTTGTGAGGAACAAATACATTAAATTTATATATTCAGTATGGCCAAATTTATATAAAAATGAGTAGAAAGTGTTTTTTAAAACACCTTAAAATATAAACAGAGTATTTCCCAATATCAGATTACATGTGATTTTATTTTCCCCCTAATTTTCCTTAATTTTCAAATTCTGTACAATGAACATGTGTTATTTTTATAAGTATAAAAGACTGTTTTATAAAAAGAAATATATAGAACTAATTAGCCAAATAGGAATGCTTCTAAGAACTAGGGAAGAAAGAGTTGTGAATGGAGTAGTGAAGAGATCTTTGGGTTGACAGCTGGGCAATGTGGATACTAGCCCTGGCTCTGTCACTAAGAAACAAAGAGACTTGCTGAGGTTCTCTCTTCTGGCTCAAAGATTTTATGAGCCAGTAATTCATCAAAGGCCCTTCCTAGTGTACCCATGGGCCTGTCAACCCTGGTAGACAGGTTAGTAGCCCAGATGAAATTTCCCGTGGATGAATTTTAGAACTCCTCGCCATTGATCACCCATTTTTGTTGTTGTTGTTGTTCTTGTTGTTGTTGTTGTTGTTTTACTCTTCTGGAAGAGAGGCAATTAACTGCTGACACCATCTCCCTTTCCCACTTGCCCTTCGCTGTGAGATGGAGGCAGCAAATATTCAGTATGTTATTTTTGGTCTTAAGTAGTTCTGGACTCAGATACCACTTCAGCACCAGGCTGAGTTTGGGCTGGCTTTGGCTATGGTTCGCCACTGACTGTAGCAGCGATGGACTTTTGAAATGTTTAATAGCCTTAGGGAATGTGGCAGTGTCCCCTACATAGGTAACTGTAGATTCTCTAGACCACCGTTTCCAACCCTGTGATTTAGATTGTAATTATAAGCATCACAGGATGCCCTGAGTTGAGAAAAATCTGTGCTGTTTAAATGGTCTACAGTACAACCTTTCTTTCTCCTCTTTCTCAGCTCTATTCCGCTTAGGGTATGGCTTATTCCACTTAATCAGCATGCTATCATATGCTTTCTGCATTCCAGACATATATTGAAATATCTTGGTGGTTGTAACCATCTTCTCCCACATACATCCCCTTTCTCTCTTCCCCCCTAAATTTTTTTCTGTTACTTGTTATTTTTGGTACTGGTGTGCTTTTATTTGAGTAGGATCTTGGAATGCAATTGTCTTCTTAGCCCACCATCCCCTGGTCTGTCGTTATTGAAGAATAAAATTCTATAGCAAATGAGTCCCCAGAAGGGGTTTTTTTCAAGTGATGATGATTGGTCATGTTGTGAATCTGTAGACTTCTTGGCTATAACAATAACAATAAACACAGTATTTATAGTGGATATGCTAGGTACAGTCAAAGCTCTTCATATGCATCATCTTGTATAATTTCCTCAGCAACTCTAATTTAATAGATACTATTGTCCATGTATAGATGAGGTAGTTTATACCCAGAAGGCTTAAACAAACCTGTAAGTAACAGAGTCAGATTTTAAAGGCAGACAATATAACTTCAGAAACCTTGTTCCTAATTGTTTAATGGAATATGGTTTAGAATTCTGTGTGGAGAATCTTACTCTACCCCAGGGGTAAACTTAAAGCTCTTTAATTTACTGTGGTTATATTATATATGTGCAGTGGATCCCTATTTTCAAATATAGTCATTGGATAAAGTGTGGGCTGCTTTTAATCACAAATGTAAAAAGTCTCTTGGTTGCTACAACCAGCAACTAAGTGTCCTTTAACTCTTAACTTGGAACATTTAATTGGATCCCTGGTGCTATGTATATTTGACTTTTGTTGTGAAAGTTGTATTCACTGTATTCCTTTATTTGACATCAGCAAGACATAATTTCTATAAACCAATTAATGATGCACCTTTCAACTCTTAACTATGAGACTATTAGCTGGCATAAATATCAGACTCCTTGTGAAGGATGACTCGCTGTCTGATTGGTCTTTTAAAAAATACTTTAGGAAATAATGGCTTGCCACTGCATATACCGATTTGAAGTCTTTCTAATATCAGCCATTACCTGGGATCCACATGGAGTACATAGACAAATGATCATAGTTTCTACTGTAAACATGCCTCAAGATCTTGTAGGTGAGATTAGGCAATTATATAAATGCCTATAGCACAAAATGAATTAACATGATTGCCTGAAAAGAATTAATCTCTGTAATAATTGGAAGAAGGAAGAAGTTATGTATGCTTTGGGGGGTATAAAGAAAGGCTTTATAAACCACCCTATGAAAAATGGACCACAGTTTTAAACAGCCAATCCACAGAAGGAAAACACTGCAATATTCACTGGAAAAAGGAAGGAAGGGAGTGACCAAGGGAAGAAAGAAGGAAGGAAAGGACTGAAATCTTGTTTGCCTTCTTGGAGAAGGCAGCATTTGAAATGGGCCTTCGATAACAAGGTGTGATTGTGGTTAGTGGAAATGAGTTGCATCCAGAATGCAGAAATAACTCAAGCAAAGGCATAGAGATTGGAAAATATGGGGCAGTTAGAAAACAAGTCCAGAGTATTTGCTGCTGCTTAGAAGATGTATAAGGGTTTTATTTCATAGTTTTATAATGGAGGGCTTTTAATTTCAAGTGATGGGTCAATATATAATTCCTTAGGAGATAAAATTCCAGGGAAAGGGAGGAGGGGTTATAAGATAAATCTAGAAATCTAACTCATAAAAATTAGTTCCCTTCCAGGGGGTTAGTTACTCCAGAAATATCCTTGATAAGCTAACTCTGCATGGATACAACTGTGTTATCTGTGAGCTGGCAACAGACCAGAATTTGCAATTGTCTGTAGTTGCAGTCTTTGAGTTGCAGTCATTCTATCTCTATCTACTGCTAAAAGCCAGAGTTTGGAAAGAGCCCTTATGTATGCTTGATAATGACACAATTTGACTGACAATAGTGCCATTTTATAATAATCTCTGAAAGTTACTTCCTTGGTCTACTGAATCTCGTATTTTGTGAAGTTAAATGACCAATGACTGTCATTCACTGGCCAAGATTGTCTTGAGTTTGTTGATACTAAGGTGTTATTTATAATGTGGCTTTTGTTTCCCAAAAATAATGTTCACAGAAATCACCAGTAGTGTTATCCATGTATATGGAAAGCCAGACTGTATCCCCTTATGTACTAACAGACTGTATGGCAAGAAGAGATCCAGGTTGTCAATATGAGAGCTACTGTTGATATCAACGCAGACATCATAAAGTCATTTCCTCTGTTTCCCTAGTTTACTAAATGCTGCTTTTGCAGTAGGGACCATGTTGCCTAATGGGCTGTGAACTTTAATTTGTTCATAATAGTAGCAATGAGGAAATGGATCTACCTGTGGACTCCAGAGTCTACCCTGTCTAACATTTTAGCATCGCAAGAAGGTAGTGTGTTTTATCCTCTGATACATTCATATTCTCTATTGGAGCATACCTAGCCAAGACCAATATCCTACATCAATTTTAATAAAGAGAAATTACATTTAATTGTGTCTCTATCCTTTCACATTAATCCATTATGAATATTTTATCCCACAGTGTTAGAAAAATTACATTAACTTATTAGTGAAGAACATTCTTTCATAAGAAGTGCTTTATACTTCAGAACCTCATAACTTACTTTAAATATTTCAGGCACAATAACTGGTAAGAAATGAAAAATCAGCCTGAACTCACAGGGTAAGGACCATTTAGAAGTCTTTTGTCTTCAGCTTGTGATCGTTCAGTTAAACTTATTTGATGTGCTCAGCAGGTTGTAAAATTCTTATCTTTCTGGAGTGCTCCATAAGAGATGACTTCATAGTGAAACACTTAAGTTTGATTCTTATGAGTTGCAAAATTATTTTCCACCAGGAAAAATAAAGAGTATGGGTTCTTTTTGTTTGTTTGTTTAACATCAGAAGTCAGGCATGAATTCTTATCTCTTGATAAAATGTAAAATCTCTTTGCTGATCCTCTGCCTATTCTCAGTTTCCATGACTATGCACGATTATTATTTTTAGCAAATAAGCAAATTTGAGGCAGAAACATTAATTTGATAAGATATCTACAAATGCCTTTCTGGAGGAGAAAATAAATTTAAAAAGCATCAGTGTGTTTCACTGGTATGCACCATCCCCCACTTCTCACAAGAAATTAAAACTAGTTTTTAATATCTTCAGAGAGAAAATGAGTAAAGGAAGCACAGTGTTTTCCTAAACATGCTATTTAAACTAAAACCATGACATTTATGAAAAAAAAAAATACAGTAGACCCTTCTTTGATACATTTGGGTCCACTGAGGTAATCCTAGTTTCCTTTGAATTGGAGGGGAAGGGAGATTATGTAATTTAATTTTTAAACTTGTGTCTTTGTGTCTATCCTAGTGCTGGTACTCTGCTATCTTGATTGCTACAATTTTAGAGCAAATCTTGATATCAGGTGGTCTAAGTTCTCCAACTTGGTTCCTCTTTTCCAAAATTAGTTGGACTATTCTGCATCCTTTACATTTCCATATAAATGTTCGATGTGGCTTGTCAATTTATAGCAATAAAGGATTGTGTTGTACATGTAAATCAAATTAGGAAGAACTGACACTTTAACAGTATTGTCTTTCAATGCATGAACATGGTATAACTCTCCCTTTACTTCAGTTTTTGTTTGTTTGTTTGTTTGTTTTAGTTCTCTCAGCAGTGTTTTTAATTATTATTGTAAAGGCCCTGCACATTTTATGGAACAAACACCTAAATGTAAAAGCTAATTCTATAAAACTTTTCCAAGAAAAGAAAAGAATTCTTACAACCTTAGATAGGCAAATATTTCTTAAAGAGTGTACAAAAAACCCCACAAACCATAAAGTTAAAAATGATGAATTTGATTTTATAAAAACTCTAAAACTTGTTTTTTAAAAGACACCATAACAAATGAAATAGCAAGTCCCATACAAGGAGAACATATGTGCAAAGTATTTATATCTGACTAAGATTTTGTGCCAGAATATAGAAATAATAATAATTATTATTATTTTTTGAGATGGACTCTTGCTATGTCGCCCAGGCTGGAGTGCAGTAGCGCGATCTCCCCTCACTGCAAGCTCCGCCTCTCAGGTTCATGCCATTCTCCTGCCTCAGCCTCCCGTGTAGCTGGGACTACAGGTGCCCGCCACCACGCCCGGCTAATTTTTGTATTTTTAGTAGAGACGGGGTTTCACCATGCTAGCCAGGGTGGTCTCAATCTCCTGACCTCGTGATCCGCCCATCTTGGCCTCCCAAAGTGCTGCGATTACAGGCGTGAGCCACAGCGCCCGGCCTAGAAATAATTACTAAAATTCAAGAAGAAGACAAAGAATGCAATTTAAAAACAGGCAACAGAATTGAAAATAGGCAATAGATTTGAACAGGTACTTCTCTAAGAAAATACACAAATAACCAATAAGCAAATGAAAAATGCTCAGTATCTTTAGTCATTACAGAAACAAAATAAAACTCCGTGAGGTACCTCTATACATTGATGAGAGTGGCTAAGATTAACCATACCAAGAATGAGCTAAAAGACAGAGCAACTGAAATTCTCATACACCACAGCTGAGGATGGAACATGGTACAGCCACTTTGGAAAACAGTTTGGTAGTGTCTTAAAAATAAAACGTGTTCAACATATGACCCAGCAATTCTCCTGCTTGATGTTGACCCAAGTGAAATGAAACCTTTCTTTTACACAAAGGCTTGTACACACATGTTCATAGCAACTATATTTATAATGGCCAAAAACTGGAAACAACCCAAATGTTCATTAACAGGTGAAAGGACAAATTATGCTATATTTATACAATGAAAGATGACTCATCAGCAATAAAGAAATGACCTACTAATATGCACAAAAACATGAAAAAATCTTAAAAATATGATACTGAACAAGGCCAGGCTCATGCTTGTAATCCCAGCACTTTGGGTGGATCATGAGATCAAAACCATCCTGGCTAACACGGTGAAACCCCATCTCTACTAAAAATACAAAAAATTAGCCGGGCGAGGTGGCGGGCGCCTGTAGTCCCAGCTACTTGGGAGGCTGAGGCAGGAGAATGGCGTGAACCCGGGAGGCGGACCTTGCAGTGAGCCGAGATTGTGCCACTGCACTCCAGCCTGGGTGACAGAGCAAGGCTCCGTCTCAAAAAGAAAAAAAAAATATGATGCTGAACAAAAGGAACCAGAGCTACCCCCACCCCTAAAAAAGACTCCCTACATTATAATCACATATTTACAAAATCCTAGAAAAGACAAAACTAATCTATACTGACGCAAAGCAGTCAGTAGTTTGCTGAGGCTAGAGGGGGGAAGGATTGATTATAATGGGGACTGACAGAGGGAAGTTTTTGGGGTGATGGAAATGTCCCAGATCCTGATAATTGTGGCGGTTACAAGGGCTTGTAAATGTATTGAAATTCATCAAAGTGTACACTTAAAATGGTTTTATTTATTGTATTTAGATTATACCTCAATAAAGTTGGTTTTAATAAATAAACAAGAAAGTGTTTTTCACCCATTGGTTTGAAATTCGGCCAAAGCATATTTGAGTGAGGGCTGTCAGCCTTGTATTTGTTGTAAGTCATAGTGAGTATGCCATAATGGATCCTCTACAGGGTCCAGGTTGGGTTTCCTTAAAGGACAGCAAGAACTTGAAACAGTGTGAGTGCAGAGAACAGTGAAACAGTGTGTGTACATAGTGGTTTGATTTTTGTGCACTTTTTGTCCTAATATTTTAAAGTTTGCTTAACCATACCTAATAGAACATTTCCTGAGTGAAGTATCTTTATGGAACTTTTCCAAAGCATTCTACTTAGATTTTATTTTAAGAAATGAAAACATTTTATTTGTATTAATTTACATAATAATTGGTTAACTCACATAATTACAATGACAAGATCATATAGTAGGAGCAGATTTGGGATCAAATGCAGCTGACTCTAATAGCAGGTGTAGCAGGAGGCACACAGCTGAGGGGACATTTGAGACGAAATTGAGGCCAGGTTCCACTTCGGTTTGTGCTAGGGTTAAGCGTGTCCACCCAGAGGAAGAAACTCCTTAGGCCTAAAAGGGCAAAAGTATACAGACAGACTCAAGAGTAACAGAGTAGCCAGAAACACCAGCCAAGCCATAAACTCCAGTCTGAGTGTGTTAACAGATAAAATTAAGAGGGTAATCTAGGGAGTCTGTTGCTAAATGAAGGGCACATTAAGTCTCAACAATATTCCTATGATCAATCAACCAACCAATGAAGTGTACAAGCAGAAGTGATGTGTCATGGAATTTCAGAGCCAGAAAGATCCTTAAAAAGGCAGTGTACTCCAACTTCCTCTGAAGCTTGTGTCCTACCTACAGAATTCCCAACCACTCTGCTTGAAATGTCTCCAAAGAGGAAAAAATTTAGAAGAGAAGACATAAAGAAAATTAATCACAAGATATGCAATGAATAGGCAAGTGTGAGAGGCCAGATTTCCCATCCTCATTTACTCTAATTTTGATTCCTAGATTACTGAGCCTCAGATATCTGCTTGCAATCTGTGCTGGTCAGTCTGGTTTGGTGTCTTCTCTCTCTTTAGAGTTTGATGATGTTTTAGGCTGTGAGGGGCATTGACATTGTAATAGAAATTGGACGATGTCAAACTTTCTTTATCACACTTTCTCTCTCAATAATCTTTTTTGGTGAGTTTTCATATTCTACTTATAGCTGCTAAAGCTCCTTATAACCATACGCACAAATATATATTTCCATATAGTCGTACACACTCACAAACATATATCCACAGCTATTTACTTACACACGTGTACACAGAGGCATATATCCACACACTTACATGCACAATGAGAGATGCATAGTAAGAATTTTTCCACCACCTCTGGTTTAATGGGAAGCTGTAGAAAATCTGAACTTTATTACATTGAGATCTGGGATCATCCACAAAATTGCCCAAAATGGGAATGCGGAAGCTGTTTCTTACCTTTCACTTTCTCCACATCCAATGTGTCCTCTTCAGCTGTGTATTTTGAAACAACTTTTGAATCTGTCCCCTCCCCCTAGCTGCACTGCCAACTGCTGATATCATTTTTTGGAAACAAGTATAATGAAAAGAGCGTATTCTTTAACATCGAGCAAACTAAGGTGCACATTTTAGCTCTGCATGCATTCATTGTGTGATCTTGGGCAAGTTATTTAACTGTTCTGAGCCTCCTTGTCTAAATGTGCAGATAGAAGAAGATAATGCCTACCTGATAGGTGGCATAGGAAAAGGTCAAAAACATTATTTTTTACTCCCATTGCTCCCCTTGCCTGAAATATTACAATGGCCAAAACGACTGGCCTCCCAACCTCCTTTCCCCTCTTCAGTCTTTACATTATAGCTAGAGATTTTGCTAAAATGTGTATATGGTCATCCCATTTTTTACTTGAAACTGACATCTTCTTGCCTATAAAATACATTTTCTGTTTCTTAGTCTCATGTAGGAAATCCTGTTTAGTCGGCCTTGGACTCCAGTCAGATTTTCCTTCCATCTCTACCTGCCCTCTTGCTTCTGAATGTTCCACACTTCATTCTTCTCTTTGTTAATTGGCTTTTCCTTTACTTAAAATGCTTTCCCCCTTCCTGCTTCTCTACTCAGGTAAACCATTCTCCTCTCCTTCATAACTTGACTCTCCTTTCATCAGCATCCCTTCCCCAATTTGAGCCCATTTTCTAGAAAGAATTAATAGCTTTCTTGTATGACTCTCAAGGTATTTTTGTGTGGTCCTCTAACAGCCTTCATTTATTTTATCTGGTAATTATAGATGTCCATTTGTTCTAGGGAAAGCAGGTGTCAGGTCTTACTCATCTTTATATTCCTGGTTTGACATACAGGGCCTGATGTCTAGTAAGCACTTGATATCTGTTTATTTTAATGTTTATGCCCTACATTATGCATCACAAGTATTAAACTTTGATGGGTGCTCTGTAAATGTTAAATTGAGTTAATTATTTTCAATCTTATAGGAAGTTACATAGTGATTCCTCTATTCATTTGTGAATTTTTGACAATCCTATATTAAGAGTTGCACTTAGAATGGGAGTTCCATGAGGGCAACAGCACTTCTGTCTTACTGCTGTGTCTGCTATGTTGGCCCATAATTAACTACTCAGTAAGCCTTTTGTGAAAACAACCTTAATGAGTCTTCCACCTCGAGTCTTTTGAATAGGAATGGATTTAAAGCTGATCCCTAATACATCTTTCAAACTTTAAGTCAGTAACTTTTTTACACAAACTTTTTAAAGTTGATAAATCCCTCAGAAATTATTCTGAGGAAGCTGATGGGATAGAAATGAAACAGACTAAGGGGCTCTAGGCAATCACCACTCCCCGTCATTCTCCTTCCTCTCTTGGTGGGGATCAATAGAGCAGGATCCTCAAAACCATGGAGTTCTTGGGAGCTTCCTTTGAAAGCCTCTAATTCTGTTCCATACTCTAATTTCCAAAAGAGGGAACTGAGGCCCATAGTGGTTAAATGCCCTTTCCAAGGTTACACAGCTATACATGGTAGTGCCGACCCATGTCTTCTGACTCTCATCCCATTGCACTTACAACTAGCCTGCATGTTCCCCTTTTCCCATATTCCATACATAGCATCTTACACATCTAAGTTTTTTTCTTTAATAATGATCTTCTCTTTTCTTTAAGACACACCATCACTCCCAGTTGTACCACTTGCACCAGGCTAAATTATTCCTCAGCGTTTACCCCTTTCAGATATTTATAGACCATCATGGCACTCCCTGGTCACCTGTCAACTTCCTAATATGTACATATATGGTTTCTTTAATCTTTCTCTTCAGTCAGCTTCTCTAGTCCCTTAATCATTTGTACCATTCTCTCTCTAATGCCTATAAGGGAACTGTTTGAATATAGTCCATATGGGAAAAGCAATCTCAGCATGTAGTAACAGGGAGCAGAAAAACATGCTGAATAGATGAAAGGAACAATCTACAGGTTAATTAGTAGTATGGCCACAAATATGTGCACAGTTTTGTTTCAGAAATAAAGCAAGCTGTATTTGTTGTAACTATCTCTTCTTTGAACTTAACAGAATGCTGATAATGCCAAGCTGTGTTTACAGTCCAAATTTTTGCTAAAGACCTTCAACTTTGCACTCTCCCTGTGTGGTATCTCTTGCCCAAGACAGAACTTCAAATAAAATCACATAGGAGCTGATGCAGGAAACCGTTACTGAGCTTATCTGTTTTTAGGCAGTTTCTGTGGACTTACATGGTTTCTGGGAGCTCCCTATAAGCCTTAGTAAGGGAAAGCTCTTGACTTACCTCACTAGTTATTAGGGATTTGGATATGTGTTTACTAAATATGATAATCTAAATATGGAAACTACATTAGTACAAGAGGAATCACCCAGAAACATACTCTACTGGCATAAATAAAACATTACCTATTGCCCAGTTTTCTCATTTGTTTCATTTTATAACTTTTATAACGTGTCAATAAGTTTGAGGTCTTGAAGGACTGCCCAGAAATCACCACAGAGTGGATTCTCCTTACCCTCAATCAGCCTTAATCAAAATTTAGCTTGTGTGTTTATCCTATAAAGTTTATCTCATAATAAAAACTGAAGACTAGGACGGTCCTTAGAAAAACACTTGATTCGGTGTATTTATTTTATAAAAGGGAGTCACAGAGAGAAAATGTGGCCAGCCCAGGTACATGGCTTCCTAGACAATGTTCCATTTCCCAGAATTTTCATTGGTCCAGAAAATGTCCCTTCATTCCCAACCAAATCCTTCCTATAATGCTTTCCATGCCTTTCTTCTGCTGCTCTCTCTGATGATCTCACAGGTCTATAAGCTCTTACAAGTAGAAATGTGATTTCTTGCTGTGTTCTTATTATAAAGCATTGCCATGCAACTGAGAAGTTATGAGAGCCAGTGGATTTTATTAGAATGGAATTTAAACTTTTCTACTTTAAAACCCAGTGATTCTGCTAATCTGGAGGTAGCAAAGAAGGGTGATTATTTTCTCTCTCACACAAAGTAAGATTGTGAAGGAGCTTATTCTCTGAATGAAACAGGAGAGGAGAAAAGTAAGAACCTTCTAATGTTTTATTCAAATGTTAACAAAGAAAATTGAGAAGCGTGTTTCCTTAAAATTGACACCATTTTTATCCCAAACATTCTGGTAAGTGATAGCAGCTGACTGTGCAAGCTTCTATGGAGAGAGAGGAAATTTTCCAGGAGCATAGTCCCAATGGGAAGTATTACCTAAAAGTAATACACTAATCACTTTCAATCTTGCATATTCCACATACTGTGTGCACACATATGTGTATTAATAACTGTTCCCTAGACGTCACTTCAGTGCTCAGAGAGCTCAGTGTTGCTATGCAAGTGCTGGAGATGGAATCAGATGCAGACTACGGTTTAGCAATGAGAATTCTTCAGAGATACAAGAATGGAAACGGCCTTAGGTCCTGCCGCATGGGTCTCCCCCTGAGCTCCAGTGTAACATCAGGTGTCAAATATTTGTGACTCTATCTGCTTACTCCACTGAGAATCTAATTGGCATTGCCAGTATTTGTGAGATGCTCATATCTTAAAAATCAATCTACTCAAATCAGTCTTGCATTCTACCTTGTGGATTTTACATGGAAATTTTTCGGAATGCCATTGCTGGGTGGAAGCCCCAGATATATAAGTACATCTGTTCCATTGTACAGGTGACTTTTATTAATATTCATAAGAAAATTTATTTTACAGCAGTATATTTTAGAGGAATTCTTTGCATTTTATTTGTATGTGTGTATACTTATATTACTGGCAGGATACACACACACACAAATATATATACACACACACATATACATACATACATACATACATATATATGTATGTATGTATGTATGTTTGTATCCTGCCAGTAATACTTTGAGGTACCTAGGGCTGAGATTACTATTTATCTTCCACCTATTGCTCAAATGGGTAAAATAGCTTACTCAAAGTCACAGATCATATATATGGTGCAGCTGGTATCAAAACTCAATTCTTCTATCTACAGATTTACCACTACTTGAGTAGTTTGTGGTGTTTAAAAAAATAACAAATAACAGGCTGGGTGCAGTGGCTCACACCTGTAATCCCAGCACTTTGGGAGGCTGGGGCAGGCGGATCACCAGGTCAGGAGTTCGAGACCAGCCTGGCTAACATGGTGAAACCCAATTTCTATTAAAAATACAAAAAATTAGCCAGGCATGATGGCGTGCGCCTGTAATCCCAGCTACTCGGGAGGCTGAGGCAGGAGAATCACTGGAACCCAGAAGGCAGAGGTTTCTGTGAGCCAAGATTGTGCCATTGCACCCCAGCTTGGACAACAAGAGCAAAACTCTGTCTCAAAATAATAATAAGTAACAAAGCTAAGCTGGAAAGATTCTGTTAAGTGAATGTTATACATAATACCAACGTATAAAGCAATCATTTTATTACTGGCTGTGGTCAAACAGGGACCAGAGCCTTGACTTCTTTTGCCTCAACACAGCTCTGCAGAACTCACTCACTACACCATATCCTGCTGCTATTCCTTTGGTTTCCAGAACATGCAGATGTACAAATCCAAAACACCACAGTGTTTCAGAGAGAAATGGCATGACTCTACCGGTTCCAATTGTAATGGAGTTCACCTGGTTCTGTAGTCATACAGAAGCCATGTTGTAGACTTAGTGTCTCCCGTGCAGTACTCCTACTTACAATGAAAATCTGCTGTTATGTAGAAGGAGAAATTCGTCACGATCAGGCAACAGCGCCTACTAGTGGGAAGAAACTAATATTTGAGGTAGGACACCTGGGAGATAGCTTTGTGTATCTTGAAAGAGTGCTGTACTGAGAGCCCAAAGGCTCTCAGGCCTCATCTCTCCTGACAGCTTGCTATGACATCTTAATCAAGGAATTGCCTCTCTTTTTCCCTTTGTTCTGAGTCTGTAAATGAAGAGGTTGGAATGGCTACTTTCTAAATTTTCTACACATCCTATGACCCTTTAAATCCTCTTAACAGTGTATTATGGATATTTTGCTACTAAACAGTGAAACAGAATCCCGAGTAAGACGAATTGGCTTCCTAAGGAAGTAATGTGAGGTGAGAATAGCACCATCTTTGGGGCCAGCTCCATTTATGCAGGTAATATAGTATGGTCCAGCTCAAAGATCACTAGACTGGGCTGACTTGCATCTCTGCTACCTACTTCTCAAGTCATGTACAAGGTTATTCCTGTGTTAACTCATGTGTTGAGAAGAGGATAATTGTCTCATTTAGCTTTTAGTTGTTATAAGATTCATAAGAGAATCTAGAAATTTTGAAGTTTTATGTGAAACTGCAAATTTATTCTCAGTCTTTATATATCACAATTTTAATTTAGGTTAATTATAATTTTTATTTTCCCCTTTTTGTTCTATATTCTAAATTCATATCTCCCATGGAGGCAGGTACCGTATGGACAAAGTCTTTTAGTAGTCACATATTGTTTTCGTCCATTTTGTGCTGCTATAGCAGAATAACTGAGACTGGGTAATTTATAAAGAACAAAAATTTATGTTATCATGGTTCTAGAGGCTGGTAAGTCCAAGATCAACCCTGCACCAGCAGGGTTCGTTTTCTGGTGAGGGCTACTCTGTGTTTCCAGTATGGTGCTTTGTGCTACATCCTCACATGGCAGACAGTGGAAGAGCAAGCCAGCAGAAGGCCGCATGAAACCTATTTCACAAAGGGCTTTATCCCATTCATGAGGGAGAAGCCAGTATGGCCTAATCAGTACTTTTTAATAACATCACAATATCTACTGCTGAATTTTGGAGGGAACCGATTCAAATCATAGCACACATCTTTTCTAAGATGGAAAGGGTAATATGGTCATTGGAGAAATACTCATTCCTTTGTATATTGGTTTACTATCCAAGCCAGGTGTGGTGGTTCACGCTTGTAATTCCAGCACTTTGGGAGGCCGAGATGGGTGGCTCACCTGAGGTCAAGAGTTTGAGACCAGCCTGGCCAACATGGTGCAACCCCATCTCTACTACAAATACCAAAAAATTAGCCAGGCATGGTGGCACACACCTGTAATCCCAGCTACTCAGGAGGCTGAGGCCAGAGAATTGCTTGAACCTGGGAGGTGGAGGTTGCAGCGAGCCGAGATCGCACCACTGCACTCCAGCCTGGGCGACAGAGTGAGACTCTGTCTCAAAAAAAAAAAAAAAAAAAAAAAAAGTTTAATATCCAGAGAATCTGTTCCATGTTAACACTCTTTTTTGTCTGCTTTCTTCTTTTGTGAAACAGGAAGGTAAGAGGGACACTGGAGAAAACCTACTGTTCTTTACAAAATGAGTCATAGTTCTCCATCTGCAAACTGTGGCTCCCAAATATGTCTTGGTGTCAGTATGACCATTACATGTTATCTACATGGATTCCACCTCATTTGCAACATGTTCTTCTGCCTGAGCTCTGTCCTTTGGATCTGATTTAACTTTACATGGTCTTAAGTCACACATTGAACTCTAAGGTTCTGTAGGCCACTAAGCCTTTTTAAGTTTGAGTATTTTAATTGTTAAAATGAGAGTGATTATAAGCCTTGCTTTGCTGCATCCGAATATTACTGAGGGATCAAATGTGTTGATAAATAAGATAAAGCACTAGACAAATAGAAGGGATGCTTGTTGACTTCACAGGGTGAAGATTATTCTGTTGCTGGCTGCTGAGATACAGTAGCTTTAGAAACACCCCCTTGGGTTGCCTTATTATCAGGTTTGGTCTCAAATAACCAGAATAAATTTGGAGATTTCCTACCACAAAAGCTCAAAGTACCTGGGCAAATTTACCCTTTGAGTGGACCTAAGGGAAATATAGATTCCCATGAGAGAGATCATGGAGCAGATTCAAACCATAAGTCAAAAATAATTGTTGCAATAGTGGTTCTAACTGTACTTGTAAATATTGATTTTTCTGTTAGCAGATCAATCATGAAATAAATTCTAAATATAGAAGACTGGATTAAAAATTAAGACTGAGAATGTGAAAATGTCCATGTGTAAAAATTAAAGAGAAATCTTGCTTTGGCCAAAAGAAATATGGCTGTTTCTGTCAGGAATGTTCTGTGATGTAACCAAGTTTCCTGCCTGGCCAGATAATTTTAGGAATTTTGGACTTTTAAAGTAATAAGTCAGTTTAGAAAACTGGTTAGGTGGCTAGATTTAAAGTCAGACTGCCTAAGCGCCAATTCCAGCTTCAATATTTAACTCTGTGGTTGTGGGCAAGGCACGTAATCTCTTTAGGCTGCCTTTTCATCCACTATTATGGAGGTAATGATAGAACCTACATCACAGGGTTGTTGGGGTGATCACGTGAGATAATACAATTAAATACTTAACACCTGGCACATAAAAAGTGCTGAATAAATATTGACTATTATCGTCACCCAGGGTTTGGAAATTTTTGTAGGATTAAGATTCAAATGTCTACCAAAAATTCCATCAGTAAAATATTGATAAATATAAATCTTAACTGACTGCCTCAGAGACATAGCGACCTCTATTTTCCACTCACTGACTGTCATCTGTAGAGAACAGTCCAAAGCATGCACCTTTCTGTTCTAGTTGTTATGAGCTCTTTATTTTGAAGTTGAGCTATATACCTCCTGTAGTTTGAAGGAGAAAGAAGTAGGTCTCATGCTGGACACCTTCTAGATGTTACCTTCTCCGAATGTCATAGCTAAGTATTTAAGGCAATTATGATCATCTCCCTCTTAGAGAAGCCTAGGAAAGGTTGCTGCAGTACTTGGCACAGAACAGAAGCTCAGCAAGTGCATTTGTTGAGGGATTGACAGAATGGCTGGATAAGTGACTCAACTAAGACCACTTATCTAGTGAGTGCATCTCCTTAGCTGCTTGTTTTGAAAACAAGGAAATTCGGGCTCAGAAAATTTAGAAAACTTGTCTAGGCTGCCAATAGCTAGTAACAAAGGCAAGAATTGCACAGCTGATTTTCTTTACACCGTGTTATATGTAACTGTTCAAAAGATACCATGTATTATACTCGAAAATGCAAAGCGGGGTTGTTTTGTTTTGTTTGTGGTGGTGGTGGTGGTGGTGGTGGTAGTATTTTTTTTTGTGGTGGTGGTGGTGGTGGTGGTGGTATTTTTGTTTTGTTTGTGGTGGTGGTGGTGGTGGTGGTGGTGGTGGTATTTTTGTTTTGTTTGTGGTGAAGTGGTGGTGGTGCTGGTATTTTTGTTTTGTTGTTTGAGGTGGTGGTGGTGGTGGTGGTGAGGTGGTGGTATTTTTTTTGTTTGTGTGGTGGTGGTGGTGGTGGTGGTGGTATTTTTGTTTTGTTTGTGGTGGTGGTGGTGGTGGTGGTGGTAGGTATTTTTGTTTGTGGTGGTGGTGGTGGTGGTGGTGGTGGTGGTATTTTGTTTGTTTGTGGTGTGGTGGTGGTGGGGGGTGGTGGTGGTGGTATTTTTGTTTGTGGTGGTGGTGGTGGTGGTGGTGGTATTTTGTTTGTGGTGGTGTGGTGGTGGTGGTGGTGGTGAGTATTTTTTGTTTGTGGTGGTGGTGGTGGTGGTGGTGGTGGTATTTTTGTTTGTGGTGGTGGTGGTGGTGGTGGTGGTGGTGAGTATTTTTGTTTTGTTTGTGGTGGTGGTGGTGGTGTGGTGGTGGTGGTAGTATTTTTGTTTGTGTGTGGTGGTGGTGGTGGTGGTGGTGGTGGTGGTAGTATTTTTGGTTTGTTTGTGGTGGGTGGTGGTGGTGGTAGTATTTTTGTTTGTGGTGGTGGTGTGGTAGTGGTGGTAGTATTTTTGTTTGTGGTGGTGGTGGTGGTGGTGGTGGTGGTAGTAGTATTTTTGCTTTGTTTTTGCTGCTTTTCCTGAGAGTGGAAGTTGTTATCAAAAAGTTACTGTCATGACTACTGTGTGTAGATGTTATTAGTTTCGCCAAGGTTGGGAACAGGGCTTGTGTTGCCCAACTTGCTGCCCCTCTCGGCCTAATGTTAAAGTTCCAGTTTCCTAGAATGTAGCCCCTGGGAGATTTGGCACTAGCCATCACTGCATTCTAATACCCGGGAACAAGCTACTCTTTGTGGAACCCAGAAGCACCCAGTCCTTGTTACAGCAATGGTTCTCAAACTCACATTCCTGATGGGAAGCTAGAGTCGAAGGGTCAACACCCAAGAGCTGCAGTGGAGGACCATCACTTTCACTAAGATCCCCTGAGACTTGTGGGGGTGGAGAAGTGATGCTGGACTGGCCCTTCCTCTTTCCCTGCAGGTGTTCATGGGTTCTGCTCCTAAACAATACTGACATAGGTCAGATTTATGATTGAATTATATACATAGAAACATGTGCTGATTGAGAAAATGGTCAGACCTGGTTCCAGTCTCAGCCGCACTGCATTCTACCCTTGAGACTTTGGCCAGGTGATGGAACCTTGGATTTCTTATCTAAAAAGGAGAATAATTGGTTGGTAAGACTAAATGAAAGAATGTATGTGAAGTGCTTAGGACAGTGCTGAGCACAGATAAAAATGCACAATAATTTTCTGTTTTTTGTTAGGTTCCTTCACAATACATATATTTACATCAGCAAAACATGCTTGCTTTTGCAACCTTCTGTGGGACTCCCCCTCCTAATTTACCACCTCACCTGAAGGTCTAAGCTAAGCAAATCTCTATCTATAAATGAATCACATCGTGGTTAGACTTTATAACAACTTCCCCTTACCAGGAGATCACTCAGCCTTCACTTCATCTCATCTGGTTTGCTGCCCGGGCCTTTGTCCACTCATTCCTGAACTCCTGTCCCTGACGACCTTGGGGTTTTGGCTTGTCGTGTGTGTTGTGTTTTTCTTTTTTAACTTTAGCTTAATTTCTCTTTTTGGACTAAGATGTTAAAATGTTTCTTAATTTGACTGTCTCCGAAGGTGTTTTGTGTCTACCACTCATCCTAGTGGCAGTCATTGATCCTTTTCTTGTTGCGAGTGTCTGAGCGTGGGTGTGTGTGAGTGTGTATATGTATGTGTAGAGGGAAAAACAAGAGAGAGGCAAACAGACATTGGAGCCACCTTTCCCCCACTGTCCACGGACCTGTTGAACCTGCAAGCCTCTCTACAGAATCAGATCTATACAAGTACAGCGACAGAACTACATGTGTCCTACAGTCCAGCTTTTAAGATATGATAAAAACCCTTGTATTCACAGAGCTACGTGGCAGTAACCACAGGAGACTGGATATTGCTACATTATGTAAAGGCAGAGTCCCAAGAAAATAGTGAGAACTCAGTTTGATGCATCATGTGATATGTGATTTCTTACTTTGCATGGCTATCCATTGACATTCTTTGTGGATTCTGTATTGTCTAAGGCTACAGCAGTACCATGTGATAAATTCATCGGCAACCCAAAAGAAGCCTGTTCTATCGGAGTGCTTCCAATTAATATAAGTAAACCGCTTTCTCTGGCTCAATGCTACCAAAATATTTTATGAGAAAATTTAGCTGATTCTGCTCATGTATATTTCCAATGGATGGAAAGCCATTGCAAACTTTTCAAACTAAAATATAAAGACAGCATTAGGGAGAATCCTCTCTGTGGTAAAAAACAACATGTATTATGATGCCTTAGGAATTTCTTTTTTTCAGCCAACTCGTGGTTGAGCAGTCTGTCCCCAAACTGTTTTGCATGCAGATGAAACCTGTTTGGGCGATACTTGTCAGCTTTTATTCTGACAAGCAGGACAGAAATAGGCACCCCCTGGAACACTGAGTTTGACTTGACTCAACATAGAATCACCTGGAGAGTTCTAAAAGTTTCTCTCCTGTAATATCCCACCCCCAGACCAATGAAATCAGAATCTTTGGAGTTGGGAACCAGGGATCAAGATTTTCTTTTAAGTTTCCTAGATGATTGCAATCTACAGGCAAGACAGAGTCACTATCCTAGAATATAAGCAGCTTAAGAAACAAGTTGTCTATTATTACATGCCTCAATACTACAGAGTCCATGAAATAAAAGCTTTGGTCATAAGAAAATGCCACCATCCTAGAGCCTTCAGTTAACGTCATATGGGCCTGTCATATAAAGAATGCAAACTCATTCTGTTATCTTTTTGTGCCTTCAGTGGAAGATCATTTCTAAATCAGCTTAATGGAAACTGTGCTTCAGGAAAATAACTTCAGTAGCCATATGTAGGATAAATTGGAGCAGGTTTTGTTTCTAGGAATACGTTGCCATCATTTCACTACCCTTATATAATCTTATTGATTCAACTTTTAGAACCAAGACTTTTTTCAGAATATATTGAAGAATGTGCTTAATGGGAATGCTGATATATCATACAATTGGCATATAGAGCTTCCATTCATTATCATATTTAAAGGTATAATATTAATTTTGCTTGTGCTTAAAATGTCTATTATAATTCAAGTAGCAAGGAAGACATGAAGACAAATGTGACCTGGCTTGATGTCTGCCCACATTTAATACTTGACATTTGATGGTGAATAATGGGAAAGTTTGGGAGTATGTCATCCCCAGTCACCATGGCATCAACTCCCAAAATGGCTATGGACAGCTTTGGTCCTGCCTCAAAACAAGCACTGCTTGCAAAAGAGGGTCTGTGGCTTATTTTTATCAGTTGTGTAGTGATCACAGGAAAAACATTTTAAATAAAAAGTTTATTTTGCCATCATGAAAGAAACAAATTCATATTACCAAAAGAGAAAATAAATATGACAAGCCAGCCTGGTGCAGTGGTTCATGCCTGTAATCCCGGCACCTTGGGAGGCCAAGGTTGAAGGACTGCATGAACCCAGGAGCTCGAGACCAGCCTAGGAAGCACGACAAGACCCTATCTCTATAGGAAAAAATTAAAAATTAGCTGGGCTTGGTGGCATGTACCTGTAGTCCCAGCTACTGGTGGCAAGGGCTGAGGGAGGAGGATCACTTGAGCCCAGGAGTTCAAGGGTGTAGTGAGCCATGATTGCACTATTGCTTTCCAGCCTGGGCAACAGAATGAGATCCTGTAAAAAAAAAAAAAAAAAAAAAACTTGAAAATCCATATCACACTATTCTACTTCCCTTGTTCAACCTGTAGATTTGCCTGGAATGCCACTCTTCACCCATGCCGTTCATAAAAATGACTTGTTAACATTCTAACTCTTCAGATTAGCTCCATTACTAAGACTTCTGTAAAGCCTCTCTGTTGGTAAGAGGAAGTAAATCAGAGATATCAGAACAATCAGGAAGCCATTGCAATAGCCCTTGAAAGGAAGCGTGATTGGGTAGTAGGCGTGTGGTGGAAAGCAGGCATTTCCAAGACACTGCTGAGGTTGCTGTAGATGGGAGAGCGGAGGTGAAGGATAAGAATTGATGGCTGAATCTAGAGTCAGTACAAAGCAATATATAAAATAAGTAATAATATATAAACACCCTTTTTTGTTTTGTTTGGAAATCTTAATTCACTGACAAAGTTCCCCACAGGCTGCCGACCCTCTGTCATAGGATCTTTTGATTGACTGTGCTCAGCATTGCCGACCAGCTCTTCACACCAGCCCTAGCCTGAGCTAATCGACTGTGTTTCCTTTGTGCTCCAATGCCTTGAAGTTCGGTACTATTCTCCTGGTTTCTCATGTTTAAAAGTGCCGAGATACTTGTCTAAAAGATGGGCGTTAAGATTGTGGTGTGCTTTTAATAATGTGTGATGTAAGTCCTTCTAGAGGCAAGCATACACTATGCTTGAGTAACTTTCTCTCCATTCTGAATCTCTCCCTAAAGGACATAGTTTGTAAATGTTTGTTCATGTGAAAAGGAAAGATTTGGGTACCTTTTCTGTCCTGCTAATGTGTGGGGCTATTTTTATTTTTTGT
The DNA here is from genome assembly GCF_008728515.1 of Papio anubis. NCBI lineage: Eukaryota > Metazoa > Chordata > Mammalia > Primates > Cercopithecidae > Papio > Papio anubis. The sequence continues at coordinate 184,825,240 of NC_044977.1, forward strand.
TCTTTGCTCTTTTTCTGTACTTGTGATTTAAAGGTGCCAGACTGGTCGCCCTCAAGGCTGGTGTCCCCAGTGTATACCAAGAATAGAAAAAATAATGAGAGGCAGCAGAACTAGCTATGTCTGGGTCCAGCATATTAGGCTGACCCACTCTGGAGGAATATTCTCCAAAGCATAAAATAGATCATTCCTTAGGAAGACAGTCCATCTGTTTTCATAGCTGAGAAGGCAAAACCATGTCATGCCATCACAGAGCCACTGCATTGTTTTGGTATCCAAGCCATAGTCACCCATTCTCTCTGTGAGGGAAAACTAGAATGTGTTTCCGTCTTCCACCCCTACCTGTCAAAATTCCAACCTTGAAGGTTGGGTTCAAATGCTTCTTTCTCCACAAAACCTTTCCTGAGCCCCGGTGAATGCGGTTTTCCTTCCACATTCCGTAGCACTTGCTTCTAAGACGTGTGACATGCTTTGTCATGTGACTATTGCATGTAGGTTGTCTTGACTGGGAGAGGCACTGACATCGCTGAATTCATTTTTGTATATCACACAGAAGCAGAACATAGTTGTGGGCAAGAGTAGATACTTGAGGTTGAATAGATGGACCATTTCAAAGCTTATCTTTTTAGCCTGACCTTTAAGGCTTTGCTCTGGCCATTCCCTCTAAATCAGTGATTGAAGTTTGCTCCCAGATCCTCATGGGTAGCTATCAAACTCTCCATAAACCATGTAGGCGCGGGTTCTCGGATTCCAGGTATTACACTTTGGGCATCATAGTCTGAATCAAAATTGCTACTTCAGCTGCTTAGTAGACTGCCATTACCAATAGTTTAATATTTAATGAGAACTGCTTTTGGGGAGGGGGGGAAGTGTGGTCCACAGATCCCTGATAGCCCCTCATGTACTATGTAGTGGATCTGCTGGACACCTAGAAAAGGAAAGAGTAATGTAGAAAAAGGATTTTGTTGACCTGCCTGCATTTAACGAATGTGAAATGTAAAATTACAGCTTTCACAGGAATCTAATATGCTTTTAATAATCATATGGATTGTTAATCCATTTACTCCTAATCCCTAATTCGTTTTCTGCAATGAAATGTTGTCAAAAGGTGGCATGAAGCTGTTAGAATTTAAGCACAATTTTCAAACATAGCACAGTTTTGTGTGTGTGTGGTTTTGGTTTTTTTCCTCTTCAGAATAATTACAAAAATAGTGCCATATGAAATAGTTATGTTACTGTTGGCAGGAAAGTCCAAAATGTTATCTCATAATAAAAACCGGTACAAGTTCAGTCTTGGATAAAAACTTTTACAGTCTGCCACAAACAAATACTATACAAAATTTTTTCATCAAATGTCAAGACTGTGGTATCAAGACTTTATAATGATATCAACTGTAGTGGTGACAGCTTAGTTTCCAATACTTTAACTCTTTTTCCAGCACTTCATATTTCTTTTTTTTTCTTTCTTTTCTTTTCTTTTTTGTTTTTTTTTTTTTTTTTTTTTTTTTTGAGACAGAGTCTCACTCTGTCCCCCAGGCTGAAGTGCAGTGGTGCCATCTCGGCTCACTGCACTGCCTCCCAGGTTCAAGCGATTCTCCTGCCTCAGCCTCCTGAGTAGCTGTGGTTACAGGCACGCACCACCATGGCCAGCTAGTTTTTGTATTTTTCATAGAGACGGGATTTCACCATGTTGACCAGGCTGGTCTTGAACTCCTCACCTCAGGTGATCCGCCCACCTCAGCCTCCCAAAGTGCTGGGATTGCAGGCATGAGCCACCACACCCAGCCTTCATATTTCTTATTCCTTAGGGAAAAAAAAAAAAAACTTAAAGTGTATACTTTGGGTTATATTTAAAGTCGCATTCAAATCTCACAACAGGATATAAAGAAATACTTTTCAGAGCCAAATACAACTGGAGAGAATTAGAAATAAATTTACCTTGTTTTCTCTCAGGTTGAAACATCTAGCCCTCCCATGTTTGAGTGTGAAATGGCTGTCAATCCAATGTGATGGACTGCTGAAAGCAGTCTTCGGTGACAAGTCTCTCCGTAATGCTCCCTCACGTCAGATCTGTGTTAATCCTGATGCACACAACTGGGAATAGGCACTATAGCATAGTGGTTAAGAGCATAGATGCTGAAGTTAGACTGCTTAGGCTGGAAGTTAGTTAACCATTTGTGTGACTCAGTTTCCTCATCTGTAAAATAGGCATAATAACAGTACCTGCCTATACATCGTTGTGAATATGGAATGAATTATTATATCTAAAGCCCCTAGAAAAACATCTGATGTATGTGAAGCACTGCATTTGCTATACCTTATCTATCAAAGCCTACAGCTTCTGACTGACATTCCCAGTGTTCTATAACTATTAGATAGAACTTTTTTTAACTTAGTAGAAACAAAGACTAGGAAAGGAAACTAGATGTGGACCTGACGTCTGGGTCAAGATTCCCATGATGGAGGCAGATAGAGATATGGATGCCAACCAGCATAATGCCTCTCACTGATATAAATATTTGTCTGAATTTATATTTTATTGTTATTATTTAAAGCTTACGACAGATTTTAAAAACTGAAACCTGATGTCCATATGTAGGCCAGATGCCACATTAATCAATTTAAGAATGCTGGAGCTTTGCAGAATACTCATTGCATGAACAACGAGAACCGTGGCCCTGAGAGACTCAAAACCCTACAGTATATGAAACTATTGCAGGATGTGTGGATGTTCAAAGGAATAACAGACTTGGAAGCAATGTTCACTGAATTTTGATGTGTTAAAGGGTGTCAAGTCCAAGAGAGAGATAAGGTCTCAGAAGACAGAACTAGAACCATGGGGTAAGCAGTTAGAATAAGGAAGCATTATGGCTCGATAGGAGAAAGAAACTTTTAGCCTTCAAAGCGATCTAGAAATTAAAGGACTGCCTCGTGATCTGCCTGTCACAGAGGGCTGGCTGCAGAGGTTTTACAATCAGGGCTTTTGTAAAAGGACCTAAAATTTGAGTTTGGACCCAGTTATCCTATATTCTAACTGAATGTGTAGAATCCCCAAGAAGAAAGGCTCTTCTGTACTGTTTTATAGATTGTGCCTTCCACTCCAAACATCCTGAGTCATGTTCCTTTTATACTTGCATGTGAGATGAGAGTCAGAGCACTGACCTCAAAGCCAGTGACTGGGTTCTACTGTTCCTTTCTGCAAGAACTTAGACTATGAGACTCAACCTCCTCAGCTGCTTAATGGAAAATCCCCACCATGCCAATCTTGCAGAGGATGGGGTGGCTGTACTGGTCATCTTGCTGGGGTAATGGGGTAATAGTACTGGGGTAATGACGGCAGGTGTGGTGGTTCTGTTGCCACTGGTGTTGTGAACCTGCTCTCTCCTCCACTTTGGCTTTAGCAGGACTGAAGTGCTCCCTGGTGTGTTCTTATCAAACCCCTTTTTTTTTCCAGGCCGCTGTGCTCGGTGTGGAGAAAACGTAGTTGGGGAAGGTACAGGATGCACTGCCATGGATCAGGTCTTCCACGTGGATTGTTTTACCTGCATCATCTGCAACAACAAGCTCCGAGGGCAGCCATTCTATGCTGTGGAAAAGAAAGCATACTGCGAGCCCTGCTACATTGTAAGTTCCAGATTTGTTCCTCAAATGCTTTGCAAAGATGTCTTCTGTGGCTGAATGGCAGTCACTCCACATGGAATATAGCCATCAGATCTTTACTTCTTCCTAGATTTCAAAATGTGTGTGGTGTGTGTGTGCGTGCGTGCGTAAATTAGCATATTGTAATTTTTTTCTACACATCCCCCATTCATATGCGATCAGAAAGGTGTATTAGCGTGGGACTGCCCTTCAGTTACTGGTCTGCTGGGAAGATCATTAGCCTGTGGCTTTTAAGCATGTATGTACAAGCTAAAATTTTCTTTCTTGAAGCATCAGAAAGCTTTCCAAGTAGCTGACTCACACCTCTTATAAGATCTCACCCTACATTTGAAGTGCCCAGTATTTTCAGGGAAACTTTACAGAATCTCTGGACTTGTCAGTTCTCTTCCGGAATACTGGGCCCTTTGAGTCACTTTTTATCTACCAAAATGTTTCTTCCCCCTCTTATCCAACAGGTGCAATGATGTAAACAGGGGAACTGTTTTTTATAAAGCACCTTAGAGAGAAATGAACAATAATGCTGACTGAGCTAATCATTGTTTTCTTTTATTACAGAACACAAAACTATATTTTAATAATATCCCTGGGTAACTAAAAAATTCTCAGTCATGTTACCTTAGAGTTTTTGCAATGCTCCTTACTTAATCTACCTATTAAACTATTCTCTGTTAGAATAATTTGATGAATGAACACAGGCTTTTTTCATCTAGTGTAAGTTTCTTTGCTATCCTTCAGCATGATTTTAATCTTTGTTTAACACATGTTGATGGGAAAAGTAGTGTTTTTATTTGTTTGTTATGTAAACCCACAAAACAGTCATGGTTTGTCCATCAGTGCCCAGGGATTTCAACATAAAAGAAACCTTGGTTTCTTCACCAAGGTATTGGGAGTCATACTTGGCTTTACAAGGTTCACATTTATTGAAGACTTTTTGGGCCTGGTTGGTATTTTCCTATAACTTGGCAGCTCTAACTCATTGTAACCTTGGGGTCTGTAGCACAGATCTGGAAGTTCGTCAAGATTAAGACTTTGTAGGATTAAATGTGGCTTTGCATCTGTCTTAGGTTCAATTTTATTTCATTTTCTTTCCAAAGGTAACTTAAACACATGTAACATCATTTCTTTCCAAAGGTAACTTAAACACATGTAGAGCCATACAGTGGTAGAATTGGGAAAAAAAATCTTAAAATCGTTTGCGTAATTACCCTCTTTAGCAATGAGAATGCCAAGACATGGAGAGGAGGAAAGCGACTTCGTATGACCTATCATTAGTGTCAGAACCAAGGCTGCATTCCGTTATTCACACTCCACAGTCTTAGATTCTTTGCAGATGCTACGTGGTTTTCGTTTTCCTACATACAGCCACCCCTATCCTCTGCAAGATTGGCATGGTGAGGATTTTCCGTTAATCAACTAAGGAGGTTGAGTCTCATAGTCTAAGCTCTTGCAGAAAGGAACAGTAGAACCCAGTCGCTGGCTTTGAGGTCAGTGCTCTGACTCTCATCTCACATGCAAGTATAAAAGGAACATGACTCAGGATGTTTGGAGTGGAAGGCACAATCTATAAAACAGTACAGAAGAACCTTTCTTCTAGGAGATTCTACACATTCAGCGGAGGACAGAGCAGGTTCATAACAGTACACAACAGTACAGTAATGTACTATTGATCTAGAAGGAGCAATTATGCACAAGGGGAAGTCTAGTAAACAAAAGCTTACCTCTTTAGAATATCAGAATATTTCAAATATCACCCTTTGAAATCTGTATTGAAAAAAGAAAGGCATTACATACTTCCTTGCCTCTTGAAACAGACTAAACCGGGTGTCATTCGCAATGGCTTGGGACCACGTCTATGAAGTTATTTATTGCCATGAGCCCTAAGGTAGTGATGTTGGCAGAGTGTGTAGAGGCACCCAGGATTGTCCTTACACCAAGTAAATACATACTGCTGTGTTATTTTATAGCTCTTGTGTCTATTTTTTATCCCTTTTTGACTCCATGGTTGATTTTTGCTACTTTAATGATGCTACTGTGGCAGCCTTCTTCGGTTGTTTTGTTTCAACCCTTGTTAGCTAGAAATCGTATAGACAGTATTGGGAAACAATGTAACAGGGTGGGAAGAACATGAGTTTGAATTTGGTTCCATCACTTAATGCTTCTTCTCCTTGGGAAAGTTATTTATTCTTTCTAACTATTAGTTGCCTCATCTATATAATGGGGACGATGGCAGTTATTTTCCCCAAAGGCTCATGAAGAAGAAATGAGACAATCCTTGTAAAGCACACTGGGCCTCTTCAGGGAAAGTAGTAGAATAAATGTTATTCTGGGATTAACTTTAATGAAGTTTCTGGACCTGTTTAATATTTCTGAATGTGGGAACCTTACATGTGTGGTGAAATTCACTGGGCTTTAGGAAATTATTATAACCTCTCAGACATACTCTTCCCATTTTTACATGTTTGCTTGCTTTTCTGAGTGTGTAACAAAACTGGAGAAGGTCTAATCTGACTAAATAATAGGTTTCTGTAGTGTGTGGGTTCAAGTTTCTATCTCCATTCCAGGCATAGGATGGGTCTCTGTGACTCTGTAGGACGCCAGCCCCTTCTTCTTTGGTTTGTTGTTACTATACTATGCTTATGACAAGGAAAACTATCTGGGAGAGGTTTAATTACATACTTGGAAGAGCTGGATGAATTCAAATAATGGAAATTCTAACCTTTTTTTTTTACTTATTTTCCTCATAAGAACATTTAATCAAGGTTTTTCTTTAATGAGATCTATTTGTGGTGACTCTAAAATGTAATTTAATTCTTATCAGAATTCAGTTAAGCTTTACTCAAAGACCCTTGTTCAATATTGATTCGAGTTTAGCACAGCCCTCAAGCCCTCAGATGGATGTATCAGAACTTTAATTTCTTCTGAACTTTTATAAGTCCAATAGGCTGCATACTAGAAGTGTATGGAGGTTGAGGAAACTGGGCAAATGAAATAAAACAAGTTTGCTTTGAAGACAGTTTGCATTAAGGAGGATCCTAGAACTGTGCATCTCTCTTGGAACCAAAGGCCTTAGAACTGGAGGCATTTTCTATGTGATCCAGCAAAATTGCCTTTGGTTACACTGTTGAAAACTAATGTCTAAAAGGTATTCCATACAAACCAGAGCAAACCTAATCCTTGGCTATCAGTCAGTGTGTCTTTTTTTTTTTAATTGATGGAATGAGAATATTCAAGATGGTGGCTTAATTATTTTTGTATAAGGACCACCATGTTTGATACTCTGAGTTCAGGAATGAGACCAGTCTAGTATAAATTAAATTTACTTCTGCCTAAATTGGTTGTTGATCAACTTAAGATCCTATTAAAATGAAATATTTACATGATTTTGAGGGAAAATGCACCAGCAATGTCTTCAGCTTTGGTTCAATGATTTTTAATATTTTCCCGTGGTTTATTGAGTTTGTTCTTAATCCTCATGCTTAAGTAGGTATGATTAAACAGTCTGATTCAGTATAGCATTGTAATTCTCTTTAATCATTTTACATATTTTGTTTTCCATTTTTTATTTATTAACCTAATACAAATGTTCATATAGTTTTGCATTGTTAGTATTCATTTTTAATTTTTTATCTGTTTAGTTTTACATTTAGATTACACACTTCATTTTAAAACCATTTGCCAGTCAAAAGATATTGTGTGTTTTGCAATCTTTTAGAATTGTAAATAACATGCCTATAGTTAATAAAAACTTTATTTTTTATTTTGAATTACATCCTTAGCATAAATTCTTTGATTTGTATTACCAAATCAAATTTAATCTGGAAGACTTTTGTGTTACCTTGCTAGATTTCTTTAGAAATATTTTTCTAACTTATAGAACCATCAACAATAATGAAACTATATGTTAAAATGCAATCTATCCCCTATGGGAGAAGTTTATTTATATTTTTTGAACGAGTGTAATAAGCACATTATGTCATAGTTATTTTAGGTTTCTGTAATTATTAGCAAAATCAATGAGATGCTTCTCTTCTTTGGTGATATGTCTCTTGAAAGCCTAGTTTTGGGTATTCTTATATATTTGAATATGTAAACAGATTAAAATAAAGATCACTAAAACTTTGTTGGGAAGTGATATAAATAGAATGTATTTATCCTAATTCTAGCTCTCCTGGTGTGACCTTGGGTAAATCATTTAGCTCCTGAGTATCGGTGTCCTCATTTATGAAAGGGAGATATTAATTTCTTCCAGGTCTTCAAAGATAAGGAATAAGCAGTTGCGATATTTTGTATACATGAAATTATTTACATATATTAATATACGTGCTTAATCTGATTAATAGAATTTTTATCATTTTTTTTTTCCATTTAGTATAATGTGATACAATATAGAAACCCTGTAAATCTGGGGCAATTTCTTGGCTGTAGTTGCTATGGAACTACTGAAATAAATAAATGTCATGGAAGGAATATAAAGACACATATTAGAAGAAGAGGTTCATGCTTTGCTTAAGAAGATTTTTTATGTTGGTGTGACTATGAAGGGCAGCAACAATGCCTCCTGCTTATGTACCCTTCTGCACATAAAGAGATAGCCTTACACATAAGTATAGTTTTAGAAAAAGAATTGCTGTTTTATTTCTAGCATTACCAAGGAGTCTGGGCCTAGGGACAAAGTGCATCCAAAATTCTCAGCAAAAGTCTGTTTACAAAGTGGCAGCCAAGGATCCTCCCCTAAACCAGTGTTTTCACTCACAGTGGATGGAATCCAGGTCCTAACTCTCTGACTGCAGAAGGTGGTACAGACATTTTCACTAGAGTTGAAATCCAAATGATTAAAGGGCCTCTGGAAATAGGAGGCCAACTCCACAGGAGACTAAACACTTCAAGGTACCTGAAACTTGGCGCATTAGTGACCAACACACTAGCAGCCTTTTGCTCCCTTATGTCACCAAATGGCTACAGTTAAAACATTCTAACTTTTCAGCTTGCATTAAGAGGTAGTTTTTGTACCTCTGCAGGAAAGCTATTCTTTTATATACTCCATTCCTCTTAATAAAATGTTTTAAAAGCACTTATGGCCAGTGCTTTATGTGGATGTTGGGAAAGGAAGCAAGAGTTTGGACTAAACCTGAAAAATCCACATGAACTTTCTTCCTTTTTTTCTAATTGCCTACCTCTGCTCTCTCACCTCCGAGGAGTGTTTGTCTGTGCCTCTTGTCTCTCTTTCTCTCTCACACAACACACACACACACATACACACACACACACACACACACACACTTTCTTCTTGATGTTATATCATCGTTTCACCAGAACTCTCCCAGGAAGAAGAAAAATGGTTCAAGAAAGAGGAAAATGTGTCAAGCACTCTCTTGAGAGGTTAAGCATGTTACCCACTGGGAATAGTTATCTCTTCCATTCATACAGCCCCTTCCATTTTCTAATGCTACCAAGCATCTGTGACTGCATGCTGTCAGGCCTAGCAGAGCCCTTGTGAAATAGATAATGGGGAGACGATTAGTCTCATTTTACAAATGTGGTTCTGATGTTTTCAAAGTAAATGACAAAACAGAGACTATGAACAGCTTTTATAATTTGTACTTTATTGCTTGGCCCATGCTAACATGTGTGCTAACATTCAGCAACTAAGTTTTTATGTATTTATTTTATTTTATTTTATTTTTTGTATTTTTTGAGATGTGATCTTGCTGTTGTTGCCCAGGCTGAACTCGAACTCCTGGGCTAAAATGATCTTCCTGCCTCAGTCCCCAAGTAGCTAGGACTACAGGCTTGCACCACCACGCGCAACATGCAACTTAATGTTCAACTTTCTTTTCTTTTTTTTTTTTTTTTTGAGACAAGGTCTCTCTCTGTCGCCCAGGCTGTAGTGCGGTGGCACGTTCTCGACTCACTGCAACCTCTACCTCCTGGATTCAAGCAATTCTCCTGCCTTAGCCTCCTGAGTAGCTGGGATTACAGGCGCCCACCACCACGCCCGGCTGATTTTTGTATTTTTTCGTAGAGATGGGGTTTAACCATGTTGGCCAGGCTGGTCTCAAACTCCTGACCTCAAGTGATCCACGGCCTTGGCCTCCCAAAGCACTGGGACTACAGGCGTGAGCCACCGCGCCTGGCCCATGTTCAACTTTCCACGTGAAGATACTGACAGCCTCCAACTACTCAGATTTAAAATCAGGTATCATTATAGCCTTTTCCCCAAAAATTTTAATTGATAACCACCTGACTCATGCTTTCCAGTATTACAGAACCTGAAATGCTAAACTTCTACTGATGAAAAACCATAAGCCCTTGTATTTTCTTGAGCATTTGAGGCCTTAAGAGGAAAAAAAAAAAAAATGGTTAAAAATATGTATAACAACTGACATTGACATTAACATTTGCTCAGTGCTTTAACTTTTACGAAGCACTTTTATTTTATCATATTACCCTCTAATGATCCTAGGAAATAGTTACAGTTATTTTTGCCTTCCTTTCCAGTAGCAATAAACTGAATCTTAGAAAGTGTCAGCTTGCTCAGTTCCATGGAATACGAGTGTCAGAGCTAATACTTGACCCTAGCCCTCTGATTCCCAAGTCCGGCTATCTCTACATCTAACAGAAAACATTGGAAATCCCGTTTGCTGTTGCTAGGTTACCACTTTCCTATGGTGGTAATTCTTTTTTAAAATCCTAAGTTTTTCATTAGTGTATGCCCATTAGAGAAAAATTAGCAAATAGAAGACAGGTATGTAATTCTCTTCTCTCAATATAATAGTTCACATTGTATCATGCACTTCTTTTCTATTATGTTTACCTGTGGGTATGGAAGTGTGTATATAAATGCAATCACACATCTGTATACATGTGGTTACAGACACACATACGCACGTGCACACATACACACACACACAATGAGATCATACCTTAACTATTGGTTAGTACCTTGCTTTTGTTACATAACAGTATATCAAACTTTGCCTTCTTTACAGTCTCTTTTAAATATTCTTGAACCATTGAAAAAGAATATATGTCACCTACATATCCTTTCTGAAGGTTCATTCAAGGAAATTTTCCAACAGACAAATAACCTAATCAAAATAATGTGCACAGGAGATGCATAGTGAATAAAACAGTGAAAAGCAATGAAGTAAAAAAACTCCTGGTTAAAAAATAAAGGGGCAAAGATGTAGTAGTAAATTCAGACCAAAATAAGATAATATTAATTACCTACTAACTACAGTATTCACAGAAGACAAAGTACAATTCAGTACAAAACTATCAAGCAGTCTGAAGAACATTACTTTTTGATAAATATCACAGTTCCTGGTGAAGAATAGCCCTGAGCTTTCCTTCATTAAGTATCATTATATTGAAATGTATAATTTAAAAATACTGATGAAGTAAGAGATAAGAACGGTGAAAACATAATTCTTTATAAAACCTTAACATATTCCTTTTAGTCTTTGACAAATCATAAAATGGAGTTAAATAATATGATTGATAACATTGATTTAATCTATGTACATTGATCTATGCAAACAAAGAGTTTCTATCTTCTGTCTAAAACTGCATGGAAGATTTAGAAAAACATTTATTATATCAAAGTCTAATAGGAAATTGTAGACAGTTCCTACTGTGGCAGGCAGAGTTACATGTAGCCATATAGTAAAACAAGAAATGAATAAATACATAAGCACACTCTTGGGTTAAAGAATCTTAGAAAGTAGTGATGATGCTAACACTGCATAGCAATGAGAATGGGATGCAGCCAGCATAGAATGCCAAGTAATACTAGTCTTATTAATTGCAACAGGAAACAGAGCATATGTATTGACTCAAAAAACTAGAACAGGACAAGAAAATCAATCTTAAAGAAATCCATTAAAATAAAACATTGTTGATAAGTTGAAAAATACTAGAACATTTAGATCTGGGGATGATATTTTGAAAAGAGCAGTGAAATAAACATTGGGTTAAGATAATCAAGAAAGAAACAAAAACTGCAAAAAAATTAGGAATGAAAAAGACACTCAGCATAGATACAGATGACATTTTAAAATTATTGCACTTAAAATTTTATATGAGAGATTATGTTCTATGCAAATCTAAAATACAGGTGAAAGAAGCTTGAATAAACTCATAAATACAGATAGAATGTGAAACTATTACTTGCAAAAGAGCCAGAAAAATTTCACTAATAAAAGTTTTCAGATCTCCAAAGAACAAATGATTTCTGTGCTATTTCAACTTTAAGAGCCTAGCAAAAAACGAGAAGCTTACCAAATCATTTTATAAAGCTAGCATGCTCCCAATAGTAATACCTAACTTAGGTTACCCCCAGAAGACAATTCTGTGATAATCTAACTTTCATAAATGCAGAAATCCTAAGTGAAATATTAGCAAATTGAATACCACATAACAAAACATTCCAGTTATTCCATATTCAGTGCCAGTGCTAGAATAATTAGGAATCTTTTACCATAATTTGCTATATTGATATATAAAAATTTAAAAAAACTAGTAATCTCCATAGATGCTTTTCATTAAAAGGGCGTTTAATAAAATTTTTCATACGTTCTTATTTAAAAACAAAAACAATGGCAATAATGCAAAATAAACTCTAAGTAGTATTTACATATTTTGATTTATTATGCATCATTCCTAATATATATAAAGATATGAAGCATAATGAATGATAAAGGTCCATGTACCTGTTATCCAATTTAAGAAATAAAACATTAAAACTTCAGTAGAAATCCCTTGGGTTCTATTCCATGATCATGTTCCCCCAGAGAGAGCCACTATTCTAAATTTGTTTTTTATCATGTTCATGTATTTCTTTAAACCATATGTAGTGTTGTGAGCACATAGTATTTCTTAATTTTAAATACATGGCATTATATTATTTGTATTAGTGGGAGATTTTTCCACTCAACATCTTAAGACTGTATGTATATACAGTCATTTACGAATGATGTGATTATGCTTCTAGGGAATCTGAAAAATTTTTAATATTGGAATAATGAAAGTTTAGTAAGCTGACAAAATAAAAATGACAATTTTAGGTTTATAAAATATAACAGAAAAGTATCCTCATAGAGAAGCAATAAAAAATATAAAATATCTAGGTAAAACTTTAAAAAGTATAAATGATCTAAGTGAGGAATGCTAAAAAAGTTTTCCATGGATAATTAACTCATGAGCAAAATGTATATTTTGGGGATTGAGTATGCTTTGGAAAGCCTCTCTCATTTCAACAGACATTCATATTATCACCCTTTATTATACAACAATGTTTTCAGTGGGGCAATGAATAGTTACTACACTCTCCTTTGCTAATGGTATTTATTTAGCCCTTTCAACCAAATATCCCCCAGCCCGCTGCTCATCTTAGTTACTGCTCACCACATCCTTGCAGGTTCCAAGGCAGCCCTTACTTGGAAAGGAAAGAGAGGCACAGACCTGTAAGTGGATTGCCCAGAACAACAAAGAGGCCTAGCTGAACGTAACCCTTTCTTCCCAGTTCCTGTTCCAAACCATATTAACTGCTGTTGTCATAGAATTAGAATGCTTTTTAAGGGCCAGTAGGAACCTTAGAAATTCAGTAATGCCATTTCATAGCTGAGAAAGCTAAATCCCAAGAAAGCTGAGTGTTTTGCCTGAGCATATACGATTTATTAACGGCAGAGGTGGGACTAGAAACCGTGAGTCTTCATGAAGCCTTCAAAGAACTACTTTCTTTGGGACTGACATGAAGGATTTAAACATTTGTGGCTACAGGTCCAGAGAGACATCCCTAGAAAATGTTGGGATTAGTAAGGTTTTGGTTGGCGAGTGTAAAAATAGGACAGCGTTTGCTTTCACCCTAACCAGAATGAAGAGTCTCAGATTTCCAGGTTAAATGCCTCTGAAACTTTATTCTAGAACCTTCCCGCTGCCCTAGTTTGTTTAAGTCAAGCATGAACTCACCACTCAATGTTTGCCAGAGTTTGGATGAATGTCAGCATCAGGCTACTGTAATAATGGTTTAAGATTATTTAATCCCATTACTTATACACTTCATTAGGCTGAGTGAATTGTTGGCAGTGGTTCAGTAAACTTCCTCCTTTAGAGATAAAAGGATGGAAAGAAAATAGGAACCTATTCCTCATTTTCTTTCATAGTTATCTTATAATGCCTTTTTTTTTTTTTTTTTTTTTGAGACGGGGTCTTTCTTTGTGGCCCAGGCTGGAGTGCAGTGGCGCGATCTCGACTCACTGCAAGCTCCGCCTCCCGGGTTCACACCATTCTCCTGCCTCAGCCTCCCGAGTAGCTGGGACTACAGGCACCCACCACCACTCCTGGCTAATTTTTGTATTTTTAGCAGAGGCAGGGTTTCACAGTGTTAGCAAGGTGGTCTCAATCTCCTGACCTCGTGATCCGCCTGCCTCAGCCTCCCAAAGTGCTGGGATTACAGGGGTGAGCCACCACGCCCAGCCATAATTCTTAATGGATAAAGGAATGATAATTACCCAGCTGTAGCATGGACTCCCTGTTAGTACGGCCTCCTAAACTACTCTGTATTCTCAGGAGAAAGAAATGTTTGTAACCTTATATTCTCTATTAGAAGAAACTGGACAGTGGCAGAGAAGAGAGGGTGTGTCTGTGTGATCAGGCCATAAAGTTAATCTTAAAAATAAACCTGAAAATAAGTTCAAAGATTCTAGGTATGAGCGCCTTTCATGTAGTAGGGCTGGTATGAGGCAGTCAATGATTTTAAAGAAAGAATACAGAATTTAAAGTCAGACCTGGTTCACACTCAGTCAGCTGCTAATTCTGCATTCTTCCCTTTTCTTTTAGCTTCAGTTTCCTCACACTTAGAATGAAAACAAACAATAAGAGGAAACCAGTTTGTTATATGTTCTCACATCTGACTTTGTAAAACAGTTTGAAAACGTTAGCGTGGTCAGCTCCAGGATCATGCCATGCAGGCATTGAGTGTTACATCTTTCCCTCCTTTGTAGTTTATTTTGCCCAGATGGATCTGCATTCATTTGTACCATCTATCATAATATTGTAGAATTCACTAATTCTATTATAGAATTCACATTATGTATTATAACATTATGGAATTCACTAATAATATTGTAGATGTCACTAATAATTCATAAAAGGAATAAATTCATTTGTCATCTTATCAAAAAAACTAAAATAAAATAAAATAAAAAAAGGCTGGGCACAGTAGCTCATGCCTGTGATCCTAGCACGTTGGGAGGCCGAGGAGGGCAGATCAACTGAGGTCAGGAGTTCGAGACCAGCCTGGCTAATATAGTGAAACCCCATCTCTACTAAAAATACAAAAATTAGCTGAGTGTGGCGGCATATGCCTGTAATCCCAGCTACTCAGGAGGCTGAGGCAGGAGAATAACTTGAACCCGGGAGGCGGAGGTTGCAGTGAGCTGGGATTGCGCCACTGCACTCCAGCCTGGGCGACAGAGTGAAACACCATCTCAAAAAAAAAAAAAAAAAAAAAAGAAGAAAGAGAGAAAGGAAGGAAGGAGAGGAAGGGAAAGAAAGAAAAGAAAAGAAAGAGAAAGAAAGAAAGAGGCACTTGGATGAAAGTACTGTTTCTTACCTCACGTGGTTATAGGGTGAAACGGAGAGGACAGGGCTGAACAAAAATCAGTGTGGGGGCTTCGAGTAGTAAATAACTGTACCAGGGCTTAGGCCCAGTTAGACACATAAAAATCTGCAAGGGAGAATTTTGCCTAACTTGAATCACCAAAGGACAACTGTAAGTCAGCATTTCAGGCTCAGAATATTACCTGCACACCACTTGGTTTGAGAACTTATGGAGTCTAAGAGATGGCAAGTCATGAGACTCTAGAAGCTTAGTTTTCTCAAAATGTGTCAGAGGTCACCTGCTTTGGAATCACTGTGAACTCCTCATTAAAAAGTAAAGTTCTGGACTCCTCCCCAGAATTTCTGCACAGGGAGACAGGAACTTTGCCTCTTTTGCAAGGCTCCTGGGACAGCAGGGAGTTGGGGGGTAAATTTTTATGCACAGTCAAGTTTGAAATCCACTGGTCTGTACTTCCAGTCAAGCTCATGCAAAAATTGGCCCCAAAATATGTTTCCATTCTTATCTCCCATCAGCTCTCCTACACATTCCATTTACAACACTTACCCAAGGTGAGGACTCTTCTCCTGGACATTGGTATCTGAGGTTTCTCTGTCTATGCCATTGGTTGCCTGCCTTCTGCCTTTTCCCATCTCCATCCTTTAACAGTCGTTATCAACCAACCTTAAAATGCTTTCCTGGAGCTTAACCAACTAGCTGTAACCTTTTCTGAACATGCAAGGTTTTCATTTCCACATCTCTCGTAGAATTGATTCTCACCACAACTGGTATTATAAAGTCACTGGCATCCTTGACACAGTCCTCTACTGATAGGAACCCCTTGAAGACCGTGTGGGATAGGGGGAGGTCACCTTTAATTCGTCTTTGTCTTTTCTGCAGTGTTTATCATAATAGGTGAACCTATTGCTGCTCCGATAGTGAGGGGGACTTGAGGGGACCTGTGTCACCCTAGCACTGTGTCTCCCCACAGTCATTGACTCATATACCCTTTGCTTGCCCCTTGGTGCACCTAGGACCTGAGACTATGTATATATAAGAAGGAAGGAGGAGAACTTGGCTCTGAGAGACTATGAACAGAGTCATTGCTGAAATGTAAATGTCAAAGATTGAAGGGAAGGATGTGAGAGTGAAGCCAGCTGTCTAGCTTCCGGCCGTAGAATGCTCATAAGAGCTTCTGCACTCAAGGTCAAACACACAGACTCGCTCACGAAAATTGCCAAAGAGTTTGAGTGGAAGTTCTCTGTTATTCCCATGACTTTGAATGGGACACGGTAATTCCTTCCCACAGCCAGGGCTTACTTAAAATAAGGAAATGAATAAATAAAGTCTACTGCCTGGATCTTTTTTTTGCTTTTGTCCCTGCAGAGTAAGGGGATGCCAGCCAAGGCTGACATCATCATTATAGCAAGACAGGTGCTTTTTTTGAATACTTCACAATGACAAGGGCCTGGTATTATGTAGGTCTTCAAAGAATATATATATATTTATATTTTTTAAAATTCAGTCTCCTACATTTATAGTATGAGGAAATAAGATGACAAGAGCAAGGAACGCCTTGCTTGGAATGTTGCAATTGGATGGCTGCACTGAGGACTATTTAAGCAACCTTAAAATCACAAACACACATCTGTGATGACTTTTTAATTATATCTGTCATTTTGGAAAAGATATTAAACATCTTCCTCAGAAGTTACTTTTACTTTACACATTCTTTAATAGTATTAAAAGATATTTGATGCAATTTATATTAATAAAGCTCGTGAGATGTGTTAGTAAAAATAAAATTGAACCTTCTAAAATATATTCCTTTAAAAATGAATGTCTATAATTTTATGCTAGTTTAAGCCAATAATCTAAATAAATCCTGTTTATTTAGCATAACACATGTACACATATTTTCTCCACAAAATGGAATGTGCTAAATGTGTTGGGGCCTCAGGAAAGAACTAGTGGAAGGGGGTATAGGAGGATTTGGGGGGAAAAGGAGGAATCCAACAAGAAAGTCTTCAGGGAGGAAGAGACCTGTCCCAATGTGTCACACGATAGATCTTACTTTCTCCTAGTGCCACATATTCATTCATTTTTCACCCCCAATAGACAAGTGGAGACTGATATTATTCCCTTTTACAATTTAACCAAATCAAAGCTTAGAAAACCAGGGGGTTTGGAAAAGAAGGAATTTGTGTAGGATTAAAATAGAACTTTGAGCTCCTGGACTCTGAATGTTAGCTTCTACCTTGCTCTTAAATAAATTTATGCCAACAGATGTCCTGTCATCAGACAGGACTTTCTTTTTTTTCTTTTTAAAGTCAGCAAGTCTTATTGTTACATCTCTCTGGTCTGCCCAGTTTGGTTACACCTGTTTTGAGATTTCTTTCCTATACCCTTCCATCTGAAGATAAGCACTTCCTACCGTACTTCCAGAGCTTTCACCTATGTCTTGGTTTAATCTTTGCCTTTGTTTTTACCTTTTACCATTTCTGCTTTATACTGGTAGATAATGTCACCCCCAAATACATAGACTATGAGCTCCTTAGGAGCAAGCTCATTTTTTTTTTCCTGTTGTTCTTTGTGTCTTTTTTCCCCTATCTACCTCCAAATCTTACTCCACATTTCTGAAAATAGCACCCAAAGCAATACCTCTCACTTCGGGGAGTATTTAGTACATTTTTTTAAAAATGAATATATTATACAGCCTGGACCACCATAACAAAAATACATGGACTGAGCACCTTAAATAACAGAGATTTCTGTTCTTATAGATTGAGGCTGGAAGTGCGAGATCAGGGTGTTAGCACAGTGGGGTTCTGCTGAGGACTGTCTTCCTGCCTTGCAGATAGCCACATTCTCACTGTGTCCTTACATGGTGTGTGTGGGGAGGGAGCAAGCCCGCTAAGTGTCTTTTCTTATAAGGTCACTAGTACCACCATGAGGGCCCCATCCTTGTGACCTCATCTAAGCTTAATTCTCAAGGCCCCATCTACACATACTATCACTTTGGGATTAAGGCTTCAACATATAAATTTATAAAGAGCATCAGTTTAGTCCATACCAATAAATTAGGCCTTTTGGCTATAGATCTGTCAATGTATAATTGGCACTGATTGATGGAATGCAGATCAGAATAGCCTATGCTTCCAGGTATATAGAAACGACATGCTTAGTTTTTGTTTTTTGTTTTTTGTTTTTGTTTTTGAGACAGAGTCTCGCTGTGTCGCCCAGGCTGAAGTGTAGTGGTGCAATCTCGGCTCACTGCAGCCCCCACCTCCTAGGTTCAAGCGATTCTCCTGCCTCAGCCTCCTCAGTAGCTGGGATTACAGGCATGCACCACCCGCCCAGCTAATTTTTGTGTTTTCAGTATAGATGGGGTTTCACCATGTTGGCCTGGATGGTCTGGATCTCCTGACCTCGTGATCGGCCTGCCTCAGCCTCCCAAAGTGCTGGGATTACAGATGTGAGGCACCATGCCCAGCCCATGTTTAGTTATATAACAAAGGTTTATTGAGCGCTGTGTTGGCTTTAAACAATTTTGCTAGACATTCAGTAGGGCCCTATTACTGTTGAAGACATTGTACAACTCGGGTGCATTTTCCTTTAAGGATACATTTAACCTGCTAGATGTCGTCTCATTTTTAAGACCAGAGAAAAAGGGAGGAAGACTTGTTTTTTTAGAGGGTTATTATACATTCCTATTAGATCATTAGGAAATTGGCACAAGTGGCAGGAAGCCAAACTGGCCTGAGTCTGGCTGGGCAGTGTCTGCAGGTTACTCCAGCAAAGCTGCTGAAATAACGATATGTTCTCCCATAAAGTGCTTTTTGTCAAAGTCTCTTCTGGAATTAACTCCTCATGCACAGATCGATAAACCCCACCAACTTGCCAATGTAATTAAGCAGTGACAGGTTAAGCATTACCGTTAATTAAGTTCAAAGTAAAAGAAAATGAAGAAGATTGTTTTTGTGAAATTGTGCTGTCAGATTTTTCTCGAGGGTGTTTCTGAGTTCCTATAAAGGGGAATTTAGGAAAGGGAGGAGATGACTGTCTCCACTTCCTTGGGGAAAGTGAGTGTTTAAACACATGTCCCTTGAATATTTTTAACTGAAAAGTGAATTATTTGCCAGTGGTAAGAGACATTGAATGAGCACCTTCTGTGTGCAAAGGACTGTGCTCAGTGTTATGGGGGATACAATGCAGTGTGAGACTAGTTCGTGCTCTCGTGGAGCCCTGAGGTGAATGAGAAGTGTCAGACATATGAACAAATATAACACAAGGCAAAGTAATTCAACTTATCTGTGAGAGATTCGGGCAATTGTGAGAGCTCAGAGGAAAGGCCGTGCCGCATCCTGCGGTGGCCTGAGGAGGGGATCGGCATCGAGAAAGACCTCCCAGAGGATACAGCATTTGAGCAAAGCCTTGAAAGTGGAGTAGGAATGGATAAGGGGGAAAGAATGAAAGAGAACAGTTCCAATCTCTAAACATTTTTTTATGTTGAATTCTATTATAGCTGCTAGGATCAAACGAAAAGAAATCAGCCTCTTGTTCAATAAGGATTTGTTGAGCATTCATTATATGTGCATTATTCTGCAGAAAATTTGGGGTTGGGAGAGGTAAAAAATACCTTCAAGATAACAGGCTTTTTTCCAAAAGTATCAAATAGTCTTAGACTCGTCATCGTCCTCTGATGGCATCTTAATGGAATTCAATATAAAGGCCAAAATTCCTTTGTTTTGAAGCTACAAGAAAACACAGCCAATGGAAAAGCCACGTTAGTGCTGCCTCTCCTATTCTGATAAGGTGGATCCTTAAAAGCTATGAAAGAAGCACTAAGTACTGCTGGCCAGTTTGAGTTCATTTGACTGGTAGAATTGAGTGGAAGTCAATTCTCCTGCCATTTAAACTGGAAGAAACTGAAGATTCTCCAACCCAAGCTCCTCTTTTTGCAGATGAGTCAACTGGAACCCTGTAAGACGGTAGTTTTCTAGATAAAAAAGGAGCCATGTGAATTTCCTAAATCATATAACAATCAGTTTATTATTTGATATTTATGGTACATTCACATGGGACAGAATGATCAGACATTTTCAGGAAAGAATAACAACTCCCAATCCCTGAGTTACCATTGGATGGTATTAAGCAACTTCACTTAATTATGTACCTGCTTTCCAGCTATGTTAATTACACATCCTTTAGCATTTACCACCTGTACCAATCATTTAGCATAATAATACCTTATACTTAAATGCGTGTACCCAGAATACTTTTATAGTTGTTTTTCATTTGATGTTCACAATAATCCTACAAGGCAAGTGTTATTTCTAGATTAGATATGAGAGAACTGAGGCCCAGAGAAGGTAGCCCATATAGCCAAGAGACTAAAACAGGGTTCTGACATCTGTTTTCTAACTATGCATCTAGGGTTTTTTTTGTTTGTTTGTTTGTTTTAACTTCTGCATCTAAGTTGCCTGCCTAAATAGCCTTCAGTCATTGAAATCCATCCAATAAATATTTACTGAGCATCATCTGTATTTCAAATATTGTAGTGGGCATTGGGGGTATGAAATTGCAAAAGAGAGAATCATCAGTATCTGGGAAACTCACTGCCTGAATGAGATAGAAAGCCAAACAGATAAATGGGAATTATTCTAAGTGCCATAATGGGTCGATGCACTGTCTTTGGAGATTGGATGGACAGGGTAGCAAAAGATTGAGGGGCTAATTTTGCTACTGTTTATCTAAGCATGTCAGGGTCCTGTCTTTTCACATAGATTATGAGTGTCTTGGCATGTCTTTTGTCTCTCTGCATCCCCCGAGGCTCCTTGCACAGTCCTCACACTCCACTGGCATTCTGTTAATATTTGTTGATGATGATACTGGTGATTTTTTCTCTCTGACATCCAGAACACTGGAGAGATTTTCTGTTGGCCCTTGGATATAATAGATTTTTATTTATACATTTGAGTTAGCCTTTCAGAAATCATTCTTAAGTAAAATAAATATCTTTTTAGTAAGATAGTTTCTAAATATGAACTTACTTAAAACCGTAATGATATTCTATTTTAGCCAGCTAGTACTCAACTATGATTTGCAATTTAGAGAGTTGTGCTTGTACAGATTGTCCTTTTCCGAAGTCAATGAATTGTAACTTTAAATAAGGGCTGTTAACACACCAAAATAGTTTTTAATCAGCCTCAAAAATCCCCATTATTTCCAAGTATCTTATTTTTACTATTTCATTGATGTTTCAAGTGGAATCAAATATTCCAACTGTTTTCCACTGGAAGAAGATGAATTTCAGGTACAGTTCAGTAGCAAAGAACACCCATGTTTTCAAAATAATGGAGAAATTTTTTTTTTCTCATAGGGAAGTTATGATTAAATTTGTGAATTGCACAAGCTTGGAATTCTGCTGCAGGATGCCTGCATTCTGTATTGCTTTATTTTGGTCTTATATTACAAATGGAATATTTCCCAGCTCATTTATATACAGTTCCTGGTTGCTGAAATTTTGCTGGCAAGCTTTGTGAACAAATTTTACTTCTGAAAGATACTAGGAATACAGTGAAAATAGGGTCTTTTCTCTCATAGGTCTAAAAGATATTTCTTTCCTTTAATCATTACATTCTGGAGGTGTAATTGATCCAAAACTGCTGTAGATAGGATCTCATTATAAAGATCGTAGGTAAATAGGCTTTCTAGCAGAAAGTATCTTTTTTGGTTCAGTCTTGCAGCATTTCCTAAAATTGCTAGTGTACCTAGTAAATCAGGAGGTAAGTGAGGAAATTCCCTAAAAATGCCAGTGTACAGAGTGAATTTTAGGCAAATGAGAAAATCAGGCTTGATTTGCCAACCACCCATGTGCACATACAAACAAACACATACTCACACCAAAGCCAGGAACCCTGCAACAAAGTTCTATTTACCCTGAGGAGATATAAAAATTTATGACTGCTACTAAATTATTTTTTTGAAAAATAATACAGAAATTTGTAAGCAGACACAACAGCTCTAGTTTATCCACCAAATAACAATATAAATGGGACAAGCAATGAGAAACTGTAATTTAAAGATTTTTGAGTGTGATACTTATAAAAGTGTGTGTGTTTGTGTGTGTAGCGATCTATTGAATTTGAGAGTAATTTATGGAAAGTGCTGCCAGCATGGTATTTCAAATGCTTCACAATTTGAATTTAAACTAGTCAATGGGATCATTAAGATTATTATGCATGTTTTCCAAAGAGTTTGAATTCAAATGACAACTTAAAAGAAAAAAAAAAAAAAGATGCCCTTTAAAAACTAAGGAATGTTAGTGTACTTATAGAAATTCTTGCAGTTTGGAGTAATTTGCCACCTCCCCTCTGAAAAAGTACCTGATGATAATGTGCTTGAGAGATAGGGGTGTTGCAGACATATTTCTTCAGTAAGTAAAACCGAACTGTAAAGTGGATGTTGTGGACCATGGATTATTTCATGTAGTACAATTGACAGTAGAAAATCAGGAAGGGACGTGCATCAGTGCAGGGCTGACACACAGATCTGAGGATGGCAGAGGCTCACTGAACAGTACATACAAAGGCCCTTCAAACTCATCACACGTGCCATTTGGTTCCCTTTCTATGGGTCGGTCTTGGAATATGGAGGTCTGCTTTCATTTTGTGCCAAGTAACCGCGTGAGCAATTTACAAAAGATACAAACAGAAGGCTATTTACTCATTTTTCAAAAATACTTTTTTTTTTTTGCAATGGGGTTTGCAAAGTGATTTTGCAATGGATGAACCATTTTTTTTTTCTTTTTAAATAAGTGTAATTCCAATGATGGGAAATTTACTAGCTCTCAAGGCAGCTTTTCCTTGTGTTGAAATCTCTAAAGGTTAAAAAGTTACTTTTTGGACAGAAGTCTATTTCCTTACAGCATGTTTTCATTGGTCCATAGAGAAGACAGCTGATACATCTTCCACTTGGCAGCCTTTTAAGTATTTGAAGAAAATTCTCAAGTCCATCTGAATCTTCTGTGTTGGCTAACTTCTAGTTCCTTCTTCCATTTCCAACCCAAATTTCAGCCTAATGAACAGATTTCTTCTTTCTTATTAAATATGTGTGTGTGTGTGTGTATGAGGAAATGAAGGCACAGAGGGCTTAAGGGAGTTACCCAGGAACACAGAGCTGGTCAGATGACTGGAATGTAAGGCTGTGTGGCTCTAAACCTTGTCATTTAGACTAGAGCACCTATACGTCAGTTAGCTTCCTGCCACTTCTTGTTTTCTGCCTGGATAGGACTGACTTATAAATAGTTTGGAAGAAGGGAGAGTTCTGACAAGATACAGAAATCAGAACTTCCCCTTCTTCCAAACTATATACAAATAATCGGTTAATCAGATTAAAGGACTCTTAGTAACACTGAAATCAAACCTTTGTGTTTCCAGGAGCTCTGAGAACAGCAATTTTTTGGAGCATTGTAATCTCTTGAGTATCCAAAATGATTCTATAATGATGTCTGTGAGGTCAGAATTGAAGCAGCAAATGGAATTCCTTTAAGGCTTCCCATCAATGGGCAGCTGATTCCAGTAACGGAGGCGGCACACGTTGTATCCAAATTCATAAGCACAAGTGGGAGAAATGAGGCTTCGGTAAAGAGGGTGACGTTCCCAAAGGAATCATCTGTGGAGTTGGGGAAGGAACTCAAGCTCAGGGCTCCTGTTCTCTACCAGGTTCTCCAGCCAGCTGGACATGCTCCCCAGGTTTATACTCAGTCTGGAATGTTAGTAAAAGTCCACTTCCTCTCCTTGTTTCTCCCTTCTAGTGAAAAAGTTCCTCCTTTCTACTTTCCTGACCTCAAGACCATTGCTCCAAACATCCCACCTCAGAATCCCGCCCCGCCATTCTCATTCTCATTACACTGTTTCTGGATCCATGTCTTTATCAGATGCAGCCCACTGTCCCTTTCAGAAGACGCCAGAAAATTTACATATGTGATCAAGTGTTCCCATCACAACAGCTCTTTCCAGTAATCCCAGTGCTGGGCAGCTGATTCCAGTAATGGAGGAGACACTTTCAGCTGTTAGGCAATGGATCACACTTTCACAGGAGATTGAGCAATCTCCTCATCAAGTTGTGCTAAGAGCACAAATCTGGTGCCAAAAGGCGCTACTGGATTCAGACTGACAGCACTGAGGGTTTGGGGTGAAAGGGAAGTCAGACTGGTGTTATGTGTGTTCACTGGGCAGAACTCACCAGGAGAAATAAAGAGGGTTTCCAGTTTATTCATTATGTAAAGCAGCTATAATAGTATTTATAGGGGTTTTGTGAATGTCAAATAAAATTATGTTTGGAACAGCGGCTAGTGCCATATGTGGGACTTAACCTTTAGTTAAAAGGAAGGTGGACACATGAGCGATCTCTAGCATTTTGTGACTGGAAGGAAAGAGACTGGATGACCACTCTTCAGAGATGCTATGGACAGTACTTTTGTCAAGGAATGGGAGTGGAGAAAATGATTTATACTGGTCTTTCCAGCATGAAGTTTGTATTGGTCCGTTTTCACACTGTGAGGAAGAAATACCTGATACTGGGTAATTTATAAAGAAAAGAGGTTTAATTGACTCACAGTTCCACATGGCTGGGGAAGCCTCAGGAAACTTACAATCATATTGGAAGGCACCTCTTCACAGGGTGGCAGGAGAGAGAATGAGAGACAAGCAAAAAGGGAAAAGCCCCTTATAAAACTATCACCCCCTGGCTGGGCTCAGTCGCTCACACCTGTAATCCCAGCACTTTGGGAGGCCGAGGTGGGTGGATCATGAGGTCAGGAGATCGAGACCATCCTGGCTAACAGTGTGAAACCCCATCTCTACTGAAAAAAAAAAAATACAAAAAAATTAGCCGGGCGTGGTGGCAGACGCCTGTAGTCCCAGCTACTCAGGAGGCTGAGGCAGGAGAATCGTTTGAACCTGGGAGGCAGAGGTTGCACTGAGCCGAGATCATGCCACTGCACTCCAGCCTGGGTGACAGAGCGAGACTCCGTCTAAAAAAAAAAAAAAACCTCTCACCCCTCATGATTCAATTACCTCCCACTGGGTCCCTTCTACTTCACGTAGGAATTATGGGAACTACAATTCAAGATGAGATTGGGGTGGAAACACAGCCAAACCATATCACAGGTGAAACACAGAAAAAGGACATCTTTGTACATGGATCTTCCAATGTTCTTGTACCAAGGCCCACAGTATATCCTGTCTTCTTGAAAGAGTATCGTCGTTATTCATTTGCCTTAGATGGAAATAATGTTGTAATACCAGTTAATACTTTTTTCAACTAAAGGGAATTAGACTTTATCTACAATCGCAAATTCACATCAGGAAATATCAAATCCAAAAATCAAAACTCAGTATCTCGTCACTTCTAGGACCATCCTTGCCACTTACCTCAGACATCATGTACCTAGAAGCTGAAAAGCAATATACAGAACCTTTGAATTGAAGAGATATCAATTTGAACCCAGAGCCTGCTACTTCCTACATTGTGAAAGGGACCAAGGTTCTTTAATTCTCTAAAGCAAAGGTTTTTCATCTATAAAAGGAGGTTAGTAAAAGGGAGTACTTACCATGTTGAATTAACAGGAATATTAAATGAGTTTATGTGGTTTAAGTGCCTAGTGTAGCATCTGCCTCCTAATGTATGTGTAATAAATGCTAACTGTGACTATCGAGATTTACCCTGAAGATACCTGTCATGTCATGCCTTCTCTGTCAAATAGATCATGAATACAATTCCTAGCCTCTCTCTCCTGTTATACCCTCCTAGCAATATTCTGATCCAGCTGAACCCAGCCACGTGTCTTTTGCTTGCCAAAACAGCTGAATGCTGCTGGATAAAAAAACACACAGCCAGGCATGATCATGTCATTATAAGTTGTGACCAGCCTTGACCTGGGTCTTGACCCCACCCACAGCCTACATTCTTACACCCTGCTCTCAACTGTTTCAGACATTCTCTACTGTGACTTCTCTCTCGCATCCCTACTCTTTTCTTCTCAAGGGATGCCTGGCTTCATTCTTCATAGTGAAAATGAAAGCTGCCGGAAGAAACTCTTTCAGCTTCTGCTCTCAAGTTTGTGCCCATCCTTTCTGTCCCTTAGTGCCCATCTGATCATCAAATGCCAGTTGGTCTCCATGTGTCTCTGGTCCCTTTTCCCCCTGTCTTCTGAGTGCCCTGACTCCATGGGTCATCCATTCTTTATCCTCCCCAGTTGGATTCTTCTCATCAACATCCATTTGTGCCCCAGCTTGGCCCATATTTTCCCTCCATTGACTCCACAGCTCCCTGTAGCTATTGCTTTATCCCTTCCTTCACAGCCAAACTCTGGAAAGTTGGATATTAGAAATGCTGCCTCCACACTATTCACAATAGCAAAATCATGGAATCAACCTAAATGCCCATCAGCAACAGACAAGATAAAGAAAATGTGGTACATAAAACCCATAGAATAGTAAGCAGCCATAAAAAAGAACGAGATCATGTATTTTGCAGGAACATGGATGGAGCTAGAGGCCATTATCCTTAGCAAAGTAATGCAGGAATAGAAAAACTAATGCTGCTTGTTCTCATTTATAAGTGAGAGCTAAATGATGAGAACACGTGCACACAAATCAGGAAACAACAAACACTGGGGTCTACTTGAGGGTGAAGGGGGAGAGGAGGGAGAGAAATGAAGATAACTATTGGGTACTGGGCTTAATACCTGGGTGGTGAAATAATCCGTACAACAAACCCCCATGACATGAGTTTGCCTATGTAACAAACCTTCACATGTACCCCTGAACCTCAAATAAAAGTTTTTTGTCAAAAAAGAAAAAAAATCCTGCCTCCCTTTTCCTACCAAGCATTCTGCCTGCTACTGGGCCCCTATCCCTTCATAGACTAGCTGAGGACATCAGGGACTTCCATGTTGCCAAAACCATGAGTATAATCAGTGTTCCCCCGACTTGATATCTCAGTGAAGGGTAATCATTCATTCTTACAAAACTGTCCCTCCCAACTTCCTTGGCACCCCAGCCTCCCGATTTTTTTTTAATTTTTCAATAGATTATTGGGGGTACAGGTGGTGTTTGGTTACATGAGTAAGTTCTTAGTGGTGATTTGTGAGATTTTGGTGCACCCATCACTGCAGTATACACTGCACCCAATTTGTAGTCTTGTATCCCTCATCACCCTTCCATGCTTCCCCCCAAATCCCCAAGGTCCATTGTATCATTCTTATGCCTTTGCATCCTCATAGTTTAGCTCCCACATATCAATGAGAAAATATGATGTTTGGTTTTCCATTCCTGAGTTACTTCACTTAGAATAATAGTTTCCAGTTTCATCCAGGTTGCTATGAATGCCATTAGTTCATTCCTCTTTATGGCTGAATAGTATTCCATCTCATATATATACGTGTGTGTGTGTGTGTGTATGTATATGTGTGTGTGTGTGTGTATATGTGTGTGTGTGTGTGTGTATGTGTGTGTGTATATATACAGTTTCTTTATCCACTCTTTGATTGATGGGCATTTGGGTTGGTTCCATGATTTTGCAACTGCGAATTGTGCTGCTATAAACATGCCTGTGCAAGTATCTTTTTCGCATAACGACTTATTTTCCTCTGGGTAGATACCCAGTAGTGGGATTGCTGGATTAAATGGTAGTTCTACTTTTAGTTCTTTAAGGAATCTCCACATTGTTTCTATAGGACCAGCCTCCTGATTTTCTGTTTACCTTCGTCTCAGTTACCTTTGCTGTTTTGTACTCTCCCTAACTCCTAAGTTGTCCAGTTTCTCTGGGATCATTTTCTTTCTCAATTTTCTCTTTAGTCACCCTCATATCCTCCCAAGCTTTTAGATACCATCAGTGTACTGACATGTCTCAAATAGGTACCATGATGGTTTTGTGACTACTTTTTATCTTAGCCATTCTGATAGGCGTGCAGTAATTATCTCATTACAGTTTTGGCTTGCTTTTCTCAAAGGGCTAATGATATGAAACATCAGTGCAGGCTGGGCCGGGTGGGTCACTTTGGGTCAGGAGTTCGAAACTAGCGTGGCCAACATGCTGAAACCCTGTCTCTACTAAAAATACAAAAGAATTACCTGGGCATGGCGGCAGGTGCCTATAATCCCAAGTACTCGGGAGGCTGAGGCAGAAGAATTGTTTGAACCCGGGAGGCAGAGGTTGCAGTGACCCAAGATAACGCCACTGCACTCCAGCCTGGGCCACAGAGTGAGACTCCATCTCAAAAAAAATAAACGAAAAACGAAAAAACGTCCGTGCAGAAGAGGATGTGGAGAGACTGCATCAATTATATTTTGCTGGTGAGAATGTAAGATGGAATAACCATTCCAGAGAAAGTGTTGGGAATTTCTTCTTTTAAAAGGAATCCTGCAACTACCATGTGACCCAGCTGTGGCACTCCTGGGCATTTATCCCAGGGAAATGAAGACTTGTGTTTACTCAAATATTTGTTCATAGCAGCTATATTTGTAAGATTCCCAACCTGGAAGCAACCCAGATGTCTTTCAACAGGTGAGTAGTTAACTGTGGTACATTCTTACCCTGGGATACGATTTAGCAATAAAAGGAAGGAGTTGTTGCTACATGCAACACCTTGGGTGACTCTCAAAAGAATTATACTGAGTGGGAAAGGCAAAAGGCTGCATACTGTATGATTCCATAAATAACATTCTTGAAACAACACTGTATAAATGGAGAACAGATTAGTGTTTGTCAGGAGTTAGGGATGGGAGGCAAGAAGTCAGGGATTAGGAATTGGGGGTATGGAGTAGCTATGGTTCTAAAAGGACAGTAGAAGGGATCCTTGTGGTGATGGAACTGCTCTGTATCTTCGCCATGGTGGCAGATACATTAATCCATACAGGCAGTGCCATTACATAAATCAAATACACACATACCTGCATGCACTTACACATATATACAGGCAAGTGGAGAAATCTGAATAAGATTGATAGACTGTATCAATGTCATATCCTGGCTGTAATATTGTACCATAGTTTTACAAGGTGTTATTGTTGGGGGAAACCAGATAAAGGATACATAGATCTCTACATTATTTCTTTCAACTTCCCATGAATCTACAATTATAAGAAAATTTAAAGTTTAATTTATAGAAAAGGCATTTTTAGATTTAAAATAAAACTCCTAAATTAACTGAAAAAATTAATTAAATGTAAATTAAAAATCAAAATTACAAACTCTTTTACAACTTTAGATCTCTCTCTTACACGCGCGCGCACACACACACACACACACATACGCGCATCTAAGCATTATTGTCTTTGCTCTACCCACAGTTCAGCTCCCTGTAATTCAGTTTCTGTCCCCACCTCTCCACTTACACCACACTTCTGAATATCACTAGTGACCTCTTTGATGTTTAATACACTGAAGACTTTTCAGTCCTTATCATTCTCGAGCCCTTGCAGCATTTAAAGATGTTGACACTATCTTCTTTGTTTCATTTGACTTCTATAGCACCATACACTCTGGGTTTTCTTCCTTTCACTGTATACAGCTTTCTACCCTTTTTAATAGATTTCCTCTCTTCATTCCTTAAATTCACCGTTTTTCTTGAGTTCTGCCCTAATCTCTCTTCTTGTCTCAGTCTGTACTCCTGAGTTATTTCATCTGCTTCCATGAGTACAAATATCATCTGTGTGCTGAGAACTCTCTGGCCAAAATCTACAGACGGGATCTCTCTGTAAGCTCCAGATATGTATCTATCATTTTAGCCTGCAGTCTTCATAGACAGGCCCACAGGCCCACAAATGCAACAGTTTCAGACAGAGCCCAGGGTGTTCCCTTTTAAACCTGCTCCTCGCAGTGTTCCTTTTCCATGAATGGCTTTACCTTGTTGCTCCAACCAAAGACAGAGGAGCTGGCCTGGATCCTTCCTCTTCCTTCAGTCTCCTCTCTTATCCAGTTATTAACCAAGTTCTGATATAATAATTTGGCTTCCTTTATATCTTCTTTCATTTATGAGGCAAGTTCCTTCAGTGTTTTCTAGTGACTTTTCATTACTTTGAAGAGACAGTTCATACTCCTCACAATACCATGTGGAGAGCTCATAGCCACATGCACACACAGGCACGTCCAGTTGTGCACACATACCTAAACACACACCCAAAACAGAGGGATTATCTCATGCCTGGGGCTGTGTAAACACTTGTCCTTGGTGGAATGTGTAACTTTCCCATCTCCATCCCCATCACGTAGCCAAAAACTGTCTTCCTTCAGGCCTCCATTTAGACATCACTTTTCCCTCAAGAGTATGTGTGATTCTTGTACCTTATCCTCCCTGTCATCTAATAATAGCATCCTCTTCTTTTCCTCCTCATAGCATTCAGAAGACTGTATTTAAATTACCTATTATTTGTCACATACCTCAGTAGCTATACATTTTTCCCAAGGGAAGGGTTGATATTTTGTTTCTCATCGCATCCTACAGTAAGCGCCAAGTAAGTGTTTCTTGACTCGGGGGCTGTACTGAGTTGAACAAGGATGACATCACTGACTACAGAACCCTTTGTATAAGCATCAAAGGGGTAGCAGTGGGGTAAATGATCACATCCTGGCTAAATGGTTCCGGTTCCTACAACCCTGCAGCACAGCCTGTCAGCTCTAAACCTTTTAGTCATTTCCTGTGAATCTTGCCAGCACTCATTTCATTTTTGTTTTTTCCATTTTCTTCATCTTTCCCACATAGTATAGACCAGAATGAATCAAGGTCTAACTTATGCTGACTGCCCGTGTTGCATCATCAGTCTTTGAGGCCCCTTCTCAGTTTTTGTGGCTGCTCTTGTGCCTGCTGACTCCATCCCTGTAGACCTTGCTGTTCCTCCCAGTCTGTGGCCACTAACCTCAGTTATTTTTACTGAATGTGTTACCTCATCCTTAGTGAGTCTTTTGTTGTTGTTGGTTTTTTTTTTTTTAGCAACAAAGTATTTTTTAATTAAGGTATGTACATTGTTATTTTAGACATAATACTATTGCACCTTTAATAGACTACCATATAGTGTAAACATAACCTTTCTGTGCACTGGGAAACCAAAAAAAAATAAGTGTGACTCACTTTATTGCGATAGTCACTTTATTGCAATGTTGTGGAACCCTTTTTGTTGTTGTTGAACAGTTATTATAACATGTCTGATTTAGTGGAAAGTACACTGAACTGAATATCGGGAAAGCTGGGCCTAGGGGGCTGGCCTTGAGAAGTTGACTAAGCCTGTACATGTAATTCAAAAAGAGCTACTCAGATTCCCTTAAAGGGTCTTATACTTTATGACAGTAAGCACTTACCTCATTCTGCCACGTGGTGTGGCCAGATTATGCATGTACAATGATTCGAAACATTCATGTAAATAAATCTTCATAATATACAAGAATTATGTGTCTATGGTGCTGTCCAGATTTCGATGTGCTTTCAAACCCATTTTCTCATTTAATCCTCACAAAGTTGGAAACCGGCTCGGGGACTTATTCATGTTTACAAGAATAATCAACATTGATGCCAATGATTTTGATTATATATTTTAAAAATCTCATAAAAATTGCTTTTAAAAGAATCATTTATTAGACAAAAAGAGTGAACCTATCAACAGGCAATTCATAGAAGAGGAAATAAAAATAATGAATGAACCAATGAAATGATGTTCAACTTATTTAAAGAAATACAGTTTAAAATATTATTTTTTCATTCTTAGACCAGCCAGCATTTACAAGTTCAATGCTCGGTATTGGCAAAAGTATGGGAAGCATGTACTCGAATGAGCTCGTGCTAGGAGTGCAAATTAATACAAC
Source organism: Papio anubis (assembly GCF_008728515.1). Lineage (NCBI taxonomy): Eukaryota > Metazoa > Chordata > Mammalia > Primates > Cercopithecidae > Papio > Papio anubis. The sequence continues at coordinate 184,857,362 of NC_044977.1, forward strand.
CTTTTCAAAACAAAACTTAGCACTATCTTTCAAAATTTTAAGTGTGTACTATTTTTGACGCTGCAACTCAGTTTCAGACAGTAGGTATATTTGCATGAAAGCACAGAGGCGTTCTGTTCCAGAAAACACATTGCAACATTTTTATGATAGAATAAAAGGACTACTAGAATAAAGTATGGCAACTGCATGCAATAATAACATGGAGGCTATCAGAAAAATAAGACAAATCTTTATATGCTAATAAAAGACACCTTAAAAAACTATTTTAAGAAAAAACAAGGTGCAAAATAGGACATAAAGGATCTGATTTGTGTTTGAAGAAAAACTTCGACCATGAGTGTTTATATGTGAATGTGTGTGTGTGTGTGTGTGTGTGTACGTGCTTATACAGGCATGTATGTATAAGCAATCTGATACATGCCTATATAAGCATTACTCAATCTTTTAGTGATTATCTCTGGAAAAGAGTTTTACTTTTCATTCTGTACCCTTCTCATATATTTGACTTTTGAATTTTAAATAAATAAATGTGTGTGTGTTGTGTGTTTTAAAAGTTAACATACAGGGCCGGGCGCTGCGCAGTGGCTCAAGCCTGTAATCCCAGCACCTTGGGAGGCCGAGACGAGTGGATCATGAGGTCAGGAGGATGAGACCATCCTTCGCTGCAGGTGAAACCCCGTCTCTACTAAAGAATACAAAACTAGCCCGGGGAGCATAGTGGTGCCTGTAGTCCAGCTACTGGGGAGGCTGAGGCAGGAGAATGGCGTGAACCTGGAAGTGAGGGTACGGTGAGCTGAGAGATGCGGCCACTGCACTCCAGCCTGGGAGACAAGTGAGACTCCATCTCAAAAAAAAAAGTTAACATACAGACCAAGCACGGTGGCTCCTGCATGTAATCCCAGCACTTGCAGACAGTCTTTCGAGGTCAGGAGTTCGAGACCAGCCTGGCCAACATGGTAAAGCCCTTGTCTCTACTAAAAATACAAAAATTAGTCAGGTGTGGTGACGGGCACCTGTAATCCCAGCTACTCGGGGAGGCTGAGCAGGAGAATGCAGCTTGAACCAGGAGGTGGAGATTACAGTGAGCCAGATCATGCCACTGCACTCCAGCCTGGGTGACAGAGTGAGACTCCGTCTCAAAAAAAAAAAAAAGTTAGCATACAGCGTAGAATTCAGCTTTTCTTATTCCAGGTAGCAATGGTGTTTTCCACTGCTTTGACCAACTTAATTGACCCAAGTAGAAAAGTCTTAAAAAAAATTTTAAAAAAAACCACTTTAGAAAAATACTTTAGACGCTTTAGATTTATGTGACTTCAAAAGTCAAAAAACCTTAATCCTGCTTAGGCAGAAGCCTTGCCCGCAGCCCCAAAACGTAATGGACAAGCAGGTGACTTACCTTTGACTTTTCTTGTATCTTGCAATCTGTCAGCAATCACAAAATGTAGGCCTCAGAGTGGAAGAGCCCCTAGAGACCAGCCATTGCCTCTCAGGAACATGGTCATTCTGCAGATCAAGGTCCTGCTCTGGGAGAAATGAGTGCACATTCACTCTGCGTTCTGTCCAGCCCTTCTGCCACCTACATTTCCACGCTTGCCTCTTACCGCTGAATAGCTTCCTAAAGGAAAAGTGAATGGTCTTTGTGAATTCAAACCTCATTCTGTTGCTTCCCTATTTAAAACTCTTCAATGGGCCCCTCTTCCCAGTGCTCTGTCTCTAGTTGTTCTGTATATAAAAGCTAAACTTCTTCACGTTTATACATCTCTTGTTTATGTGATCATCTGTCACTGGCCGTGTGTTGTTGATGTATGTTCTGAATGAATAGGTTCCAGCAATTAAATGACTGAGAGGAAATGCTTTTGTATCTCTCTAGCCTCATTTCTGTTTTACCTCTATGATGCAAACACATGGAACTACAGTTTGCTCTCCATTGCCCCATGATTAGTCTATCCTTAGTCCTTTGTGTGTGATCTTTCTGTACCTAGAACACTCGTCTTGGGCTTGTGCCTGGCCAGTACGTTGCCATCCTTCAGGTCTCAGCGGATATTTCACTTCTTCCGTAGAGCCTGCCCTGACTTCGTAAGACGGCGCTGTCCTGTTCATATGCCCTGCTCAGAGCATGCTGCTTGTCTGCCTTCACAGCACCTGTTATTTTTTTAGTATGGATTTTGGTTTTGTTTGTCTGCATCCCATTCCTTGAGGACAGGGAAAATTTCTGTCCCCCTGTTGTGTTGAGGACACTGTTAAATCCCCTGCCATTCCCTGGTGCCTAACACATAGTAGATGCTCTATTAGTGTTGGAATGGATGAGCTCTAGCAAGCAAGTGCCTGAGACAACACAGACCCTGAGGTCTTCTGAACCCAACCGAGTGCCCCGTTTTTGCTACTATACCAGGTCATCCTCCTTCCCACTGCCGTCCTCCTGGTTCTGTTCTCTCGCCCAAGCGCTGCCATGTGTAGCCTAATCGTGTGTATCCTATTCTCAGGATTTGTAGGACAGGATACGAGTTAACAACTTAACGCCCTTCAAGATTTTGTGTAACAGGGAAGGAAAGGAGAGAACACCTGGAATGGTCCCCGCTTGGAGAAATGTTTTTCATCCTTCCTAGTTTCAGCTCCAGTCAGATGGATTCGGCCTGTGACAGTCAACATTTACAACTCTTGGGAGCAGCACCATACGCACCGCCTTTGCCTGCCTAATGTAAGCTCACGGCCTCCTCCTCAGATTGTGCTGGACATACCAGGTTTGCTGCCGGTGAGAAGCAACAATCCAAATCCTACCTTTCTGTTTAGGTCCCAGTAAAATCTTCACTGGCAGCATTTTAGAATTGCCCCCTTCCCTCTTCTCTCAAAGGACTGCTGTTCAGCTGGCAGGACCGGCTTCTCTGATGCAGTGCAGTTCAGTGCAAACCAGCTAAAAGCCCACAGTTTTTTTTCTAGGTGTAAACAAACCTGGTTGATTGTGAGGCAAAGGTAAAAATAACAAAAACAAGTGAGAACACATTAGATTAATTTACTCTTTTTTTTTTCCCATTCATTCATAATGTGATTGAAACCAAAAGTAAAGAAAGTAAAATCAGAGTGAGTTCTCTCTGTTCAGTCACCCACCCTGATCACAAGACTTGTGGAATACTGGGAGGCACTGCCTTTAAGTAAGTATCAGCTGTATGGAGAGTATGAGGTTAAGATGATGCTGGATATAGTTTAAAGTCTCCTCACTTTTTAGCATGAAGGAAGATTTTTATGAAGAAGAGTAAAAGAGACAGAATCTTGAAGCTTCCACAGAAGGGAAGAAGACAGGGCCGTGCACTGTCAGTCAGTATGCCTTTAGTCCCTCTGGTGGGCACCCGTCCACATCACAGGAAGCCCAGCTGTGGTGGCTGTCAGTGTCAGAGGGGCTGGCAGACAGTACTAGAGGCCCAGAGAGGTTACTTTGTATCTATCAATCTAGAAGGAAGAGATTATAAAGATTAGTCAAGCCTCCCTTTCTCCTTTACCCTTTTTTTTTTTTTTTTTTTTTTTTGAGATGAAGTCCTGCTTTGTCTCCCAGCCTAGAGTGCAGTGGCACGATCTCTGTTCCCGCAACCTATACCTCCTGAGCTCAAGCAATTCTCCTGCCTCAGCCTCATTAGTAGCTGGGATTATGAGCGCCTGCCACCACGCCCAGCTAAGTTGTGTATTTTTAGTAGAGATGGGGTTCCGCCATGTTAGACAGGCTGGTCTTGAACTCCTGACCTTAGGTGATCCTCCCGCCTCAGCCTCCCAAAGTGCTGGAATTACAAGCATGAACCACCATGCCTGGCCACTTTCTCGTTATACTGATAGCAAAATTGAGACCCACATCAGGGATCTAACCTATCATTTCAATGATGTTCTGACGTAAGAATAAGCCACCAGCCTGTCCTTGAAGTAAAGCCTACTCATGTGGGAGTGTATGTGCTTTATTAATTAGCAGAAGGGTATCCAGGCCATCTTGGAAGCTGTCCTCTCTCTGTATGGTAAATGGGTGGCTTTTCTAGCCTCCCATCTAATTGGGTTTAATATCAGTGAAAGAATCTTTAAGAAGGTGTGGCCCTAGGTGCTAGGGTCAGTATTGTAGGTGGGAACCAGGTACCTGAGTCTCTGCCCTTGTGGAGCTCATATTCCCATGTTTGTAAGGGAGTCTGGGCTTCTTATATGTGGTAAATGAAGTGACTTTGTATGTAGTTTCCTTTGGAGGACACGAATCCTTGCCTTAGTTTCCCTCCAGCCAGGACTGCCTCACTGAGACTCTTCATATCTCCAACTTAGGATGCTTTAATAAAGAGCAGAAATCACGACAAGAAAGGATGCTTTTCTTCAGGCAATGAATTCAGCCCAATTTTAGGAGCTGTTTCAGAGAGGTCTCTTTGTAAGCATATTACACTTTATTCCCTGCAGTACAATATTTCTACATGGATAATTTGTATTGACAGTTGATAGTTACACAGAGATATATCTCGCTGCTTCTCCACTCTAGCTGCATATTAGAATCACCAGGAGAATTTTCTTTTTCAATTCTGATGCCCAAATCTCTGCCCCAGAACAATAAAATCAGAATTTCTAAAAGCAAGGCACAGACATGGGCATTGTATTTTTACTTCTAATCATTTAATAATAAATATTACATAAAACTCAGACTTTTAATGGCTCATTTGTAGGAAGGAGAACTCGCCAGTCCCCAAAGTATCACCAGCATAAAAGGTGAATTTGTATTTTGTTCTCAAATTTTCTGACATATTCTGAAACTGCAATTTAAGTGACTCTCCTACCTTTGTCTTGCTCCCAATTTATACTTAGCTGGATTCATATTAGAGGACAAGGAGGGGCAAATGGAAAAAAAGTGACCTTTTTCAAACCCATTTCCTTGTGTTAGAAAAATGATTTGTTAGAAAAAGCCATCGAGGAGATTTGAGATTCAGCACAAAAAAGAATTCAATATCAACTAATACAGGCTGAGAAGGGCTACCTCTGGGGGTCCTTGTGCACCTCACTAAGGAAGGTCTTTGACAGAGGCTGCAAATGACCTCACCATGACAAAGATTTTTTTTCTTTATTGAACAGGAGCCAGAAAAAAATGGCCCCAAGATTATCCTCAGCCCCAGGAACCTACAGAAACCATGGAGCAGTAGGACTGGGTAGCAAGCCATGTTAGAAGTAAATTTGAGACTGGGCGCGGTGGCTCATGCCTGTAAACCCAGCACCTTCGGAGGCCAAGGCAGGAGGATAATGAGATCAGGAGATCGAGACCAGCCTGTCCAACATGGGTGAAACCCCGTTTCTACTAAAAATAAAAACATTAGCTGGACGTGGTGGTGTGCGCCTGTAGTCCCAGCTATTCAGGAGTCTGAGGCAGGAGAATTGCTTGAACCTGCAAGGCGGAGGTTGCAGTGAGCTGAGATCACACCACTGCACACCACCCTGGCGACAGAGCAAAACTCCTTCTCAAAAACGAAACAAAAACAAAAACAAAAAAAGAAGTAAATTTGATTAATGAAATCTACCTTTAAGTTTTTACCCAAAGTGTTATCAGGAAAGATAACATTAAAAAATACGTGTGATTTTCTTAATGTCTTAGTTTGAGCAAGTGATTCTAACTCCTGTAGCCAACAAATTTTTAAATCTCAGTGATTTAACACAATGCAAGTTTATTTTTGTCTGATAAAATCCCCTGTGAGTGTTTAGCCAGTACATTCCATGTGGGGATTCAGAGATTCTATCCTATTCCATCCAGTGGTTCCACCAGGCTCTAAAGCCTAGAGATCCTGTGCCAGATTCCTGCATTCAAAATCTGAAGAGAATGGGCCAAAGAGTGGCTCATCACTCTGCAATCCCAGCACTTGGGAGGCCCAAGTGCATCCACACAGGAGATAGAGACCACGTGTCCCCGCCTCGCTTGGGTGGCCAGGCCGAGGGGTTGCAGGAGCCTGTAGTCCCAGCTACTCGGGAGGCTGGAGGCAGGAGCTCATGGAACCGGAGTGAGCTTGCAGGAGCCCAGATCGCCACTGCACTTCCAGTTTGGGATGAGCGAGATCTATCTCTAAAAAAAAAAAATCAGCCAGCACAATGACCCCCTTACACAACAGTGACAGGCTACAGCCTTAACCCACAAACGCAAAAACAGAACCCCACAAAATATCTCCGTCAATAAACCACCCCATATTAATAGAGTGAGAGGCATTGGGGCCTCCCCAAAAGAAGAGAGGAACATTTGTCTAAATTTAGCTAGTCTCTGTCACGCTTCATCATCATCACTACTAATAAGGTTAATGTGCATTAGCATACTTTTCTACATAATTTTCCGAATCAAATCTTGTGGTTATTTATTAATAGGATATAAAGTTATTTTTCTCCATTTATTTTGTCTGATAAAAATCCCCTGGTGTGAGTGTTTGTTTCAGCATTCCATGTGATTCAGAGATTCTATCCTATTCCATCCAGTGGTTCCACCAGGCTCTAAAGCCCAGATCCTGTGCTGAGTTCGTGTGAATTAAAATTAGAAGAGAATATTAAGGGTCAATGGCTCACGCCGGTAATCCCAGCACTTTGGAGGCCGGTGGCAGGTGGATCACAAGGTTAGAGATAGAGACCACGGTGAAACCTCGGTTTTGGCTTAAATATGTACGAGGGGAGGCCCTCGCAGGCAACCTGCAGTCCCAGCCACCGAGGCCGAGGGTGAGAACGGCTGAACCCGAGGCGGAGCTTGCAGCAGAGCCCAGATCGCTACCAACGCACCCGCAGCCTGTGTGATGAAACAGACTTATCTCAAAAAAAAAAAAAGAAGAGAGTATTAAGGATCTTCTGAGACAATGGTGGGGATGGTTACAGTTTAGACCACAAACGCAAAAACAGGCCCCTCACAAACACCCCTTGGCTAGGCTCATTCACTTTCATACGATAACAAAGAATGCTTGGACATGTGGCCACACTGTGTACCCCCAAAAAGAAGAGTACCAGTTTGGTTCAAATTCTAGCCAGTCTCTTCTGTCAATGGCCAATGACCAATCCCCACCAACCAACGTCAAAATCTGTATTAGCATGGCTTTCTTACAATTTTCCGACCAAATCTTTGTAAGGCCATTAACAGGGATATAAAAGTCATTTTTCCATTTATTTTTGTCTGATAAAATCCCCTGTGAGTGTTTAGCCAGTACATTCCATGTGGGGATTCAGAGATTCTATCCTATTCCATCCAATGGTTCCACCAGGCTCTGAAGCCTAGAGATCCTGTGCCAGATTCTGTGAATTAAAATTAGAAGAGAATATTAAGAGAATATAAACACAAATAAATAATATGTATTTTATTCCTATATATGTTTTCTGCAGTGGTCTGATTAATATCAATGGCTAACATAGAGATTCAATTTGTACCAACTAGATAATTTAACCTTTTACTCCTCCGTGCTGACAGTTGGTGGGGTACATCTTATTTTTGAAGAAGAAAATGTTTATTCAGTTATTCAGCCAATCTCAGTTGACAGCCTATCACATGACAGGCACTGGAGATTCCGTGGTGAGCAAAAACAGACAAGTGGCCGGCTTTCAAGAAGTTTCTATTCTGTAAAACGGGAGATGGACAGAGTGTTTTAAAACAAAGGAGTATTGTCCTAAGATAATTAAAACACAGGAACCTGACCTAGACAGAGATTAAGACAGGCATTCCTAAGGAAGTGATACTTCACTGAGCTATGAGGAGTGAGTAGGAGTTTAGACATCTCCAGACAGTGCAGCATGCTGATTTGAGGAACTGAAAGAAGGCCAGTGTGGTCAGAGCTCAGAGACTGAGGGAGAAGCATGATGCAGGATGAGTTTGGAGAGATAAACCGTCAAGGACTTAGGCCTTGCTAAGCATTTTGGCCTTTTTCCCAAAAGTACAGGAAAGCCTAGCCATTTTATTATTTTACACCACCCATCCATTACAAGCATTTCCTGAAAGGTCTTTGGCAATAGGGGAGCTATGGAAGCAACATCATGAGTAAGTAACTAGGGGAACCTTTTCCCTAAGTGTTGTGGTTTCTAGCCACACACCATGTATTCATCATCTCTCCAACTCTCCTCATCGTTTCCCAGAGCTGAAAGTAAGATGAGCATGAAGAAACCATGTTTAGTTACGATCATGACCTGAAGAGTGAAAGGTGTTTCCTGTTCCAAATAGGAGCCCGGTCTGCATTTCCTACTACATAATTTAGTAGAAAGACACACTGGATTTGAACCATATTTCCTCTGCTAGCCAATTCCATCTTATCTACAACTTTCTGATAATTATTTTGAGAAATAGCTCTAGATCACAGCCTTCCGATTCCTAGGCCAGGATACTTTCCATTTTTCTATACAGACCCCATTGCAGTCCTCCCTTCTTCATAGTCTTCAAAACATCCTTCTGATTGAACCAGGTATCTCATTCTTCATCCCGTTTCCTGCCCCCTGATATGACCTATCTTTCCCTCGTAAAACTTCCACTAACTTTAAAATTGGAGGAACTCAAGGCTTCCATCTCCACAGACTCTGCCCTGACAACAAATTTGTTGGTTTTATTTTCTTCCCAATGAGTAGAATAGCTGTTAGAGGGAATTGTCTTCAGCTCTTTTCCCCTCCTCCTCCTCCTCCTCCTCCTCTTTCTCCTTCTTGCAAATACAAACGCAGCAGGGCTCTATGCAGCTGGTTACTATAGGCTCTGGTAACTTAACACAGCAGGGGAGGACAGAAGTCAATAGGGCGAGAAGTCTGTTTTTGTCATGGATTTGCTAGAAGCTATTGAAGTGTTCTTCCTAAGTCTGTTACTTCATAGGTTGAGGGAAGTAATGCATCCCACACAAGAGGACTGGGATATGTTTAAAGTAGTAGAAAGGCATTTGCCATTATTCCAGTCCATCCCACCCGTGCTGCCTAATGACTGTTTGTTCCTACAGATCAAAATCTCAGAATCTTCTAGACTTCTAGATACAGAAGAGTTGGAGAGATTGAAGCCTTGCATCTGACCCAGATTATTCGATCTCATCTGACACATCCTACACTCTAGCCATCCTGACCTGCCATGTGTTCCCCCAAAGCTCCCATCTTTTTCTGACTTTGCTTTTCCTCATGCTGTCCCCTACATTGAAATGCCTTTCCCACATCTCTATGTCTAAATCTTACATGGCCAGTTCCAACGTCATCTAATCTCTGAAGATTCCCTTTGCTCCCCAGTTGAAAGTAGTCACTCCTTGCTGTGCTCACTTTTTGATATACATTAATTTATATACCCATGCATTTATATGTGTATGTATTATATTCCTTACATGAGAAGCTTTTGAGAGAAGGGTCTATAACTTTTCTATTTGTGTTTCCCAGAACTCCTTCTGGTGGGAAAAAAATGCTTTGAGATTGAGTTAAGCTCACATTGAACTCTATGATGAAAGCATTTGCTTATGAACTTGGACAAGTTTCTTTACAACTCTGAACCTTCTGAATTTTTCACCAGGAGAATGGGAATATCTTGTTGGTAATGAATAAGTAAGAAAACTTACAAGACAGCTCCTGGTGTAGGGCCTGACTCATGTCAGGTTCTCAGGAAGAACACTTTATATCCTTCATACATGTGCATGTCTGTGGTTGACACTGAATGTTTGCATGACATATAAAATATAAGTAGTAATGACAAATTTAATAGTGAATACGTATGGTAGTGCATTTCATCCTATGAAACGGGCACTCTGGCCCATTCTATATAATAGGGGAGAAAATGGAAACTTAGATTTACTGATTAGTTCAAGTTGGCAGATATAAGGCGATCTCAGACTTGAACTCAGGCAGTCAGGCAGGGCCTATACTCTTGATATTCCTTTCTTGATACTTTCTCAGTATCAAATTACCACTTAATAGGCAATGCGACTCATAAATCTAGCTCACTCTGGGAACATAATAAGGCCTGTTGAGACATTCAAAGATGTCTTCCCGATCTTCAAAGATAAATTTTTGTTCTTCCCTAAGCTGCTGTCTCTTCAGTCTCAACATCCTAAGTTCATTTTATCTTTCCTCACAGGTCAGGTTTCCAGCTCTAACTGTGTTCATCCTGGTGGCTCTGCCCTAGACATACTACAGTTCTTTTATGTACTTCTTATCGTATGGGGTACAATGGCTTTGGGTACTGCTTAGTGCGGGGAGAGAAACAGATAATGTAGTTTCTGGTGTCCAGGAACACTTTAGAGAGACCTAATTAATGTAGCCATATGTTGGCTTTGTGGAGCACTCGTAACAACGTGGGAAGCCCACGCTGGGAAGAGGCTGAATAGGAATAAGAGAACGATGCTAAGAGAAGGGAGATTTCACCGTCTATGAAGCCTCTGTCTAGATTTTATGTGTAAACTTTATGAACTCTGTCACTTGCTGGTGAATTTTCTTGCTCAGTATCTTAAAATACAGCTGCAGTGTGGGTTCCACCCTCTTCACTTAAAAGGGTGATTAACTATTTGTGATGAATAATTATTTAATTGCCAGTTTAGCTCCATGTGTGTAGTTGTTTTGCTTCTTTCCTCTTCAGTGTGAGCCAAATCTTCTCAATAATAAAAATAATCCAGAATTAGTCACCTGCCTTTTATCGTGTTTTCATTCAGCCTGCCGCAGCAAGAACATTCCAATTCTACATCACCTTTAGCTTGAAAAATAAATAAAGAGAAGCTCTCACTCAGCCAGTTAAGAGTTTTACTCTCACAGCCTCTTCTGTAACTAATAAAGTCTTGACTTCATCTTGAACCTTTTACTGTATCTTTGGATAAAAAGTTAATCAGAAAGAATTACTGCTCTTTTAATACCTGTTTAACCTTTACATTCGCGATGGATACAAAACCACTTAAAATTTAAAGCTCTCTTGTTATGGACTTGTATGCTGACCCACTTTTCCTCAGAGATATTTTTTGCAAGAATTGTTGAAGCTTGACATGGGGATCACTGCAAATGTCTCAGCTTTGCCATTCACTGCTTTCCATTCCTGTGTCCTCCTTGCCCTATTAATTATTTTAACAGTGACTTGCTATTTTAAGGAAGCTCTTTATCGTTACTAAATCTTTTTTTTTATTGTTAAACTCCTTTTTCTTTCCACCATAGAAGTATGTCATGTTTTCTGTCTTCAGAATGTGCAAGTGCTTCCCTTTTCATAAAGCGTGCCTGTTACCTTAATGTTATAGTCTCAATCAACAAAAAGGAACAAAAGTGGGGTTCAGAATCATGTCTTGCACTTAAAGTTTAACTTAGGTTTTAGTTTCTTCATTCAAGCAACTTATATGTAAAGAGGCAGCAGGCTATACAGTGCAATGTTCTTCTTGGTTTTTAATTATAAAAGTGATTCCTCTTCTAGTAAAAACCCAAGTTATGCAGAAATATCTAAAGAGCGAAACTGTTTTCAACTCCTCTCTCTAGAGGAAGTCACTAACAGTTGGTATATCTCCTTCCAGAATTTTTTGTGTATTATAAACGTATATATGTGCATATGTATACACACACAGTAGTATACACATTGTTCTGCATCTTGCTTCTTTTTTTTCCCTAAGAATGTATGCTTGATATATTTCTAAAAATAATAATGTATATGGGTCTAAGTATTTTTGATGATGTCATAGAATTCTATAGGATACATGAACCATAACTCCCTCAGTCCTTTCTCTACTGATTAGTATTTAACATTGTTTCCTTTGTTTTGCTATTAAAAGCAAATATCATTGTGCAATTATCTTCATGAAATGTTGAAACTTTCTGCAGGATATATTTTTTAAATGGGTTTGCTAAGTCAAAAGTGTATGTATATTTCCATTTTGATACCTACTGAAATAGCTCTCCAAAACTGAACCAAAATTTATTCTTTTCAATGGTATGTAAGAATGCCTGATTCCCCACACTCTCATTAACCTTGAACATGTTCCATCTTTTAAATTTTTGCCAAGAAGATTGTCTAAAACTGGAATCTCATTGTTTGTATTTGCATTTTTATGATTTTTGGTGGATTTAGCATCATTTCCTATGCTTAGTAACTGCTTGCCTATTCACGTCCTTTATCCAGTTTTGTTTTGTTTTGTTTTGTTTCTTTTTGGTTTGGTTATTCATGTTTTCCTTATTAGTGTATTGGAAGTTATATGAGCTTTAACCTTTGTCAGTGGCTAATTTGGAACCCTTCCACAGATCCCTGGGGGTTTCTTAGAGAAGCTGACCAGCTGGCAGAGCTCCCCGTGGCCTTACCTCCCCTTCCTCTTCTCCAAACTCACACTTACCCTGATTGAACAGAGTGGACCAATTTGTACCTGCATTTCATGTTGGGCTTTGGGCTTGAGATTAAACAAAGCTCCCCAGGGTTAAATGTCTAAATACCATTGCTATGGAAAGAAGAGCCCTAGACTTTTTTTTTTTTTTTCTTTTTTTTTTTTTGTGTCGGAGTCTTGCTCTGTCGCCCAGGCTGGAGTGCAGGGGCACGATCTTAGCTCACTATAAGCTCTGCCTCCCGGGTCCACACCATTCTCCTGCCTTAACCTCCCGAGTAGCTGGGACTACAGGCACCCGCCACCACGCCCGGCTAATTTTTTTGTGTTTTTTCAGTAGAGACGGGGTTTCACCATGTTAGCCAGGATAGTATTGATCTCCTCACCTCATAATCCACCTGCCTCGGCCTCCCAAAGTGCTGGGATTACAGGCATGAGCCAACACGCCTGGCCAAGAGCCCTAGATTTTGTCACAAAGTCATCTGTCCTAGGCTCTACAATGTAGCATTTTCAAATTGGAAGAGCCTTCAGAGATTATTTTATTACCAACACCCATGTAATATAAATTATACAGTTAATATATGTTGATATACATGCAATACTGACAGAAATCTGTAATGAATTCTATATTTTGTAACAGTAATATGTGTTTTATTATTTACAATAGCTTCAATATATATTGAAAACTAGAGGTACATACATCTATAAACAGTGCTCAAGGCGTGTTATTTTGGTGCTTATTTATTATGTATTTGTTATTTTATTTAGTCCATAGATGATGCATTTATCTGAGGACTCCTGACTCAAGGTCCAGCAAGAATCTGCTGCCCACAGTTATGAGTAGCTGAATTGGGCCAAACTTTTAATTCTATAAATAGCGAATCTTTGTAGACACTCAGCTAGTTAGTACCAGAGTGGTTCCCAGATCCGTGATGTCTTGACTCTTAGTCCAGTGCACTTTTCCCCACTTTGCCATTCTTTGCTGGTGATCTTGGGTAGATCTTAACTGCTCAGTGCTTCAGTTCTTTCTTCTCTCTTCTAATGAGACTAATAATGCATGCATTGATATCCTGACTAGGATGGAGTTGGATAGATAATGACTGTTCTTACCTTTTGTCAATAGCATAATATCTTACAGAATTGTGAGGAATTATCCAAGTAGCTATTGCCCCCCTTCATGTTGTTAAAAGTAGGATTGCTAGTTTGAACGGTAACTGCAGGAATTCAATACATTTTGATTTTAGCATATTCCCATGTCATGTGGACCAGTGTTAATATTTGTTAGTATTTTATCTTAGTTCTTTTTTTTTCTGAAAGTCTTTCTTGTTCCCAGTTTTATTTTTTAGATTAGAAATATAAAGAAAAAGATGTAACTCTGACTCTTATGTTTTCAATCTCTCTGAAATAGAACAAAGTAATAACTCTAAACGGTCAACGTAGTAGTCTGAGGGCATTCTCTTCAATGGTTAGTTCTGTGTTACTTAGGATCCATTTATAGAACGTATTATTTATATTATGTGAAGTTTAACTCTTCATTATAACTCATGGAATCAATGATAGAAATGCAGGTTATTTACTCTGTCAGTCCCAAATATATAATATTAAACCAACAAAATTCAGTTTAAGAAACTTTCACTAAGCTACCACTTGACTCAAAGCAAGGAATTAGGATGGTCAGGTTGAACTTTCTTTATATATAAAGAACTGAGTCTCTGAAAAAGGAAAAAGACTTTCAAATGACACCCAATGAATGTCTTCTTAAAAAATAATAGCTTTAATGGCTGGGCGCGGTGGCTCATGCCTGTAATCCCAGCACTTTGGGAGGCCGGGGCAGGTGGCTCACCTGAGGTCAGGAGTTCTAGACAAGCCTGGCCAACATGGTGAAACCCCATCTCTACTAAAAATATAAAAATTAGCCAGGCGTGGTAGCAGGCGCCTGTAATCCCAGCTACTCAAGGGGCTGAGGCAGTAGAATCGCTTGAACCCAGGAGGTGGAGCTTGCGTGAGGTGAGATCCCGCCATTGCACTCCAGCCTGGGGAACAAGAGTGAGACTTCGTCTCAAAAAAAAAAAGCAAAAACAAAAACCTTTAAAATATAAAATATATATTGCATATGGATAAGTTTATATGTCATAAATGTATACTTGGCTAAATTATCAAAAGTAAACATGCTCTTGTAATCACCACCCTAAAAAAAGAAGAAACATTAGCAGTTAATTACTTCAGAAGTTTTCTCCATGCCAAACTGGTTGTATGCCTTTCTTTTTCCTAAAAGGGATCACTGTCCTGACTTATAATAATACCATGTGTTAGCTTTAACTACTTTTGTTGTATATGCTTTCTTTTTTTTTTTTTTTGAGACAGGGTCTCGCTGTGTCATTTAGGCTAGAGTGCAGTGGCACAGTCTCAACTCATTGCAACCTCTGCCTCCAGGGTTCAAGCAAATCTTGTGCCTCAACCACCCAAGTAGCTGGGATTACAGGCGTGCACCACCACAGCTGGCTATTTTTAAAGTTTTTACTAAAGATGGGGTTTTGCCATGTTGGCCAGGCTGGTCTTGAACTCCTGGCCTCATGTGATCCACCCACCTTGGCTAGGATTACAGGCGTGAGCCACCATGCTCAGCTTGTTGTATATGCTTTTATGCAGTTTTCTTTTGTTCTGTTATGCTCATGAGGTTCTTCTAACATTTGAAATATGGCCATAGTTTATCTTCTTCTAGAAGCTTGAATGAGTTTAGGTCTTACTTTTAGGTGTTTTATTGTTTTTAGTTAATTTTTATATAAAGTGATCAAATTTTGAATACAGATATTTCTCCCCCCATAGGGATGTCCAATTATTCCAGCACCAATTGTTGTAATTTAATTACTCTTACGTGGATTGTAAATCAGATGCATGTTATAAACATATAAACCCTAGGTGCGTCTATTTCTGGATTCTCTATTCTGTTCCATCAATCTCTTAATACACGTTTGTCCATTCTCCAGTTCACACACTGTGTGGACAATTATCATTTTGTAGTAAATCTAGAAATCAGGTAGTATGGTTTGTTCTGCTTTTTCAAAATTGTTTGGCTGTTCTAGTAAGTTCACCTTTGCATATAAATTTTAAAATTCATTTGTCAGTTTTTACAAAAATCCTTCTGGGGTTTTGATTAGAATTGTGTTGAATGTAGGTGTAAATCTAGGGAGAAATTACATCTTAATAATTATGTATTCCAATTCATGAATATCACATGTCTGTATTTATTTAGATTCTTAATTTCTTTAATTATTGTTTTATATTTTTCAGCATAGGAATATTGTACATATTTTGTAAGGTTTATAATGAAGTATTCCATGTTTTGGGGTGCTTTTACAAATCGTGATTTAAAAATATGTAATTTCAAGTATTCATTGCTGCTGTATAGAGATAAGATTGATCTTTGTATATTGCCCATGTATGCTGTGACTTTGCTAAAATCATTTATTCTAGTAGATTTTTTTTTTTATTTGGGGGAAGGTTTAATTTAAAAAATTGTGTTTTTTTTATATATATATATTTTATATACATATACAGTTCAGTACTCACTCTTCGGGTTATGGGTGCACTAAAAGCCCAAATTTCACCATTACACAATATATGCATGTGAGAAATCTGCACTTGTACCCCCAAATATATAAACATTTTAAAATATTTAAATTACATTTTCTGTGAGTAGAGACAGTTTCATTTCATTATTTAAAGTGATGCCTTTTCTGTTTCTTGCCCAATTGCCCTGGTTAGGGACTTTCAGTTAGTTGTTGAATGGAAGTGGTGAACATGAACATTTTTGCGTTGTTCCCTATATTAAGATAAAACATTGAGTCTTTTGCCATTAAGTGTAATGTTAGAAGTAAGGTCATTGTAGATGCTCTGTATTAAGCTGAGCAAGTTTCCTTCTATTCCTAGTTTTCTGGGAGGTTTAATCATGAAAGTATGTTGAATTTTGTCAATTGCCTTTAGACATAAGTCGGTATGATAAGACTTTTCTTCTGCAGCTGGTTCATACGGTAGATAACATTGGTCAATTTTTAAATGCTGTATCAGCCTTGTATTCCCAAGATAAACCCCACTTGGTTGTGTTGTACTACTCACTTTATGTGTTATTGGATTTGATTTGCCAGGAGTTTGTTGAGGGTTTTTGCATTTGTGTCATGAGGTATACTAAACTGTGGTTTTCTTTTTTGGTGATGTATTTGACTAGATTTTGTATCAGTGCAGTGCTGGCCTCATAAAAGGAATTGATGAGTTCCTTCCTCTCTTATGTTCTGGAAAAATTTGTATGGAATTGGTATTATTATTTAAATATTTGGTACAATTTGCCAGTGAAGCCATCTGGACCTGGAATTTTCTTTGTTAGAAGGCTTTAATCTACAAATTTTATTCTTGTTAATTGACAGTTTGCATCTCTTAGAAAATTGGTCCATTTAATCTCATTTTAGTGTCTGTAAGTACTGTGGTATTGTTTCCCTCTCTCATTCATGATATTTATAATTAATGTCTTATTTCTTTTTTTTCTTCTTGGTAAGTCTGAATAGAGTTTATCAATGTTGTGATTTTTTTTTTTTCTCAAAAGAATTAGCTTTTGGTTTCACTGAGATGTTCTCTATTGGTTTTCTACTCTCAATTGTATTGACTTCTGCTCTTTATTATTTTACTACTTTTGCTTGGCTTGAGTTAAGTTTGCTCTTCTCTTTCTATTTCCCTAAAGTTAAAGATTCAGTTGTTGAGTTGAGATCTTTTGTTTTTTCTAATATAAACATTCAATTTCAAAGGACTGCTTAAGTTGCATTCTACAAATTTTGATATATTGTGTTTTTATTTTTGTTCAAGATATTTTCTAATTTATCTGGTAATTTTTTTTGACTCATGGTTTATTTAGAAATATGTTATTTAATTTTTAAATATTTGGATATTTTTTCTAGACCTTTCTGTTATTAACTTTTAGTTTATTTCCTTATGGTCTGTGAACATGTGTTGTGTAACTTAAATTCACCTAAATTTGTTGAGGTTTGTTTTATGTGCTAGGATATGGTGTATCTTGGTTAATGCTTTGCACATTTCAAAAATATGTGTATTCTGCTATTGTTAGGTGAAGTTTTCCATAGCTGTCAATTAGGTTAATTTGGCTAACAGTTTTGTACAAGTTCTCACTATTCTTACTGATTTTCTATCTTCTTTTTCTGTAAATTACTTAGAGGGATACTGAAGCCTCTGAGCATAATTGTAGATTTGTCTGTTTCTCCTTTCACTTGTATGGTTTTTGTTTTAATGTATTTTGAAGCCATACTGTTAAGTGCACGTGCATTAGGATTGTTATATCATCTTAACCCCATATTCAGTTCCTTCCTTATTACATAATATGCTTCTTTAACTCTGAAAATATTCTTATTCTGAACTTTAGATGATATTAATTTAACTTTTTTTTATTAGTTAACAAAGTATTTTTCCAGCCTTTTGTTTTAGTCTATCAATGTCTCTATAATTGAAGTAGCTTGGTTTTAGACAGATAGGTCTTTCATTTTATGCAATCTGACCATCTGTATGTTAATTTGTGTGTTTACACTATTTACATTTGATGAGATTATTGATCTAGTTGGTTTGAAATTCACCATCAGCTTTTGATACTTTTCCATCTGTTATATTTTTCTCTTCCTGCCTTTCTTTGAATTGAGTGTTTTTTCACAATTCCATCTTATTTACACTATTTGTTTATTATTTATACTGTTGATTTTAATGTTACTGTTATCCTTTGGTTTGCAATATACACCTTTAATTAACTAGAGTTTACCTTCAAATAGTATTATATCACTGTCTGAGTAGTTTCAGAACCTTACAATTGTTACTCTCAATTTACTTGCCATCTTTTCATGTTCTTGTTGTCATTCATTTTACAATATATGTTCTATAAATACACAGCACATTGATACTAATTTTGCTTTAGAATGTTATCTTTTAGAGCAATTAAAAATAATGAAAAAGCTAATTCATTTCTGCTTTTTCAGCACTTTATTTTTGTGTTTAAATCCACCTTTGTGTCTGGTACCATATTCCTTCTGCTTGAAGAGCTCCCTTCAATATTTCTTTAATTCTGTCCTGAAACAGTTTTTAATTCTCCTTCATTTGAAAAATATTTTTACCAAGTAGAGAATTGTGTTGGCCTTTTTCCTTTTATCACTTTTAAGATGTCACTTCATTGTTTTCTCACTTGCATAGTTTTTGACAAGAAGTCTGCTGTCGATTTCTTTCTTGCTTTCAATGCAGTGTGAATTTTTGTTTTCTGACTGGTCTCAAGCTTTTATCCTCTGTCTCTTTTCTAACAGCTTGAAACTATGTTTATTAGGGTTTTTAGTTTTAGATTTCTGGTTTCAGTTTTAGTGTTTGTATATATTCTGTTTGTCAGTCCCTTAATTATTTGGCTCTTCTATCTTCAGTTTGTTTTTTATTCCTTAGAAGATAGCCATTATCTCTTCAATTTTTATTTTGTTTTGGTGGCTTATTGCCTTCATTCTTTTATCTTTTCTCTTTGGAGTTCTAACTGCATGCAGGCTTAATATTTTTCTACAATTCTTTGATGCTCTGTTCTCTTACTTTTCACTCTTTCTATAATTTCTATTGACCTATCTTTAAGTTTGCTAATTCTTTCCCCAGTTGAGTCTACTTATGAGCCTATTCAAAGTATTTTTCTTCTCTGTTACTATGATTTTCATTTCTAGCATTTTCATTTTATTTTCATAAGACAGAATGAGAAATATTCTCATGTGGCTGTCTCTAGGTCTTTGAGATCATGCAGGTTTTCTTCCTTTTTCACTAGAGCCTTAAACATTAATCATAGTTATTTTAAATTCCCTATCTGATCAGTCCAACATCAGTCTTACTTCTGAGTCTGTTCCTGTTTGTTGCTTTGTCTCTTGACAGTGTGTTGTTATTTTTACTTCTTGGTATGCCGGGTAAGTTTTTGTTAAAAGCCAGATGTATTATGTAGGATAATAAAGATAAGCTAATATATTTCACACCTGGAAATGAACATGCCTTTTCTTTTGTTAGGCCTTTAGTGTGGAGTGTTTTTGTCAGTCTTGTCAGCAGTTGGCCTTGATTTGAATTTGTTGTTGTTGTTGTTGTTGCTGTGATTCCCCTTAGTCACCACAGATTTCAAATATCTCTAATGTTACTTTTTCTTTGTGGTAGGGAGTGGTTTTCCAAAAGGACTTTCTCAGTATTTGCTTCATCCTCAGATTTAGATCGTCTTTTTGTGCCTGTACCTCAGAGACAACTTCTTTTTTGTCTGTCTCCCAAATTTTGCACTGTTGGTGGGAATGTAAATTAGTTCAGCCATTGTGGTTGAACTTGATTGCTGTTACTTTTTACTTGATGCTTATGAGGCAGAGGGACATTTTCTGCTGCTACCTTCAGTTTCAGAGCAGCAGTGTGGCTGTGGGTCTCAGAAGCAGGCTGTTTCAGTGATCCCGCCTCTCCCCAGGATTAAAATCACTTCTTACTCTTTTTTCCTACCTATGATGAGTTATCACTGGTGCCCTAAGAGCCACAAGACTCACTGTGATTTTCCTGGGACTGAAGACCTTTATTCCAAAGGGATGATCTGGGAAAAGTATATGGGCAGGGCATTAAGCCTTTCCCAGAGCTGCTGCTGTTCCCCTCCTGAAGCCTGCACCACAACGGATACTTTATCAATACCCTTTTTATGCTTTTTATTTTATTCTATTTTACTTTAAGTTCCGGGATACATGTGCGAACATGCAGGTTTGTTACATAGGTATATGTGTGCCCTGGTAGTTTGCTGCACCTATCAACCCTTTGTCTAGTTTTAAGCCCCACATATATTAGCTATCTGTCCTGATGGTCTCCCTCCCCTTGCCCCCCATTCCCCAACAGGCTCAGATGTACGTTGTTCTTCTCCCTGTGTCCATGTGATCTCATTGTTCAACTCCCACTTACGAATGAGAACATGGGTGTTTGGTTTTCTGTTCCTGTGTTAGTTTGCTGAGGATGATGGCTTCCAGCTTCATCTATGTCCCTGCAAAGGACATGATCTCATTCCTTTTTATGGCTGCATAGTATTCCACGGTGTATATGTACCACATTTTTTTTATCCAGTCTATTATTGAGGGACATTTGGGTTGGTTCCATGTCTTTGCTATTAAAAACAGTGCTGCAGTAAACTTACGGGCACATGTGTCTTTATAGTAGAATGATTTATATTCCTTTGGGTATATACCCAGTAATGAGATTATTTGGTCAAATGATATTTCTGGTTCTAGGTCCTTGAGGAATTGCCACACTCTCTTCCACAATGGCTGAACTAATTTACATTCCCAACAAGAGTGTAAAAGTGTTCCTGTTTCTCCACAGCCTCGCCAGCACATATTGTTTCTTGACTTTGTAATAATCGCCATTCTGACTGTCATGAGATGGTATCTCATTGTGATTTTGGTTTACATTTATCTAATGATAAGTGTCATTGAGCTTTTTTTCATATGTTTGTTGACTACATAAATGTCTTCTTTTGAGAAGTGTCTATTCATATCCTTTGCCCACTTTTTGATGAGATTGTTAGATTTTTTTCTTTTAAATTTGTTAAATTCCTCTAGATTCTGGATATTAGATGTTTGTCAGATGGATAGATTCCAAAAATTTTCTCCCTTTCTGTAGGTTGCCTGTTCACTCTGATGATAGTTTCTTTTGCTGTGGAGAAGCTCTTTAGTTTAATTAGATCTCATTTGTCAATTTTAGCTTTTGTTGCGGTTGCTTTTGGCATTTTCCTCATGAAATCTTTGCCCAAGCCTATGTCCTAAATGGTATTGCGTAAGTTTTCTTCTAGGGCTTTTATGGTTTTGGGTTTTACATTTAAGTATTTAATCCATCTTGAGTTAATTTTTGTGTAAGATGTAAGGAAGGGGTCCAGTTTCAGTTTTCTGCATATGGCTAGCCAGTTTTCCCAGTACCATTTATTAAATAAGGAACCCTTTCCCCATTGCTTGTTTTATGTCAGGTTTTTTGAAGATCAGATGGTTGTACATGTGTGGTATAAATTCTGAGGTCTCTGCTCTGTTCCATTGGTCTATCAGTACTCTTATTCTGCCTCAAGTCTTTCGTGTGAACATCTGCTGAGATCGGAGGAGAAGAGTGTAAGTTAAATTTCCCTTCTATCTGCACTGCCCAAAGAGTCTGTGTTTTTATACTAACCTGCAACTAGTCTCTTGCAATTGGTTAATAACTGTAGTGATTTTTTTCTGTTACCAATAGTATGGCATTCAGAAGCATCTGCCTTAGGTAAGCAAGTGTTCACGTCTTGTCTCTCCTCAGAGACATCTATCTTTCCTTAGATTTCAGGTTGCAGTAGTTTCCCCAACCCCCACTTATTAGTAGTTTTGCTTTCTGTAGTCTCAGTTACCCATGGTCAACCACAGTCCAAAAATAGGTGACTACATTACAATAAAATATTGAGAGAGAGAGAGAGACCACATACATGTAACTTTTATTACAGGATATTGCTATAATTGTTCTATTTTATTATTAGCTATTGCTATTAATCTTTTTGTGTGTCTAATTTATAAATTAAACTTTATCATAAGTATGTATGTATAGGAAAAACCAGTGTGTATAGGGGTTAGGTTGTATCCATAGTTTCAGTATCTACTGGCGGTCTCGGAAGGTATCTTCCACGGATAAAGGGACACTACTGTAGTTGGTTGTTCTGCAGCCTCAGTTCTCTGTGGATTCAAAACTGGTTGTAGATTTGCATACTGTCTGGTTTGTTTTAAATTGTTGTATGGGTGGGAGTAGTGCTCTTTTAATTTTCTCCATCTTATACAGAAGCCATATTTATTTTCAATTCTATACAATTTTTGATTGAATGAAAAATACCATAACTTTTTTGTTCTATTAGTAGACATTTGAATTATTTATGGTTAGGTTCATGACAACAAAGAATGCTTCTATGAACACATGTCTTTTGGTTTTCATACATAAAATATTTCTCAAGGGTATAGATGTAGGAATGGAATTGATTACTTGTAGGAGAATACATACAACACACACACATGTGTGAGTTATAGGGTATATGTATGTGCATATAATGATTTTAGTAAGTTATTGATATAAAAATTTTCAATGAAGTATAACTGATAGAAAAATGTACCTATCTTAAGTGACCATAGGATATCGTTTAGACTGTAACATAATAAAACTATATATATTCACATCCCCAAAGATTAACTAAGAACCTGTTATACAGTGGGCACTTAGGAAATGAAAAGCAAAGGGAAAGTTACTGACCTTAGGGGTCTTGGAAGCTAGAATATGATTAAGTGCTATAGCGCACACATACACACACACACACACACACACACACCCTCAAAGAGTAGCGAGAGAAAAATTATGATTGGAGAAATTAATAAAAGCATATTGGAGAAGACATCATTTAATATTAACCTTTAAGTATAGCAGTGTAGATAGTGCCTAAGAATTGGGTTATAGAACTTAGTCATTATATTAGGAAACAAACCTATGGCCTTGTTTTATAGCAATTACTGGGGATATCCAGGTCTTTTGCCCTGAAAGAAATAATCTTAGAACCATTTGTTAAGGACAGACCCTTACAGATCATGGGGTCCAAAACTGTCAAGGGGTCAAAAACTTGCTCGTCTTATAGGTGAGAAAACTGAGGCTTAGGGAAGGGAAGGGACTTGCCTGGGGTAAAATTTTGCTAGTAAATGTACTTAATGAGATCTCTCAGTTACACTGAAAGGTTTGAGTATTGGAACACTGTGTTTTTGTTGTTTTCTTTTTCTTTAAATCCTTAAAAAATATTGGATACATAGTAGGTATAAATATTTATGGGGTACATAAGATATTTTGATACAGACATGCAATGCATAATAATCAAATCATGGAGAATGGAGCATCCGTCTCCCTTCAAGCATTTGTCCTTTGCGTTACAGAAAATTAGAATATTGTCTTCATCATTCTTTTATTTCTCACCAAAGTTTTTGTAAGGTAGTAAGTGGATCTTTGTGGAAAGAATTCTTATTCCCTTACATTCTTCCTGGTCTGTTCCTAGGTCAAGGTTGAGTACGTTTATAGACATTGTGTAAATATGTTTTATTTTCAACATTAGGTGTAGTTCATATAATTGATGATCTAGGCAATAAGAAATAAAGTAAAATCTGGAGAATTTTGGTTACTGTGTTTTTCCTCTGTGTGTTTCCACTACAAAATTCTTCATTACAATGCTCCCCAATTCCTTTTATGGGTGCTCGCAGTGCCAGTGGGCAAACTGAATTCTTCATGCAACCAAAGAATTCTGAAAACGTATTTCTTGCAGCTAGCATAAACCTCCAATTCCACAATGGTAGCAGTGGTGGATTTTACCCAATGTTTTAATGATGAATGTAATCAGAACATAAAAAGATCTAAATGCATACTTTGAAGGAATTTGCAAAAATGACTAGAAGAACTGAAAAAAGCACAATTCAGTTTGTTTCTTTAGCATCTGTGTTTATCTTTCCCCTTCTCTTGTGCATATTGAGGATGTTTTAAAGATTATATTTTTAAAACCAAATAAATAGTTTCCAAAATGTTCACTGATGGGGTAAATTAGTGTTCTCTTTGTAGATGTAATTATTAAATAATTCAAAGGACTAACCCTAGAATGACATTTTTCCCTTATTCCTGGGTAATTTTTGAGATTTCCCCCCATGCCCAGGAGCTAATTATACTCTCTCGCTCGCTCGCTGTAGCTTTCTGTATGTGTGTGTGTATATTATATCTAAGAAATTTTACTCCAAACAGCTAACATTCTGGGTGCGGGTTTGATTTGGGGAAAAAAATACACTTTTTTGTATCCTTTAGCTTTTCTGTTTAAAAAGTATCGATGAGGGCAGGGAAAGGGAAGGAGAATGGACCCAAACTAATAAAAGGATTGATCGATTATTATTAACAAAATATAGCTTCTGTATCTACCACTCACTCAGTTTGAAGTTTGCTGTTATTTCCCCCAATTCCTGGAACCAGTTATTGCAGCAAACGTAGCATTTGGAGCTTATAGACTCATGCTAGACAGACACTATAGAATTTATGAATCGAACTAGAAAAATGGTCTTTGAATAAAATAAATTATATTCCATGTATTTTTTATATATGAATGAACCTATTGGACTCCAGTGAGATTAGCAAATACCTTAGCTATTTCATTGCAGTAACAACCATTTTTCAGTCACTCATGTCATTCTGGGTCCTTCAGTGATATCATTTGATGTATACTTTATTCTGTGCCATTTATTGTACTAAGTATTTTGCATGAATGATCTTATGTAATCATCAGTAATCTGTTAAATCAGCATCATTATTATTCTTGTGTCATTGATATTGAAATATAAAAGGAGGTTTTCATAAATTAAAAGGCTATGGGTAGTGGTAAAATTTTATTCCAGGTAGTATCTCCTGAATATGAAATTCTTAATCACTATTCGTGTTTATTGATTCCACATATCACTGAATGCCTACTATGTCTAGCCAAGTTCTCGATTCTTTTGTAGTTGCATTACTCAGTTATTGGCTAGATAACCCTAAACACTACAGAAAGCTGCACTCTGCCGCCTTGGGATTGCCTGGCTCCATAAGATTATTACCATTGCTGAGTTTGGGGACCCACTTGAGCAAATCCAGCATACTTAAAAGGAAGTTTTTCTTCTGGAGAAGTTTTGTTAACAAAGCATCTATTGGCTGGGCAGAGTGGCTCATAACTGTAATCTCAGCACTTTGGGATGACAACGCGGGCAGATCACCTGAGGTCGGAAGTTTGAGACCAGCCTGGCCAACATGGTGAGACCCTGTCTCTAGTAAAAATACAAAAAAAATAGGTGGGTATGGTGGTACACGCCTGTAATCCCAGATACTCAGGAGGCTGAGGCAGGAGAATCACTTGAACTGGGGAGGCAGAGGTTGCAGTGAGTCGATATTGTGCCACTGCACTCCAGCCTGGACAACAAAGTAAGACTCTATCTCAACACACACACACACACACACAAGTCTATTTAGCATCTGTCCCAGGCAGTGCATCTCAATAGCATGTTAATAGATGCAAAAGGACCTTTAGTTAGGAGGTCAACTGGTCTACCTCTGTCACTTAGTAGACCAGAAGGTTGCCCTAAAATATACACTAAAATAGTATGCATTACACAAAAGCGACAATAAGGACATAGCTTGGAGAAATTTTACAACCTCTCTTCATCAGTCTCCTTGTATGACACTAGTTCAATTCAGAAGTAGAGGTGAAGATAGTTAATATCCTAGGAATAAATATTAAATCTCCCTTCCCCCTTTCCTCACGGAATTGTAGTCCATTCTCATATGGAAATAGCCAAGTTACAACATTAAGCTTTTCTATTCACTTCTAATAACTGAAATTCCACCCAACTGCCTCCACACTTGAATTCTATGTATTTTTGTCCAAGTAAATTAAATGACTTTCTCTAAGTCAAATGCTGTTAAAATTCTGTTGTTCCTCAAACTCTGCTTTCTTGTAGTATCAGGTTCATTGTGACTTGAATAAGACTTATTTGTAAATGGATGTATTTTCCATTCCATCTTCCTCTTGCATACACACACATGCACTTAAATTCAGATTTTTCTGCTAGCTCTTAGGAAACAAAAGCGATGTATGATTCATGTGTCACCTACTGTGGGAAGTTGGACGTTGCATTGCATTTGTCTCTCCGTCTCAAGAGTCAATATGGCAAAGTCATTAGAGGCAGAGCCCAGAAGCTATCCCTGCCCATGAGCTGTGGAGATCTGGACAAGTTACTTTACCCAACTCCAAGACTCAGTGAATGCTTTTATCTGTAAAATAGGGACAATGATGATATGTCTTCCTCCCTTTGATATTTGATGATTAAATGAGAAAACACATCAGTCAATTTAGTGCCTCACACACAATAAAAGCTTAATAAATACTAGTTATTATTACATTTAGCCAACATGTATTGGCATCTGACACTAAATAAATACTTGTCCAATGGAAATGACCAGAATTTAGTGCCCCTAACACTTCACTGCAGTATTTACCATATGGATAAGCAATCTTTATTATGCTATTTGGAGTTAGTTCCAAAGCTAACCCCACCTCCTTATATTGAAGCCAGCTCCTAGGCCCCTGGATACTTTTCTGGCATTTCAGTGAACACATCAATACAATACAAGCATAATTAGACTTTCTGGATTTTATATCTATTCTCAAGTATATATGATATAGAGAACCAAGATGTTCAAGGACTGTAGAGCCAGTTATAGGTTTGGGTTTAAAGCACTTCATCTTAGACTCACTTCCTTTCTGGCTGATGTTAGTTAAAATAATATAAGTCTGGGCTTAAGATTGTATCTCTGAGTGAGACAAAATACTAGAAGATTCTATCTCCCTTTAGAAAAAAAAAAAAAATGAAGGAGCAGCAGTAATTGACTCTTATGCTTAGGCAAGAACTCCACAATGGATTTGATGGGGAAAAAAACTGTTTTCCTGCTTGTGTGTGTTGGTTTAGATTTTCTGTTGTATGTGTGTTGTAAAAGACTTTGGATAATTATTGCGATTTTCCAAGCAGCTGGTCTTCCAATGGCATTGTTACAGGGTCAGTCTGCTTTCCTTTAATCTGACCATAATGTCACAAAACTGGCTGTTTCCTTGGCAACTGTTCAGGGAAGACTAGCTGTTTTCTCTACCTCAAGCCAATGGTGGACTACAGGCAGGTTCTCCTGCAAGCCACAGGGAAGCAGATTTCATTACTGAGGGTCTTTGCATCAACAAATCACTTACTTCATTGTGATTCTGTTCAGACAGTATCCAAAAGTAAATTTCATAAGAGAAAAATGATTATACATCAAACTCAGGTGATTTTAAAATTTTTCCTTTACATTGAGTAAAATTTCTGGCCACTTTTGACCTTTTTTCAAATGACATTATTGATATGAAATCAGAAACTATAATTGATAAACTACAAACTGCTGTATAGACATTTTTCTACACAATGGTCATTGCTTTTATTCTCTATCTAAGCCTGAAGTATAAGGCTTCCTTCTCTTTTTTTGTTTTTGTTTTTGTTTTTGAGATAGAGTCTCACTCTGTTGCCCAGGCTGGAGTGCAGTGGCACAATCTCGGCTCACGGCAAGCTCCGCCTCCGAGGTTCACACCATTCTCCTGCCTCAGCCTCCCGAGTAGCTGGGACTACAGGCGCCCGCCACCACGCCCAGCTAATTTTTTTGTATTTTTAGTAGAGATGGGGTTTCACCGTGTTAACTAAGATGGTCTTGATCTCCTGACCTCGTGATCCACCTGCCTCGGCCTCCCAAAGTGCTGGGATTACAGGCGTGAGCCACCGCGCCCGGCCTGAATGATTCCTTCTCGTCTTCTGGGAAGTTTTTCTGACTTGCTTTCCCAATTCCACTCTCTTAGGCAGAGCTTATACCTCCCTTCATGTATATCACATGTACATGTAGTGAGTCAGTGCATCCCCCTAATGAAACCTTTCCCGAGATCTCTCTTATTTACTTTCTTCTTTTTCTGAAATTCTCTGCTATTTAGATTCAGTGCCAAAGAAATGGACATTTTTATTTACTTGCTGAGGAGTAAACAGAACTTGAAAGGATTTGGGAACCCAAGACCAAGTTTTATGAAATAACTAATCTTGTTTACCCAAATACTATAAAAATCTTATATAATCCCTAATACTTAGCATAGTGCTAAACACTGAATAGGAATACAAGAAATATTGCAATGATCTGAATTGCTTACAAAATATTGACAACAACTTCTTCATTGGTAAAGAAAAGCTACTTTTGATCTTTTCTTCTTCCTCAAGGGTAAGTAGTGAGAAGCATACAGTACCCTAGAGTTTCTTTGCCTTTTTGATTGTTGCATGGAAACAAGTATTTGTAAATAATTAAGATGGGAAAATTTGGCTCCTTGAAAAGACAGGACTGCTTTCAGATAAACTTGAAATGAACTTATACAGAAGCCAACACGGTTATCAGGGCAATTGGGTCTATTTCCTGTCATCTCTTCATGATATCTTGTAAAAATGCCCTGTGTTCAGAGCACTGGCGATCATAGCAGTCGGGTTGGAGTAGAATCTGGTGCGTTTCTTCCTCTGCAGGTCTCCTCATAGCACTTGCCCTGTTTTCACAGAGCCTTATCGAAGTTTGATGTAGACTCCAGTGTGTAGTAGTGGGCAGTGACCTACCAGATGACCTCTTCGACCAAGAGCTCGTTTGAGCCAGCGTATAGCTCTGAATCGATGGAAGATCCATTTTCACATTTCAAAAGGGCTGTTAAAACACTTAGTTCTGTATTATAGTGATACACAAATGGATATAACAAACTGGATGTCTCTTCTGCAGCTGTTTCAATTTGTATGCCGTGTTTTCTATCCTTCTTTCTCCTGGCAATTTTCTTTCCTGAAGCATATCACACCTTCTTCCATTTGACAAGCATTTTCACTGCTACTGCCACTCCCTGCCGGCAAACAAAACCCAACCCTGTTAGAATTCTTGTGAGCTGTGGGACGGAGGGGAGTCCTGTTTGAATTTGAAATGATTTTAACTTCACTTTGTACATAGAACAAAAATGGAAAGCCAGATCCTGTGTTTGTCTCAAAACTAAAATTTCAAATCCTAACCTGAGGTGGAGAAACAGATACTATAAGGCAAGGAAATGTCTGGGCTCACTGCAAAGGAATGCAGCAAGGGAACCACCTCCAGACACCTGTTTAAAAGTTTACATTTTTGTTCTTATGCACAATTATTATCTTAGTATCTCAACTGGCTATAAATGCTTTTAGGAAAGTTGCAGGGATCGCATTCTAAGGCATATCAAATATGTGCAGAGTGCAGGCATGAGCAGAATCTCTCCTTTTTGCTAGTGAGATCCTATAGGTCTACAAGTTAGTAACTTCAGGCTTACAGAATGTTAGAAGTAATGGGTGCATATCATGTAATCAATCCTGGTATTGAGCAAACAGGCACAAATGTCACCCCAGCAAGAAAAATGACTTGCTCAAGACACCACAGCAAGTTCATGGTTTTCTGAACTGAATTCCAAGTTTCATAACTTCTAATTAATCCTCCTTTTTCCCCAGTACAACTAATAATGCTTTTTGTGAATAATAACATATAATACGTGTAATCTGTCAGAACTATTTAATAGTTGATAGTATGTATCCTCAGTTTATTGATGTTCAGGCTCTTCTGAGTATTATAATAGTTTCTATTGGTATTTTTTCTCTCGAGCTATTCCCTACCTTGAATCTCTCAGACTAGAGATTTTAGAAGATTACGTAGTGTCTGTGACTTCAACTACACATGGATAGTCCACAAGACTCTGAGCTTTCATGGTTCCATGTCAGTTGGACAGGTGTTACTCTAAGGCCCTGCAAAAATATAAAGCAGTTTGAGAATCACTCTCCTATTAATCTTCAGTTACATTCTGAGCTATTTATATGCGAGAGGCAGCTTGGTAGGATGGAAAGAGTTTAGACTTTGTAGTTCTACTGCCCCAGGTTTATATCCCAGCTTTATTTCCTAACAATGTAGCCTTGGGCAAATTGCTTAACCTCTCCGAGGCTCAGTCTCTTCAGAAACGGAACTTTTCAGAGTTGTTAATATTGGATAATATATTTGAAGTGCCCAACTCCTTACAAATATCTAATATATACCAGCTTCCTTCCCAGGCTTTTTCTGGTCAGATCTGTTTTCCATTTAACTTTGGCTGTTGGAAGAGAAGACAATTTATTATGAAGATAATTGTCTGGTAATTGTCATGAGAATTCAGTTGATGATAATTTAATAATTTGTTTACCTTTCTCTCTAAAGAGTTGCAACTCATGGGGGCCGTGTGTGTGTGTGTGTGTGTGCGCGCGCGCGTGTGTGTTTGTTACTTACAAGTTTTTGCCATCTCTTCCTGTATGACACTATCTGATTAGTCAGGTCTTAAAATGCTAAACACTTTATCTTTTTGTTTTAATTTCAATTTTAGATCTTGGGGATACATGTGCAGGTTGGTTACAAGGATATACAGTGTGATGCTGAAGTTTGGGCTTCTATCAATCCCATCATCCACATTGTGAACATAATACCTGACAGGAAGTTTCTCAGCCCTTTCTCCCCCTGCTTCCTTCCTTCCTTTTGGAATTCCCAAGAGTCTGTTATTCCCATCTTTATGTCCATGTGCACCCAAGATTTCGCTATTAAAAAAAAAAAAAAAAAAACCCTGAATACCTATTGCATGCCTCACTGTACATCCTCATCCTACAGGATTCACATGACAAGACCCACACCCTGGGCATTGATAAAAGGAAGGAAAAAATGTAGCTTTCAAAAAAATGAAAATGGACTTTGTTGAAGGGTATTGTAATAGAAACATAAAACTGAGTGAGGAAGGAATGTATTCTAACTACACGATTAGGGAATACTTTGTGGAGGAGGTGGGTCCTGGATTTTAAAGACTAGTATGATCTTTGACACATGGTGTTTGGTGGGAATGAGGAAAAGGAAAGGTGAGCTTCAGCCAGGTATTGGAGGTGGAAAAAATGAACACATGGATGGCGATGACTCAGGCAGAGGGGCAGGAATGAGAAGGAACTAAGACATAAAAGTAGAAAGATAGTTTAGGACTGGCTTATGAGGGAGTCTTTGAATGGCAAACTCACCTTTGGTGGTCCACGGGAAGGTTTGTTAGAACTGGAGGAGTGTGCCCAAATCTGTATCTCAAGCCACTAACTCTGCCAGCCATCAGTTTAAAAGCTGAAGCGATTAAGATCTCCGTCCATCTTACCTGAAAGGGAAGCTTTGTGCACTAACTTGAAGCAGACTAGAGATTTCAGAAGGTTACACAGTGTCTGTGACTTCAGCTACACATGGATAGTCCACAAGACTCTGGACTTATTTTCACTGTTGTGTAATAGGGTTAGTTTTGTTTTTAGCAGATTCTCCCAAGGAAGTGTGGTAATCACATTTCTCAAACCATTACATTAACTGCTGTTAGCAATAAATTATTGCTTATGTGCTAAAAGTCAAAAAAAGCTTTTCCCCTTTGGAACTTCTTTACTATACTCCCTGATGTGTTTTGCCATCCCACAAACTGGTGTTCGTGTGTGTGTGTGTGTGTGTGTGTGTGTGTGTGTGTGTGTGTGTGTGTGTATGTGTTCAACTGAATCAAGAACAGAGAGGAGAGTCAGGCTGAAAATGTCAAGTTATTTGGAGTCTAATATTTAGACATTTACTTTGGAAGTTATCATGAAAAAACAAAAAGTGTGTGTCTCTTTGTGTCTGTGTCTGTGTGTATCTGGGTGCACTCACTGGTGTAAAAGGAGGAATACTCTTCTCAAAAGTACACAGCAATATTCTTCTCCAAAAGCCTACTTTCATGTATGTGGATGTGAATTCCTACATTCTGTATGTTTGCCTTCTCCTCGCTACAGCCCATTTCTAACATATCCCAACTTAATTTCCTAAATCTGTCCTATCTACATACCACAAAGTGCTTAACTGAGAAATTAACTTCTGTGTTACAGATAAATGGAAGTTACATTAAAAGGATAATACATTTTTTCATTTTTAGTGTTCTTAAATAATCCTTTTTATTGTAAATGAAAACAGCGTTAACTCCAGTAAGTCCAGACTACTTCACTGAGTTCACTACTGAAATGTTTTCACAAAATCAACATCATTGTACCTTGGCTTTTATAAGAAGTTAGTATAAGAAACTTGTATAAGAAAATGTCTCTGTATTATCTACGAAACTGTTAATAAATATGTTTTCCATCATGTCAATGTCATCTTTTACATATATGAGATGATTTCCTCTTATAATTCATGTTAAACTTCTTTAACAGAAATTGTCTTTTTTTGATTCATATTCTGTTTTTTGTCCTGGTTACTAGACAGCACAAGTGACCATCATGTTTAGGTTTCTGGTACAGCTCTCTCTTCCATTCCTCTCTGTACCCTCTGATTTTTTCTTTTTTTTCAATTTCAGTTGGAAAAATCCTAATGAATGTAACTTTTAGTTACATGTTGAATTCTTTTGAATGTGTATATTTAAAATAAATAATGCACATAGTTAAAAAGAAACATGTTTTTATAATAGTGGTTCTCGATTGTAGCTAAATATTTCGAATTAGCTGGATAGTTTTAAAACTCTGATACCCAGGCAGCATCCTAGATCACTTAAGTCAGAATATCTGGGTTTGGTCACAGACATCAGTATTTTTTTAAAGCTCCCCAAGGTCATTCCAATGTTAAGATTCATCATTGTAGATATTCTTTATTATGATGTTCATCTTTTTTACAGAAACACATTTCCAAAAGGATAAATTTCAAAATCACCTGTAAACCCATAATTTATTATAAGTCACTCTTAACACTTAAAAATAGCTAAACTGCTAATCTTTTTCTTTTTCCTTCTTCTTTTAAAATAAAATTACAATAATATATGTGCAGATGTAGTGAATGTATTCATTTATATATTAGACACAATTTACATATTTATGCTTATATATGGCATATATGTACATATTACAATATATGTGTTGGTTTTATTCCAAATCTATTTTATTCTCAGAGACATTTTCCCATATCTTCTCAGATGTATTTTCTGAGAACCTGGTTTTTAATGCTTGTATAACATTAATACTTGTTGTTAGACCATTTTGTTTTACTCATTCTTCTATTCTTACATATTAATGTTGCAGACAGCATCCTTAAACAACTTTCGTATGGCGAATCCAATTTTTTCCTTGGGAATACATTATGATCTATTGATTTATTTCTACGTGGGCTGAATTTTGTCCATAACAATGAAAGTGGTAGCCCCCTAAGATGCTGTTCGCTCCCTGATGTCTCATTTTTCTCTAGAATACGAAAGAGTGGCTGTTTTCTGCTCTTCCTAAAGACTCAGGATGTAATAATATACTGTCACAGGTTTCAGAAGCATGGAACCTTGGCACCAAAAGGGTCTCTAATAGCTAAGTTGTCTTGGAAATGATTGGGTCCACTTCCTCTTCTGATACAGGAAGAACAGGCAGGTCATTAAATGATGACAAGGGCTCTTTGAAGTGAAGTGAAGCAATGTTGGAGGGTGTAGCATATAAAAACTCTCTTCTCAGATATAAAAAAAAAAAATTAAGCTACTTGGGCTAGGAGAAGTGAGCCTGGATTTGGAGGCTTAAGGTTTCAGGAAGGTCTGAGACAAACTCAGGAAGAAACGGATCAAGAGTTTTGGAAGGGACAGACGATTGACGAGAGCACTGAAATTCCACTGTGATTTGGGTCACCGGTGTCACATGGCATCTATTTATGGGATATCTGGAAAATAAGGGAGAAACAAGACATCTCTGCCACACTTTGGGGAAGTATACGATGAAGGTCCATGCGCCGTGGTGGAAAGAGTGTCCTGGAGGCCCCCAGTCCTTCTCACTGTGATGCCATGCTCATTTGACAGCCTCATAAACACGTATTTCTGTTCTTAATGCCTTACCCATTCGGATGCACTGATCGTTTTTTAGGCCATGTGAACAGGGCAGAGCTTGTCATTATGCCTGGGACATAGTGGGCATTCAGTAGGTGTTTGTTGAATGAAAGAAGCAGGCACAATCACAGCTTTCCCTTCTGGTGATCTGCTTTATGATACAATTTCCAGGAATGCATTGTGTCTAAAATTGGGGACCATATGTACAGGAAATTCTTTCTTATGTCAGTGTGAAATCCCTCTAAAGTAAATCCCCCTTTATAGTTTTTTATTGTTGTTTATTTGTTCTTTTTTAATACAGAAAACTGTAAACTTTATATTAGGGCAGGTTTTGTGTGTGTGTGCAAAAGCCTGGTCATGGGCTAGATGACATTTATTTTTCTGTAGAGATACTTGGACATTTTATGATTCAATTACTTCCTTCCAAAAGCCATATTTAGAATTCCAGCCAATCTGTGAGCCAGAAAGGAGTGAGCCAGTATAATAATCAAGGTAATGTGGCAAGAAGGTGTGATATTTCTTAGCCTTTCTAGAAGAAATGGGTGAAAATAAATGTTTTCAGGGTCAGTAAATAACTTTCCCATAGTAGCCAGAGAGAAAGCATCTTACTTTGCTGAAGCTGGACCTTTGTCATTTGAAGGATCTCCTCCTAATGCCGTCTAAGCTTGAGAGGTTCATAGGGCTGCAGCATGGTTTATCTTGCTGTTTTAACATTATGTCCATTCAAGCTCCATTGTAGACCTTTCTTTTAAAGAGAGCTCACCCCAGGATATTAAATAAAATAGAATTTGAATGGAAAGTTGGCATTCCAGTTCGGAAACAATTTTTATTGGGTACAGACTTGGGGGGAGCAGAAAAAAAACAAACACAATGTCTATGTTGTAAATGATAATAAAAAAAAGAACAAGTAAAACAAATGAAAATGTTTTGTTTTACTAAGGCTGGTTTGCATTCCCATGACTTCAAAATACTTTTGGATTTTATGGCAATCTATAACTGCTCTAGTATAGACAGACAAAGAACAAATAAACTTAAATAAATTCAGAGAATAACAGAAGAAATATGTAGAATTATAGTGGTCAGTTGGTAAAGATTCTGTTGGAGGTTTTGGAGGTTTTTGCATAATTTGTATTAGTACAAAAATATTATGAAATTAATAATAAATTTTAATGCATCTATGTTTCTTAATGTCTTCAACTTGCCAATTCTGTTGTTAGTCATAAACTTTTATATTCCTCCCTATGTTTATCTTTCCCATCTCTATGACTCACTTTTGTTGTTACTGTTGCTGATTCTCAAAACCATTAGATCTTAAGTATATTCCACTACCAAAGTCATTAATGTTAAGGAGAAAACGGGAAGTTAGAAGCCATGATTTTACTTATAATAATCCATTTGTCTCATACTTTCATCTCAAAAATGTGTATTTAAGTAGAAGGAGAGCCAGAAAAATAACCAAGAGAGTTACATTGTAATTCTGGCTCTACTGTATACTAGCAGTGTGATTTTAAGCTGGTAATTTATCCTCTGTAGCCCCAGCGTTGTCTTCTGAAAAGTACATTCACTCATTTGGATGATGTGAGATTTACAGGAAATGATTCCTGGTAGAGTAGAATGAAGTAGAATGTAGAATGCAGTAGCAATAGAATGAAGATGTGCATATCGATGATCTAGCACTGGACTGTCCTATATGATAGTTACTAGCCACATGTGGCTTCTTTAAATTAGAGCTAATCAGAATGAAATTAAGTTAAAATTTTAGCTCCTTAGTCATACGAGCCACATTTCAAATGCTCAAGAATCACTTATGGTAGTAACTACCATATTGCAGAAAACTATTCCATTATCGCAGAGGATCCTGTTGAATAGTACTGACCTAGAATGACAGCTGCTTGTAGGGCACTGGGAATGGCTGTTTGGGGATGGTATCTCCTTGAGTTGGTCTGTGACCTGCTGGGAGTAATGTAGTTCTCAAAGAACTCTAACTCTCCTTGAACCAGGTGCAAAACTGTGAACCTGGGATGCCTGAGGGAGTGGTTATTTTGTGCTGAATGGTATGTCAGCTACATCACCACAGATGTGGGATCAGCAGACTTGCTTATTCTGAGTGCCGTCAGAATCGTTTTTAAGTACCATATGTCCAGTGTCATCTTTGGCACATTTATCTGGCTTCATCTGAGTTCCGAAGTGAAATCTCACAGCCGCCTTCATAAATTT
The DNA here is from genome assembly GCF_008728515.1 of Papio anubis. Lineage (NCBI taxonomy): Eukaryota > Metazoa > Chordata > Mammalia > Primates > Cercopithecidae > Papio > Papio anubis. Next base: position 184,893,371 of record NC_044977.1, read on the forward strand.
AGCCATCAAAGGCCAAGGTGATGATGACATACCAAGCTTTAGAATCCTCAAGTAGGGTGGGATATTGGTGCTGGGAATGATGAATGAAGGGACATCTGAGAATCATGCTGCTTTTATGGATTAGCAGAAATTCATCTTACGTGACCAAAAGCAGCTGCAAAATGGCTAGAAAACATTTGCCTTTTCTGCTTATGTTTTGGTCATCCCAACACATTCTGTGCATGTCTGACTTTGAAAGTTCTTTTTGAACTATAAAATCATTTGCCAAAGTTAGGACTGATTATGAATATCATCAATGATTGTTTTTAAATGTCATTATGATAAAGTCATAGAATAGTGACCATCTATGCTGCCTTTGTCTTTGTATAGATGCAGTAGTCCCAGCCTTTCTCTCTCTCTCTCTCTGTGTGTGTGTGTGTGTGTGTGTGTGTGTGTGTGTGTGTGTAGGATCACTGGAGTATGGTGGTGAAGAAAGCTGTCACAGCACAGAAGTTCAGAAGGAAGTACTGTGAAGGTCCCAAAGCACTGAGGTTAACTAGTTCTGAAAGCACTATGGTTAACTAGTCAACTCAAGAGTTGGGTGTATATACTGCTAAGGAAGGGTAAGCAACGGGCTCATGCTCTCCCGAGACAGGAAACGTGTATCTGAAGTGTGACTCTATTGCTATTATCCTCAATTTGGCAGGCTACAGGGTTCTGAGAGTGAGAGAGTAATGAAATGTATATGTCTCTGCTCTTGAAGATACCAGGGGCACCTTGAAAACTCCGCTCCCCAGCCAAGGGTCCACACAGCATTAACTGACTTCTTCCTTTGCAAGCCTTTGCCATGGGTATTTAGAAAAAGACACATACACACACATTTCAGCTTATGGTTTTTGTTTGTTTGTTTTTGTCGTTTGTTTGTTGTTTTGCCAGGTGCTTAAGATTTAAAGGCAATCTTAAGGGAAATCTCTGCTCCCACCTTGACTGAGGCACAGAGATGTCCCGTTCCCATACTGTTGATGTTGACAGAAGGAGGACACGTTTTTTTTTTTCTGTGTGTGCCACCACACTCAAGCAGAATGTACGAGATATTTTCTGGCTACCAAAGATACCTGCTGACATAATCATACCTACCCTTTCTTTCCTCCCTCTGCCCCCTCAGCCTCTCACCCTGCCCTCCTATGGGTCTTTATGTGCTGCTCTATGTAGAGTACAACTTGTACTGGAATGCCTGTTACTTATTTTGGTTCAGGAGCAGCTGCAGAGGATGAACTGGAGAGGACAGTCTACTTGCAAACACTTGTAGACTCTCCAGTGGACAGGTTACCTCTAAAGAAAGAGAAGCCTATGCTTTCCTACTCACTCAAGTTTTTTACCATTTGCAAGTGGATCCAATATATGTTTGTTTTGGGTGAGGGGCTAACAAAACGCTCTGTGGTTTCTGCAGGGTTTCCTTATGGGAGACATCCTGTTATCCTCGTGTCGATTCTTGCCCCATTAGCTTTCAGCAGTAAATAGCTGAGGGTTTCATCTGGAAAGTTCTATTTTTAGTACTACATGGTCAGTACATTTTAAGATAGACATTTTAATAGGCAGAAAACTGTATACAAAGAGAAATGTGCAATGCAGAATAACTATCAAATAATATCTAGATATCTTAGATAGTTACTCTAGGCCCTCCATGGTCTTACTCCGTGGGTTCCTCTTAACTCCCTTCATCCCCCCTTAACATTAGCTGTAGGCTTTCTTATCACTGTCTTTGCTCATCTTGTTTTCTCTGCCTGGAATTCCCTCCCCCACGCTCCCCACACCGGCACCACGAGCATGTACCTTGTTCTTTAAGACTCAACTCAAATACCTCTGCCTCAAAAACATATTGCCCTAATTGTCCTGGCTGAAAGTGACAGTCTTCTCTGGACCCCTCACTCTCATGTCTGTACCTCTCTATGTCATCTTTAATCACTTTCTGACTTGTGTTGTTACATAGTTGAATATGCCTTATCTCTACTACTTGATATTAAACTTCATGATGATGATAAGGTCCTATCTTATCTTCTCCTGTCTCTTCCCTGATCAGGCTTAGGGTAGTTCCTCACACACTGTACTGTTAAGAGAATACGTAATGAAAAAGTAAATGAATAAATGGCAGAAACCTTATGTGGAATGCTGGTGCAAGCAGTTCCTGTGACTGCGGGCTTTTTAAAGGAGACTGATTGTATAGGAGATCTGAGCAATTTTCATATGAATGGAATGGATTATTAGAGCTGACATGAACATCAAAAGAAGCTAGCCACAACCACCTCTCTCAGGTCATCTTCATTTTCAAGCAGGGAATCTAAGATTTAGATAGGACCGTTCCAGATCACATAGTGAGTAATTAATAGACCTAGGACTTGTACCTCATCTGACATCCAACCCAGCATGTTCTTTTGAAATAAGACTAGAATAATAGTGAGACACACATATCAGACACACGATTTCGAGAAGACGGTTTTCCGCCCCACGGCACATGACCCCATACATTTATTTCCCTGCCTGTATAAATAGTACAGACAACATCACAGCAGCTTTAGAGGGAACCATGACTATCTCCATCATATGGTGATTCTACACAGCAGAATCAGAAACCTGGGTAAAGAGAGAAGTCTTAACTCAGTTTCATTCTTGTTAGAAGATGTAATGACTGGAGTTCGACCTGGCAAAATCATTGGCAGCATGAAAGGAAGTGGGGTTGAAGCTGGGCAACACTTCCGCAACAGGGAGGGGAGCAGAGAGACGGAAAATATTGGGAGTCTTGTGCCCCATCTCTAGAAGGAGATGAAGGCCAGAGCCAAATGGTGGGGGCAGGGGTGGGGGGAAGATTCCTTTCTCCAGCTATGTAACAGCGTTACGGGAGTGAATTCAGAGCTTTCTGAGTGTTCTGAGCCAAGTGCCTGCTGGAATGTGGACTGTAAATCTCTCATCGTCCTCTTCACTAACCCACAAACAACCCCTGCTCCTCCCATCTGCTTCCCGACCACCTGCCTTTCAGTCTTTATATACAGAATGTTTTCCATTCTCCTACCTTCCTCTCTGTCTACCTTTGTATGGTACATCTCATCCTTCTTCTAAATATTTCCATCTGACCACATTTTTCCCTAATGAGACAGACTCACAATGGGATAGAGTATAACATTTATTCATTTTTCTGCTCGGTAAATATTATTGAGCACATACTGTGTCCTAGGCGGCGCTTTAGTTCTTGAGTGTTCAGCAGTAAAGAAAACAGACAAAAAAATATTACCCTGGTGGAGTTTACATTCTAGTGGGGACACAATAAACAAAATAATTGGCAAGTTATATAGAATATTGGAAGGAAGTATGTGCTGGGAGAGAAAGAAGCTGGGAGGGAAAAGGGAGTGCTGGAGGAGAAGGAGCTAAGAGTCTCAGTTCCGGAGTGAGGCAGCCTGAGCTGGAATTAGAACCCAAGCTGCGTGCAGTGGCTCACGCCTGTAATCCCAGCACTTTGGGAGGCTGAGGTGGGCAGATCACCTGAGGTCGGGAGTTCGAGACCACCCTGGCCAACATGGTGAAACCCCGTCTCTACTGAAAATACAAAAAAAAATTAGCTGGGCGTGGTGGCAGGCACCTGTAGTCCTAGCTACTTGGGAGGCCGAGGCAGGAGAATCGCTTGAACTCGGGAGGCAGAGGTTTCAGTGAGCAGAGATCAGGCCATTGCACTCTAGCCTGGCAACAAGAACGAAATTCCATCTCAAAAAAAAAAAAAGAAAGAAAGAAATGAACCCCAGCTGCATCCTTCCCAGTCATGTGACCTGGGCAGGTTAAGAGAACTCCTTGAGCCTCAGTTTTCTCGTCTGTTTAACGAGAATCATTAGGGAAACTAGTATCTCCTTGGGTCGTTGCAGGGATTCAATGAGATGACACATGTAACCTAATCATTACCTTGGGCCTGTCTCCTATAAATATAGTGATTGTCATGTTTGTTATTTAAACAATATTATATATTGTGTTTTAGGTGTTATGTATGTAATATATAGTGTGAATGTATGTATATGTTATATACATAACATTATCTAACTTAGTGCCTCTAGTATTACATACTTCTCAAAATATCTATATTTTTGTTGGTATTTCTTTCTCCTCCTAGATAGCGATCTTTGGTCAGCAAGGGCCACCTCTCATTTATCTCTATACCCGCATTGTGTCCAGCACATAGGAGATTTTATGTTTGGCTGCTGAATGAGAAACAAATGGGATACTGTTTTTCTAAGCACAGTAATCTTATATTAGCATTAGTTTTTGGAACCCTTCTCTAATTCCTGTCATTTTTTATCACATCTGAAGAAGAGCGATACTCCCTCCACCTCCTCTCCTCTCCTATTAATCACCATACCTTCCAACCTCTTACGGGAATAGCAAACTAATGGTCCTTGTCTCGATGACTTGCCTACCCCTTTGTCCCTTCATGGGAATCTTCTCACAGTTCAAGTTACTATGATCTACAAGGCCAGTTCCCGTAGCCTCATTCCACTTACACACAATCTTAACCATTTCTGTCCAGTGGGAGTCACCCACTCACCTCCCAAAACCTCTATGCGTGCCCCATGCCCCTAGTCATAATATTCTTATACAAATGTTTAACACTTTGCAGTTGAAGACCCAATGCCATACATCTTTTCCTTTAATACTTAGAGCCATTGTGTGAGGTACAAACTTCAGATATTACCAGCTGCATGTTACTAATAAAGAATCAGAAGCTCAGAGAGGAGAAATGAAAGAATCCAAGTATATGTGGCTAAAAATGGCCACGTCGACACCTGAAATCCTATTATCTTGGGCAATATACATATTGGGTTTGAAAAAGTTCACACTTAGCAGTTGGATGACCTGAGTCCTCACACCAGCTTGGCTACTTACTCACGATGTGACCCTGAATAGTGCCTTGAAGCTTCAGTTTTTCACTTCTGTAAAACAGTAACTCTTGCCCTCCAGACACATGGGATAGTTTGCAGATTAAAAGATATATTGGCAGGCTGAGGCAGGAGAATGGCGTGAATGCAGGAGACAGAGCTTGCAGTGAGCCGAGATCACACCACTGCACTTCAGGCTGGGCGACAGAGCGAGACTCCGTCTCAAAAAAAAAAAAAAAAAAAAAAAGTATATATATATATAATCCTAGCACTTTGAGAGACTGAGGCAGGCAGATCGCTTGAGTCCAGGAGTTTGAGAACAACCTGGACAACATGGCGAAGCCCCATCTCATTTAAAATATATATATATATATATAAAATATATATATAGAAACTTTTGAAAGTATGAATCACCTAAATCATCATGTATAAATGTAAGAGATATGAAATAAGCTCTGTGAAAATATAATGGCTGATGGCGTCCCTGTGTGAAAAATAGAAATGGACATTTTATGTAATTTCCATACACACCAAACAAAACAAAAGATCTTTAGAATTTCCAAGTATGAGTGAGGTTTTACACTGATTGTAAAGAATATAGAATGAGGAAACTCATTTTTAATTATTGGAACTTATAGGCTGAAAAAAAGAATAAGCGCTATTTAAAAAAAAAAAAAAAAAAAGGCTCAACCAGGCGCGGTGGCTCACGCCTGTAATCCCAGCCCTTTGGGAGGCCGAGGCGGGCAGATCACGAGGTCAGGAGATCAAGACCATCCTGGCTAACATGGTGAAATCCGTCTCCACTAAAAAAATACAAAAAATTAGCCAGGTGTGGTGGCACATGTCTGTAGTCCCAACTACTCAGAAGGCTGAGGCAGGAGAATCGCTTGAACCTGGGAGGCAGAGGTTGCAGTGAGCCAAGATCGCACCACTGCACTCCAGCCTGGGCGACAGAGTGAAACTCCGTCTCAAAAAAAAAAAAAAAAAATGTTTCCCCACCCCTCCCCCCCACTAACGAACAAACACACTTGGGAAATAGGGAAGAAGGTTATGTTTTGGAACAACTTTCTATACACTGAGAAAATCCAAGAGGTCTCCACATCTACCTATAAAATTCAGTGATGCTCAGAGCTGACATGGCGATTTTTCCTATTACATAGTAAGAAGCTCAGCGTTATGGGCCGAGTTTATTGGACACTGCAGAAATTCATTTACATTCTGTGCTTACTCTGGATTGTTGTTGAGTCCAGCTGACTGTTGCTTCACAAATTAACTGTCCTTTGAGACTTGGAAATATTGAAATTGCATAGAGTTTTTGTGAAACCTCAATCCGGTAGTACTGTGTATATTACAACAGGTGCTCAATAGACTTCTGGATTATTACATTGAGTATTATTTGTAGCAAAGATCTGTAGGCTGAATTATAAAGGTCATCTGTGGGGGGATGCCGAGATTTCTCTATCATTCTGCTATGTTTGCCAGAATGTACAAGGGTCTACTAGGAGATAGTACCTGGCAATAGTTCCATATTTTAATGTATTCTGGTCCAAATCACTGGAGTTGGCAAAGATGGGGAAGGAGGAACTGGGCAGTTCATCCCAAAAGACATGATGACACCACTACAAGTGTGAAGCCATCAAGAGTGCAAAGACTGAGAGCAGCATGGTCATATCTAGACATTTATCAGGAGAGCAAAATCAAGCATTGGGGCTCAAAGGGTTCAGTCCCAGCAGTTAGGAGAGAGAGGAGTCTCTTAGGAGTAGTTGCCCCAACAGCTGATTCCTGATCCCTTTTGTTCTGAGCCATCCAGGTCTCAGCTCAGTCCCACTTGCCTTAATTTAAAGTGACATTTTGGTCTCTAGCTGGGTGCTTCCCCCTCTGTAGCATGTAACAAGGATACACTTTCAAAGCAGGGAGCCTGGAGGACAAGGAGATAACCCTGCGGGCCTGGCCACGCAGCCTCTTTCTTTCCTGTGTTCCATATACACTGCATAGATTGAGTGGACACCCAGGTTAAAGAGATCTCTCAGTACCCTTGGGTTTTTCTTTACCTTAATTTTGAATTTATAGTATTTTAGACATAACTTGCACAGGATCACACAGTGAGTCTAGGGAAGAACTGAATGAGAACCCAAGTCTTCTGACTTTCAATCAGCTCTTTCTCCCTGATAAATGCACAGCAACTTCTTTGATTCAGATAATGTATTGAGCTACATGTACCTTAATATGTATCATAAAGATGACTGTTGCAGGCCATATGGGCTAAGCCCTCCATTTTCTGAGTATGCATTACCACCTCCTTCCCTCAGAACAATTAACAGAGGATCTCATAAAGATGTGCTATATATGTGTCTCATAGATTTTAATGAGGCTGCAGTAGGTGGGAAGGTGTAGTATTTATTCTGGGATATTGGAAGGGCAAGTTGGATAGGACCTTAAATTTTCTCCGTAGATACTTGTGGAGGACAGGCTCTAGGGTGACCTCCAATGACCCCTGCCTCCTGGTGCTTACATCTCTGTGTAATACCTCTCCTTGAGTGCAGGTGAACCTGTAACTTGCTTCTAATCAACAGAAGAAGGCAAAGGTGTTGGGGTGTAACTTACCATGATTACATTTTGTGACATACGAGTCCATCTCAGCAGATAGAGAGACTCTCCTTGACAGCTTGGGGGAAATGAGTGACCATATGGAAGACGCTCATGAGGCAAGGAGCAGTGAGCAACCTTTAGGAGCTGAGGACAGCTTCCAGCTGGCAGCCAACAAAAAGCTAGGATCCTGACTCATATACCCACAAGGAAATGAATTCTGCCAATAATCTGAATGTGCCTGGAAAAGATTCTTCCACAGCCAACCCTCCGGATGAGAATGCTTCTCAGCTGACACTCTGATTATAGCCGGTGAGACTCTGAGTAGAGGACCCAGCCAAAGTCATGCCTGGACCCTCAGAAACTGTGAGATAGTAAATGTTCGTTGATTTATGCCACTGAGATTGTTAGCCAGCAATCACAATCTAATACGATAACACCCTTTACTGTTTTCTAGACAGCTGCTATTTAGAAAAGTCTCCCACCCAGTGAAAGAGTCCCCTTTATAGTTTTCCAAGTAGGTGGTTATCAGGGTTCTGCTTCACCATCTTCAGTGGCAAGGAGCTACCATTTCACAGGGCAGCCATTTGTGTATTACTCAGGCTTGAATGTTGTCAAGTTCACCTGCAATCTTCAGGGGGAGCCTAGGACATGCCAGGGATTTCCAGGTAGGCTGGTGAGGGGTTCCTGGTTCTCTTGGTCCTGAATCATCCCGGTGCCATTCTAACAATGGCAAGTCTGCCTCCTTCATGATGAAAGGACTGGAGGGAAATGCATGTGGCAAGTCGATAGCACTGGATCGTTTGCTCCCAGCTTTACCACTTGGCATCAGTGCAAACTTTCACCCAGTTAAATAACTTAATGAGCCCTGCTCTGCATGCTTGCCTCACAGAGTTGTGACGATCAAGGAAGACAGCATCTATGACAGTGTTTGTTGGCTGTAAGTCAGCAAATGATTGCAAATGATGATGATTATTAAAATAATAGTCATTTGTCAGTAAAGATTTGTCAAAGCTGGTCCACACTGAGGGAGACAGGCTCTCCAGGGAAACTGCTGATGCAGAGATAAAGAGGAGACCAGTCCCAGTTAGGAATTGCATCACTGATTCTGAATTCCCAGTGGTACATTTCAGGTCTTACTTCAGGAATTTGTTTTTTGTTTTATTTGGTAGGAACAAGAAGCCCCTAGAGCCAGTTATGTTGTCATCAAACTTAATTGCTAATTAGGCACCAAAGCAAACCTATGCCAGTGAGACAGAGTTGAAACTTGAATTCCTTTCTGCAGGTGGAGCGTTGGATCCTAGAGGCGGTGTATACAGCTTGGCTATTTTTATGCTTCTGCATGCAAGAAGATTTAAGAGAATCTGAGTAAAGCAATTAGCATCCCTCTGTCTGCAGGCAAAACTGGTTTGGACATGCTTCTCTCTTCTTGAAGGGCTGTTAGAGCCTTGGCAGTGTATCTGATGAAAGATTTCACTAAGCAAAATGTCTTCACTTACAAATCCAGCCACTTTGCACTCTCAGTCAGCCTCAAATTCTTTTATTTTCTTTAGAGTTTTCCTGCAACCACGAACCACCAAGAATTAAATTAATCCCCAAGAGCCTGAGCAATGATGAGGATGTTGAATCTATCCATTCAAGGATGTCCCAGCTAGGACTGTTCATTCTTTTAACATAAACTATTTATATGTTTTGATCCTCCTCATTTGGAAGAAATAAATATGTTTTCATACATGTATTTTTCAGGATGTGTTTTATATATCTGTTTATATTACACTGTTCACATTACTATTAAAGTATCCCTATTGTATTGTAAGTTTATTTGGCCTACTTCGGGAAGAACAAAACCAAGATCCCATTATTAAAACCAAAATCCTCCACAAACCTTTCCTTTTAAACACTTAGATTAGGAAATTTTCAGTCAGCCGGCCGCCTCTATAGGCTCTTATACTTGGTCCTACTAAGTTTCCTTCACGTTTGGTCTGAATGTTGACCTTTCTCTGTGCACACTCTATCCTCCTGCCAGCATGATGATACATGCTGCTTTGATATCAAGTGGTGGGAACATAGAGAAATGTGCTATTGGTGCTGCAATTTGTATCTTTGTTTTCATCAAACTTAGTATTTACCATTTGAGGATTTTTGTTTGTTTCTTTTTGGGGTTTTTTTGGTATGTTTTGTTTGATCTCGGTTTTGGTTTTCCAATCTAGGCCTGAGGTCCAGTGCTAATTTGAATGCTAGTGTGAACTCTCTGAGTCTGGTTCCCCGAGGTTCCACTGGGTGACTATTGCAGTGGTTCAGATGTGGTGCTACCAGCCTTCCCCACCAAGGAAGTTGCCTGCTTTCTCATCTTTGATCCTTTTCACCAACTAACCACAACACACCAGTGAAAATTTTAATTTATCTATTCAGTTCCTCAGTTTCCGCCATCAGGTGGTGAGTTCCTGCAATACAGAGAACCTTTTTGTCTTGTTCAGTACAACCTCAGTGCCTAGCACAAGGCCTTGCAGGAAGCCAGCCTTCCTTAACTCTTTATTTCCGAAATGAATTAATGTTCTTAGGTTCCATGGCTCGTGGACCAAATAACGCAATCCTAGATCTTGCCATAGCATGTGGGACACCACGTAGAGGATTTGGGTAATCAGTGAAAATCCATGTCAGCAACTGCCAATTTACAGATGAATTATGTCCGATGGTTTGGAGATGAATGAGTTTTACGGTTCATAGAGCATGACAAAATTCATCTTCACCTTCCATTTTATAGATGAGCCAACTGATCTCTGAGAGAGGAACTGCCTCTGAATGTCCTGGGAAGAGCTTGTGGCAGAAGTAACTTCTACCTAGCAGTGTATTTTCCTTCCTGCCTGTTCTCATTTGATAACAGACCCATATACCAATTATTTGCATCCTTCAATTAACCCACAAGAAGGCAAATTTAATCCAGTGTTAGATAAAATAATTATTCACAGGTTACTAACACTATTAAAGAATAAGCTATAGCCAGGCGCGATGGCTCACTCCTGTAATCCTACCATTTTGGAGGCCGAGGGGGGCAGATCACTTGAGGTCAGGAGTTCTAGACTACCCTAGCCAATATGGTGAAACCTGTCTCTACTATAAATACAAAAATCAGCCTGGCATGGTGGCAGATGCCTGTAATCCCAGCTAGTCGGGAGGCAGAGGCAGGAGAATGTCTTGAACTCAGGAGGGGGAGATTGCAGTGAGCCAAAATTGCGCCATTGTACTCCAGCCTAGGTGACAGAGCAAGGCTCCATCTCCAAACAAAAAAAAAAAAAAAGAAGAAGAAGAAGAATAAGCTATGAGCCAAGTGAGAAATAGGGCAAGACCATGTTAGGACTGCCACAGAGCAGCAGCCAGTGGCCATCAATAGTGGCAACAAGAAAGGAACACCCCTACATTGCGACAAGTCTCTTCCTTGATATCAGTGGAATTATGAATGGGCAGAGAGGCTGTGCCCGTTCTTACCTAACAGGGAAGCTGTCCATAAATAAGGTAGCCATTCCTCAATCAAGGACAAGACTTCTGCCCAGTCTTTATATGTAAAGAAACAGTATTTCATTTGAAGGGAAACCATAATAATTGTCTCAGATGTGCGTCTTGTTCCTGGGTACTTGTTCGTATTTTTGATGAGAAACCAAGGGCTTTATTATACATCTTGTGAAAACCCGTCAGCCAGGATTTAGAACAAATGCATTTGTGGCCAATTTTTGCCTTTTATTTCAGATAAATTTTATATGTTGTTTCTGTCCAGAATTGTAGGGTCATGTTTGGTTTTTCAAAACTGCAGGATATGTTTACTTTCATTTTCTTTAAAGAAGAAGACAGTTATGAAAAATGTATCTACTGCCAGCCCACTGTTTTTATTCCTCTGTGTGAGCTATGGCTTCTCCACATCTTGAGCCTTAAACTCTTTGATGTTGTCTTTTTAAGCATAAAATAAAAGATTGTTCTCTTTAGTCTGTAGGCTTGGAGGTGGGCAAACATGAGATATTCCTGTGTGTTCATATTTCTATAACAATAATTGATGCAGGTTTGGGGGCTGTTGTATTTGCCCTAGCCTTATATAATAAACATTTGGCATTCCATGACTTTTCAGCTTTGTCAACTTTCCAATCCTGTGTGGAGTTCCCTCTTATTGTTTCTGTGTGAACAACTTGACGAGAGTGGCATCCGTGGTCAGATTCTTCACTCTGTCCCTGCAGGGCTTTTCATTATGCTTTGCACACAATAGAGGCTCAATGCATGAATGAATGCATGGATGAATTTTTCAGTTTGATTCCATGAGCTGCTTAATTCTATTAGAGGCACCACCTAGGTTTTTATAAGACATTTAATTGGTACATATTTCTTATCACTTTTTAATACTCCATAAATGTTTTGTGTTCTTTTCAGTAGAGTCCAAATACATAGAAATGAAAATATTTCCAATTACAGAGTAAATATTTTCAATATCTTCCCACAAATAAGGCTGAGTTTGTAAGACTTGGTTCCTGGGTTTCATGGGCATGCTTGGTTGACTAACTTTGTGTTCATGTGGCATGAAATTCTAAACTGTCAGAACTACACGGGCTTTTAGAGGACCTATCTAAATCCTTATCACTTACAGATGAGCAAGCTGACATATTTGCCTCATTTATTGTCAGTGAATGAATTAAAATATTGTGCCTTCATCAAGATATTGTGTGTATATTCACAATGTTGTTTTTCATAAATATGTAGCATTACTCTGTTTTGTGACTGCTCCTAGACTGACTGGTTCTAGGGATAAAGAAGAGCCAGAGAAGAAATCTGGGCTTCCCAGCACCTTGGGAGGCCGAGGCGGGCAGATCACAAGGTCAGGAGATCGAGACCAGCGTGGCCAATATGGGGAAACCTGCCTGTACTAAAAATACAAAAATTAGCCAGGTGTGGTGGCAGGTGCCTATAATCCCAGCTAATGGGGAGGCTGAGGCAGGAGAATCGCTTGAACCTGAGAGGCAGAAGTTGCAGTGAGTCAAGATTGCACCACTGGACTCCATCCTGGATGACAGATGAGACTCCATTTCAAAATAATAATCATCATCATCGTCATCGTCATCATCTGGGCTTCCTGCTTAATTTATAGTTTTGGTATTCCTACTATCAGGCCCAACCTCTGTCCTTTGTGTTCACAGCTAAATTGGGTTTGCATTTGGTCAGAGGATGGGAGAACAATAGTCACCCTCATCAGCAACTAAGAAATTCAGTCTATTCTGCCAACCTTGTTTATATCTTTTCATATAAATCTTGAAATTGCCCCTATTTCAAGTTCCATGATCAGTGACTAAATATTAAAGCCATTATTTGCTTTTTTAAAGCCTGAACCTTGCTTTCCAGAATCTTTTCCACCTTTGAGATTATTTTAAATATCGTCATTACTTTGAGAAAAGCAAACTTAACAAGGATGCATTAAGAACTATAAAGGGGTCATTGCCCAGGATGCAAGAAAGGGAGGCAGAATGGTAATGAAATGAGAGAGCCCTTGCTTTGGTTTTATAAGATCTGGGTCTGAATCCTGGCAGTGTGTTCTTTCTAACTTTAGGCAATTCAGGAGCCCTAGAAACCTCGTCTCTCTGTCTAGTGTGGGAAAACGTGAAACAGCTTTGGGCCATAGATTGCTCTATGCAAACTCCACATATGCAAACTCGTATTATTAAAAAGGCTATCTCTAGTGGTTCCTTTCCCTAGTCTTGTTTGGTTGGGTAGCTTCCAATTAATAACTTCCTCAAATTCTGGCTAATATTTGTTTAGCATTTCATGGCTTACAAAGTACTTCATTATTTTAACATTGCATTATTGCTAATAATATCAAACTTTCTGTTATTACAATAAATGTTCCTTTTTTACTTTATTATTCTATTACTTTATTACTGTTTTTCAGATATGATCTACATTTTACAGATGAAAAAAGATTCTAGGAGGATAAGGGACTTTGTCACGAATGTTAGCTTCTAAATGATGGGGAGATTCATATGTACCTTTCGAAACTCCTAAACCCATGTTGTTTCCCCAAAGGCTTTGGTGTCCTAAACATTTGACATAATCAGAGTCTTATAAAAAGGCATGGCTCATCCAGCTCCTGGTTCTTCACTGTCTGCTCTATCTCAAAATAGTCTAGAAAAAACTTTACTCCCTGAGAATGTACAGCTTTAGGATAGGTGCAGCTCCATTTCATACTCTGATTTTCATTCCTCATTTGAAAAGTTGAAACATAATTTCTTATAAGACTTTAGAAGTTGAAGTCAGGGTTGGATTAAAAAAAAATGTGGCACATATATACCATGGAATACTATGCAGCCATAAAAAGGGATGAGTTCATGTCCTTTGCATGGACATGGATGAAGCTAGAAGCCATCATCCTCAGCAAACTAACACAGGAACAGAAAACCAAACACCACATGTTCTCACTCATAAGTGAGAGTTGAACAATGAGAACACATGGACACAGGGAGGGGAACATCACATACCAGGGCCTGTCGTGTGGGTGGGGTACAAGGGAAAGGAGAGCATTATGACAAATACCTAACGCATTTAGGTCTTAAAACCTAGATGACGGGTTGATGGGTGGAGCAAACCAGCATGGCACATGTATACCTATGTAGCAAACCTGTACGTTCTGCATGTGTATCTCAAAAGTAAAATTTTTAAAATTTTAAAAAAATAAGAAGTTGGCCGGGCACGGTGGCTCAAGCCTGTAATCCCAGCACTTTGGGAGGCCAAGACGGGTGGATCACAAGGTCAGGAGATCGAGACCATTCTGGCTAACATGGTGAAACCCCGTCTCTACTAAAAAATACAAAAAAATAGCCGGGCGAGGTGGCGGGCGCCTGTAGTCCCAGCTACTCGGGAGGCTGAGGCAGGAGAATGGCGTGAACCTGGGAGGCAGAGCTTGCAGTGAGCCGAGATCCGGCCACTGCACTCCAGCCTGGGCGACAGAGCAAGACTTCGTCTCAAAAAAAAAAATAAAATAAAATAAGAAGTTGAAGTCAGGGTATAGGAGTCACAATTTGCAGTGATATCTTTCACACTTCTTAACCACCTCA